>NC_057842.1:44031276-44656276 GCF_910594005.1 Cervus elaphus | reverse complement strand
AAACAGACATCTAACTTTGCTAAGACATTATCATATGTAGAGAGATCTTACTTATCATCACCTTTTCCTCCCCTTGGACTCCCTCTTTTAATAGTAGTATACTGAAGTTTCCGGGAACTCATTTAATAAAATTAGTCCTCTTCTGAGATAAAACTTTACTTTCCTTAAAAAAAATTCCAAGGGGAATACCGCCATGTATTTAAGTGAAAGGAACCAGTTCTGAATATGGGGTATTTGCTTTATCAAAGAATTTTCTCTGATAAAGCACTTTAGTTACCCATTACAATTTACTCAGTTTATTTTTTTTTCATTTATTTTTATTAGTTGGAGGCTAATTACTTTACAATATTATAGTGGGTTTTGTCATACATTGACATGAATCAACCATGGTTTTACATGTAGTCCCCATCCTGATCCCCCCTCCCACCTCCCTCAATTTACTCAGTTTAAAACAATATTCACATGATTTGGAAATCATCCATTATGATTAAAATAGGGCTACAGAAAGCCTAGATTTGTAGATCAATTATGGACCCTCGACATGGTACTCAAGGTCTTTCTCAAAAAGTGAGCCAGTGAAGCACCTTTTGAAGTGACCTTGTAGAACCTTTAAATGACCATTTGAAGAACAATGTGCAAAAGATCGATGTTTTGGAATCAACAGAGGGGATGCATACAATAAAGACTTCAATTTTACACACAATTATCAAATTCAGAAAAAAACATACCATGGCTTAAAAAAGAAAAAAAAAAAAACACCTCCTCATTAGACAAAGGTTGATAAAATGCAAATCTAAAGGTGCAAACCTGTGCAGAGACCATGAAGGTACAGGACTTGAGGGGAAGGGAATGCTTGGCCATTGTTATTTCAAGGAGAAGCTTCAGGCTGAACTGTTGCTTGGATATGCTAAGCTTTTTTTTTTTTTTTTTTGGTAAATCAAGTAGTGCTACTGAAATCCTGTGCCTAATGGAGCAGATGGTGGAGGTCTTAGACTCTGGAACATTTACAGTGATGCTTCTGAATGCAAAGCACCAAGAATGGATTTCACAGGCTATGAATCTGATTTGATTTTGATGAGAACAGAGCCTCCATTTTCTCTGAACTTGAACCACACTGAAAGAATGTGTGAATGATACAAGCTAGCTAAGAAAAGGAACAGATTAAATATTATTTCCATAAAGTGAAGTGGCTAAAGCAAGTGATCACTTGCTTGTGCATTATAGTATGTTAATAATATTTGTACTTAATACCACCATCTTAACCTTATATAAAAGGTTAATGAAAGTGAAAGTCGCTCAGTTGTGTCCGACTCTGCGACCCCATGGACAGCAGCCCACCAGGCTCCTCTTTCCATGGGATTTTTCCAGGCAAGGATACTAGAGTGGTTTGCCATTTCCTTCTCCAGGGGATCTTCCTGACCCAGGGATTGAACCCAGTTCTCCTGCATTGCAGGCATTCTTTACCAACTGAGCTATCAGGGAAGCCCAACCTTTTATAAGACTCCATCAAGGGCTTCCCTAGTGGTCCAGTAGTTACGAATCAGCCTTGCACTACAAGGGACACCAGTTCGATCCCTGGTCCAGGGAGATCCCCCATGCCGCAGAGCAATTAAGCCCCTGCACCACAACTGCTAGGCCAGAACTGTACAGAGCCCATGAGCTGCAACAACTGAAGGCCTCACACCCAGGGCCTGTGCTCTGCGACAGGGGGAGCCACAGCAGTGAGAAGCCGGTGCCCTGCAATGAAGAGTAGCCCTAGCTCATCACAACTAAAGAAAGCCACGTGTAGCAACAAAGAACCCCCAATGCTAAAAATAAATATATAAATCTTAAAAAAAGAAAAAGACTTCATCAGAAGAGCTTAAAGTGAGTTAAAACTGATGATCAGAGCAAACATGTAAATTTGTCCCATGACATGTCTTCCTCCCAGGTATGTAGGTCTAAACCATGAGTGGCCAGTGTGTATGGTTAGTCATGTGCAGCTCAAGGCAGCCAGAAACCATACCAGATCCACACTTTCTGAGGCTTCCTCCTTCTCCAAGACCCAAAGTTCAACAGAGACCATGGTAGGTATGGTGAAGAGGGAAAACGCAGAGAGTGGCTCCCAAGTAAACTGAGATTATTTATAATTCCATTTTATATGGCCAACTAATTTCTTTCTTTAGCTTCTTTTTCAGATGAACATAAACTACATACTAAAGTCACCATACTATGTTCTCCCTAAAACCAGCAGGTCTGTCTTATGAAACTATGTGTTAACCAAAATGTGTGAAGGGAAGGTAGGGCAGAATGCTATTTGTCTCCCAATATCTATTCTCTGTATCTTCCAGATTTCTGGCTGGGCACATGGCAACCCACAAAAGTTTGTATTTCCTCGTTTCTCTGACAGCTAGGTGTGACTAGCTAAATTTTAGCCAACAGAATGTATGCAGAAGGATTTCAAATAACTTCTGAGAAATGTCTTTAAAGTGGTATGACACTATAAAATTTATCATCCAAACTAGGCCATGTAAAAGGGAGTAATAAAATAATTAAAACTTTGTACTTTTTGAAATTTTTGTAGCATTGCAATTAATGAAAACAAAGTTTCCATTAGAATATTTCCCTACAGAAGGAAAGAAGGAATTGAACAAAATAAATGGTAAGAACTCAAAAGCTCTACAAGTTTAAAATGTGCAATTCTATACTTGTGATTTGGATTATCTCACCGTGCAGGAAGACTATTTTGGGTGTGTGTGTGTGTGTGTGTGTGTTAGTCACTCAGTTGTGTCCAACTCTTTGTGACCCCATGGACTGTAGCCTGCCATGCCCCTCTCTCCAGGCAAGAATACTGGAGTGGGTTGCCATTCCCTTCTCCAGAGAATGGTCCCAACCCAAGGATCAAACCCAGGTCTCCTGCATTGCAGGCAGATTCTTTACCATCTGAGCCACCAGGGAAGCGTCTGATGAAACTTGTACTAACTAATAGCTGATTTTATTATATTGGGGGATTTGTTAACTAGTTCTATTCAAAAACTATTTTCAAAAAATACACAAAATTTCAAAAGAAATAAAAATAACATATATTCATGTATATTAAAATAAAATAAGAAGAACTTTTTATATTGATTATATGAATATTAAAAAATAGTAGAATCACTATTCTTGGTACATATTCACATACTTTTTTTCTTAGCCATATCTGTCTCTAATATAGTGTCACTGGCATTTTTCTGAAGTATGTGTTTTTAAAAACATGGCATTTAAAAATAAAACCTCCAGCAATATTCCCCACCACTGCACTCTGTAGTTAATTAATTTGAAATTATTGACATTTTTTTTTTTTTTTGACATTTTTAAAGGATTCTTATTGGTAGATGACAATACCATCATTGACGGTATTGGTAGATGACTGGTAGATGACAATTGGTAGATTTAATTGAGAAAGATGCTCTTTTTACAGGTTTTGAGTTACTTGGTAAGTTCAGAGCAAATTTGCTAATGGAAGAGATATACTCAATTCTAATTTTCTTTTCATATTGAAAATTGTAACTATTCCACCCCAGATATTTTCAAGGCACTGTATTTTTGCTTCCTTCAGAGTACCTTTCTTTGACAAATACTTTTATAAGACAAAGCTTGTCAAATAAATTGACCCTATGATTCTTTTGAATGTTTTGCCAAAATTAGATGCAGCAAAATCTATATCTTCTCAATTTCATTTCATTCCTATATGTGTATAATTTATTCAAAATAGGAGCACCACCAAATGATTCTTCCTGCAAGGTGAGATATTCCAAATTACAAGTACAGAACTGTACATTTTAATCTTGTAATCTTTATTCTTTGCATTTGAGTTCTTACCATTTATTTTGTTCAATTCCTTCTTTCCTTCTGTAGGAAAAAGTTCCAATGGAAACTGTTTTCATTAATTGCAATTCTACAAAAGTTTCATTGGGTACTTCATTTGTTGAACACTTGATTTCAGATTTCCAATTGATTTTGAACAAAATGTCACCAAAACTATGATGACCATTTATAACAAAGTTCAATACCATGCTTGGACATAAAGATTTCTAAAATATGACTAATGACAGGCAACAAAGAGAGAAGGCACATACTTCTTTGAAATACGTGGTGCTGAAGTATAGTTGTTTTTTCTTTTTCAAGATATATCATTTTTATTTAAAACTTTATACAAATTTATACAGTTAATATATCAACCTTTTAAAAATAAATCAATACATTTCATAAAGGAAGGGGAAATTACAGAAAGTCATACAGACACAAATTAGTGATGCCAGTTATTGACATTTCTGATACCTGTTTTCAAATTTCTAAATTGCCCTTGATCATGGGTATCCAGAGCATAGCAAAGGTTTGAGAGGAAAATAGAAGGAGCAGGAGAGGAAACTGCAAATGAGGGAACTTCTGGCCACATTCACAAAGCTCACGACACCACCATCATAATCCAGAAACACCCCCACATGGCCTAGAGTCTTTCTGACATATTGAGGTGATAGTGGGGAGGCAGTAGGGAAACTGCACTGACTGTTCTCTCTGATACAAAGAAGTAGAAAAATTCCCTCTGAGTCAAGGACCATGTCACTGTCTCTTGTCCGAGAATCATTACAAAGTCCAATGGCCCAGTTGCAACAGCCCGCCACATCCACCTCCCAGTAGTGCTGACCGGAAGTGAATGACTCAGCTCCCTGGACAAGAAAATATATTTAGATCTTGGTGGAGTGTAGTCGACCCCAGGACCATCGGGACCAGCCTGAACACGTCTCAGGTCTTCAAACGCAGGGACATGATGAATGACTCTTTCATTATCTAGCGCAGTGTTCACTTGGAATTGGTTGAGCCAGCCTAGGAGTCCAGGGATGGGCCACACACTGAGCTGGGGGACTGCAGGCCAGGGCAGGAGCGGCTTCACTGACTCACCCCTTTTGGACATGTTTGCATAACGCTAGATCAGCTCCATGTCTGGTTTATGGCACAGTTCCTTGAGCTCCTCATATATCTGCCTCAAAAGTTTCTGCTTCAGGTCCATATTGTATTGACTTTCTTTGAGTTGTTGAAAAATCTCTTTGCTTTCCTCTTCTGTCTTCTCTAAATGATGCTTCTCTTCATGGTAGACTAAGTGAAACACCTTCCAATATTCAGTCTGTTTCATCTTTTTCCACGTACTCATGTAGCTATCCCATGTTCTGATTTTGTTGGTTTCTCTGTTCAGATTTCTTTTATTTTCTTGTATCTTTTTCCACACAGACCTCATTATGTTCAGCAGCTTTTGCCGGTATTCCTCAGCAGTCCACTGAAGGGAACCATGCCTGGGAGCGCCCTGCTGCTCAGACATACAGCAGAGTAAACAACACACATCCTTGGTGACTTAACAGAAGAAGTTCTTGGTCTATCTGTGTATCTCACATATCTCTTCTGCAGGATTTGGTAAGTCACAGGGTCCTTTCTGTTTGGCAAGAAGTACCAGTTTCCTCAAATTGGTGTTGGTTTTCAGGTTCAGTTGATAGGGTGTCTCCCTGCACACAGGGCAGTGAGGAGGCCGTTGGCCTTCCTCCCAGTAGAGACAGAGACACGGCATGCAGAAGCTGTGCCCACGGCCCAGCATGACTGGGTCTATGAAACACTTCACACACACAGGGAACAGGCGACTTCATTCCAGAGGCTTTTGGAACTCATGTTTCTTTGGGTACCGTTAATGCAATGTTCTACTCTTGTGCAGTAAGTAACTCTGTTAATTTCAGTTCAAGGATTAAGTGCTTATTGCCTTGTGGCAGTAACTTCCAAAAGTCTCCACAGCCCAGCCAGCTCCAGACACAACAGCCCAGGGCTCTGGAGAAGAATGAGCTTGGCTCTTTGCTGAATCCTTTATATATTCTCCAATGACCATGCCCATTTCCTCCCAGTGATAGGGTTATCAAATCTCCTTTCGAAGACAAGGGGCTGCTTTTCTGGGCACCTGATGTCCTCTGCTAGCTATCAGAAGTTGTTTTGTGCAGTTTGCTCAGCGTTCAAATGTTCTTTTGATGAATTTGTAGGAGAGAAAGTGGTCTCCCCGTCCTATTCCTCCACCATCTTAGCTCCTCCCCCTGAAGTATATAGTTTTATACTCAATATCAGCTACATCCTCCAAATCTTATAGTCCTGAGGTCTGACTATAAAGATATTAGTTAGTTTTGGTACCAATAGCTTTTATTTCAATTAGTAGAATGTTGATGCTTGCTTTGATGCAAATATGAACTGTGAGTATGCCTCAATTAGCTCCAACTACTCTATAGTTTCTCAACAGAGTTAAGATGGTCACTTTTATCACAGCACTGTGCTGTTTCGCTTAAATTTGTACTTGTATTATTACTGTGAGCTAACAATTTTCTTTCATGTTCAACTTTTTTTTTTTTCAGTGGGTTTTGTCATACATTGATATGAATCAGCCATAGATTTACACATATTCCCCATCCCGATCCCCCCTCCCACCTCCCTCTCCACCCGATTCCTCTGGGTCTTCCCAGTGCACCAGGCCCGAGCACTTGTCTCATGCATCCCACCTGGGCTGGTGATCTGTTTCACCATAGATAATATACATGCTGTTCTTTCGAAACATGTTTCGAAACATGTTTCGAAACATGTTTCGAAAGAACATCATGTTCAACTTTTAAAGTGAATTTCCAGTCTCACTCAAAATGGCTTTACCTTTGACAGAATATACTTCTAAAAGTTTTACCTTGATTTCATGAATGGACTGAAAAAGAAAACATTTTTAGAATTAACAAAAATGATTTAATCACTTGAAGTACCTGACAACACTCAACTGAAACTGAAATTATTTAGCTATTTGCAAAATTCTTCTATCATTGGAGTCAACAAACTTAAAGCTACTGCTTTTGGTGAAAAAATAAATGAAATTAATTTAGAGCAATAGTAATTTACCTCAACAAAAGTTAGGCGTTACAGAGTTGCAAGTATATATACTTTCTTCAGCCATATGTGTTAAATCACCATGTTTAGGAAGTCTCCCTAAAGTAACTACTAATTTTAGTAGTAACTACTACTAGTCTTGACAGTTTTTCAGCAGATTTGATTCTTCTCCTTTTCATGTGGTCAGTAACCCAACTATGGCTTCCACAGTGAACAGTAAACGTCAAGGAACATGTTATGCAAGTTATACATTCCTTATTAAATTAACTTTTCCAAAAAATGAAAATCTAGTACCTTTTTAAACATAAAATACATACTTTTATGTTTTTGAGCTGCTGCCAAAAGGTTTATTGCAAAAACAATGTACTGTCACATAATAAAAGTTATTAGTTTACATCATACAAGCAAATGGGTTCAATTTACTCTTAATCTGCACAGAACTGATCGGCCTTGATTTCTCACATGTCTACTTCATAGACAACGGACCTCTCACTTATTATATTTCCCAGTGAGTTTCTAAACTGCTACCTGGTAGTTTTATGACTCTTGAAGGCTAGACATGGGCCATACAATTGGTGATACACCAAACAGCCAGCTGGGGCAGCAGTGTCAAATACTTCCATCACCTGAGACAGGAAAGGGCTTTAACTGTCTCCAGACATTCAGTGTACTTTGCATTAACAACTGTCCTATATTCTGTCCTTGATTGGGGTGTCTGAAAGCACTGGGAAAAGAGGAGTTATTGCTGGTTCTCTTTCAGATTTAATAATACCTTAACATGAGAACTTCCCCTACAGTACATGGGTCTCACCCATTAATGGCCTATGTGAGACAAAAATTGAGGCAGAGGCTAGGAGTAGAAAGCAGAGCTCTACCAACCCATCCATCCATGCTGGTTTATTCCAATATAATTATAAGTAACCATTCTCTGTTAAAAACAAAAATCTAGGACAAATGTTAAGTCGGATGGGGTTCTGGGATGGCAGACTTACACTGAGGCTGCACTTGGTGTCCAGGATGTGTATTCGCTTGATCTTTAATGGAGGAGATCTGCCCTTTTTTGCCCTTCCTTCTCCTTCCCTCCTTTTGACTGGAGTGAAGACATAATGGCAACTATCTTGGGCCACAAAGTGGTAAGATAGGAATGGCAGAGCAGTAAGATAAGGGGAGCCTGGGTTCCTGACTTTAGAATCACCATACCAACCTTGGACTGCCTAGTCCCAGATAGTAATAATATGTTAAAAAAAAAAAAAGAGAGAGAGAGAGGGAGGGAGAAAAAAATAAATTATTATCTTGTTTTGGTCACTTTTATTTTATAATCACACCAAATTCTAACTGATAAATAAGGACTACATCTACAGTCTTTCTAGAAAGCAGCTTAACAATATGCATCGAGAATACTAAAACTAAACCCTTTGAACCACTTCCAGGCACTTATCTTAAAGAAGTAATCTGAAATGAAGAAAAACTGATGTGTAAAGATGTTTAATGCAAATCTATTTATGACAGTAGAAAATTAGAAGCAACCTAAATATCCCAAAATAAGGAATCTGTTAAATAAACAATACTACATCAAAATAACTGAATACTGTGCAACCATTAGGAAAGCTTATGAAAAATGTTAATGATATGGGAAAATGCTCATGTCATAGATGCAATGGGGGAAAAAGGTAGGATTAAAAAAAGCTTACACATGTTAAGTTTTCACTTATGCTACCCCCAAATCCACACATACAAAGGTATGAATAAACAAATACAGACTGGAAGGAAATACATGAAAACAGTAACCTACAGTAATTATCTCTGGAGAGTGAGATGATAGGTAATATTTATGATATCGTCTTTATCCTAAGTATTTAACACTACCCTATAATTAACAAATAATTCCATCTGTTACCAAAACAACAACAACAACAACAACAACAACTGGAAATTAATTTCAAAACTCTTTCCTAGCAGTTACCAGTTTTAGCTGGCGTTGATATTGCCATCATCATCATTAACCTCATCACAATTTTACTGAGCATCCCTGTGTGTGGAGTTGGGGCAGCAGGGCGTCCAGACCTCTGCGGCTCCCGCAGTCAACCAAAGCCACCCAAAGGCCGTTCAGATAAGAACAAACCCTGCCCGGTTCTACCTTGGTGTTCTGTAGCAGAGCGAGTCCATTGCAGGCATTTGCTAGAAGAAAGTCTCCACTCAGGATAGCTATTTTATTTCCAAATTGCATATCTTTCAGTGGCCCGTCAGAAGACTGCAATTCATTTAAATTTACTATCCCACGATGTACAAGGAGAGCAGTATGGATAAGTTCTGTGATCTCTGCCAAACTTCTTTGACTAAAACACAAAGGTAAGATTTGTCTGAGTGTAAAGAACACCATCTGTTCAGTATTGTCAGATTTTAGATTTCAACAACAAAATATTTCATAGATTAGTGTCTCTTTTTTCAGGTTATTCCTTTTTAATGAAGTTTTTTTCTATTGAGATATAATGGACACAACACTATATTAGTTTCAGGTGTACAATGTAATGATTCACTATTTGTACACACAGCTGACTCTTGAATAGCACAGAACCATGTGAGTCCTTTTATGAGCATTTTTTCAATAAATACGTAGGTAGTACACAATCTGAGGTTGGCTGAATCTGCAGATGTGGAACCACGGATACAGAAGACAGACTGTGGGCCGTGGACATTCGTGGATTTTGATATCTGAAGTGAGTCTGGGAACCAATCTCCTGTGGGCACCAAGGGAGGACTGTATTGTGAAATGATCACCACAGTAAGCCTAATTAAATCTGTCACCACACAGTCACAATTTTTTTCCCTGTGATGAGAACTTTTAAGATCTACTCTCTTAGCAACTTTCAAACACACAATACAGTATTATTAACCACAGTCACCATTTACACACTATATCCCCAGTACATTATATCTTCATTTTTTTTTTTCTTCTTGGTAATATGTAACTAGAAGCTTGTAACTTTTGACCACCTTCACCCATTTTTTTTCTCTCTCCCTTGGCCCATCCCAACCCTCCCCGCCAACCTCTGGCAAACACCAATCTGTTTTATGAGTTCAGTTTTTGGTTTTTGCTTTGTTCTTTATATTTCACAAATAAGTGGAGTCATATAGTATTTGTCTTTGACTTATTTCACTTAGCATTTTGAAGTTTTGTGGAGTTTTGTTTTCTTCTTAAGGTTTCAAATGTACTTTATTTCTTCAATCATGCCATATTTTAATGGGTACACAGTGTTTTTACTTATTTGGCATCAATTATGAGTCCGTTTTGAGGCAATTCAGTATTATATCAGCTAGATGATTACTGATTTAGCTGGTACAATACTGCCAGTAGGGGACAGGGTCCAAAGTATTCTAATCTGTGCTGCTGCATGTACCCATATAGCAACACAGAGTGACCCCGCCAGTATTACCATATTTGCATTGGAAATCAGGTATACATTTCTGGTGTCTCTGTCTTAGCTGAAGCATCAAATTCAGGGAAACATCATGAAAATGATGACAGAACTATGGCAACTGCAGCTGAGGGTTTGGTGTAACTTCGTATCAGGACCCTTGCAAAGAGACTTGAATGAAGTTTTTATTAGAGACTTTTCCACTAAGTTATTTGGGAGCTTTAAGTGGATCCTGACACCTTCCTTCTCTCTACCATTCCCTATTCTCTATCCCATGAGTCACCAGGATTCCCCAGAGAGAAGATGACCAACAACGGCCACCCCCCACAGTTCCATTTAGATACTTTGTTCTCAGTATAAGTTCAGGATTTCTAAGAATCCTTACTAGTATCTTATAAAATTCCAATTTAGGTGGAAATAGAATTTGTGCCAGTCATTAGTCCACGCACTTTTACACATGATCACTTTTAATCTTAAATACAAGGCTGTGGGATTTACAGAGATGAACAGATGTGGTCCCTTCCTTCAAGGACCTTATCTTTCAGAATAAGAACCACGATATATACCTACAGTAGTAATTAAAATAAAGAAGACCCTTGAGGAACTTATAGTATAGGACTGTATCAGATAGCATTTCAGATGTTTGTTTTCTTGTTTATACTTTTCTATAGTTTGTACATTTTCTAAAATGACAAAAGAATTACTTTATAATCATTAGAAAATCAACAATTACTAAAAATTTTAAACCTCATAACTACCTATGAAGGTATTATTAATCTCTTATTTTACAAGTGAGAAAATTGTTACACACAGTATAATGACTTGCCCAAAGGCACACAGTAATACAGAGCTAGAAATGCATTGAAAATCTGTTGCAAATGACCCCATGTGAACCACATTTCTTCATTTCCAGGCCCCTGTGTAGTTCCCTCCACACTAACTTTGGGCTTCACCACGTGACTTACTTTGGCCAAAAAGACATTAGCACAAGTGACATAAGCAAGGCCTGGTAAGTGTTTATGCATTAAGGCTTGTCAATGCGGTCACATGAGTGATCCCAGAATGGTAAGAAATAAAATGGTTGTTTCAAGTCACTAAAATTTAGGATAGTTTGCTCTATAGCAATAGGTATCTGATACAGAAACTGTACATCTAGGAGTGGGTGTTTTGGCAACAAAAGCCTAAACTATGTGTCAACAGCTTTGAGTCTGAATGTTTGGGGCTAGAGGTAAAGGCTGAATAAATGGCAAACTCTCAGTAGAATTTGGAAAGGTAGTGAGGAAACTGTTACTGGAGGATTGAGCAAGGACATATGGTATTATAAGGACATATGGTTGTAAAACTTTTGCCTGTGATAACTTGAAAGATAGAAAATATATTTAAATAAAAGCTTAAAAAGTAGGTAGTGAAAGTAGAGAGATCAGAAGAGGCTAAAGCAAAAGCCCAAGGGACAATGTAACAAAAGGATTTGACCTAAAGGTCAAATGTAAGGATTTGACCTAGAATAACAGCCTTAGAAAAGGAGACAAATACATATAAAACAATCAAATAAGAGACTCTTCTCTAAAAACAATGTACTGCTAGTTTCACAACTATAAATTATATAAAGATGCAATAAAGGAACCAAACAATTTGGCATCTACAAAGAAAAAGCATGTTTCTAATTTACTCCTTTTGCTTAAAAAAAGTAAAAGAATATGTAAAAATGTTCCAGTGTACTTAGTGTACCTAACTACAAATTGGGGAAGTAGGAAAAGAGGAACCAGTGAGTTAAACAGCTTCTGAAAAGAGTAAATTCATGGTTTAGATGAAAACCTCACTACATCCCAAAGAAAATCACTGAGGATGGAGGTTTAAGGACTGAGAAGTTAACAGAAAACATTTTTTTCAAGGGAGCTAACATTTAAAACTGTTCTTTAAAAGAGTAACTAAAAGAAATGAATAAAAATGTACTTTATTGGTATCCTGTAAATGTAGTTTACAAAAACGTCCACTGCTACACGTCACAAAAATTTGCACAATGAGATTATGAGCAAGTATAAATCTCAAGAAGGGTTCCGCACTGGATAAATCTCTCATGTAGTTCAGCTTATGAAAGAAAGCAATAACTAGGCAAGTCAAAGTTGTAGGTGTTTTGAATTACCCTAAGGATGAAAATGAATGATTGGGAGCTTTTAATAAAGACATCCATAATCATAAAACTCCATTCATTAAACAAATAGCAATCTTCAAATGCCTCATGGCCAGAAACAACAAAAACAGTGGTAATAATGAAAGTGAAAACCATAATTTGTACAGTACCCACGATTCACAAAGAACTTTTACTTATTTTATCTACTTGTGATTCCAATTACAGCATGTGTGGGGAGTACCTGGTTGGAACATTCAGTTTATGAAAGACAAAGATAGAACTCAGAGCCTCATTGTCATAGTGTCCAATGATGGTTTAAAATGTTTATTTACCTGATGAATAGTAAATGGGGGAGGGGGCAAAGTTACAATGCTACCAAGATTGATATATGCTCACCACAGACTTGTCCAATTTTCACCTTGAGTTCTAGGCACTACAGAAGAAAACTTTTCTGGGAGAAAGTAGGATAGACTTGACTCTCTGTTATAGTAGCTGGAGAAAGTAATCAAATTGTTTCAAAAATCATTTGGTTATACCAAATCAAGTGATTTAGCTCAATCAGAGGGAGATAACAATTCTCCCTCTGCTTATAACAGTTTGTGGGCAAATCCCTTAAAACTCCCAGGTCGTTCGTCTTCTCATCTCTGAAAGGAGGGGAACTGCAGAAAGTCTCTTCTAGCTCTAAGATTCAGGGATTTCTGTCCTAAATTTAATATTCAGTCCTAAAATTTTAAGATTTGGGGATTAAAAAAATTACTTAGACTGGTAGTTAATAGTTACGCGTGTGCCTTGTTGCTCAGTCATGTCCAACTTTTTGGGACCCCGTGGACTGTAAACCGCCAGGCTCCTCTGCCCATGGAGATTCCCAGGCAAGAATAATGATCGAGTGGGGTGCCATTTCCTACTCACGGGGATCTTCCCAACCCAGTGATCAAACCCACATTTCTTGCATCTACTACATTGGCAGGCAGATTCTTTAGCACTAGCGCCACCTGGAAGCCCAGTTAATAGTGAAAAAAGATAAAATTACTGTGATGACTGGTACCTACTTTCTAAAGAAACAGAAATGAACCGACTGGTCATCTTGAAATCTGTTCAGCAATTCCACTCTAGTACTGTGCTCACAACTTCTAAGATTTTATCATTAGAAAAACAACTTCGGGCCACATTATACAACTTTTAATTTAGTGTTACAGCAGTGACAGTATGAAAGAATCTACTGAGTTTCTAATATAAGGGAATAGATTCAGAGCGCATGCATCTTTGGCATTTTGAGCTTACCCCTTCCTCCTGTTTGGAATATGGCTCAGCTGCCTGGGGGCACAATAGAAACTTTAAGCATTTCAAGAGAGCCCACAACCTAAGGATGGTAGAGCAAGAAGAAATGAGAAGCCTGGACCTCTGGTGATGTCTTAGAGCTACACTAGCGCTGATGTACCTGTCTTTACACTTCTTGATATCTGAGATAAATAAATACCACTTTCCTTTAAGCTATTGTTTGTTGGACTCAAACTCCTAAAAGACATAGTCAATGAAAACTGTATAACAAAAATGATAAAGGTAATTTATGTTTATATTTCTGCACTCTGATTTTATTTACCTAATATTATCTCTTGGAGACAGTTTCATGTTATTTACAAATAAAATCTCCTTGCTCTATTTAACACCTCTTCAGAGGTCCACTGTGTACATGTGCCATACTTTTGCTGCTATAGGGTGAATGAGAAATAAATTTTTGTTTAAGTAATTTTTAAGAATCAGTCCATGCATTACTTTTGGGAAGTCTTTCCTCACTTCCCCAAGGTTAACTCTTTCTGCATTTGAAAGCCTTTGAGCACAACTCAGTCATCTGTTGTACGACGCTGTCATTATTACTTGAGCCGTCTTTCTTCTCGCCACCTCTCTTCTTTAAATGATACTATCCTATTTCCCTAGGCTGCCTATAAATATCTTTTAAACTAATAGTTCTTTACTTAGTAATCAATTTTATAAAGGTAGAGGGAACAGCTGTCACTCTTGAGTTTCAAAAGATAAGGAATGATGTAAACTGAAAAGTCAGATTTACAGACTCAGAGTTGGAAGTGACCCCAGAGGTCAATTAAGCTCAATTAGCCCCTTCCAGCGGAGAAGGCAATGGCACCCCACTCCAGTACTCTTGCCTGGAAAAGCCCATGGACGGAGGGGCCTGGAAGGCTGCAGTCCATGGGGTCAGGAAGTCAGACATGACTGAGCGACTTCACTTTCACTTTTCACTTTCATGCATTGGAGAAGGAAATGGCAACCCACTCCAGTGTTCTTGCCTGGAGAATCCCAGGCGTGGGGTTGCACAGAGTTGGACACGACTGAAGTGACTTAGCAGCAGCAGTAGCAGCCCCTTCCAGGGATAAGCAATAAATTACACAGGAGCCAGGTCTCCTGATGAATAGTTTTATCAGAAATTGTTCCTAATAGTAACTTGCATGCTAAGTTGCTTTAGTCATGTCTGACTCTTTGGGATCCTTTGGACTATAGACCGCCAGTCTCCTCTGTCCATGGAATTCTCCAGGCAAGAATACTGGAGTGGGTTGCTATTCCCTTCTCCAGGGGATCTTCCTGACCCAGGGCTCAAACCCAAGTCTCCTGCATTGCAGGCACATTCTTTACCATCTGAGCCACAAAGCCAATTTGGAAATATTAACTTGAAATCTCTAAAAATGTTTTACACATTTAAGTTTGTGTTAAAGTAACAGAAGGGTCAATAGTGTTTCATCACACAGGCAAAGGAGATAAAAGACAATAGAGTCTTCCTTCTTATTCTATTTTTTCCTTTTTCTTCCTCTTGCTTTTCTTCTTGAGAGGTCTACGATACAGTAAATAAAAAATATTTCCCCTTAGAAATAACAATTGTTTACCCTTTGCCATTTTCAACAATTTTAAAAGATGTATTTCTTGAAAAAACTTTATTTTGGGAATTTTCAAATATAACAAAAGTTGAAAATGTAGCATAAAGAACCTCTGTGACCCTAATCTTGTTTTACTTACATCTTTCACTCTCCTTCCAGGTTCTTTTGAAGCAAATGTCAGGTTATCATGTCATTCCATCCAAAGATACTTCAACATCCTATTTTTAAAAATGCCTAATAGTGGAAGTGGCTCTCACTTACTAAATTGCTTTGAGCCAATTAATTATAGTATGCTGAGCAACTTTATATAAACTTGCAAGCATAATAATAGTTCAATTAACAGATTAATAAGTAAAATAATGTAAAATGCACAAAAGCTCTCTGGGGTAAGCACTATCTCTACTGCTTCCTTCAGGAGGAAGCTGGGTTGGCAGACTAAGTAACTTGCTCAAGTCTACATAGGGGGTAAACTGCAGACCTGGAGTTCAAGCCCAGGGCTCTCTGATTCTAAAGCCCAAAACACAAAATATACAAAATTCCAGGTAGGCAAGAGTCACTTATTTAAAAGTCATTTTATTTGAGCCCTAAAAGATTTTTTTTTTAAGTTGGAAAACTGATTTTTACATTCATGTGGGAAGAATAAATTTGAAAATTACAAAGAAAATCTTGGAAGAGGCTGCCATTCTAGATTTTAAAACTTATGAAGTTATTGCAATTTTAAAAAGAATAGAAACACCATGAGAACTAATAGACTAGTGGAACAAATTCCAGAAAGAGATCCAAATATATTTGAAAAATTAATTATGTATGATAAAGATAACATTTCCAATTGTTAGAGAAAAGATGGAATATTCTTATATACAAACAATGTTGAGGCAATTGGCTATCTACTAAGGGAAAGAATAATGACGTTAGATCCCTATTATACTCCAGGGATAAAAATATTAGTATATTTAGATAAACCAAATATATAAATGTGAAAAACAAAACTGTAACTTTAGGAAAACATTCTTATGACCTTGGGGTGAGAAAGCCTTGCAAAATAAAACAGGAAGTTATAAGTTATAAAGAAAATAATGAATAAAAATGAGTGGCTAAAATATACAAAAATGTTTATATAATAAAATACAGGCTGAGGCAACACAGATTTGAAATAACACATTTGCAACACACACAACAGGCAAAAGATTACATTCAAAATACATGTGGAGCTTGTCCAAATTGGACAAGAAATTAATAGGAAAAAGATAAACAGCTTAAGAACAAAATGGGAAAGGATATAATGAAGCAATTCCAGAAGAAACACAAATGGCCAAAACCATATAAAATGATGCTTAACTAATAATTTGGAAATGGAATATTATAAGAATAATGAGATAATATTTTTAGTCCATTAGCTTTGCAAAAATGAAAACGATTAGAAATGAGGCAAGCAGGAAGATGAAGAAACCATGAGGTCATCACTTTATTCCTTTGCTCAAGACCCTCCAGTGGCTCCCCATCTCACTCCGGATAAAAACCAAAGTCCCAACAATGGATTATTCCAAGGACCAACACAATCTTCCCCCGAACCTTTACCCTCTTACCTCTATGACTTCATTTGCTACTCTTTTCCTCTTTGCTCACTCTCCTCTAGCTACATTAGCTTCCTTGGGGCTCCCTGAACATGGCAAGCTTGTTCCCACCATAGGGCTTTTGCCTCTTCCTGTGTCTGGACTAATCTTCCCTTATATAATTGCAAGATTTAGTCACTTGCTTTCTTCAGGTCCCTTCAAAGCGTACCTAAGCAGAAAGTCTTCAGGTGCTACTGTGCCAGGTTCCAAACGTCAAGAGGACCAAAGTTCCTTTGCTATCCTATGAATCTCTTCATCTGGCTACTGGCTCCTATGCTTTAATTTTGTTGCTGTTCACTTGCTAAATCAGTCTGACTCTTTGCAACCCCATAACTGCAGCACACGTGGCTTCCCTGTCCTTTACTATCTCCTGGAGATTGCTCAAATTCATGTCCATTGAGTCACTGATGCTATCTAACCAGCGCATCCTCTGCTGCCCCCTTCTTTTGCCTTCAGTCCTTCCCAGCATCAGGGTCTTTTCCAATGAGATGGCTCTTTGCATCAGGTGGCCAAAGTATTGGAGTTTCAGCTTCAGCATTAGTCTTTCCAATGAATATTCAGGGTTGGTTTCCTTTAGGATTGATGCTTTAATGCCCTCAGTAATAAACCATTCTTCTGATCCTTTCTTTGCCCTTCTCTCCACCATGGGGAGGCTGACCCCCTACACTCTGCATCTCCTGAGCTCCCATACAAGCTAGCTGGTTTCCACTTAGATTGGAAGCTGACAGAAGGAAACTGGAGTTTGGGAGGAGAGAGAGATATTTATTTCTTCTCTGCTGCCTCCATGTCTATTGGTCTTAACCAGATGGTCTTTCCTTCACAACTTGAGCTGTGATTCTGAAAACACCATTTCCACCCTTGTTCCATCAGCCTCACAGACAGGAGAACCAAGAAGAACTACAATCTTGCAGCCTCCAGAACAAAACCCACCACCACAAAAAGTTAAACTAAACAAAAAGGCACAGGATTATGTCCCAGATGAAGGAACAAGAAAAAAAAACCCACAAAGTGCACAGGACCAGTAAGGCCTTTGCTGACTACTCCATTTACAATAGCAACCTTCCATTCCAGTCTGCACTCCCTAGCTCTACTTCCTGCCCTTTTTCCCCTCCACAGCACTTATACTAGTTATTTCATCTGTGTTTTGTTTCTCTCTCCAGGGTCCCACAAAAAGAAAGTTCCACAACAGCAAAGAATGGAGAAAGTAGGGAGGAAACCTGATAAGAGCAACAGAATTCCTTACATATACTTCAAAAATATCAAAATAGCAATAATAAAAAGAAACAGTATATGCTTTTAACACTAGGTAAAAGGAACTTTCATGGTGATAACTTTAACTGTCAACTCTGAATTTAAGGTTTTCCATGACTGCAGCAATCAAAACTGATCTTGCTTCATCCTATCATATGGGAATGAGAATTCTGATTTTAAAAATGGTGACTGAACCCAGAATCTCAAAGCTGTAGGCTGCAGTAATGGTAACTTCCAAATAGAGATCAAGTCACAGGTTCAAGGGCTGAAATATTGACCAGGCCTTCTTTCAGCTCTGACCACACACACTGAGCAATCCTAAAAACGACTGGGGGCTCTGCATCTCTTTTAGGAAAGCTCACCTGACAGTCTAAGTTAGCATACAGAGAAAAGAGGCAGAAAGCAAACAGCCTTTGCATCTGGTCTCATTGAAACGATTAGATATCTAAGCAATGTTAGAATCTTTCTGTCCCATGAAAACACAAGATCTCAAAGTGAGGGGTAAGAAAAGACAAAATCCTTAAGTAGTACTTCAATGAGAACCTTTAAACAAAAGTAAAGTTCTCTCATATTCAATATTGTAATTTTGAGCTACTAATAGTTTGGCAGAAATGATTTTTAAATAATTACAACTAAACACAAAGATTTATCCCTCTTGATTAGTTTCCATAAAAGAAAGTTCAGTATTTTTAAAAATTTTAAATAAAATTACATATATTTAATGTGTACAACATGATGCTTTAATAAACATATAGTGAAATGATTCCTACAGCTAAGTTAATTAACATATCCATCTTCTTACAGTTACTTAAAAAAAAAATGGGTGACAGTTCAGTATTGATGTGTTCTGTAATTAATTCCCTCCATACCTGCCAACAATCTACAGAGAGGTGAGCTGCCTTCAGTGGTGGTACTCATACTTGAGAAAGCAGAGGATGCAGGGACTCAGCAGGAGTCATAATAGTTACTACTAGAAATCAGCCAACCAAAACAAAACCTGTAATACAGTTTCTCTTTATGCATGAACATAATAAAGTTCTGCTTAGTGATCATTTAATACACCTGTGAAACTAATAAACCATAACCAAGCTAGGTAATTTACTGCCCTTAAGAACATTTCAAGAAACATTATTTTGAAAAACTAGACACAACTTGACACTGTCACATAATTATCTTGCAGGTTACCAAGATGCTTATTATAAGGAGAGGTACAGCTAACCTAAGAGTATGTGGTTTCTGGAAAGGCGGCTGAGCTGGGCTGGGCTGCTCTCTGCCAGAGAAGCAAAGGGCAAGCCTAGCTAGGCCTCCTTAGCTAGGTCCCTAAAAGTACTTTCCGGTTTGCATATCACAAAACGGGTTAAAAATACTTGAGATTACAAAAAAAACCTAACAAGACATCTGGGTGCTGCGGCTGTCACTGTCAGGACAGTCCTTGGAGGGAATGCCCATATCAATTCGGTTTATCAGATGGACAGCTGATCAACATTAAACAGATTTGCTCTGGGCAGACCGAGCTGAGCTTCCTGACATGAATTCCAATGAGAGCCCTCTGCACTCTACCACTGAGCTCTGCCATTTTTTACTGTTGCAGCTCCCCGGACATATGGGAATCCCTAGTGATGAGCACATAAAGCTGCCTCTAACTCACGTGACGGCTCATTTCCCCCGGCTGAAGGCAGACATTAATATCCTGAGGAGATCAGACCCACCTCTCTGACCCCCATCTACTGAAGCAAAACCACTGTCCTATTTCTTCATTTAATAAGCTTTTAATGAAGAAAAGCAAAATCCCCTCTCTGACTGCAGCACAGTTCTACATGAAATGGTTATACAAATACATCTGATTCTGTGTCAAAGTTTCCAAAAACCCTGTCCCCCTCCTCACTGGAGTGTAGATTCTGTCACTTGCCCCCCTACAGTGTCATTCTTTCTGCTGAAATATAAGAGTCTGGTTCTCTGCTCTGATAATTATGAGCCATCGCTACATTATGGCAGGTGGAGGATTAAAGAACTGGTTACAATGAGCAAGCTGGTGTTTCAATTTTCAATATAAACCTTTCTTCGAAGATTCATCATGGAGTTATGAAATTTCCTACAGGCTCAATCAGACTGGGAGAAAAAACAGTTCAGTGAAACCCATAAAGTACACCAGAAAATGCTTGGGAGCTATATTAGAATGTGAGAAACCTAAAAATATTTAGTGAATTGGAGCTGGCATACATACTTTGGTTGTAGAAGTGGGATGGCAAACAAAGAAGATAAGCAGATTTTTACCTGTGATTCTTTAGGAGATTGTTTAAAAATAAGGGGAATCAGAATCATTACTGAACTTTAGTGCTGGATCCACTGCCTATTGCCAGGGCTTTGTGAGTTCTGAACTGTTCATGAGAGACTGCGGTGTGAGTTTTCTCTTCTTTTGAAAGCAAGTAGGGGTTAGGAGAAATGCGAAGGCTGCATGTTAAATGGGGCACAGGAAGCACTGTGGGAGTGAAATGTCATTCTGCAAAGACCTCTCCAACTGAATAACAAGAGGCAATGATGTCTGAAAAGGGAACCTTGGCAGGCTTCATTTAGACCATGAAATGTGTCTGAGGCTGGGAGATGTGAAGGTAAGGTGAGCATAAAGTGGCAAAGATTTGTTTCGTATGAAAAAAGGTGTCAGGATACAGGCTATGTAATGACATGCTTTAAATCTGATGACTTACACCGGCTATCTAATCAACCTAGGAATCCAGAGTCACAGATCCTAAATGTTACCCCAAATATTTTGCGTATGAAAGGATGGTGGGTCCCCATGTGTTTAAACCATGGACGGTAAAAACCATGGGCGGGTACTCAGCGTGCAGGTTAAGGCACAATTCATAACCTACTACAACCCAGATATTTAGATTTTTTTAAAAACAAAATCTCATTTAATCTTCACCAAGTTTACTTATTAACTCCATTTTATAGATAAAGAAATAGATTTCTACAAGGGAAAGAAATGTCAGAGAGCCTCTCCAGGAAATACTACCCAAGAGAGGGAAAGACGGGAAGATTCCACATCAAATGGCATTTCCAAATACCACTTTAAACAATTAGATCCTACAAAATACTCTTGTTACCAGGCAGAAAGCTATTTTCAGATCACATATATGGCTATAAAAACTCTTAATATGGTCACTGAAGGCTACTTTATCTTCTTTTTTAAAAACGGGTTTGTTGAGATTTAATTATCATAAAATTCATCAATTTTTAACTGTACAATTCACTGAATTTTACTATTTACAGAGTTGTTAAACCATCACCACAACCAAGTTTTAGAACATTTCCATCACCCTAAAAAATAAACCTGATGCTCATTTAGAGTCATTCCTTATTCAGGTTCTTTGTTTTGATTTTTGTTTTAATTTTTCAAGTATTTGAAGTTTTAAATTAATTATAAACAGCAACAATTATAAAATGGAAATGTCAACATACTTTTACTAAAAAATAATACAATCTATGACAAAGAATAAAATGCCCACATGATATACATGTTCTTCAAACCCAAATATAAGTAACAGATCTATCAGGTGTCAGAAAGTAAAGTTTGCTTCTTAAAAAACTGACTATAAGGTATCTCAAAGAACATATGCAGAAAATGGTATCCATATACAACTTTCAAGCAAATTACTTTAAAAGGTAAACGTACACAGTCTGTTTATTCACCAAAAATTCCCCAAACAAACAAAAAAAACCCATATTATTTTAAAATCACACCCCACATCCCAGGCAACCCTTCAGTTTCACATTTCTCCTTTAGTGTGTTTTTGTTTACATCCAAAGAAACAACACATACGAAGTCATGAAAAAGTCTGTGAATCACAATTTAGATGTGATAAAAAGCTATCTTCATTTCTTTTTTTCAAATTACACTACTTTATTTAATTTTAGTATGGACTTACTGTGTGTTAACCGGAATGAAAATCCTTGACTACTGATTTCAAGTGAAACAAGCATGCCATCCAAATTTCTTTTTCATAGGAAAGTGGTACAGGAAGATTAAGATAGGATTAAAAACTCACCTTTAAACCTTCACAACAGTTAAATGGACTACTTACAAAAATAAATCATACAAGTCAGATGAAAGCATACTTTTATGGAAAAAAAATCAAAACAATATAAAAATATATTGAGCTACACTGTTCAGTGTGGCAGACGCTAACCACATACAACTATTAAGGACTTCAAACATCACTGGTCTGAATTTGGATGTGCTTAAGCATTAAAGACTTAGTAAAAAAAAAATCTCAGTAACAAATGCTTTATATTGACGATGTTAAAATGATAATATTTTAGCTATGTTAGCTTAAATAAAATATATTATTAACAATAATTTTACTCATTTGTTTTCTTTTATATTTTTAGTGTGGTTACTAGCAAATTTAAAATTATATTCCTATGAGGTCCTACCAGGTTCATCATCCCTTCATCCTACTTCCTTCTCCAGAAGTTATCTGTCTTGCAGTTTGGCGCATTTTCTCAGGTTTTTTTTTCTACATGTAAACATGTTTACAGAGACTTCTAAGACCACATTATTTTTGGCTGCACCTTCCCCACCCACCTCTAGTTATCTTTGCCTTTCCCAGTGTCTAACCATGACTTCTCATCCTGGCCTTCTGGACCCACAGTGCTCACCTCTACTCCTGGAAAGGCAAGTAACATGCTTATTTAGATAAGCACACATTTTAAGAACATAGTTTTTAAACAAACAACTAACCAAATATACATTCAAAGGACGGCCAGGTGTGCACACAGTTCTGCCAATCTTGTATTGGTGATGTGCCAGGCACTGTGCCTGGTGCTGCCCTCACCCCATAAACACACTGGAGTACTTACCAGTCCCAAGGAGCTTAAAGCCTCGCAGGGACAAAAAAACAAAGCCAAAACCCACAAAACCATTGTATATTAATGCGTATAAATGAAACCTAGAAAAATGATACTGATGAACCTATTTGCAGGGCAGACGCAGACACAGACACAGACGCAGACACAGAGAAAAGACTTGTGGACACAGTGGGGGAAGGAGAGGGTGGAATAAACTGAGAGAGGAGCATTGGAACATATACATTACTCCACGTAAAACAGATAGCCAGTGGGAATTTGCTCTATGATGCGGGGAGCTCAAACCTGGTGCTCTGGGACAACCTAAAGGGATGGGACGGGGTGGGAGGTGGGAGGAAGGTTCAAGAGGAAGGGAACATATGTATATCAATGGCTGATTCATGTTGCTGTATGGAACCAACACAATACTGTAAAGCAATTATCCTCCAGTTAAAAGTAAATTGCAAAAAATCCCAACAAAGCTAGAAACAGAGACATCTGAACAAGCCCCCTGTTCACCTCAGAAAATACATTAGCTTTATGAAGGGATAAAACTATATATCCCAAACAGCAAACATGTTATTCACGCTTTCAACTGAAATACAAGGCCGCATCTTAAAAAGTTTGGATTTAGATAATTAAATGGAAGGAATTCCCTGGTGGTTCAGCGGTTAGAACTCACTGCTTTCAATGACATGGGCCCAAGTTTGATCCTTAGTCAAGGAACTAAGATTCTGCAAGCCACCTGGGGCAGCCAAAAATTAAAAAAGAATTAAACAATGATCCTGAAGCTCATTTAATATACTTCCAACCCATAGACAAGCAGTTCTATTCCAAAGACATTTTTTGTAGGCAAGCAGTTGAGAGTATGGCTGCCTGTATTATTGTGCTTATTCTGAGCAAACTCTGCAATGTCTAACTTTCCAAGTAATCTGATCTTTTTCCTCTTCTTATGGGCTTTATCCTGCCTTTCATATTTTTATACATTTTCACATTTAATCATCTTGGCACTCTGTTACCATTTTTATCTTCCTCACCCAGTAATCTAGTTAGTTCTTATGTCCACAGCATGATTTTCTCAAAGGATACCATCTTCCTTTCACCATTCTGCATTCTAAGACATTCTTTGAATCAAGTCCAATCATTTAAAGAGTAATCTAAGCCTACAGTAATCATTTTAAAAATACTGATCCCTCTTTTATTTATAAATGTGTAAGTTTTAAAAAAGAAGGCTGTAAAGAATAAGATAAACCTGAAATAACTAAGTCACCAACTTCCCTTATTAAAAAGCTTCCTGATAGTTGGCAATACCAAACGGTTCACAAGCTAATTTGGAAGTCAAAGCTCAACAAAATGTAGTAAGAAATGAGAAAGAGTTATTTAATAGACACGCACTCAATTCAGATTATATTTACTTCTACTACAATAAACTATGTTAACCTTAATATACATATAACAACATGAAATAGCTCACTCCTGAGTTGATTTATGGGAGAAAAGCTTTGAAAGCAATACCTTGACTATTTGTAACTCAAACAAGTCAGAATAGGTGAAAATTGAGAAAACTGTTAATCTGGGTTATCTGATTATCACCATTGTCAGTAAAATTATTAATAGAGTACCTACTTGCCAGACCCCAGAAATGTAAATTATAAAAGTGTTTTTTTTTTCTATCCATGAGTATGTATCAAGTTATGAGTACACATGTACTCTTTTTCTTAGCATTGTTTAAGACATGGTCTGCGCCCTGAGGACTCACCATTTAGTTGCATATAGACTACAATGACAAAAATAATTAACCAAAAAAACTATATGGCATATGATAAGTGTAAAATGAATGCCACAGTCTGTACTTGCTGTCAGGATACACAACTATAATCACTGAAGATACGGGGGGAGAATGGGAAGGCTTCATGGAAGAGGTAACAGGAGAGCTGGACTTTTCTTGATCACTGAGAACAAGGATGTTGCTGCTCATCCCCCACGGTGCCGCGCGTGGCTGCCACAGCACCGCTGCGGGTTATCTGTATGAGGTGGGGGGTCAGGGGCGACGAATGGCTCTCCAGTTGGCTTGCTGGTACCACTGATGCTGCTGGCCCCAACAGGTTTCACTGCCCCTGCCAGACAATGAGCAAAGTCGACAGCTGCCATGCAATAGTTCGAGAATGGCTGCAGACAGAAAAAGGAATATGGGTGAAGCATAGGTTTAGGACAAAGGTTTGGGTATCTTTTCTCAGGGCTTGAGAGGAAAAGAAATGAGAACAATACAAGAAAGGAGGAAAAAAGTCCAGGAACATCCTCCATCCTCTGGCCACAGCCCCAAATGACTTGGACAAAGTAAGGAGAACAGAATTAACTCAGATTGAAAGCAAATAAATGAATAAGCTAACTCAGCCCTTTGTCTTCAACTTCATTCTAAAGAGAAGAATGCAGTGAAGACTTTTTCAGCGGAGGTGATACAGGAAACACCCTGGCTTGCCCTTGTAGCAAGCCCTCCTGAAAGATAAAAATGTACCCACAGTTCAGCCTCCCTGGGTCTTAGGTTTAGGCATTAATTTAGATAGTTCCTAATTGAACTGCCTTCAGACGTAAAGGTCTTGCCCTTCTCCATAGGAAAGGACTAATAAGGTAGGAGACCCAAGAGAGGGTATTAAGAGAGGGTTGCTGGTGAAGCCTTGGTGCCCACAGAGAGAAAAGGGTATGAAGCTGGGTTGTTCCTCAGGGGGTTAAAGGTGAGTGGCTGTCATTCTGAATCTCTGCTAATACACAGAGTTTGACTTCTCTGTAGTTCTAAAAAAAACCTTATAATTATTCCACTCATATTGTTAATGCCATATCTTGAGTAATTTTGTGGTACTGCCTTTTGCTGGATATTTATTTTATCAATTATAACATTTCTTTATATAATATCTGATCTAAATTCTAAATCAAGATGTAGTATAACCTACTCAGCAATATCTGTATATAGTTTTTATTGTTTGATAATGTACTAAAGTCAAGAGAAAATTAAATTAAACTTTGTTCATTACAAAACACATTTAAAATTTAAGAGTTCATTTAAAAAAATAAGTATGTTTTAATGTTCCATTTCTTTCTTCTCTAAAGTACAATTTTGATAGGATCTAAGGGTAAAAAATGACTAAGACACAGTACATACCTTGAAGTGTTTGCAATCTGACTCAAAGACAAAAGCAGACAATGTCAACAAAACATGGCAAATACACTGCAGTTATTACGAACAGGAGTTTGGAGTAAGAAAGACCTGGTTTAAATCTCAGATCTGCCACTTCGGGCTGTATGATCTTGACTAAACTATTTAATGTCCCCAACCTTAACTGTCCTCATCTATCACTGTTGTTAGGTCGCTAAGTTATGCCCAACTCTTTTGCGACTCCATGGACTGTAGGCTGACAGGCTCCTCTGTCCGTGCGATTTCCCCGGCAAGAATACTGGAGTGGGTTACCATTTCTTTCTCCAGGGGATCTTTCTGACCCAGAGATTGAACCTACATCTCCTGCCTTGACAGGCAGATTCTTCACCACTGAAGCCACCAGGGAAGCCCAATCTATCACTACTGACCCTTTAAGACTGCTGTGAGACATGTGTAAAGTGTTTTCAACACAATGCCTGGCACATGGTCTGTACCCAGTATATGATAGTTATTACTCTCACTTATTAATGCTATTCCCACTAATATCTGTATAGGCTTATGCCCAGTGTGCTATGAGAGTCCAGAAAAAAGTATTTAGCTTAGCCTGGTGGTCAGGGAAGGTTTCCTGGAGATGAGAGCTAAGCTGTGTATTAAGGAACACTTCCTTTATAGCTCAGTCGGTAAAGAATCTGCCTGCAATGCAGGAGACCCAGGTTCAATTCCCAGGTCGGGAAGATCCTCTGGAGAAGGAAATGGCAACCCACTCCAGTATTCTCACCTGCAGAATCCCATGGATAGAGGAGCCTGGAAGGCTACAGTCCATGGGATTGCAAGAGTCGGACATGACTTAGCAACTAAACCATCACCACCACCAAGAGTTAAATCAGATGAAGAAAAGTAGGAATGGCAGTCCATACTGAGAAAACAGCATAGTGTATAAAGGGTGCTCCAAATATTTGGTATTTGCTGGCAGGTCTCGCATAAGAACAGTCATCGCTCAGTTCCCCCTTTCTTTGGTATCCCATAGCCTAGCTGCTTTCTTCTTCATATAGTTTACCATTTATCTTCCCTAGAAATACCCAACCTATCCCTGACAGCTATGTTGGTTTTGCCCTTTAAGAATAATTCAGCCTTACAAAGAGAGGCAGACCAGGCCTCTCTAGAACCTTATGAGAATCTTCTCTTTCTTTTGTGACGTGAGAAAGGGTGAACTGCTGGGGTAACACAGCCGAGTTGAAGAGTATGGGCTCTGGAGTTAGACTGCCTGGGTTCAAACACTGGTCCCATCAGTGTCGCTCTGGGCAAGTTGCTTCACCTCTGTGTGCTTCAGTCATTTTTATCTGTTAAAAGGGGATGAGAATAATCTCAGAATTGCTGTGAGGATTCAGTGAGCTAACACGTGTAAGAAAATTTGAACAGGGTCTGGCTACTAATTAGGATTAGCTAATATCACCTAACAAAATTAAGATTACATGTTTCATGGACAGGACATCCTTGAGAAAATAGAGAATGAACTAGATTAGAAATGTCATCTGTGACGGGCAGAAGGAAGAAGGGAGAATAAAAAGTAGTACAATATTTATTGAGTACCTACTAGGTCCTATTGTCGCTATTTTTATACATGGGAACACTGGGGCTCAAAAAGATCAAGAAATGTGCCTAGACAAATGGGCAAAACCATGATTCAAAACCATGGATAGATGAATATAGAGCTATGCTCTACTAAACACCTGCTTCTCTTCACCAAAATGGTGAAATGGGCCTCCATTTTCTTAGCTTGAAAATTATGATATCAAACTTCACATTGCTAAGAAGAAACCTGAGAGCTGCCTAAGTTTTTACATGATTTTTTGGGCCTACTCCAGGAAATATAAACATCTTTCATGGTATGATTTCATGTACTATGCTGAGGATTCCATTTCATAAAGATCATGAACTATAGGATATAAATCAAGCATACATTTGCTTGTCTGAAGTTCACAGCATATTACAATTACACAATGGGTAACAAAAATACTATTCTTTAGAATCCCACTTTTACATTTTCAGACATAAACTGACTAGATCTACATTTGTTTTATAACAAGAGGTAGGCCCAATTCTAGCCTTTAATTTCCTCCCCACCGCCAACTTAAGTATTGTATAAGGTGTTTGGTGGGATTTTAATATACTTGAGATTTATATTTCATAGTAATCTGGCTTCTCAGGTACCTTTCTTTTTTTTTCCTAGCAAAGAATATAAATTTCTTATAACAAAATGAGAATAAAGTCAGGAAAAAATAAAGTTAAAGAAAACCATGGGAAAAGTGAATAATATGAGACTGTCTGGCTACAAAGCATTAGCTTCAGGAGTTGAACTCAGAAGTATACACTATGGTCTTATGGATCTTACACAAATCTAGGAGCTTTTCATATTGTCACTTCTTTGTCAATGAAGATGCTTTTTTAAGTGGGGAGGAAAATCAGTCTCTCTTTCACACACACACACAACACACACACACACACACACACACACACACACGGGATTTGTCACATGTTGGTCCTATACTGATAAAAGAGCACCAATCCTCAGGGGAAACTTCAAATACTCTAAGATAAGAAGCTGCAAAGGGGGGTTGAGGGGCAGAGAAGAGCAGACAATCCTGTATAGAGATATTTTATATACATACATACAATTTTTTAACCTAAAATAGGCAATTTTTTTCTTTAATTACAGCTTCCTATATAACCATTGGTGGGTTCCAGCAATGCAAGCCATATTTATTAGAAGCAGCATGTCAAATAGGAGTTGACAATTACGGTCTCTATCAATACATATTATGCCAGACGGTAATGAGCCATCCACAAAGGGCTAGCCGTCCAAAATAATCATGTCGCTTTCCAGAGAAATGTCGAAGAGGTTATGGTTTATTACACAGTGCTCATTAGATATACAGTGGCAGCATTAGCAATTTTTCCTTCATTTGCGTCTCATTTAAAGATCTGCCCCCACAAGCACAGTCAAATTAGTACACAAGGTTAAAACCATTACGCCCAGAAAAAAATTAAGTTGCATTTTATTTTACAGTAATGGTGGATCAAAGGTCCTCAGAATCTATTATTTGCAAAACCATTATCTAACACAGAATATTAACAAAAGGGAAAAGAAAAGCAATGCCCTGCCAGCATGGCTTTGACAGGAACAAAGACAGACTGTCTGAAATAAGCAAACACCACATTACTTAATTAAATATCCTTTAAAAAAAAACTATTTTAAAAATAATACTAAGGTTGTGACATCAACTGACAAAAGTCACAAGACTAAAGCTAATGATGAAGCACCAACCTATACTTTGAAATGCTTTGTTCGCATCAACTTATTTTTAAACGTTTTAAAAATTGCCTTTGTGCACAATTTGATTATAAATCCATTTATTGCTATAAAGTATTTATTTTCTTAAGATAACCTAGGTTCTCATTTTTGGGGCAAATGCACATTTATAGATATCTATTAAATTGGGAATTTGGATAAACTATTATAATCAGAAAGATCTGGTCAAGAAAGCAAATTTTGGAGTAGGTAATAAAAACTAAAATGTGCTTAGTTGCGTCTGACTCTTTGCTACCCCATGGACTGCAGCTCGCCAGGCTCCTCCGTCTGTGGGAATTCTCCAGGCAAGAATACTGGAGTGGGGTGCCATGTTCTCCTCCAGGGGAGTTTCTCAACCCAGGGATTGAACCCAGGTTTCCACATTGCAAGCGAATTCTTCACCGTCTGAGCCTCCAGGGAAGCCCAAGAATACTGGAGTGGGTAGCCTATCCCTTCTCCAAGGGATCTTCCTGACCCAGGAATTGGACCGGGGTCTCCTGCATTGCAGGCAGATTCTTTACCAGCTGAGCTACTATGGAAGCCCTAAAAACTAAAATAGGTACTACCAAATCATAAATAGTTAGTGGGTTTTGTCAAATCATCAGATAGCTGATTAACAGCACCTAAATTCAGGACAGTAAATAGTTGTAGCAAAGAGATCTTTTGAAGAGATTTCTAAAGTCCTGCTTGGTTGTATACCTTGCCCATATTTTATCATTAACACACTTTAATTGAAGTGGATATTCAAAGATCTCTTGCTTTCATTTGGTGGACATTTATTTAGTGTCTGCCACATGTCAAACCACATGATAAGCTCTGAGAATTCATCTAAAATGGGGGGCAAGGGGCAGAAAACTTAGAGCTGTGTCCTTAAGAAGCTCATGGCCAGAGCAGTGAAGGATTCAGACATGAACTAAAAATGATTTTAATCATAGGCGACAACTGCTATCAAAGAAGTAAACACACACAGGGGCCCGGGGAGCCCAAATTTTAACGGAGGAAGGCAAGGGCTTTCAAAGAAAGCAACACCTAAAGTGGGACTGAGAGGAGAATTCTACCCTGCAGAGAAGGGGGAGGGAAAAATACGCTGAGAATGTGGAGAAGTGGAGAGCGAGGGGGCTGAAGTGGGATCATCTACCTCAGAGAATCAGAAAACACAGTTTTAAGGAACCTCTTAAAAGTTGATCCAAATTAGAGGAAAGTATCCCGACACTGGAATGATGGACTTTATGAAATAATGTCAGCAGGAAAGGTCTAGGAAGTTCAAATGACCTTTTTTTTTTTTTTTAAGCATCTTAAGGAAAACAGTTTTTGGTTAGGTCTATGTATGATTAAACTAATTTCAGAGTGCAAAAATGTATTATCCATTTAATGCTAACTGTGAGACCAAATGAATAACTTCTATCTTGCCATGATCAAATTTTGAATTTCACTGGTTATTCTAATTGTTCTTTACCCCTAAAAATGAGAGAAGTATCCTTGTCTCTTTTCCCTTAACTGATAAAAGTATGAACTATAATATACTGTAGTCTAATATGTGTGTCTGCTCTCAAAATACATGTAAAACATAGCACACTTTTAGAGAACAGAGAACAGAATTATTTAATTCTTTTGTTATGGTACCCAGTACAGGTATAATCAGATACCCACAAAAGTTTGCTTTCTTTTTTTTAACAGAAATGCCATTATGTCCTAACACAGCATCTATACATAGCTATGGTCAATGATACAGTGAATTCCTTAAGAGATTGTAGCATCATGAGAGAATATTTCATTTCTTCCAGAGTATAACTGGTATTCTTTTTTTTGAGTATTGTGATGTTTCTAAACGAGGTCCTATGTATCTATGCTGTTTTAATGAAGTAGTATTTGACCTTCCAAGACATTCATCTCTTGAACAAATATAAGTAAAGATTCCAAAGATTAAAACATCTGTAACTGTGTACATATTATGTACATACAGCTTTGTGTAAATGGTTGCAGCATCGTTCCTGCCTTTGAATTTTGCTTGGCTCAATTTTTTTCAATCAAGAAAAGCCCTAGCTAATGAACATCAGAAGTCACAAGAGGTAAGCAGTATGAGATGGAAACTGTAATACAAGAAGTCATATTGTTAAACTATAGAAAAGGAAAAAGCAATCATGTCCCACACTGATTATTTATTGCTCTAAGTTCACATCATTACTATGTGTAACTATGAATTGCAAGGAAAAAAACAAAACTGAGACTGTTGAAGGTGGATAGAGAGAAGAGCATGGGTGGCCCACTTCATGAGAGCATCCAGAGGCCCTGCAGGAACAGCTGTTTTGTCAATGTCTTTTCTTCCCACCATTCCAAGGACCATAATTTATTCATTTGATCTCATCTCTGTCTTATTCTATAGAATTTTAAATCTTTTAGGTATGTTCAATAACAGATAAAAAGCACAACCAGTAGATGTGGAGAAAACATGAGACAAAAGTATAACGAGATAAAGTATGATACATTGAGAAAGAAAAGCACAAAATGGAAGGGAGGCAGGAACCCATAGAAATAAGCTGATAGTCTGAATTACAGACTTCAGTGGAGCACCCAGAAACAGCTTTTTCCTGTGTGTAACAAATATGCCATTTTACCTCAAAAGGTTAACGTCTGAGTTTTAGGTCTGATGACTCTGCATCACCAAACCAAAGACAGTACCTTGATTAAAATCTTGCCTGATCTCCAGTTTTAGGAAAGAAAGAAATTCTGTTTTAGAAACCCTCATGGCTTTGGGTTATATCTGCAAGTCCTATTCTATGAGTACAAATAAAACCTTCTGAGTCACCATTTATAACAATAACACAGGGGCTCACATTTTACTATTAGAAAGTGGCACTAAATTAGAAATGATCACCATCTGTATGGCAAAAATATCTGAGCACTTAATTGCTTGATAATATACTCTAAGACAGTAGCTCCCTGTCTGGATTTCCTAGATCTTTAAGGATTCTTCACAGGAGGTAAAAAATTCTTCAGAGAAATGAGCTTTATTCCCCCTTTCCAAAATGTCTAAGGAAACTCATTCATTCACCTCTAGACAAAGGTACATCTGTTGATAAAAACACCAATTTCCTTAGTGCTGTATTCACTAATAAGATGTGACAGTAGTAGTTACATTTTGGTCACTAGCCACCCAGATTGTCAGTTACAAGTGCATCTGATAAAACAGAAAATCAAGTAATGATTATATTACATATAGAGTGTGCTTGGTAAACAGACTCCTTTACAGAAGGGCAGGGGAACAGCAAAAGGAGTCTTGAGGGCTGAAGAGGCTGAGAGGTCATCATCACCAACCCTACGGCTGGCTAACTTCCTGCTGCTTTTCCTTGGCCATCCGCTTTCACCAAGGTATCCTAAAAGAGAGCGGCTGTCCACTTCAACGACACATCTAACAGGAGGCCAGAAGAGGTCAGTGGAGAGCAGTGCTAGGCACCCCATTCTTGCACCCAGACGTCTGGGCTCCGGCACTTCTCAGATCTCTGTTCACTCAAGAGAAGAAGCCAAAACACACACACACACACACACCAAAAACCCAGAATAAATTATTTTACTCAATTTTTTATTCTGTCACAATCAGAGTTGACTTTAAGGCTATTGTAATGTGTAACTTAGAAAAAAGAGATTTGAAATAGAAAACATTTTCCTGTGACAATGCTCCAGCTTCTAAATTAATTTTAAACAGAGTGAAAAAATTAAACATGTTGTTTTGAATGTTTTAAATATTTAAATATAAAATTTTCCTCTCTTTTACCTCCAGGGAAGTATAAACTAAATAAAAAGCTCTTCTGTCATCAAGAGCTGAAGAATTACAAGAAAAAAGGATACAGATTTTTAAATACCAGTTCCTGTGTTTTTACTTCTCTTAGGAAGCTCCTTCACTGAAGGCCCACCTAAAACGTACAGAACCTAAAAGTGAGCTCCAGTCCTTCACAGAGGAGCTACTTTCCCGTCAAAATGGAAGTCATGGTCTGGGGCATATTTATCCAATATAAACTTGCAGGCACAGAGAGAACCTCAACCACATAAGACTATGTGGTACCCTGACTTTAAGGGCTTTATGAATCTAACAGTGAAACCAATAAAATTAGACAATGCTAAGGAAAGGCCTAAAATAGGTGGATTATAGAAAGGTCCAAGTTACCTTGCCTACCCTTCTAACTATTCCTGAGGAAGATTAACTTCTAGTCAAAGTGGTATAGACAATATAAAGCAAAATCTGCATGAAGTATCTTTGAAAAAATAACAAGTTGTCTATTAAACACTGTAGATATATATTTTAAAAAGCTAGCTTTTATAAAATCAGTCATAAATTGAATTAAATTCTAATAATTTAGTACCACTCCATTTAAAGTTTCTGACAACTGATTTTTCAGCTTATTGTTTTTGTTAAGCTACTCTGGCCTGTACAAAGAAATAAAAAGTAAATTCCTATTTCTAAAGTTCTGAATTGAATGGTATAAAATTAAATACAGAGATGTATTTTAAGTGCAAAGTATCCTTCCACTGTTGCCAGAAAACTACTAACAAAGGGGAGTTAAGTAATTTCACAGCCGTATTTTCTCACTCTCCTTCACTGAGAACACAGTCGTTTGCATGGCATAATAAGCTGTAAATTATAAACATTTTTACATAGCCTGCTGCAAAGAAAAGTCTGCCAGCTACTATATTGGACAGGGTTCAAGTGATTAACTACAGCTTTGGAAAGAAGGGGTGGAAACTTATTTTGCGTCTCAGTTTGTTGGTTCTCTTATGCATAGCCTCTAAAAATCTGTTACATCATTATTTGCAATGAATATGTAAGTTATTCATTGTAATTATAGTAGAGAACTAGAAGCTCCATATTACTGCAAGATGTAAATTATCCATGGACAGCAGCACATTTTGTAGGTGCATAATTATCCAAGTACTTCCTTGAAACAGTGTCTCCAATGAGTATGAATGTAACGGGTTTTAATACCAAAATTTATAGCATTGAGCATTTCAGGACTAAACACAAATGAAATACACTTTGCTCTTTGTCTATAGGGGAAGCCCATTAGACAGAACGTCTATTTGGGGCAGGTCTAATTTTAAAAATGGTTTCTGTATCAAAGAAAATACACAGGAATCTATATTCCCAACAGATGAAAGAATAAAGGAGATGTGCAATGAAAGAGGTATAGTCTGCAAACCTAAATGTTTTCATTTTTAAATTGTATAGAACATTACTATGATCCACATTCAACCTCTAAACAAAAGCGAATTTTGTCTGAATAAATCAACAGTAATTCATGGAGCACTTGAGTGCCCACTATGGTGCTTAGATTTTAGAGGCTAAAGAAAAAAAGTCTATAATCTGGTTTCTAAGCACTATGTAATTCAATACCACTAAATATAAAGATTTGTGCTCAGAGGTGAAGATGTCAAGATGAAAAACAAAGTACAGTTGGCCCCCTGTATCTTTGGGTTTCGCATCCATGGATCCTACCAACTGTGGAGCTGGCTGTATCCGCAAGCGAGAAACTCATGGATGCAGAGAGCGCAATGTACTCATTGTACTGTATCATTTTACACAAAGGACTTGAGCATCTGTGGATTTTGGTATCCATGGGAGCTCCTGGAATCAACCCCTGTGGATACCAAGGGGCAACAGTACATTTGGGGCACTCTAATCCAGAGGCTGCCTATAATAATGGAAAGAGCATGAATTCCATGGTTAAATGGGGTTTGAATCCCAATTCCTTCGTCTATTTACACTATCAATTTTGTTAGGTTATTAAATTTCTCTAAGCCTGTTTCCCCCCAAAAGTGATTTTTTGTTAACCAGTACTGTAAGGATTAAACAAGTTAACATAAAGCACAGGGAGGAGTACCAGACATACAGAAAATTCAATGTGTTAACTATTTAGTGATTATTTCTCTATATTTATCACAGTCAGCTTTGCACACAGCAGACACTCAAGAAATGTTGAGTCTGAATGACTGAACAAATGTAATAGAAGGATAAGTATGTGTGTGCTAAGTTGCTTCCATCGTGTCCAACTCTTTGTAACGCTATGATTGTAGTCAACCAGGTTCCCCTGTTCATGGGATTTCCCAGGCAAGAACACTGGAGTGGGTTGCCATTCCCTTCTCCAGGGGATCTTCCTGACCCAGGGATCACACCCATGTCTCTTATGTCTCTTGCATTGGCAAGTGGGTTCCTTACCACTAGCACCACCTGGGAAGCCCAGATAGGTATACAAATTACTACAGAATTTTTTTTAGAAAAGTGCCTCAGAGGTACAAAATGTAATAAAAGGCTCAGTGATGGGAGAGGTGCTGAATTGGAAGATGGCTAATACACAAGGCGCTGACTTCAAGAACTGGGGAAACATACATAAATCCATCATTACAAAAAATACGTTGGGGCTTCCTTGGTGGTCCAGTGGTTAAGACTCATGCTTCCAATTCAGGGGGTGCAGATTAGATCCCTGGTTAGGGATCTAAGATTCCACATGCTGCATGGTGCAGCCAAAAAATAAGTAAAAAAAAAAAACAAAAAAAAACCAACCGTATGTTAAGCATACTAAAAATTCACAGAACATTCCCTCTATGTTCTGGCTCTAATTGAGCCAGAGCTTTTCCTGGGGTACTGAAATCCCCATATCTTTGTGAGTAGGTGGCGTTAACCTCCTCCAAGCCACAAGCGGAGGAGCTGAGAGGTGGGACTGGTGCTCTGCTTCTGCATCATCTTGAGAAACCACTGGTCTGCTTTTTACCACCACTTCTGGCCGTCACTGTGTTCACTGGAGTCCTCCCCGTTTCGCTTAGTTTGGTTCTCTTGGTTGACATCAGTCACGGGAACTGTCCACCCTGTAGTTTCTCTATCTACTCAATTCAAATGCTGTCAACCCCACTCTGAGGAAAAACTAGAACTTACCATTTAGAACTATTCTACTTCTGAAATCAATTCACATATCCTACCTGCTATCTACAATCGTCAAACCTCTCAGTTCTCTCATTTACTATTACTTTTCTCTCTAAAATATGAATCTTCATGACCTCCAATATTTGATCACTACTTTTAACCTAATTTTGGACTCCCTCAGCCTTCCTTCCTGAGTGAGCCTGAATAGCTCTACTAGGTGGGCATAGGAAAAATCATAATCATGCTTTTATCTCTATCATTTCTACTTTAGGGCAGCTAGAGATTACCTGTTGCTTTTAAGGAATTCAGATTTAATTCTGTAGGTAATAGGATATCACTGAAAAATTAAGGATACTTTATTCCACTTAAAAACTTGAACAGAATAGAAGGGAATGGGGCAATCTTAATAACAGAAGATGTACTCAGTATGCCAGTAACTTTAGAGAAGGATTACAGGGTTTGAGATAACCAACCTGAGAATCTTTGCCTCTATTACCAGCAAAGACCCTGATGCTGAGAAAGACTGAGGGCAAGAAGAGAAGGGGGCAACAGAGGATGAGATGGTTGGGTGGTATCACCGACTCAATGGACATGAATTTGAGCAAACTCCAGGAGATAGTGAAGGCTAGGTAAGCCTGGCGTACTGTAGTTCATGGGGTTGCAGAGTCAGACATGACTTAGCAACTGAACCACCAGCACCCAGCTACCAGTCCAAGAGCAAGAAGAGAATAGTGAAGGAGGAGTTCCCTGGGCACTAAGCTACCTATAGATGCCAGTTTCTCCAAGGATCTTATTATTAGTCACTCAGTCGTGTCCAACTCTTTGTGACCCCATGGACTGTAGCCATCAGGCTCCTCTGTCCATGGAATTCTCCAGCCAAGAATACTGGAGTGGGCTACCATTTCCTTGTCCAGGGGATCTTCCTAACCCAGGGATCGAACCTGCATCTCCACATTGCAGGCAGACTCTTTACCAACTGAGCCACCAGGGAAGCCCCCCAAGGATCTTAGGTGAAGGATATTCATGATTGTCTTTAATTAAACAAAGGGTTGCAAGTGGACATGGGTAGATTGTGGACCCTATAGTGAATATGGTTACAGTTCTGGAAGTTAAGTTCCAGAAACAGAGTTCTAGAAATGAAGTTGCATCAATGGAGTCAGAAGGCTAATAGATGCATAAATTGTTTCTTTACCTTGTCATTGGAGGTCAAAGACTATTTCTGATTAATATTCACATTCCCCTCAATGCTCAGCCCTCTGACTTGCAGAGAGGAGGTAGTCAGAACAGACCACAGTCTACTTGAACTCAGCTGGATATGTGCCTGTACAGCTCTCTGATTTAAGTCCATTTTATCTTTATCTATCTTATAGATGAGTAATCATACAGCATGACTAGTGACTTGCCTAAGATCAAATAACTAATCAGTTACATATTTGAAACAAGAACCTTTATCCATGTCTCTTTTACATCACACTGTTTACCAATGGGGGTGTTTTGAGTTTGGGTTCAAAGGATAAGCATTAAGTCATGAAGCTATTAAGCAAACTCTGTCATTAAACATTTTAAATGGCTGCAATTCTTCTGACAGAAGTAACACTTTACTACAGTGAATGTCAAGAATTGAGCAGTTTAAATTTAGACACTGGATAATGCCTTTGCCTATGGCTTCTTACTAGTTAATGTATAGCCCTTCTTTAAGAAAAAGAGTTTCGTTTTCTTACTATTGACAAAACAATTTATGCAGCTTGTTTTTTGTTGTGATGTAGTCAAGCAGGCTAATCTATATCAAGATATTTATATACAATTAACTCTCAGCAGAGTAGATTAGTAGCTGAGCCCACCTACTTTTTGTGGTTAATTATACTTGTTTTGTAAGAGGCTGTTCCTATTTTGTGCTTTTCCAACAGCTCTGGTGAAGACTTCTGATGTACTGTACATGGAACATAAAGAGCCTTCCCCTTTCTTACTCAACATATAATTGCTGCATTTGTGCATGCTGTGTAAGTTGAAAATAACAATAAAAAGTTAATGAAGAAAATAAGTACTGGTTGTAATGAATTAATAATATTACTAGATTTGTATCTGGAGTTTATTTTTATTGCTGTAAATGGAACACAATCAATAGTAATATGTAATCAAACTGCACATGCTTTCATCTCTTGAGATAGCTCTGAAAAGGAGCTGAGATATGTCTAAGAAATTATCTTCAAAAGCCTATTCTAAATTTGGTTATTCAGCATAATCATTTTAAATCACTGTCAATAAGTATTCCTCATTTTCTAATTTCTTGCAGTACAAAAAGGTACATTTCTTAAATAGGTTCTTAATGTTTTATAAGTCTGAAATATAATTTCCTTTTAATTTTCAAGTTAATTTAAATTAGATTTTCTTTATATAAAAAAAGAAATACTAAAAATAAAGTTCCCCTTGATTATTCCCCTATAACTGTTCTGAAACCTTTCCCCAACCACACTTCCTCCGAACACAGTTACCATCAAGTGGGTAAGGTTTCCTCAAAGTCTTTTTTCTACACATTTACACATGTCGTTTGAAAAAATAATAATAATCATAGTTTTAAAAAATGCTATCTCAATATTAATTATTGCACATTAATATAATTAAGCCCTAAGTAAATATAATAATGTGTTCCTACTTAAGCCTCATTTCTTAAGGTGTTTTTTGATTTGGTCAATCCAAAGGGAAATATGCTGTGTTAATTTTGTTTCTGCTGTTGTCCAGTTGCTCAGTCGTGTCCAACTCTTTGCAACCCCATGGACTGTAGCATGCCAGATCCCTGCTCTTCACCATCTCCCAGAGTTTGTTAAAACTCATGTCCATTGAGTCAGTGATGCCATCCAACCATCTCATCCGCTATTGTCCCTTACTCCTCCTGCCTTCAATCCTTCCAGTATCACGGTCTTTTCCAATGAGTCAGCTCTTCACATCAGGTGGCCAAAGTACTAGAGCTTCAGTTTCAGTATCAGTCCTTCCAATGAATACCCAGAAGTCTTCTCCAGCACCACAGTTCAAAGGCATCAATTCTTCATTGTCCAGCTCTCATATCTGTACATGACTACTGGAAAAACCATAGGTTTGACTATATGGACCTCCGTCCACAAAGCAATGTTTCTGCTTTTTAATATGCTGTCTAGGTTGGTCATTGCTTTTCTTTCAAGAAGCAAGCATCTTTTAATTTCATGGCTGCAGTCACTGCCCACAGTGATTCTGGAGCCTAAGAAAATAAAGTCTGTCACTGTTTCCATTGTGTCCCCATCTATTTGCCATGAAGTGATGGGACTGGAAGCCATGATCTTGGTTTTTTGAATGTTGAGTTTTAAGCCAGTTTTTTCACTCTCCTTCACCTTCATTTAAGAGATTCTTTAGTTTCTCTTTGCTTTCTGTCATTAGGGTGGTATCATCTGCACATCTGAAGTTATTGATATTTCTACTGGCAATCTTGATTCCAGCTTATGCTTCATCCAGTCTGGCATTTTGCATGATGTACTCTGTAATAAGCTAAATAAGGTAAGTTAAATAAACAGGGTGACAATATACAGCCTTGATGTACTCCTTTCTCAATTCTAAACCAGTCCATTGTTCCATGTCCAGTTCTAACTGTTGCTTCTTGACCTGCATACAGGTTTCACAGGAGGCAAGTAAGGTGGTCTGGTATTCCCATTTCTTGAATAATTTTCCATAGTTCATTGTGATCTACACAGATAAAGGCTTTAGTGCAGTCAATGAAGCAGAAATAGATGTTTTTCTGGAATTCTCTAGCTTTTTCTATGATCCAGTGGATGTTGGCAAGTTGATCCCTGGTTCCTCTGTCTTTTCTAAAACCAGCTGTACATCTGGAAGTTATAAGTTAACATACTGTTGAAGCCTAGCTAGAAAGATTTTGAGCATTATTTTGCTAGCATGTGAAATGAGTGCAATTGTGCAATAGTTTGAGCATTCTTTGGCATTGCCCTTCTTTGGGATTGGAATGAAAACTGACCTTTTCCAGTCCTGAGGCCACTGCTGAGTTTTCCAAATTTGCTGGCATATTGAATGCAGCACTTGAACAGCATCATCTTTTAGGATTTGAAATAGCTCAGCTGGAATTCTATCACCTCCACTAGCTTTGTTGGTAGTGATGCTTCCTAAGGCCCACTTGACTTCTCACTCCAGGATGTGTGGCTCTAGGTGAGTGATCACATCAACATGGTTATCTGGGTCATTAAGATCTTTTTTGTATATTTCTTCTGTGTATTTCTGTCACCTCTTCTTAATATTTTCTGCTAGGTGCATACCATTTCTGTCTTTTTTGAGTGCCTATCTTTGCATGAAATGTTGCCTTGGTATCTCTAATTTTCTTGAAGAGATCTCTAGTTTTTCCCATTCTATTGTTTTCCTCTATTTCTTTGCAACGTTTCCTCTATTTGTTTGCATTTGAACCAGAGATCCAACTGCCAATATCCGCTGGATCATTGTAAAAGCAAGAGAGTTCCAGAAAAACATCTATTTCTGCTTTATTGACTATGCCAAAGCCTTTGACTGTGTGGACCACAACAAACTCTGGAAAATTCTTAAAGGAATGGGAATACCAGACCACCTGACCTGCCTCCTGAGAAATCTCTATGCAGGTCAAGAAGCAACAGTTAGAACTGGACATGGAACAACAGACTGGTTACAAATCAGGAAGGGAGTACGTCAAGGCTATATATTGTTATCCTGCTTATTTAATTGATATGCAGAGTTCATCATGAGAAATGCCAGGCTCTATGAAGAACAAGTTGGAATCAAGGTTGCCGGGAGAAACATCAATAACCTCAGATATGCAGATGACACCACCCTTATGACAGAAAGGGAAGAAGAACTAAAGAGCCTCTTGATGAAAGTGGAAGAGGAGAGTGAAAAAGCTGACTTAAAACTCAACATTCAGAAAATTAAGATCATGGCATCTGGTCCCATCACTTCATAGCAGATAGATGGGGAAACAATGGAAACAGTGACAGACTTTACTTTTTTGGGCTCCAAAATCACTGCAGATGGTGACTGCAGCCATGAAATTAAAAGATGCTTGCTCCTTGGAAGAAAAGTTATGGCCAACCTAGAGAGCATATTAAAAAGCAGAGACAATACTTTGCCAACAAAGGTCCATCAAGTCAAAGCTATGGTTTTTCCAGTAGTCATGTATGGATGTAAGAGTTGGACTATAAAGAAAGTTGAGCGCTAAAGAATGGATGCTTTTGAACTGTGGTGTTGAAGAAGACTCTTGAGAGTCCCTTGGACTGCAAGGAGATCAAACCAGTCCATCCTAAAGGAAATCAGTCCTGAATATTCACTGGAAGGACTGATGCTAAAGCTGAAACTCAAATACTTTGGCCACCTGATGCAAAGAACTGACTCACTGGAAAAGACCCTAATGCTGAGAAAGATTGAAGGTGGGAGAAGGGGATGAGAGAGGATGTTATGGTTGGATGGCATCAGCGACTCAATGGACCTGAGTTTGAGTAAGCTCCGAGAGTTGGTGATGGTCAGGGAAGCCTCGCGTGCTGCAGTCCATGGGGTCGCAAAGAGTCAGACACGACTGAACTGAACTGAACTTTGCATTGTTTACTTAAAACGACTTTCTTATCTCTCCTTGCTATTCCCTGGAACTCTGCATTCAGTTGGATATATCTTTCCTTTTCTCCTCTGCTTTTTGCTTCTCTATTTTTCTCAGCTATTTGTAAGGCCTCCTCAGACAACCATTTTGCTTTTTTGCATTTCTTTTTCTTGGGGATGGTTTTCATCATCGCCTCCTGTACAATGTTATGAGTCTGTCCAGAGTTCTTCAGGCACTCTGTCTAATTTTGTTAGGCATTTTTAAGTGCCAAATACTAATATGCAGTGTGAAGGTAAGAATTGATAGTCACAGCCTATTGTGAGTATAATCAGAAGTCATCAGAAGCTAATTAGGACTACATTAAAATGATAAATTATGCACCATAATATCTGCAGCTGAGATCAAGTCCCTAAATTTAAAGATTATTTTAAAGGAAAAAAAATCATCTTGCTTCTTCACAGCTTTTCATGTTCTCCACTTATCTTCATAAATTAAGATTTCAAATAGGTCTCCAAATATTTTACTACCAGTTCTTCTAACAGTACACCAAGCCTGACCAATTTTCACTTAGAGGAGAAAGTAATGTTTAGATTAATAATTTGATTATAAGCTATTTTCTAGATTTAACTTATATTTTATTTATAAGGTCTTTTATCTGATTAGTTCTTTAAGCCCAACAATCACCTTAGATGTTTAACCTTAATCATTAATTTAACTTTAATCAACTAAATAATATACTGAGTTGAAAAAGAATTAGCACAGTTACCAAAAAGTTGATAGTGTCCATTTTAACTCTGCCATGGATGGCAAAGCTAAGAAAGTTAATTAAAAGATGTCATTTTGCATCACTCCTGCTTTCTTTATTTAAAAAACATCTAGAGTTCATGCATTTTCATAGGATATTTTATCCTGTCAAAGAGGGGAAGAGATAAAAGTTTAAATCAGTTCAAAGTCCTTCATTTTAATAGTAGGATAGAATTTCTAAGCTAACTATCTGCAATCAACAAAAATTTTCACTGCTTTTTAAGAAGTACATAAGTAAAACCTGTATAAATGAAAAATAATTCAGACCACTAAACAGGACATAGAATAAACAAAGTCTTTCATCCCATTTCCCTACAGCTGCCACTCCCCAGAGGTGACCACTATTGACAGTTCTTTGTGTCTCCTTCCTTCTGAGATATTTTTCATGCAAATAAAAATCCACTGCCCACCCATTCAAGCCCCAATGGGACCAACTATTATAGAATCCATTTCGGAGTCTTGCTTTTCTTACATGTTCTTTGAGCTCTTCCCAGATCGGCACATACAGATCTCCTTAATTCTTTTAAATGACCATGTGATATTCCTTTGCAGCAATAACATAACATGTTCCCTCCTGATGAACACTTAGGTTATTTCCTTTTTTGTTGCTGTTCTTACAAAGTATACTACAAAGAGCATTCTTCTACATATATGTTTGGGCACTTATGTTAATATATTAGTACACAATTTTGCTAAATCAAAGGGTAGCTGGATTAAAATAAAATTTACAGCTATTGCCAAATTGCTCTCTAAGCAAGTATACCAGTTAACATCCCTACGAACAAAGCATTTGGGTGCCTTTTTCCTCACAAAGAAACATTGGCTATCAAACTTTTTAACCTTTTCCAACCTGACAGAGGGAAACTATGATTTTAATTTGTCCTTTATGATGAGGTCCAGCCTTTCTTCCCTTTTGTTTACTAACCATCTATGAGTTTTCTTCACTGAACATCCTGTTCATGTTTTTCATCCATGATTGCATAGTACTATCTTCTTCCTGATTTATAGGATCCTCAACTGATTTGTTTATTAAAACGTAGCCCTCTGTCATATATGTTGCAAATATTTTTGTAACTTTGGCACCTGTCTTTTGACTTTATGGGACATTTCTTTCCATTGAAGAATTCTTTTTTGATGATTCTTTTTGTTTATGGGTCCAGAGTGCTGAAACACTTTAGGAAGGTCTTCCTTGCTTCAAGATTAAATAATAATAATCACAACGATAATAATAGTTACCGGGATTATTCCACTCTAAGCAAATAGTCAACTGACTGGCATCTAAGTACTAGGAACATGCTGAATACTGGGCTCCTATGAAGAAAACAGATCATTTGAACTATGTTTAATCGCACACACAGCACAACTGCCTTTTATCAGCACTACAAATAAATACATAAAAAGATCAATCCATAATTTTATTCCCATTTATCAGCTCACCTGCCACTCAGAAGCCAAATGAGTAATATGATAAAAGTACTTGTTTTACAAACAGAATTGGCATGATTGACAATTTACCAGTACCCACATGTATCCTGGCCAACAGACCATCTAAAGGACAAAAATAACAATTACTTTGTTGCTGTTGTTTAGTTGTTAAGTCACGTATGACTCTTTGCAGCCCCATGGATTGTAGCTCATCAGGCTCCTTCGTCCAAGGGATTTCCCAAGCAAGAATACGGGAGAGGGAAGCCATTCCCCCTTCAGGGGAATCTTCCCCACCCAGGGATCAAACCTGCATCTCGTTCACGGCAAGCGGATTCTCAGTTACTGCTGAGTCACCTCAACACCTCAACAATCAGCAGATTGTTGGGAAGCCCAACAATCACTTTACTCCTGATTCATTCAATACCTTTTCATTCTTGTAGGTTCTACTTATCACTGAATTTATCTCTAGCAAATAGATTAGAGACAGAGAAAGGTAGGCAAGAAGAAGGTGGCACCATGTTTATAATATATCAGGACCCTGCAGATCTTTAATTAAATTCAGTGGCCATGCCTCAAGATGACAGGTATGCATTACAGTTCCAGACAGCCGGCTGCTCCGCTCTGAGGCTAATGGCTGCAGGAACACTCTCACCACAACAGTCCCTCAGCAGCAACTCTTTCTCCTCCCTCTGCTGCCCAGAGGGAATTAAGTTCAGAAGAGTCTACAACCTATTAGTAAAACTCAAGCCGTATAGATACCAGAATGGAAGCTGCAGATAACAGAGATGAATAATCAAAATATAAGTTTTAAAACAGGAAAGGAATAGGTGGAAATATTGAGGAAAACAAAACGAACTTTTGATAGGACTTTTAAGATTGCCCAGTAGATACTGGGCAATACTTTAAAAACTTGTCGGCTTTTTTGTGTGTGTTTTTGTTGATACTTCATTAACACTTTTCATTCTTTAAACAAAACCACATATTGCTTTACATGATAACTAAGCTAAAAATTAAGACTATTCCATGAAGAGTACTTTAGTGTCTGATTACAGCTCATGTCCTAAATTAAAAGTTGCAAAGGATATAATAAGATATAGTGATTGTAAGTTCAGTTCAGTCGCTCAGTCGTGTCCTACTCTTTGCGACCCCATGGACTGCAGCATGCCAGGCTTCTCTGTCCATCACCACCTCCCAGAGCCTACTCACACTCATGTCCATCACATCAGTGATGCCATCCAACCATCTCATCCTCTGTCGTCCCCTTCTCCTTCAGCCTTCAATCTTTCCCAGCATCAGGGTCTTTTCCAATGAGTTGGTTCTTGACATCAGGTGGCCAAAGTTAGGTAGAGTCCATGTTAAACTACTCTAAAAAGCATATACTGTAAAACGTGTGATTCAAATGTTTGTTTTGGTGTAGAACAGTTATGTACATTGAAGATTCAGTCATCCAGACAAAGATTTAAATGAATACTATGTCCAACACAGTGGTGAGATGAAAATATGCACAAAGCTAAGGGCCTGCCCTGAAGGAGTGAGAAATCTGATAAAGGACATAAAGCAGCATGACAGGGCTCTGGAAAAACAATAAGAAATAACACTTGTTAAGTTCAGTCTACACACAACACACTGTTCTAAGTGTTTTATTCAAATTACCTTCTTTGATACACTCAAACCTATGAGGCACAGAGAGGTAACCTAACTGTCTGGGGTCACACAGCAAATAAATGACAGAATAAGGAATTAAACTGAGGCCACCAGCATGATATATTTCTTCCCCTACTTGATCACTTAATGCAGGATCTCAGAAAGTTACTTCACCTTTTTGACTCTGTTTTCTTATTGGTGACTCTGTTATTTCTGCCTCACAGTTTCCATTAGCCCTCAAAATTAGGTACCCTAACATAACATAAGATGTACCAAACTGCTTCACAGTATTCCACAAGATGTACTGCTGACAGGGGTTTAAAGGTTTTACAGTCAAATAACCGGGAAACAATATCTCTTCTTAAAGATTCATGATGGATGCCATACATACCTAACAATTTTTGAGATTTCTGAAATGAAGAAATCTTTTAAACTCTGTTTAACCTGGCAAAACCAAATTTATTTGACCACAGGACCTTTTGTCTCACTGACCACCTAGTAAAACCTTCACCCTAAATGAAACACAAACTGGGAAATGCTGGTAGAAAATGGCATGAGATCAAAGGACCTAATGGGTCTAAACCCAACTCAGCCAACTGCTAACCTGCTGCTTTGGGGAAAGACTCCTTAATCTCTCCAGGTCTCTGTTTTCCCTCTCAGCAACCACCTAGACTATTTCAGTAACTCCCTGGCTGGTCCTCTTTACCTCTTGAACCTCAACTCTCTGTGTTATCTTCTCAACCGATTACATTCTAGAACACAGATATAGTAATGTGACCCCCTCACTTAAAGACCTTTATAATATCTATAAACAAGAATAAATATGTACAGAATGCTTACTATGCAATGCATTACTCTATTCACTCATTAATTCTTAAAACCATTCTCTGAAAGGTAAGAGCTGAAATCTGAGGCACAGCTAGTAATTAAGGTAGCCTGCTTCCAGATTCCAAGGCTATTCTATGCCTCTTGGATGGCTCCCCACTGTTTCTCCAGGATAGAGCTCTGATCCCTTAGGACCTTCACAATCCAACTTCAACCTTCCTTTTCTAGACCATCTCCTCATCAGTGGTCTGCAATATGTTAGTTTGCTGGGGCTATGAGGGACAAACCTGTTCTATGCCCCTCTCCTTGACTTGAAAATGACCATCTTCATATTCACAGGGTGTTCTGCCTGTATATGCACATTTGTGCCCAAGTTTCCCCCTTTTTAAAATAAGGTCATTGAATTATGGCTCATTCTAATGACCTCATTTTAACTGGATTATTTCAATAAAGACCCCATCTCCAAACAAGGGCACACTGTGAGGAATGAGGGGTTAGGCTTCAATGTATGAATTTGGGGGCAGGGACAGAATTCAACCCATAACACTTACATGCATAATGCCCCGGTCTCTATTATGTAAATTCATGCATTCACATAACAAGTTACTTACCGAGTGCCCATTACAGTGTCAGCACGGTGCAGGACCTGCTCTGTACTTCCAGACCACATGTTTGGTGAGTCTGTTCCTCACTTTCTTTACCTTCAACACAACCACTTTTACCAAACCCCTTGCCTACCTGCTTTCCTCTGATAACCTCCTAGTTACCTTCAGAATCCACTTATAAGTTCCCTCTTTGTAAAAGTTCATATGCTCTCTTTTACTGAAATTGTCTCCTTTCCTCCTCCCAACCATTCAATTCCTCTACAGAATTCTACTTATACTTTACTTACAGCATCTATGGCATTGCATTACAGTTGTCTGTAAACTTGTATGTGCCCTAGTTTGATGCTAATAAGGTCACTGAGGATAAATATATTCACTATTCAGCTTCTATCTCCCTGTACCTGCCTGGAACATCACATCAAATTCAAATTCAATTCAGTCGCTCAGTCGTGTCCGACTCTTTGCGACCCCATGAATCGCAGCACGTCAGGCCTCCCTGTCCATCACAAACTCCTGGAGTTTACTCAAACTCATGTCCATTGAGTCGGTGATGCCATCCAGCCATCTCATCCTCTGTTGTCCCCTTCTCCTCCTGCCCCCAATCCCTCCTAGCATCAGGGTCTTTTCCAATGAGTCAACTCTTCGCATGAGGTGGCCAAAGTATTGGAGTTTCAGCTTCAGCATTAGTCCGTCCAATGAACACCCAGGACTGATCTCCTTTAGGATGGACTGGTTGGATCTCCTTGCAGTCCAAGGGACTCTCAAGAGTCTTCTCCAACACCACAATTCAAAAGCATCAATTCTTCGGTGCTCAGCTTTCTTCACAGTCCAACTCTCACATCCATACATGACCACTGGAAAAACCATAGCCTTGACCAGATGGACCTTTGTTGGCAAGGTAATGTCTCTGCTTTTTAATATGCTATCTAGGTTGGTCATAACTTTCCTTCCAAGGAGTAAGTGTCTTTTAATTTCATGGCTGCAGTCACTATCCGCAGTGATTTTGGAGCCCCCAAAAATAAAGTCTGACACTGTTTCCACTGTCTCCCCATCTATTTCCCACGTCACATAGTGACTGCTTAATAAGAATCCATTTAATGAGTGATCAAAGCAGGTGTGCAATTTAACAAGACCCAGAAAAAAAAATGAAGACGAACTATCGAGAGACAGGGAGACCTGATAGACAGCTACTGCTAATATCTAAACATGAAGTAATAAAGGCCTGGAACAGGAGAGAGGAAAGTGGACTGAAAGAGAAAAAGACCTGGAGAAACTTGTGAGTTGGTGGTTTACTGGTCACGAAAGGTAAAAGAGTGGGAGTAATCAAGAACCACCAAATTCACAGGGATAACCGGGTGACAGAAAGCAGAAAAATATTAATTACTATGGCACTATTGGTGGCTCAGATGGTAAAGACTCTGCCTGCAATGTGGGAGGACTGGGATTGATCCTTGGGTCAGAAAGACCTCCTGGAGAAGGATCTGGCAACCCACTTCAGTATTCTTGCCTGGAGAATCCCATGGACAGACGAGCATGGCAGGCTACAATCCATGGGGTGGCAAAGGGTCTAACATGACTGAGCGACTGATAGACACATGGCCCTACTATTAACAGATAAACCACTTAAACAGTTTAAGTGGTTGAACAAATAGGTTTTTCTTCTCATACATCAAGACTATATAGATATTCCTGATGAACAAGTGGCTCTCCTTCTAGGGGTGTAGACACCTTTCATCTTGAATAGGTTATCTACCAAGATCATCTGCTTAAGGTGTACTGCAAATGTGCGATTTTTATGGTCAGGAAATAGTAAATTTCACTTATATTCTATTGGCTAGATCTCATTTATATAGCCCAGCCAACTGCAAAGGAAGGCTGAGAATACATGTAGTCTAGCTGAATACTCAGGAAGAAAAGAAAATGTTTGGCAAACTTGTTTCAGTCTCTTCTAACATAGATAACAAGAGGTGGTAGGAAATTTCAGGGAATGAAGGTAGAGTGAAAATTTGTGGTCTGTTTATAATCACTAGTTGGATGAGAAATATTTGAGTTGGTTCTTCCTAAAGCAACAGAGAAAACTGAATCATTATTCACAAAATTCACATGCATTTCTTAATGTAATAATCATGTTACATTAGGGAAGTCTCTACTTTGTAATACTATATATTATATATTATAGTTCTCTATCTTCTATACACAAAAATATCCTATCATTAATAGAATAGGCTGTAAACTTATTTTCTCAGTTGTGGTTAGGGATGCTTGCAAATTTAAAAATAACCTTTTTGCCCGATCACCTTTGTAACCAATTTTTAAAGTCAGGGTTGGTGGAATAAACTTAAAGCCCATGGTCTTGCTAGCAAAAGGTCATGGCAGATGTTTACAGTGCATTTTTATAAATGTGATTCACTTACCTATTTTTCAAAATGTTATTACATTCTAGCCAAAAATTTGCCTCTTCTGGCCATTATGTGATAAGTTCATGAGACACATCCACAAGATATATCCAGCAGTTGTAGCCTTAGGCCAAAAAAAAAGAGGTCACCTAACTCACTTTTGTTCCCTTAGGTAATTTACTCAGGTCCCATTAACTGACATCAAAGTCAAGTTTATGAGAGAAAAACACCAACAATGTAAATCCCAGTAGTTTGGAAGTGAATTAAAAAGCTACCAAATCAGCACTTTCCTCAAATGTTAAATAATTCATTGTGACATTATAGATACAAGCCTCCAGCAAAAGTTACACTTGAACAATTAAGAAAGTAGGAGCCAAACAAATGACTTTAGGGATAGAGAAACAAATGAATGGTTTCTCGTAGTACTATGCCAAATTACATTTTCACATTAACAAGTCTGTAGAACACCCAAGCATCACCAGTGACTTACTAGATAAAGTCTGATTACAGAAACACAGCCTGGAACCACATACCATCTCCTAAATGTAACTGTGGATTCTATACACTTGGGTATGAAACCCTTTTATACCATTTGGGGAATTTTTACATTTGTAATGTACTAGCTACTCTTTTGCAAAGTTCTTTTATAATATTCATATTACAACATCCATCAACCAAATACATTATGCTCCTATGAAGAATCAGAAGGTAATGTAGCTGTTTCTTAGAGGCTAGATTAGAGATTGGAAACACAAGGTCACAACATAGTGCACTGTACATAAGGGTAACAGCATCTGCATAGTAGAAAGAAATACACTTCAGACATTTTATACCTAGAAAATTTTAGACAAGTTTTAGTATCAGTTTTTGTTCCCTTTTCTATAAAATGGGAATGATTCATTTATGCAGCAAACATTTAATGAACACTTATTAGGTCTCAAAGACTTCCAAGTATTATTTTAAGATTAGTGATAGTAAACCAGCAGATATTCATTAGAGATATGTTGTTGTTGTTCAGTCGCTCAGTCATGTCCAACTCTTCATGACCCCCTGGACTGCACACGCTAGGCCTCCCTGTCCCTCACCACCTCCCAGAGTTTGCCCAAGTTCACGTCCATTGCATTGATGATGCCATCCAGCCATATCATCCTCTGTCTCCCTCTTCTCCTTCTGTCTTCAATCTTTCCCAGCCAGCATCAGGGTCTTTTCCAATGAGTAGGCTGTAGGCATCAGGTGACCAAAGTATTGGAGCTTCAACTTCCAATGAAGCATCAGTCCTTCCAATGAATATTCAGGGTTGATTTCCTTTAGGATTGACTGGTTTCATCTACTTGCTATCCAAAAGTGAAAGTTGCTCAGTCATGTCCGACTCTTTGCGACCCCATGGACTATACAGTCCATGGAATTCTCCAGGCCAGAACACTGGAAGTGGGTAGACTTTCCCTTCTCGAAGTGGGTAGCCTTTCCCTTCTCTAGGGGATCTTCCCAACCCAGAGATCGAATCCAGGTCTCCCGCATTGCAGGCAGGTCCTTTACCAGCTGAGGCACAAGGGAAGCTCAAGAATACTGGAGTGGGTAGCCTATCCTTTCTCCAGAGGATCTTCCTGTCCCAGGAATCAAACCAAGGTCTCCTGCATTACAGGTGGATTGCTGTCCAAGGGACTCTCAAAAGTCTTCTCCAACACCACAGTTCAAAAGCATCAATTCTTTGGTGCTTTGCCTTCTTTGCATATTCAGCTCACAACTGTATGTGACTGAAAAGACCACAGCCTTGACTATAACCGACCTTTGTCGGCAAAGTATTGCCTTTGCTTTTCATCACACTGTCTAGGTTTGTCATAGCTTTCCTGCCAAGAAGAAATCATCTTCTAATTTCAAGGCTGCAGTCACCATCCACAGTGATTCTGGAGCCCAAGAAAATAAAGTCTGTCACTGCTTCCACTTTTTCCTCTTCTATTTGCCATGAAGTGATGGGACCCGATATCATGATCTTTTTTTGAATGCAGAGTTTTAAGCCACCTTTTTCACTCTGCCCTTTCACTTTCATCAAGAGTCTCTTTAGTTCCTCTTCGCTTTCTGCCATAAGGGTAGTGTCATCTGCACATCTGAGGTTATTGATATTTCTCCCTGCAAGTGTGATTCCAGTTTGGGATTCACCCAGGCCAGCATTTCTCATCATGTACTCTGCATAGAAGTGAAATAAGCAGGGTGACAATATACAGCCTTAATGTACTCCTTTCCCAATTTTGAACCAGTCCATTGTTTCATGTCCAAGTTCTAACTGTTGCTTCTTGACCTGCATACAGGTTTCACAGGGGACAGTGAAGGTGGTCTTGTATTCCCATCTCTTTAAAAATTTTCCAACTTGTTGTGATCTACACAAAGGCTTTAGCATAGACAATGAAGCAGAAGTAGATGTTTTTCTGGAATTCCCTTGTTTTCTCTATGGTCCAATAGATATTGGCAATTTGATCTCTGGTTCCTCTGTCTTTTCTAAATCCAGTTTGTACATCTGGAAGTTCTCAGTTCATGTACTGTTGAAGCCTCACTTGAAGGATTTTAAGCGCTACCTTGCTAGCATGTGAAATGAGCACAACTGCGTGATAGTGATGTGTGATAGTGATGTGGATTGATTTTTAAAGTAAATCAATAAGATCTATTAACCATAAGTCTAAGCTTCAAGAAATAGTTCTTTTTGTGAAGAAAATTTCCTCATCACCATGTTTTTGGGTGCTTTTAGTTTCATGTGCCAAAGTCCACCTGCAGACTATTACTTCTATAGAGGTTTTCCACACAGTGCCAAGTACACTTCTAAGATTAAGCAAAGTTATTGCTGATATATTACTAAAAAATTTTTTTAAATCACAATTTAAAAATCACAACTGAAATTTTAAAGTTTTATATGCAGCAAAATAACTAATATATACTCATAAATTTATTTTTTAATCTAAATGTGAGATGTAAAAGTTTCTTATTTCAGTTACTTTAATAAAAACCTCTTCACCATAAAAATAAGCAAAATAAAGTTAATGATACAGCACTGAAGTAGACATCTCCTAAAATGATAGTTGCATCATTATATATACAGTTAAGTTATCCTATTGAGTAGGTTTAAAAACCATGAATCCTGGACTAAATGATACAGAGTTCTCTACAGAAATAAAATGATATCATGATGGGGCAGAAGGGTAGCATTCAATAAAAAAATTTAAATGCCCAAGGTAGAAAGGAAAGTATCAGACAAAAACACAAGGGAAAATTTACCAAAGTTCCATACAAAGTAGCTAAGACTATTAGATTTGTTAAGAACAGTAAAAACCCATATTTTAACCTTACAAAATATTTTAATCTATCTCTGAATCAGAGAATGACAAAGAACTAAACAGTGATTTCTACTGACTACTGTATGAAAACACAATTTAGAGAGCAATCTCAAAATTTCTTCTTACCATGAATAGATCCCACTGACCATGTCATACTTTTGACACGAAGCATTCACACTGTTGGGCCCAGCTGCCTTAGAAATAAGTAACACCACCAAGCCCCTCAACTGAAGGTTATTCTGGCTGTCGTGTACAAGACCCCTGCCAACAAGAAAAGAAAGAGAATCACAAAATAAGTTGGATCAAGTAAGAGAACTGCTGCAAATACACCCATGCTTCCAAAATCAGACAACGGGACCCGCTGAAAAGAAATAGGATTGTGGAAGAAAGAGTTAACAGGAGGAAGCAGTGACTGCAGGCAACATCTAGAGAAACCCTGAGCTAGTTTTGAAAGTGATAATCTCAAAACTGTGAGGCCTAATGATTTGGCTTCCTCCTCTTTCTGGGTTTTCCCATGCAATCTTAACCATGTGGTCTGATAACCAGAGGAACCCATAGTGTTAAACTGTTTTGTGGTAGTTGACTGCAGGTGAAATATAAATTGTATGGCTTCAATGAAGTTGTATTATGTGGTGATGATGCTGGTAAGGGAATGGGTACAAAACGATTTCTGTCTTCACAGGTTGAAAATTGGAGAAGTAAAATGGAAATGAATGCCATGGGCAAATATTTTACCATTTCTTATTTTTTATGCAAAGAATAATCATTCTAAGCAACATTAAGCTTTAACATAGAATGTAATTTTTTTGTTATGAATATTCAATATTTATAATTTCTACTATAACTAAGGTCAGAAATACTTTCCGAGATTACATTTTTGTTTGTTTAAGTATCACAAAAGGTTGTCATATAAGAACTAAAGGGCAACATTAGAAAAAGAAAAAAAGACAGAAAATTATGTGTAACATATTATAATGGGCTCAGTCAGTAAAGAATCCGCCTGCAATGTGGGAGACCTGGACTCTATTCCTGGATTGGGAACATCCCCTGGAGGAGGGCATGGCAACCCACTCTAGTATTCTTACCTGGAAAATCCCCATGGACAGAGAAGCCTGGCGGGCTATAGTCCATGGAGTCACAAAGGACATGACTGAAAGACTAAACAACATATTATAATAAATTAACACTTACAACAATCTTCATGAGCACTAATTGAATAGGTTATACTAAAAAGTATACATAAATAACATACAAACAAAATTCCTGAATGTGGTAAAAATAGCAAAAAATTGTTATTAATTTTTATTGGAGTTTAGTTGATTTATAATTTAACTAATACAGTTGTATTAGTTAAGTTATACATCAAAGTGAATCAGTTATACACACACACACATTCTTTTTTAGATTCAAATCCCATATAGGTCATTACAGAATATTGAGAATTCCCTGTGCTATCCAGTAGGTTCTTCTTAGTTTTCTAGTTTATATATGTAGTGTATATATGCCAATCCCAATCTCCCAATTTATCCCTCCTCCTCTTCCCCCTTTGGTAGCCATAAATTTGTCTTCTACATCTGTGACTTTATTTCTAAAAACAGGAAAATTTGTATTCTAATACTTCACTGACTTATTAAGACTTCCTTGGGTGACTTCTGAACAAAGAATTAATTTAAATTAAGTTAATATAGTCAAAATTAATGAGTTAGCCCATTACGTAAGAAAATTTTCTCCCCTCATGCTTCCAAGTAAATTTTTAAAAGGGCCCCTTACTCTTTCATTAGTTTCGAAATAAGACATCTTCAGGCTTACTGCAAAATGATAGTTACAGTTCTTTCTTTACTTATATTTTCTCCTTAATCTAGTAAGTGATCTTCAGTAGGTTAGAGAGGTTAACGATTTTTACAAAGAGGTTCTAATTTCCTAGAAAAAGGAAGTTAATTTAAGGTAATTAAGCTATACTATAGTAGAAACAAATAATCAACAGAAATATCCAAAGCTCTTTATTATAATGTAACAATCTACTTAAAGTCTACAGACCTGAACTGTAGGGAGACTGGGAAGCATAGTATTTTGGAAGAAAATGTAAAATGGAGTGCTTTCCAAGTTTTTTGCTTTGAATTACAGATTTTAACTTAGGCTAATGTGTGTGGGTGCTCAGTCCATCTCTTTGCAACCCTATGGACTGTGGTCTGCCAGGTTTCTGTCAATGGTATTTTCCATGCAATAATACTGGAATGGGTTGCCAGAGCATCTTTCCGACCAGGGATTGAACCTATATCTCCTGCATTGGCAGGTGGATTCTTTACCACTGAGCCACCTGGGAAGCCCAACATAGGCTACTAGATCCTTAAACATGTTTTACCTCAGGTATATAATAATAATATTAAAGAGAAGCTGTGAATTGGCTCCTAATTATAGAAAGGGAAAAGAGGAAGGTGAGGCTGTGTATGTGTGTGTGTGTTTGGGGGGTTGAGCCTGTTTAGGAATGAAAAGCTATGGTCTAGTCAATGCTATGGTTTTTCCAGTAGTCATGTATGGATGTGAGAGTTGGACTATAAAGAAAGCTGAGTGCCGAAGAATTGATGCTTCTGAACTGTGGTGCTGGAGAAGACTCTTGAGAGTCCCTTGGACTGCAAGGAGATCAAACCAGTCAATCCTAAAGGAAATCAGTCCTGAATATTCATTGGAAGGACTGATGCTGAAGCTGAAGCTCCAATACTTTGGCCACCTGATGCAAAGAACTAACTCATTGGGAAAGACCCTGATGCTGGGAAAGATTGAAGGCAGGAGGAGAGAGGGACGACAGAGGATGAGATGGTTGGATGGCATCAGCGACTCAATGGACATGAGTCTGAGCAAGCTCCGGGAGTTGGTGATGGACAGGAAGGCCTGGTGTGCTGCAGTCCATGGGGTCGCAAAGAGTAGGACACGACTGAGCAACTGAACTGAGGAATGAAAGATATGAGGGTAACACTTAACAACTTAAAACTTAAGTTGTGAGTTTTGAGACAACGGGTCAGGCTGAAGAAATAGTCCTGGCAACAGTTCTGATAACACACCTTCCATAAACTTCTCAGAGAGGAGACCTTTCACAGAGGACACATACATCACCACCATCATCAAAATACAATAGCAGCAGCAACAACAACACATCCGTACATAGAACCTCACAATATATGCCAGGAACTGTTCTAAGTATTTTACTATATATTAATCAAATTAACTCACAACAACTCTACGAGGAAGGTACCACAATTATTTTGATTTTAGAGACAAACAGAATGAGGCACACAGAGAGATCAAGCAACTTGCCCAAGATACCAAGGACAGCAAGCCTTAGAACCCTGATAGGGTCAGGATTTGAATCCAGGCCCCCTGGCTCTAGAGTCTATATACATGTTTATCCATTATGCTATAGTGACTCTCCATCTGCTTCATTTCATTCATACACCAGCTATTTATTGAGTCACTAGAATACTGACTGCTTTAGAACCAGGTCTGAAAAATCCTTCTGCCATTTATTAGTTGTATGACTCAGACTATCACTTTTTCTGTAAAATGAGGTTAAACGACACCTGTTTCCTGTAGTCACTGTGTGGAAGAGACAACATGAGTAAAGCATATGCCCCTGTGGAAGCACATGGGAGGCGATAAGGCAGTCAGAAGACTACATTCTCTCTCCTTATTACTTTTTTGCCATGTATTTTTCTTAATTCTTATATCTTTACAACCCCTTGGACTACAGCCTGCCAGGCCCCTCTGTCTATGGAATTCTCCAGGGAAGAATACTGGAGTGGGTAGCCATTCCCTTCTCCAGGGGATCTTCCTGACCAGGGACTGAACCAGAGTCTCCTGCACTGCAGGCAGATTCTTCACTTTTTGAGCCACCGATAATTTCCTATATTGTTTCTTCTTCTACTCCCCAAAATAACAAAAGTTAAGGAGTTCTTCCTTCTATGAGCCTGAAACATCATATATGGCTGAAACACATTCCACTTTCAGAAAGCACTACTGAAAAGGTCAGGAAAAGAGACTCTAGCAGACCAGCTGACAGAAATCAAGAGAGCAGTCAGAAAAGCATACCTTCTAAGCATCAATTTCACACAAGACAATAGTTGATAATCCAAAGAACAGGTTAACAGTTTGAGTAAAGTAAATGTTTCCAAAACACTACTTCTTTAAATTCACTTCATTAACAGCCTTTAAAAAAAAATAAGTAATAAGATAATTTGATAATATCCACTATTCAAAATTTAGCTCACAACAAAAATAAGAAATTTAGCTCCTGAGCATAAAAAAGTCCCTAGCATTCTAAATTTGCAGAGATAATGTTTCATATAATCCAGGTCATATTTTCACCTGGAACACTACAATTTATTCTGAGTGCCTCTCTAGGAGAAATACCAACAAGCTGGAGCATATCCAGAAGATCGTGAAATCATTTACTGCCACACGCTTGGCTGACCAAAAAAAAAAAAAAAAGAATGCTAGCTTGGAGAATAGTAAAGATGGTGTTCTCAAATTTACGCAGCCAAAAATGTAGTAAATGCTTACTATAAGTCAGGCACAGTGCTAGACAGACAGTGGAGGACATAATGACATACACTGGTGTGTTGTGATCTCCCTTCGTGTGGATTATACAGTCTGGATTTACAATAATAATAAAATGTGGCATGAGCTACTTTGGGATATGAACAAGGGCAACCAACATAAATGGGGTGAAGGAGTGGTGAGAGAGACCTCCCTGAGACCTAAAGAATGAGAGGGAAGGAGTCAGGATCTGAAGCAAGGAGGGGAAGTGAAAAAAGAGTGTTTTAGAGACAACATGTGTGAAGGTTTAGAGGAGAGAGAAAAGGACACAACTGTCCCCAGAACTAACAGCACAGAACACAGTGTGTGTGAAGGGGAAGGTTGGGAGAACTAAAGCTAGAGGAGTACGTGATGACTGTCTGCTCATCTGAAAGGGTACCATATGGACAGAAGACAGGCTTGGTAAGTATTACTTTAGAGACCGACACCAATAGATAGAAAATATAGCTGGTGAATTGTGGCTTCACATGAAGAAATTAAAGAACAGAGGAGCCTCTACTGATGCTGAGTCCCTTGTGGATAAAGATCTTCAAGAAGCTGCACAGCCCCTGACATAACACCTCAAAGGGAAGCCTGCATTACCTGACATCTGAGTTTTTCCCTTACTCTGTGGTTCTTTATGATTTCACTTTACTACATGTAATTGTCGAATACTCTTCCCTGGGGCTCAGATAGTAAAGAACCTGCCTGTAATACGGGAGGCCTGGGTTGGATCCCTGGGTTGGGAAGATCCCCTGGAGGAGGGCATAGTAACCCACTCCAGTATTCTTGCCTGGAGAATTCCCATGGACAGAGGAATCTGGCGGGCTACAGTCCATGGGGTTGCAAAGAGACAGACATGACTGGGTGACTAAGGAGTTTACTTTTCTTTAACTGCAATATGTATAATAAGTATAAAAATTGGGAGAAATCATTAACATCATCAAAAGTGTCATAAATGAAAGCAATATTTAGTCCCTTGTAATCTATATCATTAAAATTCTATACAATTATTTTCCTTTTGCTTAAATATATATATATATATTTAAACCTTCATCATTCATTAAACTAATATAGACCAAATACCTTCCATACATTAAGCACAGATGCCACGGTGAGCAAAACCAGGCAAAGAGCTTGTGAAGCTCACAAGCTGATGTTAGAGACCGGTAATAATGAAAGAATCACAAATAAATGTAAAATTACAATGCTAATAATGCCACAGAGTAAAAAGAGATGATACTCTGAGAGCTTACAACTGGGAACTAGCCTAGCCAGGAAAGTCAGAGGCTTCCTGAGGAAATGATGACTGAGTTGACATCCAAAGGAAGAAAGATGTAAAAGAGGAGTGTGGGAAGAGAAGAGGTAAGGGGAGTGTCTTCAGAGCAAAAGAATGAGCACATGCAAAGCTGAGAACACTGAACAAATGAGGCTAGACATAAACAGGGACTCGACCACACAGGTCAAACAGGCTGTAATTAGACATTAGCTCTTTATCCAAAGAGCAATGTGAAACCACTGCAGTAACTTAAGCATCTGGTCCTGTAATCAGATATTTTTAAAAATATACAAAAAATGTCTTCCTTCATCAGTGTGGAAAAGTGACTTGTGGGTGTGTTGGCAGTGGGGGAACAACGTGGATATGAGGAGATCAGTTGGGATGCTTTTGCGGTAGTCAATGAGAAATACGGAGGTAGTAGCTTGGTGGACAAACTAGCGATGTACCAAATCTAAAACAGTATTTCGATCAATTTAAACATATGTCAGATACTATGTAGTCCTGGGAAATTAGCTACTATAGACATATCACTAATTTTAAATAACATCATTTTGAAAAGTCTGTAAGGTGAATTTTGGGGGGAGGAATTTGGCCTTCTTCAAAATTCTGCTGTAGAACTACAACAGATCAATAATTAACACTAATATCCTAATAGCTTTACAATTTCATGGAAATAAGGATCTTACAGGTGAACTTTGTGCAACACAATCGTATGGCCTTCTCACATCATTGTTTCTGTGGTTAACTGCAGTTCCTACTGCATCATCCTATCTTTCCGTAACTATAACTATTTTAAATCCTCAAATGACAGCTATGGAACCTCTCCATACCCTCTCAAATTCCACTGTTTCAACACATATATGTACTATGAGGAATACAAGAAATGAGGTCTAATAAAAGAGCTGTTAATGATGTGTTTCAAAAATGGTTAAATTGAAAAAAAAAGTGGTTAAATTAAATAACAAAAGAACAGATAACAAAGACAGTAGAGTATCAATAAGCTATCCATACACAAAGGAAGAAAGAAAACGGCTTCTTGTTAGAGGTGCTCCTCACAGTGGAGACAGACTTCAGACTGAGCCTTAAAGATGGTCAAATTTTCCTGAGCAGAGTATAGAGCGAAGAGAGGGATGGAGTTATTGAAATGGAAAGAATGGTACTTTGGGAGAAAGGAGTGGGTTAGAATGATAGCAGGTAAAAGAATGGGAAGCAGGTTCAGGACCAATGGGGCTAATCATCTGGGCAATGTGTGGAGGTGAACAAGCCCAGGAGACAGCCTAAAGAGTGAGGTGCCTTGAGAGGTTCAGACTCAGGACTTTATTCTGCAGGCAATCTGAAGGCATGGATGGTTTGTCAGCAAGGGACTAATGTGATTAGGGCTAAAGACTAAAACTGCTACTTGGGGCCTAATACTGTCACTCTGGCAATAGTGTGTTGTTGGGTGCAGGGGAAAGGAGAGGGAAGATTAGTTAGGAGGAGCTTCTTCCAGTGTTCCAGGTGGGAGATAATGAGGGCCTAAATTAGGGTAGGAGCAGCAGGGAAGGTTTTCAAGAAAACCTGAATGATGGCAGCAGCATGGCGGGGGGTCAGGTTAGTCTGGCCAACCCTCTGCAAGAACGAGACATCAGGAGGGGACCAGGGAGCAAATACAGGGCTGAATTTAAGATTCACACGTGTCTGCTGGAGGTGATGATGCTAGCATTAGCAAGGACTGGAAAGAAAAGGAGTGTTAATGGGGAATTAATGAGTTCACTTTTGGACATGTTAACTTTGAATGCAAGAAGGACTTCCAGATGGAGATGCCCAGCAGGCACCTGGAAATGCTGTGGATAAAGATTTGGGAAGCATCTTCATAGAGGTGATAGCTAAAGCAGTAGGAACTGATGGATGAGTTTTGGGAGCGGGAGAGAAAGAAGAAGAAAGAGGAAGGGGAAAGGGGAAAGGAAGACATGAGAAGAGAAAAAGAATTTTAGAGAATTCCTATATATGTAAGGAACTGAGGAAGGATGAGTGTGAGCCACAGGAAGGAACAGAGCATGTCCACAGATAAAAAGGGTCTCCACAGACACCCAGAAGGAAAAGTGAACATAAACGCACAATGGAAGCAGAGAACGATGACTGTGCAGTGTACAGAACCTGGGATGAGGCAGCTGCCTCTTCCATGGGCTTTTTATTATAAACTTCGAGCCTGGCACTTAATGCACTGAATAATAAAAATGTCATTGAATGACACAGCTACAACATACTGTAAACATGCTATAATGCCAGGCATATGCTAATTTATATATGTACATTCTTATTCTCACAAAAACCATGTAAAAGAACTAGCAATATCATTTTACAGATGAGGAAAATTAGCAAGCAGGCTTAGAAAAGCTAAACAATAACTAGTCAATTAGTAATTTAAGTGCCAAGATTTAGATATAATTTTCAGTCGTGCTATTTGATTACTGTATTTGTTCTAAGGTACTCCTCACAAGGCTGTGAGAATCTTAAGGGCCCTCAGGCTTAGTCATCTTTGGATGCTCTGCACCCAGCAGAGTAACTGATACAGAATAAGTCTCAAAAAATGCAAGATGAGAGAGCAAATAACTCCTAAGAAGTACAGCAGCAGACACCATCTTACCATCTTACCCAAATAGACCTACTAGTAGTCTCAACCTTACTCATCTCTCCTATTATCCATTTGCTACACTGAACCAGGGGGCTTCCCAGGTGGTGCTAGTAGTAAAGAACCTGCTTGCCAATGCAGGAGACATGGGTTCGATCCCTGGGTTGAGAAGATTCCCTGGAGGAAGGCATGGCAACCCAGTCCAGTATTCTTGCCTGGAGAATCCCACGGACAGAGGAGCCACAGGGTCACAAAGATTCGGACACAAGTGGAGGAACTTAGCACGCACGCACACACACACCCTGAACCTTGAGTTCAGTGTCTTGAGTCCCTCTTCCTAAATCCTAGTGGATTCTTTAAAAGTGACAGCCACACTGGAGAAGAGGACCAATGCACTACCACATGACATGCTGCGAGTTTAATGCAATGTTGAAAAGTTACTGTATGTAAGAATCACGCCGTATCAAAGGACCTCTCTCTTAAGCTTTAAGCAGACAGAACTCAATATACTGGAGTGTTTAAGAGCTTTGTCTCTTCATTTAGGAGAACTTACTGAATTCACCACTGCAGCAGTGCCTGTGAGAGGCTACACTCACTTTGAACAGAAGGTAGGGGTAGTTCCAGATGGCGAGCTGAGGTAGGATGGCAGAACCGGAGGAGAGAAAACCAAAGATTTATGTTCAAGAGTTCAGAATTCTAACTTATGCCAGTGACTCAAATCACAATCTTTTGGGAAACTGATAATCAAATATTAAGGGAACAACTTATCAACAATAAGGGATCATCACCCTGAGTTAGTTTGTGCACGCATGTTCAGTCGCTAAGTCTCGACCCTTTTCTGACCCCATGGTAGCCCACCAGGGTCTTCTGTCCATGGGATTACCTGGGCAAGAATACTGGAGTGAGCTGCCATTTCTTTCTCCAGGGGATCTTCCTGACCCAGGGATCAAACCTACATCTCCTGCTTGGCAAGCAGATTATTTATCGCTGAGCTACTGGGAAAGCCCTGTTAGCTCAAAGCCTCTCAAAGTAAAACTGAATGGGAAAAATCAGAACTTCCCAGACCCCCACAAGTGGAAAAATTCCTTCCAGTGCTAAAATCTAGAGGTATAGAGTTTGTTTCACTATTTGACTACCTCACTTTAATATACCTAGTTTTAATAAATCAATCCAGAAAATGTAAACATAAAAGATGGGTGTCAAATCTAATATACATGAGGGAGATTGGTTACAAAGGTTTCTAATAACACTTGTGACTGTGACCCCTAGTCAAAAAAATTTTTAAGTTTATATACAGATAACTGAAGCAAAAGAACTGACTAGAAGATGTACATTTTTTTGGCAAAAGAATCACAGGAATACCCTGATCTTCTCTATTATTCTTTTTTTTTTTAATGTTGACTATAGCCTGCTAAATTGCCTTTGTGACGTACTAATGAGTTTTAACCTGCAGTTTTTTGAAAAAGTGTTTTAAGTCATGTATACATGACTTAATATGTGATATATGTGATATATTAAGTTAAAAGAACTAGAAGTAAATGTAAAATTAAATAGAATAGAATTCCATTATTTAAAAATAAAATCTGTGCAAACACTAGAATAAATTTAGTGTTGCAACAAAGCACTAAACAAATTTTAATGATATGGGAAAATACTTAAAATGTTAAAGAAAAGATAAAGTTATAAAACTATAAATATAACATGATCCCAATTATGTTCAATATATGCACATATATATATAATAAACAAGGCCATGAACTAAGAATAAATATGATAAAACATCAACATTTTATTTTAATTCAAGTATAGTTGATTACAATGCTGTGTTAGTTTCTGGTAGATAGCAAATTTATATATATATACTCTTTTTCATATTCTTTTTCATTATGGTTTGCTATAGGATATTAAACATAGTTTCCTGCGCTGTAAGTAGGACTTTGTTGTTTATATATTTTATATGCAGTAGTTTGTATCTGCTAATCCCAAACTCCTAATTTATCCTTCTCCAACCCCTTTCCCATTTGGTAACCATGTTTGTTTTCTGAAACAGTAACATTTAAAATCTGAGTGTCACTATATTGGTATTTAATACACAAAGTGTCCATGTATTTTTCAGTGTGTTTAAAATATTTTGTTTAAAAAATGAAGAGAAATAATAGGAAGAAAATGCCTCTAAATGGTGACAAGTGTTAATCAATGGATTTTCAGATTAAGGGTGATTTACATATTTTCCAAATTGCATAAGAGCACAGATCTCTTTGTAAGTCTGGAGAAAAAGATAACTATTTTTAAAATATCAGAATATTAAAAAGGCAAATGGCTTACTATATTATAGCTATAATTCTCACTTGAAGAAAAAATTTAACTCAACTTTAATGAACCCCAAAGTTCTATCTAGATGTCTTTTGGGTTCTTGCATTTCACTTTTAATTTCTCTAAGGTTTAGATATAAGGCCAAAGTTTAAATGGTATCAAAGTGATGTTAAATATATATATAATATATATATGATTAGTAATTCAGTGACAGTAATATTACTAAGTTGTAAAAGAAAAACATTAGCACTCATGAAAATTGTCTTAAAGCACTCTAATTTGAAGGAGACTAAAAATAGTCTGCATGTCACAGATTTTTATACAAAATTAGCAGACAAGCTGGAGGTTAATATCCATTGACAAAATGACCCAAATTGTATTATTCCTGCCATATCTATTCTGAGACTAAAATGCTCTAGACTTGACACAACATTAGGGCCTGAGGTGACCAGTCTTTAGAGTCTGGGAGCTATAGCAGCCAGTGACATGGCTCGAGGGCCACAGGCACATCCCACCCGCATTAAATCCCCAAGGGACAGCAGGGCCAAGGAACTGCCTCAACAAAGCTCTCGCAAAGCGGCAATTAGATTTGATGGGCATGTGGCAGAAGGCAGGCAATGGAAAGAAAGGAAGAGAGAAGAGAAAGCAGAACAGGTATTGGGCATAGGAGTTGTTGAACAGAGGGGAAATCAAACAGAGCTTTTTAGAAATCGTTAACGAATGAACACCAGTACTTTAACAAAATATGACTGAAATAAAAAACAAATAAAATAACGCTAACAATCAAGTTTGCAGCAAGATATAAGCTGGCCGCCTTAGAATTAAACTATCACTAGGGGGAGAAAAAAAATCAACAAAGATTTCTGAACTCAAATGATAACTGAAGATTTATTTTAAAATACTAACGTAGTAAAACAGGTCATTAAAAAATATTTCAGTCACACTGAAAACTCCATTAAAATGATCTCACACAAGTTTTACACACAGACCCCTTTTGTTCACATTAGAAAAAAACCAATTTAGTGTTGAAGCAAAGGCGTAGAAAAACCAAGTGCTGGAATATAGGCATCATTACACTATTCTGACAAATGAGACTCACACCACCACTCAAGCAGTGACACTGGCTAAAAGCTGACCTGCTGAGAATCACACCTCCCGCTATCAGAGTCCGCCTGTGTAGGGAATTAATCAACCAAACGTGAAGAAGTGTTCCCTTAGTGCTCAGTGCTTTTCTCAACTTGAAGTCCTGATTTCAACAGACTCTGACACTCAAATCCAGGGGAACTGCTGTCAGACTAATTCTCTACAATTTGGCAGGGGGGCGGGGGGCAGTGGTGGTTACTTGGGTAGAAGTACATTTTTATCAAAAAGAATATCTCAATGTAAGTAATAAGTATTTGTTTAATACTTGGTGGCTCAGTCCTACTAGCTAATGAAGGTGGTTCAGTTGTGGAAAATTTAGACTATTTGCCGTAGGACAAGTTGGAAAAGACAAAGAGAGAAGGTCATTCAATTGGCTTTACACAACATACTATTAAGAGGCTAAAGCCAATGTAGAAGCTACAACAGGAGATGGATGAATCCAGTAAATATAAGCAAATTGAAAACAATTATAAAACACGTTATAGGTAAACTGAAAGTGGGAATCAAAGGCAAACTGAAGTGGGAATGGGGCGGGGACAGAAACCATCACAGGTTTTAGCTGGAGAAATCACTCTTTAAAAAAATGAACAGAAAAAAAATTAAAACCTAAAACTGTATTATAGCAATATGATGGTTCAGAAATCAAGTGCAATTTTTTTTGGTTTTGCTTTTTATTTTTTTAATTATTTTTTTATTGAAGGATAACTGCTTTACAGAATTTTGTTGTTTTCTGTCAAACCTCAACACAAGTGCAAAATTTTTAGGAAAAACTCATTTATTTTTCAAAAATCAACACTGAAATCAAGGTACAGGAGACCAAAACATGGGAGAATTAGAAGTGACAGGGGCAGGACATACACTGCTTGTGTTCATCTTCCACAGAAAAACTTTCACCATGAAAGACTGCACGTTTGGTTTCCCAAGTTAAAATCTATTAGCTCTGAAAATTCCAAATATTGCTACCCAAATAACAATAAGGCCTTATAAATATTTAAAATAGCCACCAAAAGAGGTAGTAAAGGACAATCATTACCATAATAGTGGCATGTCTCAAATTATAGGTGTCAATAGGGAAACATGATTCGATTTCTTAAAGTTTCATTTACATGGTATTAATTAATAGATGGCACCTACTGAACCAAGAGAGAGAGACACTTGGAATAAATTACACACATGTTACTCTAGCCAATTTAATCCTCAAAGAATGTAACACTTGCTCCACTCTAGCAGGTCAAAAGGTTCTGGGAAGACATCCCTCATTTACCAGATGGCCAGCAAGTGACCGAGAGGCAGACTGTCTCATCCACCCTGGTATATCCTCAAGTCTTAATGGTGCCAGCTTATCTAACCTGACAACAATCCTGGGAGGTGGTAGTTTTCCTCATTTTATTGATGAAGATATTAAGGTTCAAAGAGCAAGTTTATTTTTTACATATCAATGATTAACACTGATAAACTACATATTTGTATTCATTTATTTATTGTCTTCCTTGACTATAACACAAGCATATTACAGCACATTTACTTGTCCACAGTTGTATCTCCAGTGCTTAGAATCCTGCCTGGCACACACAGACATTCAATAAATACTTGTGGATGAATTAATAAGGTACTCTGCCCAAAATTATATAGCCAATAAATGAAGGACCTGGGGTTCAATTCAGATGTCTGCTTCCAAAGCCAGCCTACAGAAATAGTGATCATAGCAATAACACACAGAGTAAAAATGGGCAATAGCTTGAATTAGAGCTCAGAAAGGACCTTACAGGTAAAAGACGTGAAAAAAATTTTAAAGTTGATTTCTCGTAAGCACTTCCCTGAAACTTCTCTTGATTACTGGCTGGTGCACTTATAGCTAGACAAGAATTTGGGTGCTGCCTTCTGCTTACATGCAAGTTCAACAAGACTCCCAAGTAGAACAGAGCAGAGGATGTGCGGTCCATTAAACACAGAGCCATGGGAAGCCTTGAATAGCCCCCATTCACAGGAGGCTGAGAAAAGTTGGCACTGCAGTGAAAATACAGTCCAGGTTAAAACCCACAACTAAAAAACAACAACAAAAACCCACACAGACTGCAGGAGCAGCCAGGGTCTACACCACAGCCAAGGAGTCTCACGCTGAAAGTAGGGTCTGCACAGGCCTGCTTGTGGCATGTGGCTCTGTACCCTTCTGGTGGCTACAACAGTCAATCTGAAATGCCCCACAAAATTATAACTTTTAGGGAAGGAGGAGATCACAGTTTTCATCATTCTTTACTGAATACCTTGGTTCCTTTCCTTGAAATTGGGCAAAATATACATTCCTCCATTGAAATATTTCACTGAGGACTACTTAGTTAAAAAAATAATTTATATACTTCTATGTTTTAATTTCCAGGAATATATTAAGTAAGACAGGAAATTTATGTCTGAAGACTTTTTGTTCCCATTTTAATTTTATTTTAATTCATACTACAATAAAGGTAAAAGAAACTAAACACTGCTCATTGATACACTAGGGACCCAATCTTGCAACTTTGTCCTAGAAAGGAAAAATCAATAGGCTCAATGTTAATATCTGTTGCAAAAACTATCCTTACACTTTAAATATATAAAAATGTATATTTATATGTATGCTTATATGTATGTATTTATTTACTTATTTCCTCACTTAAACCTCATACAAGGTTTTAAGGTACTATTCTTGATCCTGATTTTATGGATAAAGAAACTGAGGCACAAGTAGGGCCATAAGTAAGTGGTGGGGGCCATTGTCACAAACACAAATTTTGTTTTAATGATGGCTTTAAAAAAGATACTGATGCTAGTGTGAAATTAAAGGGGCAAAAAATGTTTTTTACTACATTAAGATTAAAAATAACCTTGATGAAAGTAATGGGACAAAGGAAATTACTCTTCCCACAGTGTAAATACAGTTCCAAACCCTATGGATTTGAGGACAATGACAAAAGTATGAAAACTCTGCCTCTGAGCACATGTGTCAAAAATCTAACAAATTTCAAAGACATATAACAGACACTTTGGTCCCCAAATGCAGATGATGATTTCCCTTGGTATAAAGTTCTAGTGGGGTTATGTTAATAAGAACTGGGTTATCTGCATCACCTGATACCAAAAGTTCCCCCCTTTCTCCAAAAGTAGCCAGATAAATGCTAAATTCTGAGATCAGGTGAAGCCTGTGGCCAATATATTTCATGACTGTTTTGTTCATGCACAGGTAAAAACCAGAAACTTATCAATAGGCTATTTAGGCCTATCAAAATGCTGGACTGTTTGGATGTGTTTCTCACCTTCAAATATTGTGTATTTAAATCAAGGCCTGGTGAATGGTTCTAACTGCTGCATATTATTCAAGAGCTGAAAAGTACTTCAACCTAGACATAAAAAGCAGAGACATTACTTCGCCAACAAAAGTCCATCTGGCCAAAGCTATGGTTTTTCCAGTAGTCATGTATGAATGTGAGAGTTGGACTAAAAACAAAGCTGAGTGCCGATGAACTGATGCTTTTGAACTGTGGTGTTGGAGAAGACTCTTGAGAGTCCCTTGAGCCATAAGGAGATCAAACCAGTCAATCCTAAAGGAAATCAATCCTGAATATTCATTGGAAGGACTGATGCTGAAGCTGAAACACCAATACTTTCGCCACCTGATGTGACGAACTGACTCATTGGAAAAGTCCCTGATTTTGGGAAAGATTGAAGATGGGAGGAGAAGGGGGATGACACAGGATGAGATGGTTGGATGGCATCACCGATGCAATGGAGATGAGTTTGAGTAAGCTCTGGGAATTGGTGATGGACAGGGAAGCCTGGTATGCTCCAGTCCATGGGATTGCAAACAGTCGGACATGACTGAGCAACTGAACTGAACTGAAAAGTACTTCACAATATGTTGTTGCTGTTGTTTAGTCATTAAGTCATGTCTAACTCTTTTGTGAGCCCACAGACTGTAGCCCACCAGGCTCCTTTGTTCATGGGATTTCCCAAGCAAGAATACTAGAGTGGGATGCCACTCCTTCTCCTGGGAATATTTCTGACCCAGGGATGGAACCTGAATCTCCTACTTTGGTGGGCGGATTCTTTATCACTCAAGTCACCTGGGAAGTCCCGCTTCACAACATATTAATAGAAGCACTTAACAAACCTGGGCCTCGTTCAATCTGGTCTCAAAGTGTGATATACTGTGCAAGCTTTTGCCTAGATAAAAATGATAGCTAAAATTCACAATCATTTAAGTGCATCTAAAAGGTCTAATGTTCTTATTCTTTCCAAAAAAGGTATTTTTCTCTATGTCTGCATTCTTTCAAAGTGTTCTTTAGTTAACTGTAGTGAAATACAGTAATTTCATACCAAATTGCATTAATAGAGTCATTTAAAATATACATTTCTGAAAAAAAAATGTACATTTCTGAAGTAAGCTTTCAGATGATAGAAGAATGTTTTCATATTTTTAGGAGATTTTTAGGAGAATGGGTTAATAAGCTAAGACTATTTGGTAAAGAAACTTGAGAATCACAGAAACCTGATTAACTTTGTCAATTCAGAGGCCTGCTGAGTTCCACTTCACAGAATCACAATTTTTAAATGTTGCTAAGAAATGCTTTTTCTATTAAAACATTCATAAGCATATACAACAAAACAGTCATGTTTTTTAAAAACAGCAGAAAATTAACCACAAGTCAGCATTGCTAGTATAAGTATTTTTTTAAAGGTTTTTTAACTTTGTAAGAAAAGTCCACGACTGACCATCTTCTAATTTCTCAGTATCAGGGAAAATATTCACACAAGACTCAACTATACTCAAATATACTCAAATATTCCTCAGAGAATATTTAGAGGTCAATAACAGGAAAAACAGAATCATCTTAGTTTGGCACCAAGAGTTGAATACATGGAAAGAATTCCCTCCAATTTTTAATATATGAAAACCAGCAGATGATTCTAAAATTTTATTATTAAAATTATCTTTTATGAATATGTAATTTTGGTGCAACTTACATTAATTACTCCACTTGTTTCATTTTGCTGCACAAGTTTTCAAAACCCTGGATAAAAAAAAGCTATCATAATACATGGGCTCTGGTTATTCAGATGAATAACCAAACAAAACTGGAGATTAGCTGGTAATAAAAAGGATGGCAGTAGGGGTATACAGCATGTGAAAGTGGTTTACAAACTATTTCTACCAGGAAAAAAATCAAACTGCTGGTTCATCTAGAGCAGTGATTCTCAGATAGGAGGCAATTTTCGTCCCCCAGGAGACGTTGGCAAGGTCTAGAGATATTTTTTGTTGTCACAACTTGGTTTCTAAAGAGCAGAGGCCAGGTCTGCTGTTGAACATTCTACAACATAACTGACAAAGGACTACCAGCCAGCCCAACATGTCAACAGTGCCAAGGATGAGAACCCTGAATTTAGAGACTGTACTATGTATTTATAGGACTTATTTCATAGGATTATTATGAAGTGTAAATATAAACATTTAGCATGTAAAAAGCTAAGTATACTCTCTGGCACAACTATGTGCACAATATGCATCAGTTATTATTATTATCAGTATTATTACTGTTATCCACGTAAGACAGAAATTTTTGGCTTTAGTGAAAGCTAGAACAGATGTAATCCTATTTTACCTGCCGCAGTATAAAAACATTAACGATAACTTTTAAGAAGTTGGAAAGAAAAATTTCTTTCAAAGAATATAGCAAACAAGCTTCCTGAGTGTCTATGTAGACCCCAGGTTTACATAAACAAAACATGTGAATGTGCAGTCATTTGGGATTAAAAAAAATTAGTTCTAGTTTTATTTACAGTAAGAACAGTACAACATATCTCAATACTTCACTTCTTTCTTCCCTAGGGAGAATTCCCAGGAACATCAACTGACTTTATTTACAGTTAACAAAGTATTTTTTAGTAGCCACAATCTTAAAGCCAGAACCATTCTGTTTATAAAGTCAAGTACTTCCCTCGGTAATTTTCATCACATCAGCTAATATGACAGCAATAACTAAACATTGTTAGTTTCTGTAACTACATTACAACTGCTTTTCCTTCCCAGATACCACGTTGTTATATATGTCACCTCTTCAGGCTCCTTTCTATTGTTACTCTAGCAAAAAGTTTTTCTGAAGAAGTAAAGCCGTTACTCATAAAGACAGGTGGCAGCCCTCAATAGAAAAGTGCTAACATTTTCTCGCCAGTTCTTGAAAATACCAAAGAATTCTCAAATTAAGAGTCTCTCGATTTAATTCATGAAATGTTGAGGCAAAATATCAGCCTAGAAATAATAAATGAATTTGACAGGAATTAACTTTAAGAAAATCATAGGAAATTTTTAAATGTACTCTTTCTATTCTTCTGCTCAGAAAAAATGCTTATGACTTTAAAAGGTTGGAGAATTTAAGCAAACACTCGGTGGTTTTGGAAATGTAGTTTCCATGGCAACCAACATGGTCTTCTTTATATAGCATTATAAACAGATGGTAAAGAGTGGTCATGTTTGTTTCTTTGCCAGTATATCAATAAAATTGATGTAATACAGTATTGAATACACTTGAACTATTTTATAAATTTAATATACTAACCATGAGATCTAGTAATTTAGACAGATGAATATAATTAACTTGTATCTGGGTGGGTTTTTTTTTCCCCTTTTTAATAAACACATGAGGATCTTGAACAGTGAAGTCACTATACTCCACAGAGTCAACAGTGTTTCTTGGCAAGACTTTGTGCAAATGTTTTCCCAGCACTTGCCATGCAGGGCCTATCACCACAAATATGAATCTGATGAGGAGAAAATAATGCATTGAAATAATAAAAGTGGAACCACATCTGTAAATATATTCTTTGGCCATCTTTTCTTAAAGAACACATGAGAAATTAAGAAGAACAAAGAGTTTCTTTACAATAAACAACAGGTTGTAAAGCAAATAGCAAAGCTGTTGTTTAAAAATCAGATCCATTTCATGTACAAAGTAATGCCTTCAGAAATGCAGGTGCTCTGAACTCGACTGATTTAACTGTAGTAACCCGCTAGGTACTATTTGCTAAAAAACTAATAAGCCAAGAAACTATAAATGTGATTAGTCTGGCAGTAAAAGTTTGAACAACCAATTCCTACATGAATCATCAACACATTTGGGGCAGGGACTGTGTCTGGAAGGCAGTCAGTCAGAAGGGGCCGTACATGAGGCCGTGGCTTCACAGGGGCATTGGCACTCCTTGCTAACAGGTCCATCTTAGAGGCTTCTACATATTTTCCAAACAAGGCAAGGAATGCTTACATTAAGAAGACTGGGGACAATACCTACTATATATAATTATATAAATGGCTACTTAATTACACTTATAAAATAACATTTGGTAAATGGTATCTCTGCTACATTTTCCCTCTCCTGTATCTATCCATAAATTTGATAAATTTTATCATTTATAAATTCTTATGATTCTCACATCATAGCAAGTTTATTGGAAATGAGATATTTCATTTTACAGAACAACCCCTGATGGAAATACAAAAAAGGGGTATGCATATTTATGAAAGAAGTGAATTTTAAATGATGCACCATGGTTTAAAGGAAAAACAAAAAGAATTCAAAATTTTTTAAAACTGGTAGAAACTGTCCCCGATTTATATTTGAATCAAAACTAGGAAAAATTTTAAAAATTATGTATCTTGGATAAGCTACAGTGAACTCCACAGTCTATTAAAAACTGTTCCCATTACACAATTCTGGGGAATTATTTAAATCTGGAGAACTCAGGAAAGAGCGTCATTTCTCATATGAAGCTGGAGAGTCTCCAACAAGGTACCAAGCTCATCTACCCAAAAAACATGCCTACCTACATACAGTGAGGGATCACTATCTGAGTGACGATGTAATCAGAAGCCCTTTTCAAAGGATTTTCAGTTTGCCTTCTATAGTACATGTAGTGTGGGAGAGTACCTGCAAAGTTTAAATATAACAATACCCATATTCTAGCGTATGCCAATTTACAGCCAGAAGCTCCAGGGGTGGGGCTCAGGCACTGGTAGATTAAAAACACTCCTCAGGTATTATTTTAATATGCAACCAGCATTAAAAACACACACACCACCCCAGTGTGTGTTTGCGTGCGTTAGTCACTCATCGTGTCCGACTCTTTGCAACACCATGACTGCAGCCCGCCAGGCTCCTCTGTCCATCGGCCTACCCAGGCAAGAATTCTGGGGTGGGCTGTCATTTCTTCCTCCAGAGGACCTTCCGGACTCAGGGATCAAACCTCGTCTCTTGCGTAGCCTGCCCTGGCAGGCAGATTCTTTACCACTCCCACCACCTGGGAAGCAGAGACTGTGATTCACATTTCTCTTTACCCATGGTGAGAAAGAAATCTCAAATCACCACTCTCATTTTCAGGATACACAGTTTAGAGTTCTATTTCCTATCCACAGATAGGAACAAGACTAAAGAACAGGCATTGCTGGACTGATTTATTTGATGTGGTAAATTTTATTATGAAGGAGTTCAACAAAACACAAAACCAAGGTGTGAAAAAACTTTTCCCGAGAACTATCCCAGATAGTAATGTTTATCTCTTAAAAAGACTATCATTATGCAGAAGACTTTTGAATGGTGATTTTATTTTCACTCCTTTTGGCACATATCCTGTGTCTGAGCTAGTTACAATGTATTCTTCATCTTCAAAAGTCAGAAAATAAGTGCCTTCTGGATTTCTAGTGCACTTAACACATTTTCTGAAGAACTGATTTAAATGATCAGCAGTGTAATTCTCACTTATTACTTCAAAAATAAGATACTCTCTGTTTCAAGAATGACCTTTAAACTATCACCAACAGCAGTGAAAATTCAGGTGTTTGAAGAAGGAAAAGCTGCACAAGAATGATGCCATTTACCTTTTCCTGAGCATATATATATACATATGTATGTATATGTATAAACAATTTAAAGAGATTTGTTAATATGCTATCCCCAAAAGACAGTAGCAATGAAAGCCATGAATCACAAACATTATTTCAAGCCAGATACTCCTAGTAAAATTCTACCATGTAGAAAAATGCAAAGGTCTGGTAAATTGTGATAGTAATTTTTTATATATACTATTTTTTCTTTTCAAAGTATTTGTAAGGAGACTAATTACTTTTTGCTTGCTATGAAATATCAAACAGAAATAAAACAACTACCAACTCTCTGAACTGTCAGTGATAGTAAATAGAGAAGAGAAGTGCAGTTAAGTACTCTCAGAGGACAAACCATGATAATACAAGGGTCTTGGAGTCTATTTCTACATTTTTGTTTGTTTTTTTACATTTCCACAGGCTATTAAAATTTCCACAAGTCATTTATTCTTTCCTTGAGGAACTTTATTTGGCTATTTGTGTGTCTGGTGCTATTAACTCATCGTAATTTTATATCAAATTCTCATAATATAACATGATTGAGGTTTAATTCCCCCCAAAATTCAAAACACACAAAACAGGAAAAAATATCACCCTAATGCATTTGGGAAGAAACAACCTATTAAAGGGAATATGTGTGTCTGGCAGAATTCTAGAGATGACAGAAAACAAGAGGAAACAACATTTCTTAATGTTATTTAAACACACACACAGGAGACAGGGAGATGTGCTAGGACAGAGAATCAACAGGAACTCCAGTCTTCCTGCACATAGAATAGAGCTTCATTAACAATAAAGGAACAGGTGTCTTGGGACCCATTTATACAGGCTATTAACTATTATGACCTGCTGGTATCCAAATTTATTTTAGTACTAGGCAACTGATTAAAAATAAATACAAATTTAAATTCGATCTATTAGCATGTGAAAGCAATGCTTAGCTTGACAGAGTCTAATTTAACACAAAGGTATTTTTTTACTGTCCTGATCACAGAGGATATCAAAGTTCATATACATTATTTCCTAAGTCCCCAAATAAAAAACTTCATACTAAATCTCCTTTGAATGCAAAAAATTGATGAGTGGCCTTTTGTCTAGACTCTTGAAGAGTTCCTTGGACTGCAAGGAGAACCAAGGAGTCCATCCTAAAAGGGATCAGTCCTGGGTGTTCATTGGAAGAACTGATGTTGAAGCTGAAACTCCAATACTCTGGCCACCTGATGTGAAGAGCTGACTCATTTGAAAAGACCCTGATGCTGGGAAAGATTGAGGGCAGGAGGAGAAGGGGACGACAGAGGACGAGATGGTTGGATGGCATCACCGACTCGATGGACATGGGTTTGGGTGAACTCCGCGAGTTGGTGATGGACAGGAAGGCCTGGCGTGCTGCAGTTCATGGGGTCGCAAAGAGTCGGACACGACTGAGTGACTGAACTGAACTGAATAAGAGCAAATAAGACTTTTGTTTACCAAACTAAATTTTTATCCAAACTTAAATAATGAAACAAACATGCAGTTTGGGAGAAAAGTGAAAATGAAGTCCTCAGTCATGGCTTTGCGACCCCATGGACTGTAGCCCACCAGGCTCCTCTGTCCATGGGGATTCTCCAGGCAAGAATACTGGAGTGGGTCGCCATTGCCTTCTCCAGGGAAACTGGGAGAGGGAATCACATACACTCCCAGTCTATTCAGTGCATTTCACATTATATTCTACTTACTTTGAAAAACATGAATAGCAGAATTATCAAATTATCTTCTGATAATTTTTACTGTCTCATCTATAAATACTGATTAATAACCTAAATACTTGGGCATTTATGAGGAATCACTTGTACATCTTAATAAAAATACTTAGAATGTTAGAGTTGGAACTGCAGCAGGGACAAAGTTTCATACATATTTTACGTATAAGGAAATAAATACAGTGAGGCTTATTTGCCTAAATAGCAATATGTGACAACATAAACTGTCAAAATACTATTATACTATAAAATTAGTATACTAATATCTATCTCCCAAAGATGTTATGAAAATTCAATGTGTTACTGATCTTGATGTTATTTCAACTATTATATTTACCTATGTCTAGTTTTTTCAAAAAAAATTTGGTTTATTCACTTACATCTGTTCTAATAGTGAAATTATTTCTACTTGTTGCAGAAGTATTAAGTGATTGTGCTGTTTGTGCCATACTCTGTGGAGAATAAGGATGGTACAGCATGATCTATATCCACAAGAATCTAGTAAAAGCCACTGTAGAAATGAAATGGTGAAAAACTTGAGGGATTGGTGAATAAGTCAAAGATTGAATTATGATTCTCAAAAAATGTTAGGTAGAGAGTTAGGCATGAGCAACCAGGTGTGGCCTAGCTAAAAAGGATACAAACTGATCTCTAAACCCCACCCCAGACACACCCAGGAGAGCTCACAGACGTGCTACAAAAACAAGCACTGAGGCTTTTCCATCTCCTGCACACACACCCTGGGCACACCATGGATACAAACCAACCACAGGGGCTTCTCCAACACCAGCAAGTGTGTCCTAGGCACACAGTGGATACAAACTAACCGCAGGGGCCTCCTCAAGTAAACTTAGACAGTTAAGAGACCATTAAGGGTTTATAAATATCCTATATATACACACATCTGACTCTAACAGACTGAATTATGGGAAGACATGTGCAATACAGTCTGTTGCTATATAACTTGCAGCGGTCAATAGGCCTTGAGCATATGTCCATTTGCCTTCCCTTTCTTGACTGGTGCAGATACAAGCCCTGTTTTGCACAGGGCACAACTGAAAGGAGGAGACAGGAAGCATAAAAAAGGGGGAAGCCAAGAGGAAGCATAAAAAAGGGGGAAGCCAAGAGGAAGCATAAAAAAGGGGGAAGCCAAGAGGGACAATGACCCCTTCAGGGTCAGCCTGCTCCCATGTCTCCAGAGCGTCCGTTTAATAAAGTTCTGTCTGCTTGAGCTGTAACTGAGCTGTAACTTATCTGTTGTTTTAATAAACTCTTTAGTCCATTATTCCAAATCTTCGCCGTGATGAGACAAGAACAGAGGAAGTAAACCAACGTGACAAAAACATGGTGGCATTTTAAATGGAAGTAATTTCATAAGACCAGCATTTCTCAAACTTGGCACAACTGGCATTTTGAGCTGGAAAATTATTTTCTGTAAGGGTTTGTGTGCTGTAGGCTGTTTAGTAGCATCCCTAGCTTCTACACACTAGATGCCAGGAGCACCCCCCCAGCTGAAATGCAAACCATCTCCAGACATTATTGCCAAAGGTCCTGAGGAGGCAAAGTCATCCTTGGTAGAGAACAATGGATAAGGCAAACTAATACACCTTATGCTGCTTTTCAAGCTAGTGACATGTACTAAATATCATGTACAGACAAAGCAAATCTGAAGCTTTAGTATTCTAAAGCTATATCTAAAGATAGCTCTGGTTCTAAGGCATCAAGCATTAGGGTATTGCATAGAGGAGTAAAAGCACAAACGCAACATCAAGGTGTGTCCTGGGTTCTGATTCTACCGTTTTTCTGCCACTCATTTCCCAAAGTCCAAAGAAATATGAATAGGTCCATATTCCTGATAAGAGAGAGGTTATCTTTCATTATATCAAAGTTTCTCAAGTTAGAAATAACTCTGCCACCTTTCAAGAAATCCTCTGCATTTCCTTTCCTACCTTTCCAAAATATAACTCATCATTTTGCTAAATCATGAATTCCTTTCAAGTACAATTCCAGGCTGGCCACTAATGTGGCCACTAATGTGGCAAGCAAATGTCAGGTCTACATATTATAACAAAGGGAAGAACTGACTTCCTCTGTCTCATGCATCATCTTCTCTTGCTCTCTTCTCTAGCTTTCACTCCTGCTGAAGTTACAACACTCAAAACAATTGCTTGGTAATGGTAGCACCTCATTAAAAATCTGGGGCACAGGGCAAATCAGAGTACTCTATAAGAAGACCACTAAGAGTGAAAGATGGAAAGGAATGTGTGAGAATCAGTGATCAAACATGAGTCAGCTCAGAATGAATTTTTAAAAGAATTAGGGCCACTGGAGGCATAAGTCCATGAAATAGGATTGTCATTGGTGCCCCCGTGGCTTCTGGGAACCGACAGGATCTGTACTGAAAACAAACAAGCAAACAAAAAGCAGTCTGGACAGTTGACAAATGCGGGAATCATAAATATTAAGAGGAGAGTGTTGCTCACTTTGGTTTTGCTTTTACTTGAAAAGTTACCAAGTGGTCTTCATTCCACATACTCAACAAACTTTCTGTTTCTTCAACATTATGAAAGAAGAGAACGGTCTGTTTTCACAAAGGGATGCCTACAAGCTGAAAAGTTCTGTTAATACTATTTTGTTTTGACTCTATGTATAGTGATATCTCCAACATTAGAAATTTGGACATAATCTGCTAAATTTGAATTTCCATACTGGGCAGTATTTCCTTTAACAAAGTCTAATTGGAACAGTAATTTTATGGTACATGAAAATTTAATTTCAAATGTTAGAGATACGGAGAAATCTGATTTAGACAGAAGACAACTTATTTTTAGTTGCAAAAAAAATGCAATGCCAAAGTAGTTTGCATTTAATGCTATAATTTACATATATTACAATATTCATGATACATGCTAAATACCCAAATCCTATTTGGAAAACTTTCATTGTGAAAAATCACAATTTTAACAAAATGGTGTTTCATATTTTAAAGAATGCTCTCATTTAGAAAAAACAATAAACACATCAGTTTGGCAAATGATACTGAACCTACGACTAATAAATTCAGGCTCCTTTGATATTCCTTAAATAATTCTAAATATTAAAGGTAAATACCACATATGCTAATAAATTTCTAAATTTATAAAATAAACAGGAACCCTTCAGTTTAGTTACATATTGTGGATATTTCACACAGGTACAGGATTACTTCAACAAATGATTCTTTAGTTATTACAGGCAACATGCTGCTGCAAACTAAAGAGGAAAAAGCACTAAAATAAATTGAGTTCTCTGGCCCATTTCATTTATAAATTTGTGTTTCAAAGGAAATTTTTAGGGTTGACATTTTCTACTTGACCCTACAAATGTCTTTTCTCTAAATATTATTTCACTTAGGTAAGAAATCGTCTATACTTCTACACAATGGAAATGGAAACTTCCCCCAAAAGACTAAGCAATTAGATGCTGCTGTGCTCAGTCATTCGGTCTTGTCCAATTCTTTGTGACTCAATGGACTATATAGCCCCTCAGGCTCCTCTATCCATGAGGATTCTCCAGGCAAGAATCCTGAAGTGGGTAGCCTATCACTTCTCCAGGGGATCTTCTGACCCAGGAATCGAACCGGGGTCTCCTGCATTGCAAGCGGATTCTTTACCAGATGAGCTACCAGGGAAGCCCAAGCAATTAGATATTTATATATAATACCAACATGTCACACGTGTAACATAATCCAAATTACTACTGCTTTAAAAAGTATAGAGGCTTCTGACTATGTCATGATGAGTGAGGTGGTGGACAAATCCTCCCTTAGTAACAATCAAGCTGGACAAAACTGTCAAAAGCAGCAATTTTAGCACTCTAGAATTTAAAGGCACACACTTCATGGAAAACTACTGAACTTCAGAGAGGAACGGTGAGAGCCTGGTCGGGGGCTGCTTCATGCCTGCTCCTGGCTATGTCAGTGCAGCAGTTCAATCAGGGCAGGGCAGGCTGTGAACACCAGCAGCAGCATCCCCTCTGGCAGACAGGGATCACTTGATCTGGAGCACAGCCACAGTGGTGATCTCTGTGGCAAGCAAACAGAACTGGCCAGTGGCTCCTTAAGCCTGAGAGTAGGCCTGTTGCAGACAAGCAAATGAGCCAGGGATTTAACAGGAAGTTCAAGCAGCCAAAGGGGGCCTGACCTTATATGTCTGGAGTTGACTAGAGGCTGTGTGCATTGCTACACAGGCCAGACAGGGTCCGTATGTCCTTGGATGATGGAAACTCAAGCATGTGAGGTGAGACATGAGAGGGTCCAATAAAAAGTAAAGCCCAGGTAGCCTGAAGTATGAATGTGCTACCCTAGCTTGCACACAGACCCAGCAGGAGAGGTCTGAAGACTTACTGGCTCAAGGTGTTTCAGCATAAATTTTGATCAGTCTTTGGTCATTAGATACAGGGGCCATCCCTAGAAAGCCAGGCTTACAAATAAAACAAAGGAAAAAACAGTAGACAGAGGCAGCAGCAGCTGCACACTGTGGGGGATTACAGACTTCAAAGACTCAGTTCAGGCAAGTTATTAAAACAAACAAAACAACAACCAACATCACCGATGGAGGGGGCGAGTCACAAACTAGAGTTGCTATATTATCTAAAATTTTCAGAATTCAAAAGAAAGTTATGAGTCATGCAAGAAACAAAAAAATGTGATCTATAAAAAATGCAGTCAATAGAAGGCCTCCAATTGTCTTTAGATCTTGTATTAAACAAGCTGTGCTGTGCTGAGTCGCTCAGTCCTGTCTGACTCTTTGCAACACCATGGGTTGTGGATTCTCCAGGCAAAAATGGAGGGGGTTGCCATTTCCTTCTCCAGGGGATCTTCCTAACCCAGGGATCAAACCCAGGTCTCCTGCATTGCAGGCAGATTCTTTACCAGCTGAGCTACCAGGGAAGCCCATTAAACAAGCTAGCTATTATACATATGTTCAAAGAACTAAAGAAAATCATATTTAAAGCATATCTACAGAATCTCAGTAGAAGTTGTTTACAAATTATTTTTCAAAGAACCAAATGGAAATTCTGGAGAGGAAGAGCACAGTAAGTGAAGTGAAAATTTCACCAGAGAGGTTCAATGGTAGATTTGAGATAGCAGAAACATAATCCAGTGCATTTGAAGATGGGTCAATAGAAATTATTCAGTATGAAGAACACAGTGGGCAAAAAAGGACTAAAAAAAAAAAAATGAGGAGAGCCTCAGAGACCTATGAGACAAAACTAAAATATGTGTGATAAGGGTTCAGAAGGTAAGGAAAAGCAGGAAAAGAGCAGGAAAAACTAATAAAATATTGGATGAAAACTTCCTAAATATAAATAAAATATTAATTTATAGAGCCAACCTACTCAATGAAATCCACTATAGAACAGGCACAAAACACCTAAGCACGTCATAGACAAACTGTTAAAAGACAAAGAGAAAATACTGAAAATAGTAAGAGAAAAGTGTGACTCACTGTGTACAAAGGAAATAATGGCCGATTTCTCACCAGAAATGATGGAGGCCAAAAGGCAGTGAAATTAATTGCTGTGGGAAAGAGAATTTCCTGGCGGTCCAGCTGGTTAGGACTCCACCCTTCCATTGCAGGGGATTTGATCCCTGGTCGGGGAACTAAGATTCTGCAAGTCACACAGTGCAGCCAATATAAACTAAATGCTAGGGTTAAAAGGCTGGCAACTAAGAATTCTATATCCTTTAAAACTATCCTTTAAAAATAAAAGTGAAATAAAGGCTTCTGAGCTAAACAAAAGGTGGAGAAAATTTGTTATAAGACTTGCCTTACAAAAAAATACTAAAGGAAGTTCTTCACACTGAATAGAGTGGTATCAGATAGCAATCTGAATCCACACGAATAAACAGTGAGCACCAGAAATAGTGAATATATGAGTAAATGTGAAAATTTCTATAATTTTTTTCTCATTTCTTCTCTTAAATTTTGAAAAATTATATAAAAGAATAATTATAACAATGTATTGATGGATTATAATATATACAGATACTATACACAGATTAATAATAATAACACAAACAAAGGGGGAAAGGAGATATACTGGAGCAACTTTCTACATTTTGCTGGAATTAAAATTAGTGTCATTTTCAAGCAGACTGTGATAAATGAAGATGCACTGTAAATCCTAGAACCACCACTAATAAATCAAAATCATATAGTTTTTAAAAAGCACAACTGAGAATTCAAAATGGTATACTAAAATATATGTATGTAACATAAAAAAGGGAGTAAAGAAGGAGAGGTACAAAAATGACCTGAGATAAATACAAAAAAAAAAAAAAAAAAAAGACAGACTTAGAGCCAACTATATCAGTAATTAGATCTGATATGCATTGTCCAAATACCTGACTCAAAAGGCAAGGATATTCAGACTACATTAAAAAGGAAGTCCCAACTGTATGCTATATCCAAAAGACACACATTAGACACAGACATAAATAGGTTAAAAGTAATAGGATAGACAATGATATGCCATACAAATAGTCACCATAAGAGAGTTGGAATGGATATATTTATATCAAACAAAGCAGACTTTAAGGCAGGAAATGGTACCAGAGACAATGAAGGACGTTTCATAATCATGACAGCATGCGTACACTATGAAGACATAATAATTATAAATGTATATACACATAGTAAGAGACCCAAAGCGAAGGAAAAACTGAACATTTAAAGGAGAAATTGGCAATTCAGCAGTAAAAGTTGGAGACTCCAATACTCCCCTTTCAATAATTTATAGAACAACACAGAAAATCAACAAGGATACAGAAGACTTTAACAGCACTATCAACCAACATGATATAACTGACACTGATAGAGTACTCCACACAATGAGTACAGAGTACACATTCTTTTCAAGCACACATGTAGTATGCTGGACCACAAAACAAGTCTCAATAAAGCTAAAAAGACTTAAATCATTAAAAGCACGTTCCATGTCCACAAATGAATTAAGTCAAAGATCTCCAAGGGAAAAAAGTCTGAGAAAATTGACATCATCAGTAATTAAACAACATACTTCTAAATACCACAGGGGTCAAAGAGAAAATCATATAGAAAAAAATTTTTAATATTTTGAACTGAATGGAAATGAAAACACAATGTGCCAAATTTTACAGGACGCAACTTAAGAAGAGATTAGGGCTCCCCAGTGGCTCTGTGGTAAAGACTCTGACTGCCGAGCAGGAGATGAGGGTCTGATCACTTGGCTGGAAAGATCCCCTGGAGAAGGAAATGGCAACCCACTCCAGTACTCTTGCCTAGAGAACCCCATGGACAGAGGAGCCTGGTGGGCTACAGTCCATGGGGTTGCAAAGAGTCGGACATGACTGAGCAACTGAGCACGCACACAAGGGAGTACTATAAACAACCTTATACCAGCAAATTAGACAACTCAGAAAAATGGACAAATTCTTAGAATCATATTTCCAAAACTGAGACAATAATAGAAAATATAGATGACCTATATAACAAGCAAATAAATGGAATTTTAATAAAATCTTCTCCAAAAAATCTCAGGATTTGCTGGCAAAATCTATCAAATATTTGCAAAAAAGAAATACTAACAGTCCTTCACAAATTCTCTAAAAAGAGAGAAGAAAAAAAAAGAGAAGCGAAACTTCCCAACTCATTCTATGAAGCCAGTATACCCTAACACCAAAGCCAGACAAAAACATCACAGGAAAAGCACAGATCAACATCCCTCACAAATACAGACCCAAAAACCCTCAACAAAATTTTAGCAAACTGAATTCAGCAACACAAATAAAGGCTCATTTATGTCGACCAGGTAGGAGTCATCCTAGGAAAGCAGTTTGTTTAACATCTAAAAACCAAGTAATACAATACTATACTAATAGAATAAAGAACAAAAAAAAAACAATGACTATTTCAAGAGACAAAACATTTAACAAAATCCAATACCCACGATAAAAACCCTCAATACACAAGGAACAGAAGAGACCCTCCTTGGCCTAATAAAAGGCATCTATAAAAAACCTACAGCTAACATCATAAAATGATCAAAAGAGTGAATATTTTCCATCAAATACTGGGAATAAGATAAGAACAGCAGTTCTTGCTTTTTCTATTCAACATTGTACTAATATTTCCAGCTAGTGCAATAAAAAATTAAAGGCATTCAAACTGGAATGGAAAAAGAAAAAATGTTTTTATTCAGGGGTGATCATGTTTGTACAAAATCTTGAGGAACCTACAATAAAAATACTAGAATTTATACAACATTTTTTAAGGTATCAGAATAAACATGATCAATATACAAAATGAACTATATTTCTATAGTAGCAAAAAATGCAAAAATTAAATTTAAAAAACAATTCTATCCATGATAGCATTACAAAGAATACTCAGGAATAAACCTAACCTCCCCCTGTAAAAATGCAATATTTAACACTTAAAACTATAAAACTTTACTGGGAAAAATGAAAGAAGATCTGAATAAGAAACATTCCATTTTTGCAGACTGTTAACCTCAATACTGTTAAGATATGGTATGCATGCTAACTCGCTTCAGTTGTGTCCAACTCTTTGTGACGCCATGGGTTATAGCCCTTCAGGCTCCGGTCCGTAGGATTCTCTGAGCAAAAATACTGGAATGGGTTGCCATGACCTCCTCCAGGGCATCTTTCCAACCCAGGGATCAAATCTGTTTCTCTTATGTCTCCTGCACTGGCAGGCAGGTTCTTTACTACTAGCACCACCTGGGAAGCCCTGTTAAGATATTTTGTGTGTGTGTTGGTCGCTCAGAAGTGTCTGACTCTTCATGACCTCATGGACTGCAGCCTGCCAGACTCCTCTGTCCATGGAATTCTCCAGTCAAGAGTACTGGAGTGGGTAACCATTCCCTTCTCCAGGGGATCTTCCCAACCAAGGGATCAAACCCAGGTCTCCAGCATTGCAGGCAGATTCTTTACTGTCTGAGGCACCAGGGAAGCCCTGTTACGTACGATATTAATCTTCCCCAAATCGATATCCAGATTCAATACAACAGCTATCAAAATTCCAGTAAATTTTTTATAGAAATTGGTAAGGTGAGTCTAAAATTTACATCGTTGGAGGACTTATGCTCTCTAGCCTCAATAAAAAGCTACAGTAACTAAGCCAGTGTCAGTTCAGTTCAGTCGCTCAGTCATGTCCGACTCTTTGCAACTCCATGGACTGCAGCACGCCAGGCCTCCCTGTCCACTGCCAACTCCCAGAGTTTACTCAAACTCATGTCCATTGAGTTGGTGATGCCACCCAACCATCTCATCCTCTGTTGCCCCCTTTTCCTCCTGCCTTCAATCTTTCCCAGCATCACGGTCTTTTCAAATGAGTCAGTTCTTCGCATCAGGTGGCTGAAGTATTGACATTTCAGCTTCACCATCAGTCCTTCCAGTGAATGCTCACAACTGATTTCCTTTAGGATGGACTGGTTGGATCTCCTTGCAGTCCAAGGGGCTCTCAAGAGTCTTCTCCAACACCCCAGTTCAAAAGCATCCATTCTTTGGTGCTCATCTTTCTTTATAATCCAACTCTCACATCCATACATGACCACTGGAAAAACTATAGCTTTAACTAGATGGACCTTTGTGGTAAAGTAATGTCTCTGCTTTTTAATATGCTGTCTAGGTTGGTCATAACTTTCCTTCCAAGCAGCAAGCATCTTTTAATTTCTGGCTGCAGTCACCATCTGCAGTGATTTTGGAGCCCCCAAAAATAAAGTCTGTCACTGTTTCCACTGTTACCCCATCTATTTGCCATGAAGTGACGGGACCAGATGCCATGATCTTCGTTTTCTGAATGCTGAGTTTTAAGCCAACTTTTTCACTCTCCTCTTTCACTTTCATCAAGAAGCTCTTTAGTTCTTCTTCACTTTCTGCCCTAAGTGTGGTGTCATCTGCATATGTGCGGTTATTGATACTTCTCCCGGCAATCTTGATTCCAGCTTGTGCTTCATCCAGTCCAGTATTTCTCATGATGCACTCTGCATATAAGTTAAATGAGCAGGGTGACAATATATAGCCTTGACGTACTCCTTTCTCAATTTGGAACCAGTCTGTTGTTCCGTGTCCAGTTCTAACTGTTGCTTCTTGACCTGCATACAGATTTCTCAAGAGGCAGGTCAAGTAGTCTAATCAGTTGGTCTAAGGCAGTGTAGTATTAGCCTAAAGACAGGCACACAGATCGATGGAATAGAGTTGAGGGTACAGAAATAAATCCTTAACATTAAGGTCAGTTATTTTTTATAGAAGTACCCACAGTTATTTTTTATAGAGTTGCCCACAACTCAGTGGGCAAAGAATCTTTTCAATAGTGCTGGAACAACTGAAAAGTCATAAATGTGACTTGAATAAAAGATTAATTTCTTCCTTTCCAATTAGAAGTCTTTAAGTTTTTATTGTGTTGGCTCTAAACATTAACATAATGTTGAAAATAGTGGCAAGAACTGGCAATCTTACCTTGTTCCCAATCATTATACATATAAACTTAGATCTTCATCCCAAACCATCCACAAAAATTAACTCGAATCACAGACCTAAGTAAAAGAGCTGAAACTAAAGTCTTCATCAAAGAAGACATATCAATGACTAATAAGCATGTGAAAAGGTGCCCAACATCTTTAGTCATTAGGAAAATGCAAAATAAAATCACACAAGATATCACTGCAAACCCATATTGCAGACTGACTACAATAAAAAAAGAGAGATAATATCAAGTATTGATGAGCCTGTGGAGAAACTGGAACCCTCATACACTGCCAGTGGGAATGTAAAATGGCAGTTATTGTACTTCAGAAAACAGTTTGGTAATTTCTTAAAAAGTTAAACATAAATTTACCATAGGATCCAACAATTCCATTCACAGGTATCTAATACAAAAGAAATGTAAACCTATGTGTACCTATGTAAACCTATGTTTTCATGTAAACCTATGAAAATTTGTCATGAATATTTACAGCAGCATTATTCATCTGAGCCAAAAAAATGGAAATACTCCAATTGTCCATTACCTGGTAATGGATATCCATACCATGGAATACTATTCAGCAATAAAAATGGACCAAAATACAGATACATGTTAGAAAATGGAAAATCTCAAAAACATTATGTTAAATAAAAGAAACCAGATGCAAAACATTATGTATTATATGAATCCATTTATATGAAATGTCAGAAAAGACAAATTTGGAGAAGAAAGCAGATCAGTGGCAGCCTGGGGCTGGGGGTTAGAGCAAGGACCAGCTGCCAGTGGGGTCAAGGGGACTGTTTGGAATGATGGAAATGTTCTGTTAATAAAAGAAGACAATGATTATGGCTACATGAGTCTATACAGTTACTAAAAATTATTTATGGTATATAAATAACACCTCAACAAAGTTGAATTTAAAAAAGGAGCAACACAAAATTGACTCTACCTTTTGTAATCAAAATAGGGGATTGTGCTACAGTATGGGCTGCCAACTAGCTGAATACCTTGAACATGGGTGGGCAGAGTAGATGGAAGACTCACTATTAGATTTCATCTTATAGCAGGGGGTTATCAAATTGCTCAAGAGGCAGAGTACTTTCAAACCAGAGTAATCCTGACTTTTTCCTAGTTCACAGGAAAAAGGTATGTTAAAATTGACATAGTCTTCTCACTAATAAGTTTGTCCTACCATAATTATTCTTCCAGCACAATAATTGTTTCAGTATAAGAATATAATTATTCTTCCAGTATAAAATAATCATTATAACATCACCTCTGCTGCTAAAATGTTTTATTTCCATTATTTTAAAGTTCAAAGTTTATTTTTACCTTACTTTGTTTGATAAAAGATTTAAGTTAGGTGATTTTTTTTAATTTCACATAAATTTAAGAATTTTCAATTTGTACTTTAAAATAATAATGTAATGTTAACTGAACATGACAACTATAAGAAATACTAGACATTACATGTTATATGAAATATATTTTCAAATAACCAAACTTGGTATTGCTGCTTTCTTTTACCTCTAGTCTCAGATATAATGTTCATTATAGCCAGTGGATTCCAAACCATTCTTGGTCTTCAAACTGATCCAAGTTGCTAAGAGTTGGACAATACTGAGTTTCCCCACTTAAAAGGAAATAAAAAATCAAAATGGACAAAAATCTTCTCAAATTGCCTTTCCATACTTTACGATACAGTTTTCTTAGGCTGTTAATAGCTACTACTACAATCCAGTGGGCACGTGATTTCGGTCATTTTGGGCTTACCAAATTTCACTTGAAGGAAAATGACTTCAATGTACCGTGCCACTTAAATAAATTTGAGGATCAGTGCAAGGTCATGCCATAAAGAGACTTACAATAGAATCCTAAATTTTACTTTTTTATTCCAAGATCCAATAATCAGTCAAAAACAGCATCAACAGCCTTAACACTCTGGTTTCAAGTTAGAATCTAGTAGCCAAGTAAATATTCTAAAATTTTTCACCCCAGCAATTTCCCTATCTACATTCAATTTCTGTCAAACTACTGCATCATCTGGTTAATTCTGTCAGTTTCATCAGATTACAAACCAAACTGAGGAGAAAGATCGTTTTATTCATCTTTACATCTCTTCTGTATGAAACTGCCAACATCTGTTGGATCATAGAAAAAGCAAGAGAATTCCAGAAAAACATCTACTTCCTCTTCATTGACTATGCTAAAGTCTTTGACTGTGTGGATCACAACAAACTGTGGAAAATTCTTCAAGAGATGGGAATACCAGACCACCTTACCTGCCTCCTGAGAAACCTGCATACAGGTCAAGAAGCAACGGTTAGAACCGGACATGGAACAATAGACTGGTTCCAAATTGGGAAAGGAGTGTATCAAGGCTGCATATCATCACCCTGCTTACTCATCTATACACAGAGTACAGCACGCGAAACGCCAGGCTGGATAAAGCACAAGCTGGAATCAAGATTGCCAGGAGAAATATTAATAACTTCAGATATGCAGATGACACCACACTTACAGCAGAAAGTGAAGAACTAAAGAGCCTCTTGATGAAAGTGAAAGAGAGTAAAAAAGTTGGCTTAAAACTCAACATTCAGAAAACTAGGATCCTGGCATCTGGTCCCGTCACTTCATGGCAAATAGATGGGGAAACAACAGAAACAGTGAGAGACTTTATTTTGGGGGGCTCCAAAATCACTGCAGATGGTGACTGCAGCCATGAAATTAAAAAACACTTGCTCCTTGGAAGAAAAGCTATGACCAACCTAGACAGCGTATTAGAAAGCAGAGACATTACTTTGCCGACAAAGGCCCATCCTTCAAAGCTATGGTTTTTCCAGTAGCCATGTGTGGATGTGCGAGTCGGACCATAAAGAAAGCTGAGCGCCCAAGAATTGATCCTTTTGAACTATAGAAGAGAAGACTCAAGAGTCTGTGGTAAAATTTACAATTGATGATCTGGAAATAAAAGGGTAAATAAAAAGGAAGTATATTCAACTGGACAGAATGTTAGATAGTTGTTAAAAAATAAGTATGAGGATTATGGCAATATGGAAAATGTGCACATCTAGCCAAAATGAAAAGTCAAACATAACTACATACATACTATGACAACATCTATATAAAACATATAAATATGATATAAATTTGGAAAGGAAAAATATTGGAAGGTTGCCACTCAAAATATGTTAGATTATCATGATGGGATAATTGGCAAATTTATTTTCGTTTACTGCTGAAATGATAAATATGTATCATATATATTTTGTATTTGTTTTGACCCATGACAAAGCTGGCAACCCTTTTCTGTAGATATTTTTAACTACTAAGTAAAAGGCCATTAGAAAAAAAAGAACACACATATTTCCACAAAACTTATTACTATTAAGTGATTTAAAAGAACTTAGTAATAAGCAATTTTAAGGCACAAAATGAATCCCAAAAGACCTTTAACAGTGAGAAATAGTTTTTTCAACTATGAAAAATAAGCCATAGTTTTGAACTTCTGAGGTTTGGAACCACTAAAGAGGTGGAGTGATAAAGAGCAAGAGACACCTTAGAGAATATCACCTCATATACCATCCTCTAGTTACAGTTCTCTCTGGATTATGCTGGAGAGTTGTGGCAGGTTTGTTAAAACTTACAGAATCATCATTGTGAGGTTCAAATATTTTTAGTACAAATTACCAGCAAAGTCCCGAGTAATTTAGATACCACTCACCAGTAAGTAGGATAGACCAGTGAACACACGAGCAACTCTTCTCTGGGTCACTTATACAATATCACCTTCAAAGGTATCTCAATTTGTAGTTCTATTTAGTAACCCAATTGGAAGAAAGCAAGCCCAAGCAAAGATCTGAATAACCTACCAGACTGATTTCCACAAAAATCTCATCAGTAAAAGAAAAATTCTTGATCTGTAGTTTCCATTGGGAACTTGGCATCCAATAACATCTGCAAAATTAAAGAATCTCCAAAGATAGTATGCTGTGGTTTACAATGTTGAATCTAATGTCTGCCACCTAAGCACAGCTGGAGTATATTTCAAAGATAAGGAAGTAATATTAAAAAATAATGAAATTTTAATTTCTCCCTCTTCAGTTATAATGCAGAGTATTCAACATCAATTCTGTTCTTTCCCCATTTAGCAAACATCAATCCTCAACCTACAGATAACAGCTCTAGAATAATGTAATTTATCACCTCCTTTCAAATGGCAGAAGGCAAGATAGCTCTTTACGATGCTAAGAAAATCTAGGTACCTCTAGGCCTCTAGTTTCTAGTTCACAATCAGAGCAATCCTTCTTTTTACCTCTTTAAATACAGATGTAATGAGTGTTTTAAAAAAAAAAAAATGTCAACCATCAAAAGCCAAAGAAAAGCTTACTGAATAAGAGACTTTCCTGTAAAATTTCACTAAGGTCAATTTATAGGTTACCACAGTCATTCAACTTGGTTTAAATGGACCAACTTCTTTTTACCAAAGAATTGGGATACACAAAATTCAGGTAAAATGAGAAAGGAAATAAGAGTATTTTAGATTTTATCTCTAGCTCCCATATTAAGAGGAGGATATTGTTAAGATTGGGGCCTCCCCGGTGGCTCAGCAGTGAAGAATCCATCTGCAATGGAGGAGTCGCAGGAGATGCAGGTTCGATCCTTGGGTAGGGAAGATCCCCTGGAAAAGGGAATGGCGACCCACTCCAGTATTCTTGCCTGGAGAATCCCATGGATGGAGGAGCCTGGAGGGCTACAGTCCATTGGGTTGCAGAGTCGGACATGACTGAAGCAACTTAGCATGCATACATGCAATGTTAAGATTAAACTGAATATATCAAGACTCAAGGACAACCTAATATGCCAAAGAAACTATCTGCATGTTACATGTTACCCCATATATTCATTTATTTTAACTGATAGTTTCTCTATAATCTACTAAATAATTATTCTCATAAATATTGCATTCTCTGGCATGTTGATTTAGGTTATTTTAGAGTAAAATTATTCCTGTGTAATGTAAAATTGCTAGCTATGCATTAGTCAGAATTACTAAGAATAAAGGAAGACAGACAAGTCCAGGACCAAAAAAATCAGCTAAGTCTTAAAACATCTTGTGATCTATGATACTTTAAGATGCCAGTTCCTCGAAGAACTATTCATAAACTAAACAATTTGTCCAAGAGTCTAAGAGGAAGGGACAGGACCTATTATCTTCTGAGTTCCTATTTTGATGCAAGCAACTGCTAGGGAATATGCATTGTATCAATTATCTTCATAACAACCCTGACAGGCAACTTGTTCCCTTACAGATAAGGAACCTGATATTCAGAAGAACTAAGTAATTTGCTTACAGTGAGACTAAGGTCAAAATTCAAACCAAGGACCCAAACTCTAATTTTTCCTTTCATATCTTACTACACTCATTCAAAATACTAGAGATTCTATTCTTTTAAAAGACCCAGTTATAAAGAAAGTGATAGCCACTTATATTCTTATGTTATAGACTTCCTATATTATATCAGGGAGTCAGGAAAGTGGGCCAACAAACTATGTGCCAGAGGCAAGGTGCCTAGCAAAAGTTCCAGCAGGTACCAGCTTCCTTTTTTCATCCTAGCTCTTGATTTCTCTTTTACTGCTGCACATTATTGGTTTAAAAAACCATGGTCAATAAGACTGAGTAAATCTCGTAGTTCAGTCGTAGCTACTCTAAGAATTTCTAGGTAGACTGTTTTTAGGGAAAATTCATGGCAACTGGATTTAGTCACATGGGCAGGGGATAAAGTAAACAAAAATAATTCTTTCCTTGGTCAAAAGGGTGTTACATGAATAACATATAATTCATGCTAGAATCATTCTATATTAGCAACTGAAAATTTTGAATTACTCAGTTTTAATCAAGTAATAAATTTAAATGACCACTTTCCAATTCTAGGTGTTGATTTTTCATGTTTCCTAATAATATATAGGTAATTGTAAAGAAGTTCCAAAACTAAACCTATGCACTTGACTTTTTTTGATTAATAAATTCAACAAACCGTTTTACAAATATATTAAGTAATGGCAATTTTTTTAGCTTATTACATCTGACTAAAAATAAACAGGCTTTAATAAGAACTAGAACTAATAAAATGGGTTTATCTTAAAGAAATAATTTTACCATATTTATTGCAATATTTTTATACTATTATGATCAATACTACCTACAAATAGGATGTAAGGTGTTAAATTTACATTTTAGGGCTTGTTCTGAATCTGAAACAGTTTACTGTCTTAGTTTGCTCCCTTGTATTCTCATATGATCAACCAGGAATAGGTATCTGGGCCTAGCTATTTTTCCTTCAAAAGTGTCATCAATAACTTTTCTGTAAAGCTGAAAGGAGAAAGCAGCAACCATTCTTCTCCTCCCTTGAACCACCTACTAGCCTAGTGCCTCTCTATAAGGATGAGAAAGGAATTATCCACCGCCTTCTTTCTGCTAGAGACCACAGTTCACTAAGCACAAAACTCGTGGTTCTGGAGCTCAAACCTCCTGCTTTTTCTCACTCTAGATGATGGATAACATAGAAGTTTTAGCATAGCCTTCTGCCCCATTTCCAGACCTGGGTTACTTCTTAAGAGAGAAACCTCTTTTTCCTTAAAAAAATGAGTAAGATTTTCTCTTCAAAAAGGAGATTCTGTGAACATCTAATAAATTATCACTAGTTAAACAACTAAAGGCAGCTAATACTCTTTAGTACTGTTGCCAATGTCAATGCAATGTTAAGACAGAAAAACTTGATCTCTTCATCCAAACTGCTAACATAATTAGATATGTTCTGGTTTAATTCTTCATTTTTATAATTTAACATGGAATTAGGCAGTCTTTATTTAGTCTGACAATTGCTGAAAACATACTAAGTACCAGAACCTACTAAATGCGAAGCCTTGGACATAAAAATAACGAAGTTCAGTTGCTACCAAATCCATGTGCTCCAAACTGAGATTGGTTGCGGGGTGGGGGTAGGGTGGAGGAAGCAGTTAACAAAGTGTGTTAAACGACACAACAGTGATTTGCACAGCTTACCCCCAGAGAACAGAACATATTTCTGAGAGGAGATGATGCTGGACGAGCATTTTTATAGAAACGTTTTCTTTACTTATTTTATTTTTCTTATTCTTTTCCTTATTTTCTTTCTTTAATCTCTTTAATCACTTAGTTTACAGCCCATTTCATATTTTCCTCTATCTTTGGTTTTGAAGATGCGAAGTCTCCTGTTTCCTTTTATTTCTGGTGGGTAATGTCCATGTTTTGTCATTTCTGTTTGAGTGTACACCACTAGGTATTATTTTCATCATGACAATCTTATATGTTCTGGATTCTGGCAATGTAACTCCAAACCAGTTTTGCATTTGTTAACACTGTAGTCCCAGAAGGCCAAATTATGATGTGGTTACAAAGGAATCTCAATTCCTTATTCTGGGTTTAAGGATCTCATACCACATAAGCAGGTTAAAATCAGACTTGAAATTCACAATAAGACACAGGTTTGGGGATGGTAGCAGACTATATTTCCAAATTTGGCTACAATAACAGCTCCCATTTCAAATGTTCTTTGTTCTTTGAGACCCTGACATTTCTCCCAGTGAAGCAGTAGAATCTATGTGCTATCTCTCTAAACTGGACAGGCCTTTGTGACTACCTTGACAGAATATGGTAGGAGTGACCCTATAACTCCAAAGGGTAGGTCATTAAAATGCCACATACATCCTGCTAGTTCCTTTAGGGTGCTTGTTCTTGAAACTGAGCCAAGTACTGTGGGAAGTGTAATCAGCCCATGGAGAGGCTCATGGGGAAGGAAACTGAGGCCCTAGTCAAGCTCCCAGGTGATTGAGCGGCAACATATCAGCCATGTGACTGAACCACCTGAAAAGTGACTCCCCCTGCCTTAGTTTAGCCACTCCAACGCCATATGGGGCACAGATGTATCTCTGTTCAGCCCCACCAAATCTGTAGTTTTGTGAGTAAAATAGATGATGACTTGTTTTAAATCACAAACTTTATTAGAGTGGTTTCTTATGCAACAATAGATAAATAAAACAAAATCTCCTCTTTTCACTAGATTTTTTTTTCCATCCCGAGTCTCAAGTGGATACTGTTGAGGAAATATCCCTCTGTAATAAAACTGTACTGCATGCTAACATATAATAGAAAGGTTTTACTGAACAAACAATACAACCTCTTTTAAGTGGATGTTATCAGCACCCTTGCTAATCACCCTTCTGAAAATTTTAACTTAGGACTACAAACTTCAGTTACCCCTTTCCTCATATATGTGGCAGAGTCTTCTATCTTCCACCTGAGTGTCACAGGTTCATTCCTCCCCAGCTGACCACAAGCCAATTCTTAGTGCATGGAGGCATGTCTTCAATTGTACAATTGTACTGATGTGTAACAAAAAAGCCCATTATTTTGATGCACAAAGGAAGCAGAGTATGGTGGTCCCCAGCCTTTGGCTAGAAACCTGTTTTCTTTCCTTCCTGCAACAGTCCTTGTAATTGAAATATTCTCGTTTTAAACCTCTGAATCTGTGACCTTATTTTTTTAAGAATACAACATTGCTTGCAGTCTTCCTGAGCCAGCATAAAATTTCTCTAGATAGCCTTCTCCCTGTGTAGCCCTTCAAATTTTGGTTTTATGCAAGGGTATGCAACTCCCTATATCTTAAAAGCCCAAGGGTTCATTTTCTGTCCCTGAATGGACATTAAGACTCAAGCCCCAACTCAGGAGAGTCTATTTCTTGGTCCAATAACCCTCTCTCCCCACTGAAGGCCAACACAACACTAGTTTGTAATATGCTTACTGTTGTGACTTTGGGGTACGTCTTACTTTCTGGCATTCTGAGAGTTTGCTATTTTTCTTGTGAGCTAAGCTGTGTATTTAAACTACACCATTTGTTTTTTATATACTGTGGGATACTTGCAACAAGAGGAGTTCCATATTATTACATTCTACCATGTTTAAAAAGCAAGCTCTTTAGCCAAGTAGAGAGAGAAGGAAAAACATTTTACATAGAGAAAACAGCATCTGCAAAAACTCAGTTGAGTAACAACTTGGTAATATCCTGGAACTCTAAGAAATCTATTATTGTTGCAGTGCAGAGGCATACAAGGTAAGAAGTGGCAAGAAATGAGATGGAGAGGTAGGTAGGTTGCTAGAAAATAAGCACTTTGTAACACAAGCTAAGGAGCCTGAAGTTTTCCTGTAGGAAATGGGAACCAGCAAAGACTGTAAAGACATATTTCAGTAGATCACTTCAACAGATTATACAGCATATAGATTTGGGTCGGGGGTGGGAGACCTGACAATAGAAAGATCAGATATCTTTGGTGGGGGGAAGAGGAGGAGTGGAGAATAAACAGAGGCCAAAGACGCAGCTCCAAACTATGGCAGTAATAGTAGTGACTGAGAAAAAGGTAGAGCTCAGAAATTTAAGGAGTTAAATGAACATGGATTAGAGAATCAGGAAGAAGAAAGAATTTAGGCTATGTTCCAGATCTGTAGTTTGAGCAACCAAGTGGATTGTAGGGTTGTAGGAGAAATGGGTTTGATATGAGGAATTCAATTTTAAATGCATAGTCAATATCCTGATAGAGATGATCAAAGAGCAGTTAGATACCGTTACCAAAGGGGAACTGTAGGAAATGGAGGGACCCTAATTTCACTGTGGATTCCATTTTTACTGTAGGAATTTGCATGTCCAACACTACCCAGCTGACATTAATAGTGTCATTTATGATAGCTAGCATAAGCTCGTCCTAGCAACCCAAGAGATTGAAGGTAAGTCTCTGAATTCAGGCTACAGTTATGGTGACCATGTCTTAGGTCTTCTGAAATACTCAATTTTTGGTGAGTAAAACATCTTTACTGAAGCTATACCATTCCAACACATACACTGAGAAAGGCATTTAAGCTGCATTTTCCCTAAGTACCAAGTGCCTAAGAAGAAAAAAAGTGGTTCAGGTCAGAAACAAAACAGATCATTTGAACAGCCCTATGTACATGGCTACAGTCCATGGGGTCACAAAGAGTCGGACACGACTGACCAACTTCCCTTTCTTTCTTTCTATGTACTTATCAGGTGATCACCAAGGGTGTCACTTTCTACTCTAGAGTCTCTCCTTTCCTTTCCCAACAAGATTAAGAAGGAAAAGAGAAATGTTTAAAGTCCCTAGGGAGGACAAATATAAATTACTAATCTCAAGTGCCTTAGAGCAAAACTCTTTTTGTTGAGTAATTTTTTCCTTTTAACTTTTAATTTTGCCATAATTTGAGGCTCATTGAAAAGTTGTAAGACTAGCAGAAAAAATCTCGACATACAATTCACCCATATTCTCCAAATGTTAACAATTTACCAATTTGCTCTATTATTTTCTCTATATAAAACACTCATTTTTTCCTGAACTGTTTGAGAGCTACTTGCTAGCCTGATGAGCTTTTACCCCAAATACTTCATTGTGTATTTCTTAAAAACAAGGTCATTCTCTTATATAATTCAGTACAAATATCAGGAAATTAACAGTGATACGATATGATTATCTAATCAACAGACTCCATTTGGCTTTGCCAATCATCCCAAAAACGCCTCTCACAGCAAAAGAAAATCCCAGATCACACTGCATTCGGCTGTCAGTCTCCTTAACATGGAACAGTTTTTTAGTCTTTGTTTTTTCTTTTGAAAACAAAATTTTAAAAGTTATTTTGTAGATAGTCCCCCATATTGAGCCTTTTTTAATTTCTCTCATGATTAGATTTCAGGTTATGCATTTTTGGCAGGAACACCATGGAAGTAACGTTGAGGTCAATTTGGCACAATATTGGCGAGGCTGGGTTTACAACTTAGTTAAGGTGGTATCTGCTGATTTCCTCCAGTTACTATTTCTCCCCAGGTGGAGACCGCCTGCCACGTGGCGTGGAGCCTACAGGATGGAGGTCGTCCCGCCGCCACCGGGTGCCTGCGGCGGGGAGGCGCACAGGATAGACCCACGCCGCCTCGCCCCGCCGCCCCCGGCTTGGCCGCAGAGCAGAGGCGGCACCGCCAGTCGGCTCAGCCATAGGCGCACCCAAGAGCCCGCGCACAGGCCCAGGCGCGCGGCTCCGGCGCCAAGGGCCAAATCCGGGCACCAGCTGACGGTCCAAAGGCTGAGCCCTGCGCGTATCCAGAGGCCCAAAGTCCTTGGCGGCAGACACCAAAGGAGACCATGTCAGCAGTTACTATTTTTCCCTTAGTAATTAATAGGAATATTATGGGCGGATACTTTGAAACTATCAAAATATTCCATTACTGATAAACCACCTACCAATTTTAATGTCTATTGATGATTCTTGCCTAAAACAATTATTTTGATGGAGGCCAATTGCTGATTTTCTATTTCGATTATTCTTTCTACTTTCATAGTTGGCATTATATTGATACTTTAACAAAGAAATTTCTCTTTTCTTTTACCTACCTATTTTCATCAGTATGAACTCACGCGTTATTTGGTTCAATGAATTATAACTCATTATTTTCACTCCTTTGATGCTCAGTTTGGGTTTTTTGGTTTTTTGTTTGTTTGTTTGTTTTTTTAGTGGGTCTGAGTCCCTCTAAAAAAGAAATTCTTAGTGTTTTTCCATCCCGTTATATGAGAAAGAAAGCATACAGGGGTCTGAGCTGCCTAACTGCCCTTTCCTAGGTGAGATAAAGCTCTAGGAGTTTCCTTGGACGGCTTGGCCCTCCTTTCTGAAAAGAGGACTGGGAGCACTTCAAAATGCTTACTTTCCCTTTCCACCTGTCAGAAACATAAGGGATTTTTCTCAGATCTTCAACATGAAAAGTGGTCAGACATCTGGAGACAAAAGTCATAAAAGCGTGGGGATCTCCTTAGACTGGATTCCCAGGAGTTCTTAACTCTCAAGCTAGTCCACACTCAGTCTTCAAGCAACTAGTAAGTTATCATTTAAGTGATCCTACAAACTGCAGCAGCTGGTGCTCTGTATTCACCTCTCTAGTTTTCAGAGTGATGATTGTCCTATGACCTCAACTCTGAGAAATATATTAAAAGTTACTGATTTTCAGTTTCAGAGTTTTTTTTCTTGTTGAAGAAGGGGAGCAACAACTTCTAAGCTCTTCACGTGTTAGAGCAGAAACTGGAAGTCTCAAGAGATACAGATTTATTTTTCTACTATTTCTTTCCCCAAAAGTTATTAATAATCTAAATTGAGGCACAGAATGTATTAAAAGAGGGAAAAAAATTAAGGTTTATTTTAGGTAAAACAATACCCACTAGATTATATAAGACACCATCCCCTCTTTTCTCTTTATCAGGCAGGAGCCTTGTTTGCCATGAGTATATTGCATGCCTGGTGCATAAAACAGTATGTGGCACACAGTAAGCATTCAATAAATATTTGTTAAACTACTGAGCTAGGAGATAAGGTGCTTTTCTTGACTGATCTCCATTATCATAAGGCTAGAAAGGGGCCAAATCCAGCCCTTGTTTTCTTCTGGGTTTTGTGTTTCATCACCAATTGAAATAGAAAACAATTTTAAATCAAAGAGTTTTAAAGTATATTTAAAATACTATTAAATACTCAGTAACAACAAAATTTCTTTATGGCAACAAAAAACTGACTCATCCTCTTGGTCATCTTGGACACAAGATTTTTTTTTTAACCTCATTTATGGATATGTTCCATTTTTTCTTATGATACTGCTTATGTTTACTTACCATATCCAAGAAACTGAAGTAGTAAACTCATTAGATATTTTTTAAACAAGCTAGGCAGTATGGTCAAAGGCAGAATTTAATATTTAGAACATTTGGCACATTCAAAGACCACAATTAGATCTGCTATGACTGAGTTTCATGCAATGCAACTAAAATGCTTTCATTATGGGATAACTTTTGCAGCTGTACTTTTTGACTTCCATTTTAGGATGTTAATATACTTTAGAATATTTCATCTTACTTATACATATTTCATTAAAACTACAGTAATTAAAGTATACTATAATATACAAGCCAATATTGGCAATACAGAAGCCAATATGTTAAGATAAAAAGAGTCTGCTGCAAATTTTTTACAGCTACAGATAAAATTTTAAGAGGTTTAATACTAGATACACAGTTTATAAGAAAAAAGAAATATTCACAAAGGAAGATAGTAGGGAACTTACTGAAAGATGTTAATGTTGGAAAAAGTTCTCTTATAATTTGATAATATTAAAATTAAATGAGAAATATGAACTCCATCCTGAAAGTAATGGGAAGTCACTGAAGAATTTTAATCAGGAAAGTAATTAGATTAACTTTTATAAAGATTATTTTAATTCCCTTCATCACACTAATTGTTTTAAACTTATTTATTGTGCTTCCCCAACTAGAATGTAAATTCTATGAGAATATAGATTATATCTGACGTATTCATTGTTATACCCCCCAATACCTATATGTCACATGCAGCAGGTAAAAAACAAAAATGGCTGAATGAATTAACATAAACAACCAATTAAGAAGCTAATACTTTTGGGTGGGGCTGGGCAACAAAACAACAACAACAAATAATTAAGATCCTAAACCAATGAATTATTAGTAGGGGCACAGTCTCAAATCAGCCTGAAAAATATTAAAAAGTGAGATTTGAAAACTGGTAACCAAAAGTTGTGGGCACTGAGGAAAAGTAAAAAGTAAAATATCATGTGTGGAATTTCAAAACCTACTACAAAGCAAAAATAATAAAGACAGTGTATCAATGGCATAAAGATAAATAAACAGATAAATGGAATAGACTGGAAAATCCAGAAACAAACTCTTACATTTAAAAATCAGTTAGTTTTTGATAAGGGTGCCAAGTTCATTCAATGTGGAAAGAACGGTATAAATGGTATGGGACAATTGGGTAGCTACATACTAAAGAATGAAGCTGGACTCTTACCTCACACTATATACAAAAATTAATTTAACATGGATCATAGAAATAAACTATAAACTCTTAGAAGAAATTACCAGGAGTATATCTTCATAACCTTGAATTAGGCAATAGCTTCTCAGATATAACATGAGCAACAAAAGAAAAAAGAATAAATAAGTTGGATGTCATAAAAATTAAAAACTTTTGTGCTACAGAGGATACTATCAAGAAAGTGAAAAAACAACCCACATAATGGAAGAGAATATTTGCAAATTATATAGCTGATAAGAGTTGTACCAAGATTATATAAAGAACTCTTACAATTCAACAACAAAAAGGCAAATGACACAATTTTTAGATGTGGAAAGGACTGAAATAGATGTTTCTCTGAAGAAAATACTTAAGTAGTACATGAAAAGATGCTCAATGTCATTAGCCATTAAGGAAATGCAAACTAAAGCCACAGTGATATACCACTTCACATCCATTAGGGTGGCTAAAATCATAAAAGAGAGAACAAGTGTTGATGATGGTATGGAGAAACTAGAACCCTCACTCACTGATGATAGAATTGAAAAGCTATATAGTCACTTTGGAAAACAGTTTTAAAAGGTTAAACAAAGTCAGCATATGATCCAATAATTTCACTCATAGGTATATCCAAGAGAAATTAGAACACACAGCTTATATAAAAACTAACATACACATGTACACAGAAGTATCATTTGTAATAGCAAAAAAGTAGTTAACAACTCAAATATCTAGCAATTGATTGATGGATAAATAAAATGTGGCAAATCCATATAACAGAGTATTATGCAGTCATAAAAAGAAATGAAGTATTAATATATGCTACAAAATAGATGTACCTTGAATATACTATGCAAAGTCAAAGAAGCCAGACACAAAAACACAAATATTCTATAATTCCATTTCCATGAAATATCTAGAATAGGCAAATCCATAAACAAAGAAGCCAGATTAATGGTTACCTCAGGTTGATGGTGGAGGACTAGGAAAAGTGACCACTAATGAGTTCAGTTCTTTTGGAATGATGAAAATGTTATAAAATTATTAGAAAGTGGTGATGGCTGCACAACTCTGTGAGTATACAAAAACTCAAAGAACTAGTCTCTTTAAAAGATGAATTTTATCATATGTAAATTATATCTCAATAAAGCTATATTATGATAGCACACACACGCACTTCTGGACTTTTGAATAGATCACTCGCCTCCCTGGTGCTTTCCAGCTGACTGCTGCAGAATGCTCAAACAAATTTCAAAAATAAAACATACCAAAACTCTTCCAGATTTATAACTACAGGCCTGAAAGTTAATTTAAGGAACTGTTAGAGTGTGAAGTCCTTGACAGCCATAAAACTATCAATAGCATAGTTCTATTTCCCTTCATTCCTGACGCTGTTGTTTATTTCCTATCACATTATCTTATATATAGTGAGCGTTCAATAAAAGTTTGCTCAAATGAATCTTCAAAAAAAAAGTCTGGGAATGTGAATGCTTAGAAGAAAGTATTGCTATAGCGAGGCTTTCCAGAGGAGTACTGATTTCTGAATTCCATCTCTTTCTATTTTTAGCCTTCAACCATTTTGAGGACAGGAAAGATTTGAGATGTGAGAGTTGAACCATAAAGGAAGTTGAGAGCCGAAGAACTGATGCTTTTGAACTGAGGTGTTGGAGAAGACTCTTTGAGAGTTCCCTGGACTACAAGGAGATCAAACCAGTCAATCCTAAAGGAAATCAATCCTGAATATTCATTGGAAGGACTGATGCTGAAGCTGAAGCTCCAATACTTTGGCCACCTAATACAAAGAGCTGACTCATTAGAAAAGACCCTGATGCTGGGAAAGATTGAAGGTGGGAAGAGAAGGGGATGACACAGAATGAAATGGTTGGATGGCATCAACTCAATGGACATGAGTTTGAGCAAGCTCCAGGAGTTGGTGATGGATAGGGAAGCCTGGCGTGCTGCAGTCCATGGGGTCACAAAGAATTGGAAACAACTGAGCGACTGAATTGATAACTGAAGATTTGAGAAATCTTCAGAACATGATCCTAATATAAGGGGTGCCAGTATTACCTTCTTGAATTTTTAATTAAAAACATCTTTCATGCAAAACATCTCTACAGCAGAGTTGACATAAAACACAACAAACACCCTCGTACCCTCTTAGATTAGGGAATGGAGTGGTCTGTTTAATATCCACTCACTAGACATAGACTAGTACTTGTCAAATGAATTGGAACAAAATGTACAACAAATTGAGTTGATGTGATCTTATCTTTCTTGAATAAATCAGACAACATTTAGGTATCTTGCACTGCCTTAGGGTCATGGCTGTAACCAACTATCATTATTCTTTATGTTAGGCTATTGTTGCATGTGTACTCAGTGAGGAAGTTTTAGCTAATGCCAGACAGACTAATTTTTACTATAGGACAGTGAAACCAAGAAAATTAAAAGCTCAAGTCTGCAAGCTGAAACATCTTTTAAAAAATAAATAATCTGTAATTTACCATTAAATTAAGAAGCAAAACAAAAGAAAAGCTGAATGAAAACTTAACTAGGAGGAATGCTGGCATTTGGGAATCCTTTCAAAGAGAAGGGATCAAAGGAGTAAGCTTCACACAGTCTTTCAAATATGAAATGTCTGGTGGACTATAAAGAGAGGAGGAACAGAAGGATCTCTGCAAATACTGGTTTGATGAAGACACAAAAAGAGAAAAGCTGGTTTATTTATTTGTGCCTTTTTATTTCTTTCTCTGTGTCCATTCCAAGAAACAGACAACCACACCAGGCCAAGCAAACACGGATGCAGAGTTATAATGCTCTTTTACATGTTAAGTTCACAGCAGCAATTTTATATGGCCTGGAAATTTCATCAAATCTATAAGTTTCCAGGTGTTGCCAATTCCACCTATAAAAATCACTACTGTACAGATCAGCAAAAATACACTGCTTAAAATATCTAACGGGGTGGCTTACTGGAACAACAAGATATCCCATGAAAGGCATAGTAAAAAGTCTACAGAAAAGCATATGTAATATTTAAATATCTTATTGATTGTTAAGTAAACAGAACATCTACCTTGGAACTTCACGTTAAATGAAGGTAAAGTTAACCTCCCTTTCCCCACTCTCTTCATTCTCTAGCCTGTCCTCTAAAACAGCATCTTTGAAAAGGCAGCTGCAAATTTTTCTTTTCGAAAACCAACTCTAACACACATTTTAAAAACTAAGAAATAGTTATATGTATTCACAGGGGGAAAAATCTGGCACTGAACTTTGCTTCTGAATTCCCATATACAGGAATCAAAACAATTTACAAAAGATATCTGTAAATTAGACAAGTAACCTAATGCATATTAGATACATGCAGAAAGATTATAATTTAAACAATTATAATTGGGGACATAGATTTAAAAAAAACAAAAACTAAAAAGTCGATCCTATATTAAAATGTCATTTGAACACAGCAAACATTGTTCTGTGTTTTATGAAGGCTCACGGCAGGGCTAGGTTTACATTTAAATCATTGACATTATTTGGTAATTATTCATTTTGGGGTAAAATCTAATACAGCCACTCATGTCATAAGACCACATACTATAGAGTTGGAAGGTATCCAAGAGCTCACTAGTCTAAATTTTCTCATTTTACAAAAGAACAAGGCCCAACTAGTTAACTGATTTGTCCAAAATGCCTGGTGCTCTCAAGATTCAGACAGAGCAAAACGCTGGGTTTATTGTCTTTAACATTGAAACTAACTGAATCACATTTAATCAAGAAGAAACATCTTTCAAAAGCTTAATTTTTTACTTTCACCATAAAGTGATTTTCTGAGTTTGAAAGAACATTAAGTAGCAATCACTCTCGGTAATAAAGGAAATCTTCAAATATTTCCTCAAGATCTAAAGCAATGGAAAATTTTAAAATAATCCAGGATAAAAACAAGGTCCTACTGTTTAGCACAAGGAACTATATTCAATATCCTGTAATGGAAAAGAATATAAAAAAGAATGCATATATATGTAAATATATATATATAACTTAATCACTTTGATATACAGCAGAAATTAACACTGTAAATCAACTATACTTTGATAAAAATAAATAAATGAATAAAAATTCACCAGGGAAGTCCAAACTTAGGGTTCTGTCTTTTATCTTTTTCTCACAGTAGTAGATGCAGAGGAATCTTATATCTGAGTTTGATCTAAGGAAAGGAAAATCATTAATGGAGCAATTTAATCCACAAACTGCCATCTCCTCAAATAATTCTGGTGGGTTTGTCAGTTTTCTGCTAACCATTGCAATATGCTTTGGTATCCTGACCATTGTGAAAGAGACATTCCCAAAAAGGGTCTGACTTGACCTACTTAGACCTTGACATCTGGAAACTGCATTGTTCCCCATCTTCTCTCCACCACCTGTGAAAAAGATCAGAAAGGTTAGTTGGCGGGTCCCAAGAGGATTTACCCCATGCCCAAGGTCAGGGGCGATGGCGGAGAGAAGCTACCCCATGTCCAAGGAGCAGCGGCTGCACTTTGCTGGAGCAGCTGTGAAGAGATACCCCACGTCCAAGGTAAGAGAAACCCAAGTAAGATGGTAGGTGTTGCTAGAGGGCATCAGAGGGCAGACACTAAAACCACAATCACAGAAAACTAGCCAGTCTGATCACAGGACCACAGTCTTGTCTAACTCATGAAACTAAGCCATGCTGTGTGGGGCCACCCAAGACCCTCCGGTCATGGTGGAGAGGTCTGACAGAATGTGATCCACTGGAGAAGGGAATGGCAAACCACTTCAGTATTCTTGCCTTGAGAACCCCATGAACAGCATGAAAAGGCAAAATGATAGGATACTGAAAGAGGAAATCCCCAGGTCAGTAGGTGCCCAATATGCTAATGGAGATAAGTGGACAAGTAACTCCAGGAAGAATGAAGGGATGGAGCCAAAGCAAAAACAATGCCCATTTGTGGATGTGACTGGTGATAGAAGCAAGGTCTGATGCTGTAAAGAGCAATATTGCATAGGAACCTGGAACGTTAGGTCCACAAATCAAGGCAAACTGGATGTGGTCAAACAGGAGATGGCAAGAGTAAATGTCGACATTCTAGGAATCAGCGAACTAAAATGGACTGGAATGGGTAAATTTAACTAAGATGACCATTATATCTACTACTGTGGGCAGGAATCCCTTAGAAGAAATGGAGTAGCCATCATGGTCAACAAAAGAGTCCGAAATGCAGTACTTGGATGCAATCTCAAAAATGACAGAATCATCTCTGTTCGTTTGCAAGGCAAACCATTCAGTATCACGATAATCCAAGCCTATGCCCCAACCAGTAATGCTGAAGAAGCTGAAGTTGAACGGTTCTATGAAGACCTACAAGACCTTTTAGAACTAACACACAAAAAGATGTCCTTTTCATTATAGAGGACAGGAATGCAAAAGTAGGAAGTCAAGAAACACCTGGAGTAACAGGCAAATTTGGCCTTGGAGTACGGAATGAAGCAGGGCAAAAGCTAATAGAGTTTTGCCAAAAGAACGCACTGGTCATAGCAAACACCCTCTTCCAACAACACAAGAGAAGACTCTACACATGGACATCACCAGATGGTCAACACCAAAATCAGATTGATTACATTCTTTGCAGCCAAAGATGGAGAAGCTCTATACAGTCAGCAAAAACAAGACCAGGAGCTGACTGTGGCTCAGATCATGAACTCCTTATAGCCAAATTCAGACTTAAGTTGAAGAAAGTAGGGAAAACCACTAGACCATTCAGGTATGACCTAAATCAAATCCTTTATGACTATACAGTGGAAGTGAGAAATAGATTTAAGGGACTAGATCTGATAGACAGAGTGCCTGATGAACTATGGATGGAGGTTCGTGACATTGTACAGGAGACAGAGATCAAGACCATCCCCATGGAAAAGAAATGCAAAAAGGCAAAATGGTTGTCTGAGGAGGCCTTACAAATAGCTGTGAAAAGAAGAGAAGCGAAAAGCAGAGGAGAAAAGGAAAGATATTCCCATTTGAATGCAGAGTTTCAAAGAATAGCAAGGAGAGATAAGAAAGCCTTCCTCAGTGATCAATGCAAAGAAATAGAGGAAAACAACAGAATTGGAAAGACTAGAGATCTCTTCAAGAAAATTAGAGATACCAAGGGAACATTTCATCCAAGGATGGGTTCGATAAAGGAGAGAAATGGTATGGACCTAACAGAAGCGGAAGATATTAAGAAGAGGTGGCAAGAATACATAGAAGGACTGTACAAAAAAGATCTTCAAGACCCAGATAATCACAATGGTGTGATCAATCATCTAGAGTCAGACATCCTGGAATGTGAAGTCAAGTGGGCCTTAGAAAGCATCACTACGAACAAAGCTAGTGGAGGTGATGGAATTCCAGTTGAGCTATTTCAAATCCTGAAGGATGATGCTGTGAAAGTGCTGCACTCAATATGCCAGCAAATTTGGAAAACTCAGCAGTGGCCACAGGACTGGAAAAGGTCAGTTTTCATTCCAATTCCAAAGAAAGGCAATGCCAAAGAATGCTCAAACTACCACACAATCGCACTCATCTCACATGCTAGTAAAGTAATGCTCAAAATTCTCCATGCAGGCTTCAGCAATACGTGAACTGCGAACTTCCAGATGTTCAAGCTGGCTTTAGAAAAGGCAGAAGAACCAGAGATCAAATTGCCAACATCCACTGGATCATTGAAAAAGCAAGAGAGTTCCAGAAAGACATCTATTTCTGCTTTATTGACTATGACAAAGCCTTTGACTGTGTGAATCACAATGAACTGTGGAAAATTCTGAAAGAGATGGGAATACCAGACCACCTGACCCACCTCTTGAGAAACCTATATGCAGGTCAGGAAGCAACAGTTAGAACTGGACATGGAACAACAAACTGGTTCCAAATAGGAAAAGGAGTACGTCAAGGCTGTATATTGTCACCCTGCTTATTTAACTTATATGCAGAGTACATCATGAGAAACACTGAGCTGGAGGAAGCACAAGCTGGAATCAAGACTGCCAGGAGAAATATCAATGACCTCAGATAAGCATGTGACACCACCCTTATGGCAGAAAGTGAAGAGGAACTAAAAAACCTCTTGATGAAAGTGAAAGAGGAGAGTGAAAAAGTTGGCTTAAAGCTCAACATTCAGAAAACTAAGATCATGGCATCTGGTCCCCTCACTTCATGGGAAACAGATGGGGAAACAGTGGAAGCAGTGACTGACTTTATTTGTTTGGGCTCCAAAATCATTGCAGATGGTGACTGCAACCGTGAAATTAAAAGACACTTACTCCTTGGAAGGAAAGTTACGGCCAACCTAGATAGCATATTAAAAAGCAGAGACATTACTTTGCCAACAAAGGTCCGTCTAGTTAAGGCTATGGTTTTTCCAGTGGTCATGTATGGATGTGAGAGTTGGACTGTGAAGAAAGCTGAGTGCCGGAAAATTGATGCTTTTGAACTGTGGTGTTGGAGAAGACTCTTGAGAGTCCCTTGGACTGCAAGGAGATCCAACCAGTCCATCCTGAGGGAGATCAGTCCTGGGTGTTCATTGGAAGGACTGATGTTGAAGCTGAAACTCCAATACTTTGGCCACCTCATGCGAAGAGTTGACTCATTGGAAAAGACCCTGATGCTAGGAGGGATTGGGGGCAGGAGGAGAAGGGGACGACAGAGGATGAGATGGCGGGATGGCACTATCGACTCGATGGACATGAGTTTGAGTAAACTCCGGGAGTTGGTGATGGACAGGGAGGCCTGGCGTGCTGCAATTCATGGGGTCGCAAAGAGTCGGACACAACTGAGCGACTGAACTGAACTGAACTGAAAGATGAGATGACAGGCCTGTAGATGCACCTGTGGCCTCGGACCAGTGAGCAGCATTCTCACTTGCATGACAAAGTGAAGCAGCAGCCTGGATTTCTAGAAATATAAGCAATTTTCATTTAAATGAATTGTCTCTAGAGACCCTGGGTAGATACTACAAAATGAGATGCTCATAAATTTTCTTAGCAAATCCTTAACCCTCATTTTCACTGATACCATTATTTTTGTATGAATAAGAAAGAGTAAGTAAAGAGATCTGAGGGTAGAAATTTTTTAAAGAAAGAAAAGTGTTATTTGCTCTGTTTGGCTTCAAGATAAAGCTAATATGCAGCATGCCAAAGGTTAACCAAAATATCTAATCTGGAATCCAAAGAATAAATACGAAAATTAAAATAACACTGAGACATAAAGATCTGAAGGATAATGAGTACCCACAGTTACTATGCAGGTGTTCCACAGACAAAGACAAAGATATCTTTCTGTTCCTGCTATTTAAACCTAGAGGCTTCAACCTTTAAGTCTGATACAGAACTACATTATAAGCTGTAATGATTTCATTTTCTCTATCCTGTGAGATATTAGAAAGGTCCAAATTATGGTCAGAATGCAAAACTAAAAGTAAAAAAAATGCACAGAATTGCTTGTGGGTGTCATTAAAGAAAGTGAATATACAATTAGAAGAGTGATATCACAATGAGGAACCTCACAAGGAGACTGCCATCATTATACGATGTCAACTGTTTAACCAATTGAATTACTTAATTCTGATTTCCTTTACCTATTTATTCCTTAATCCACCATTACTGAAATTAGAAGACTTAAAATCATGCTCCTAATGAGGAAAATTGTATCTCTCAACAACAACAACAAAATATACTAGACTCAACAGAGACACCAAAATTCCTCACAAAGAGAGTCACAAAACAAGAAGACAGAATATGTCATTGTGCTTACTTAACACTGCATAGTTTATCATACAAAACAGGACGCTACTGAAAGTGAAAGGGGACACTATTAAAAATCACACTAGGAAAGGATGCAGAGCAACAGCAACTCTCATTTACCGCTGATAGAAACGCAAATGTTAAGAGCCACTTCAGATAGCTTGGCAGTTTCTTATCAAGTTAGACACATATCCACCATATAACCAACTCAGCAGTCACGTTTCTAGTTATTTTCCCAAGTGAAATGAAAACATGTTCATGCAAAAATCTGTATGTAAGTTTTTACAACAGCTTTATTCATAATCACTAAAAACTGGAAGCAACCAAGATACTGTTTAACAGGGTAATGGACAACAAACTGTGAGACATCCATACAATGTAATACTATTCATTGATAAAAAGGAACAAGCTAGTGATTCAGACAAGATAGATATAACTTAAATGTGTCTTCCTAAGTGAAAAAAAGCAGACCTGAAAGGTTACATATTATGCAATTCTCTTCATATGACATTCTACAAAAAGTGAAACTAAAAGTACAGAAAAACAAGTAAGTGGTTGTGAGGGACTGGGGGAATGGACAGCCGTTTACTAAAGGGGACACATGGGAATTTTTAGGGTGGAGGGAATATTCTGGAGAGGTAGACACCCAATACTATGTATCTGGTAAAGCACAAAGAATCTTACAACACTAAAAGTAAACTTTAATATATGCACATTAAAAAAAAAAAAATCAACCAAGAGGTTGGGGACCTCAAGATGGAATGCAGACATAATCTCACTGAAAAGGGTACAAGAAAAAAAAAAAAGGAGCTGACTTAAAATTACTTTGGAAAATCATGTTTTTATTGGAAACAGTAAGGGTAGAAGAAAAAGGAACTGTACGTGAACAGTTTTCTAGTTGGCAGGTTGTTTCTTATAGTGATAGAAGTTAACGTTTCTGAAACTTATGCCACAGTTGAAGAAATAAAGAGATGGATAATAGACGGTGGAAGCCAGGCTAAAAAGTTCAGATAAACAAAAGGGGAAAGCTAAAACAATTCTATGGTATGGGATTAGTTAGCGTTATCAGTATGAACTGATGTTTAGCTTAATATACATACAGATGAAAAGATACAGAAATAACTAAAGATGTGAGAGAGAGATATATATATGAGAATTAGTATATATACATGTATTTCCTTGCTCTGTCTGTTGAGAAGGCCTAGAAACAGTGACATTCCAGTAGCAATGAGCATATTCATTGCCCAGATATTGGTTTATAAATACCACTAACCATGGAACCAGGGCTTCCTGGAGAAATGGTTGATTCTAGAACTAGGGTAGAAAAAATACAAGATGAGCCCACAGCATCCTGCAGTGCCAAAAGTAAAGAAATTTTCAAAAAACCCAAAAGGATGGGGACTTAAGAGCCAACCTGAAAGAGCTTCCATCTGCCAAAGTTGGAACCACCCGAACAGCAAAGTAACATAGTAAGAAATTACAACTCTAAGTATAAAATAAATACGCACAAGTCCATACTGATATCAATAAATGATTAAGGAAATAAATGAGGGAGAAAAGACAGATCTTCCTTACAAAATTTCAAATAATTTATGCAGATACTCTAAAGGTTTAATCTACCCCTCCTTTGAGCATGGGCTGGACTTAGTGACTTATGAAGAACAGAGCATCGAGGGTAGAGGTACCCTTATAGTGAAGAAGCCTAGCAAACACCACCTTGGCCAGATGACTCAAGGTTAACATCAACAATAGTAAGTCATATTGACAACATGTACCCCTAATATTATGTGATGAGAAGGGCAATTTATTTCTGTGGTATCATTCCCCCTAAAAACATAAACTCAGTCTACACGAGGAAAACATCAAGCAAACCCAAACTGAGACATGATAATAAACAAAACAGCTGACAATACTCCTCAAAACTGTTAAAATTATGAAAGATAAAGACTGATAAACTGTGAAAGAACAGAGGAGGCAAAGAGACATGATATCTAAATGCAATGTGGTATCCTGGACTGAATCACAGAACAGAAAAAAGACATGAGTGGAAAAGCTAGCAGAATCTGAATAAAGTCTGGAGTTTAGTTAATAGTAATGTACTGCTACTGATTTCTTAGTTTTGACAAATGTACCATGGTTGCATTACACGACAATAGGGAAAATGAGATGAGGGATAAAAAACTCTGTAACATATTTGCAACTTTTCTGTAAATCTAAAATTATTCCAAAATAAACAGTGTAATTAAAAAGTATGCCAGGAAAAAAATAGGACATTATGCTCATCTCATGTATGATCCAAGTCTACCTTCACTTTTAACATCCTTTGTTGAAAATCTAGAGCATAACAGTTGAGTTTCTGCTATCTGGTGATAAACAGAATATCTAACTGGATTCCATCACGGCTAAAAAAAATTTTTTTAGACTTGCTTTTATAATTTCTAGCTATAAATATACATTTTTTAAATGCTTTTAAAAAAGGCACCCTGAACTGATTTGGGGGTGGGGTACAGAAGAAAAGATAATTTGTAATGAAATTTAGGACTTCCTTTCTGTGCAGGTTTTACATTTAGGGCTTAAGTATTTTATTCTAGCAGAAGAGATAAGAACAACATGGCAACTGGAAAAGAAATCCCATTACTCACAAGATCAGTGACGAACTGAGGAGTCCACAACACTACTGTATCTCAAGAGAGATAAGGAACAAACAAATTGGTAGAGTTCAAAAAGATGACTTACAAGGATAAACAGGAGTAAAAGAAGATACTGAAAACTGACAAGCCATCTTCTCTCCTCGGCTGGTAGCAAACAGGCTGCATGTTTTAATTAACTTTTTGTATTAAAACAACTCTGTCTGCTGAAGTAAGATTAACATTCTCCTTAGACAGCTCTTGTTGGCAGAAATACCTTCTATTTGGGGGGTGGGGGGGTGGGAATAAATTACAGAGAGAGTATAGAAATCATTTGAAAGCAAACATTTTTCTTGATGCTCTTCTCCCTTCAATAGCTGTATGAAGAGGGTAGGTGTTTAAGGGAGTTACAGGTATTTCTAAGTACACTAGAATGGCATAAACCCACATACTTCATGGGGGAGGGGGTGATGCATGCTGCCACTACTGCTAAGTCGCTTCAGTCGTGTCCGACTCTTATGCGACCCCACAGACGGCAGCCCACCAGGCTCCCCCGTCCCTGGGATTCTCCAGGCAAGAACACTGGAGTGGGTTGCTATTTCCTTCTCCAATGTATGAAAGTGAAAAGTGAAAGTGAAGTCGCTCAGCCGTGTCTGACTCTTAGCGACCCCATGGACTGCGGCCTGCCAGGCTCCTCCATCCATGGGGTTTTCCAGGCAAGAGTACTGGAGTGGGGTGCCATTGCCTTCTCCGGGGAGGTGCATAACAAACTAGAATTATAGAAAAAATTACTTTCCAGTATGTCCAAAATACCAACGTGCATTATAACTGAACCTAATAGTAACACAATAAATATTACCCTTAATTTTCCCATAGAATCCATTTTATTTATTCATTTAGTCAATAAATATTTACGTTCCTTATGTGCTAGGCAAATTTTTTTTTTTAACAGCTCTATTTGTTTGGGGAGAGAAAAGATACATGCTCATTATTTTAAAATTCAAACAATTCAAACAAGTACAAAAACGACAGGCAGTAAAAACCATTCTACAACCTAACACACCCAGATTTAACATCTGGTGAAAAAGAATCTAGACACTCCTCTTTTGTCAGGCACATTAATAATTAATTTATTAAAAGCAATTTAGTCACTTTTCAAGTAAGTTTCTTTAAAAAAAAAGGATAACTCAGCTAAAAAGATTGAATTTTTAAATCAATATTAACCCTAGACTCTACCCTTATTAAAAATAATTTGAAAATTCAGCCCAATGATTTTCCTTCACCTGAAATGTATCTAATAGAACTTTTCTCTATTTCTACCTAGCCTATAGTACATAAATGGTCACCTACTACCTGCAGCAGTAAAAAGTAATAGTAAACAACAAAACAAAACCAAAGGAAAAAAAAACCCAGTAAAATATTTAAGTGTTGAAAATCACATTTAAAGGCAGGGATAAAAAAAATAAAAAATAAATAAATAAATAAAGGCAGGGATAGAGGGGTGAAGACAGGGAACTGCACAAGTCGTTGCATATTTCTCTTGATTTTTACTTCCATGTTCATCTTGAAAATCCTCAACAGAAAAAAGTTCAGGCACTTTCTTACTAAATACAATTTTAACTTGGGCTTGATTCACTAGGTTAAATCTGAGAGTGAAAAATGACCATATCTAAAGCTTTCACAGCATCTGAATTTTTAATACAGTGCAAACAAAACATACTCTCTTCTAAGCGATCAGTTATCCCTATTCCCACCCACCTTTCCTTTCACTCCCACTTACATAGATATCAATAGATGACTTGATGGCTCCCCCTGACTTCCATCCTGGCCTCCCTTCACTTTCTCCTCACCTCACTCTAGTGTCAGAAGTTATAGGTATACTATGGAATTGATTTCAGAATGGTTCCACTAAGAAAACTTGGCATTCCTCTTTTTGAAGCTTAGCCTTTGTTTTGGCTCTTCTCTTGCTGCCCCATAACTCAATACCCTGTCTTTATGTCCAACTGGGGACTGCCCGTGTCTCCACCTACTCTTCTTCTCAATATCATTTCTGATACTGCTGAGGCTGTTGATCTTTTAAAAAGAAAAAAAACAAACAAAAAACAGCATTTGGCTTTAATATTTTTCCTCTATTATCTATTTTCTTTATCTCTGATTTCTGCTCTTATCTTTATTTTTACATTCCTTCTGCTTACTTTGGGTTTACTTTGCTCTTCTTTTCTAACAGACTTCTTCAGGTAGAAGATTAGACCATTGTTTTAAAGTAAGCATATTTATTTTAGCTGTTTCAACATTCTTGTCTGTTAGTTCCATCATTTCTGCCTTTACTCAATCTGTTCATTTGGTTGTAAGTTATATTTTCTCAATTTTTGACACGTCTATAATGTTTTTACTGTATGCTAAATATTGCTGATTTGTATTCTTGAGTATTAGATTCTATTAAAAGAGGATTGGACTTTGTTCTAATGGGCAGTTAAATTACATCTAAACCAATTTGATCCACATGGGGCTTATGTTCAGGATGGGTGTAGAATAGTCTTCATTCTAGAATTTAGTCCTACTACAAAGTGGGTGACCCTCCTGAAGTCTTCCCTGAATTTCCCATGTATTCAGAGAGGTCTTTTTACTCTGGTGATGGGAACACAAATGACTTCTAATTCTGTATCAGCACTGGGAAGTGTTCAGTTGACAGCTCTTAATAACTTCTTCCCTAGAAGCAGTTCTTTCCCAACATCATGGCATTTCACCATAGCCAATGTGCAGAAGTGTGGGACTCCTATACGGATTTCTAGAGCTCTTTATCTATATAACTCCTTCCACTATGGTTATTACCCTTAAATTCCAGCCACCATGGCTTCCCCAAAGTCTGAAGATTGTGTCTCACACCAGTTAGCAACACCATAGGGTTCTATTTGGGATTGCCCGCCTGTACCGCAGTCTGGAAACTGACTCCAGGCAAAGAGCCACAGCAACTGCAGAGCTCACCTCTTCTGATTCCTTTAGGAATCAGAATGTTAAGACTACCAGTTGTCCAGTATGTGAGGACAATTGTTTCAAGTATCTGTCCAGTTTTCCAGTTGTTTATATAGAGCAGCAATTCTAGATCCTGTACTCTCATGGTGAGAAACAAAAGCCCTTTCTCACAGTATTTGACTGTATATCAAACACTATATATAAAACAGTTGTAGAGACTACATTAACAAAAATGAATGCAGTGAGCCTATTACTTCAAAAGAGAAAAATATCAGCATTTGTTGCCAACAATAAAATTAGAAACTTCAGGCAAAAATTAGAATTGCAGAAAACATATCAGCGACCATAACCTTGGCAACTTTCCAATTCTTACTCCTTACTACTTTTCAGATAAGATCAGTGGTGATACTAACACATGTGTGGAGTTTTAATGTTGTATACTAATGATTTGCACACCTGAGTGAACCAATGTTTCCAAATGACCAATGCATGGTACAAAATTATGGGTGAGTAAAATATTCATTCAAAATAAAAGACAGTACAATAGATTTTAATGTAATAATATACAAAAGTTCATTGAAATGATTTCAGATTCCACACTGCAACTAACCTTTAAGAAACAACTACCTGTCAAGTTCTGCCATAAGATCAAAGAAGAATATTCAACTACCTGAAAAAATGATTAAATTACTCCTTCTTTTTCCAGCTGCTGCTGCTGCTGCTAAGTTGCTTCAGTCATATCCGACTCTGTGCGATCCCATAGATGGCAGCCCACTAGGCTCCCCCGTTCCTGGGATTCTCCAGGCAAGAACACTGGAGTGGGTTGCCATTTCCTTCTCCAATGCATGAAAGTGAAAAGTGAAAGTGAAGTCGCTCAGTTGTGTCCGACTCTTAGCGACCCCACGGACCGCAGCCTACCAGGCTCTCCATCCATGGGATTTTCCAGGCAAGAGTACTGGAGTGGGATGCCATTGCCTTCTCCGCTTTTTCCAGCTATGTAACAGTGTAAGACTAGATTTTCTTCATTTACTTCAACCAAAACAACACTTTCCAACAAACTGAAGGCAGAAGCAGATATGAATATTCCATTGTCTGCTATTAAGCCAAAGATTTACAAAAATATGAAACAATTAATTCTTTCTAGTATTATTTATATTGACATTCAATGAGTTTATTATTATTTTTATATTAGTAAATATTTTAAATTTCTCTTATTTTTTAATTTCTGAATTTCTGATACAGTGAATATCAACAAATACAATCCAGTGAAGCAAAATCTCCTTGCTGTCTTCAGTAATTTTCAGCATTGAACAGGGGTCTTGAAATCAAGAAATTTGAGAACCTAGCAAGTCTAAGTACTGTGAAACTGCAAGAGATTTTGCTCAGTTATACCAGGCTAACTCCAGCCTCTGACACTACCCATCACTTACCAAGTGTCTGTCCTAAGTCACTTCAGTTGTATCTGACTCTGTGACACTAGGGACGGCAGCTTGCCAGGCTCCTCTGTCCATGGGATTCTCCAGGCAAGGATACTGAAGTGGGTTGCTATGCCCTCCTCCAGAGGATCTTCCTGACCCAGGGATCGAACCCATGTCTCCTACCTCTTCTGCATTGGCAGGTAGGTTCTTTACCTCTAGTGCGACCTGGGAAGCCCAAGTGTCCAGTGAAGGAAAAAAAAGGCTATACGTTTTGGGATTACCCCAATTTCCATCTGTCAAACTAGCCCACACAACTGTTACAAGTTCTTCTGATTTCTCTTTTCCCCTCTGATTCCCTCTGCCTGGCTCAAAACTAATCCTAAAAACAAGTCCATACTTAGCAATCGCTCTCAGGAACAGCTAGCTATTTCAGCTCACATGAGAAGGGATCTCTAGAATTTAAGTTTACCTCTTCTCTTTGCTTCCATAGCTCTATCAGTTCAGTTCAGTCACTCAGAGGTGCCCGACTCTTTGCGACCCCATGAACTGCAGCACGCCAGGTCTCCCTGTCCATCACCAACTCCTGGAGTTTACCCAAAATCATGTCCATTGAGTTGGTGATGCCATCCGACCATCTCATCCTCTGTCGTCCCCTTCTCCTCCTGCCCTCAATCTTTCCCAGCATCAGGGTCTTTTCCAATGAGTCAGCTCTTTGCATCAGGTGGCCAAAGTATTGGAGTTTCAGTTTCAACATCAGTCCTTCCAATGAACACCCAGGACTGATCTCCTTTAGGATGGACTGTTGGATCTCCTTGCAGTCCAAGGGACTCTCAAGAGTCTTCTCCAACACCACAGTTCAAAAGCATCAATTTTCCGGCACTCAGCTTTCTTCACAGTCCAACTCTCACATCCATACATGACCACTGGAAAAACCACAGCCTTGACCAGACCTTTGTTGACAAAGTAATGTCTCTGCTTTTTAATACGCTGTCTAGGTTGGTCGTAACTTTCCTTCCAAGGAGTAAGTGTCTTTTAATTTCATGGCTGCAGTCACCATCTGCAGTGATTTTGGAGCCCAGAAAAATAAAGTCAGCCACTGTTTCCACTGTTTCCCCATCTATTTGCCATGAGGTGATGGGACCGGATGTCATGATCTTAGTTTTCTGAATGTTGAGCTTTAAGCCAACTTTTTCACTCTTCTCTTTCACTTTCATCAGGAGGAGCTCTTTAGTTCTTCTTCACTTTCTGCCATAAGGGTGGTGTCATTTGCATATCTGAGATTATTGATATTCCTCCTGGCAGTCTTGATTCCTGCTTGTGCTTCCTCCAGCTCAGCGTTTCTCATGATGTACTCTGCATATAAGTTAAATAAGCAGGGTGACAAAATATAGCCTTGATGTACTCCTTTTCCTATTTGGAACCAGTTTGTTGTTCCATGTCCAGTTCTAACTGTTGCTTCCTGACCTGCATATAGGTTTCTCAAGAGGTAGGTCAGGTGCTCTGGTATTCCCATCTCTTTCAGAATTTTCCACAGTTTATTGTGATCCACAAAGCCAAAGGCTTTGGCATAGTCAATAAAGCAGAAATAGATGTCTTTCTGGAACTCTCTTGCTTTTTCGATGATCCAGTGGATGTTAGCAATTTGATCTTTGGTTCCTCTGCCTTTTCTAAAGCCAGCTTGAACATCTGGAAGTTCACAGTTCACATATTGCTGAAGCCTGGCTTGGGGAATTTTAAGCATTACTTTACTAGCATGTGAGATGAGTATTTTCAAAATAAGATTTTTAGAATTTATCCAATTTCTGTGTAACATCTATAGCCTGCCGCTACTCACTGCATACTACTCAGGCGTTTTAATCCACCTGCTGCTGTTGTTTAGTCGTTATGTCTCACTCTTTGCGACCCCTGGACTTTAGCCCACCAGGCTCCTCTGTCTATGGGATTTTCCAGGCAATACTGGAGCGGGTTGCCATTTCCTTCTCCAGGGGATTTTCCGGACCCAGGGATCGAACCCACGTCTCCTGTGGCTCCTGCACTGCAGGTGAATTCTTTACCACTGAGCCACTGGGGAAGCCCAGTTGTGCAAAACAGGCATTATCAGTTGGTTCTTCAAAATGTTCAAAAAAGATACTGTTGTCTTCCTGCCTTTAGACTCAGTTAACTATTCTTAAACTCATTCCCTTCTGACATACTAGACAGCCCCACCTATCTATGCAATAAGGAAATTATGTTTCTTACTTAATTCTTAAGCTTTTCTAACAGCTTTGCATGGGATTCTTTTTACAGGCTTAATCATGGGAAAGCCACCTTTTACCAAGCACTTTCTTTTTACAGTCAGTCTTAATTATGGTAAAACCACCCTTACCAAGTACTTTCTGATATATAATCTTACTTAATTCCCAGACACCTAAATGGATTTCCATCAATTTTTACTTTTACCACCAGGCTGAAAGCAACTAGCATGTTTTGAATGACAACGTATCATTGAGAAGAAATATGAAATATCTGCTCTAAAACCCTTCATTTCATAATTAAGAATAATGTAGCTTAAACTCACACAGTTAGTTAGTGATTGTACACAATTGAGACCAGAAAGCTAAGCCTTCTAGATATCTAAGGAATTGCAGGAAGAAGGTATAATTCACAGGAAAAGAATCCACAGTCATATAGAACCAAGTCAGAAATTACTATATTCCTAGAATTAAGCAAAACAGTGGGTTAGGATAAGGTCAGAATATACATAATACACCTTCACTAATGGCCAAAGGGAGCACAATTGCTTTGGGGTCACAATGACCAAAAGTCATGCTGAAGTGCAAGCTTCCTGGGGCAATTTGAGAGAAAGAAACCCAAGAAGCCAGTGAGGATAAAGAAGAAAAATAATCTACCCTACAACTTAGCCACTAAGGAAGGTGCAGTGCAGTCAAAAGATTAGAGTTTTGATCCATCAATAGATAAATGAATAAACAAAATTTGGTATATCCATAAACTTATTTGGTATATCCATAAACTTATTTCTACAGAATATTACTACTCATTTATAAAAAAACAAATTGATACATGCTACAACATGGATGAACCTTGAAAACTGCTCAGTGAAGTAAGACAGACAGAAAAAGACAAATATTGTATAATTCCACTTATACAAGGTACTCAGAATGGACAAATTCATAGAGACAGAAAGGGGAGTAGAGTTTACCAGACATGAAGAGAATGGGAGTGAAGAGTTATTGTTTAATAAGTACAGAGTTTCTGTTGGAATTATGAAAAAATTCTAGAAGTGGATAGTCGTGATGACTGTACACCAATGTGATTATACTTAGCATCAGTGAAGTATATGCATTAAAATGGTTAAAATAGTAAATTTTATGTTATATATATTTTACCACAATGGAAAAAAATGGAAGAAAAAATTAGAATTTTGGAGGTATGAGGCATTTTTGGTTTTCTAGGCTACTCACTAACTTATCACCTTGTTAGTTAAGAGTTATTTCCCCTAAAAACATTTCTTGAAAAAAACAGTAAACTCAAACATTTTCATCAACAGGTACATATTTTGACAAATAAATAGGAATTATAGGCAGCTCCAGAAAACAGTCCTGGCAGTAAAACCAATCCTGACTGCTCTTATTCAATGGTTATTTAATCATCCTAAACTTATTTCTACAAGACATCCATTGTCATTTTTTAAAAAATCTCATTTACCAGGGGAGGGACCAAGAACTCCCTTAATCAGGATGCCACAGGGATGGAAGACCTCTGAGACTATATAACTGAACCAGCTCAGCAAACCATTGATTTTAGCCTCTCTTGCTCTTAACTGAACAGTGTCCTACCTCACTGTGCCTGGGGTCACATCTCAAAAGCTTAAAGAAGCCAGAAGCCAGGCAAGAAATGTAAATTAATGAAGCATGGGCATGAATTTGGGGAGAAGCAAGAAGATGAAGAAAGCTACAGCAGCCTGGAGTGTTTCTCTCATACTTACAGAGCACTGTCAATTGCTGCCAAGTGGTAATGCTAGCCCACTTTTCCCATACTTTCTGAACTTTTAAAAGAGGCTGCAAATTCAGATTTTTCAACTTACTCTTAAAGCTAAGCCAAACAGATCTGAGGACCCCAAGTAGCCTACAGACCCCAAATCTGTGCTTTTTGCTCCAAGCATATCCTTCTCCAAACCATGAAGGAAAATGGCAGGAAACAATACTTTCTAGTTATGCCATATCTCATTTTGCATAAGGACTTCAATTCCCTGGAAGCAAGGCAGCAAGCAACATTCAAGGAACATAAAGAAACCAAAGAAGTGAACCAAAAAGAAAATTTACATACTTAATACATGAAAAGTAAAAACCTGGCACTTCAAATAATCATTCAACTTTCACAATGTCAGGAACTGAGATGAGGGCTATGCTAAGTGGAGAACACTGGAAGAAAATATTAAGCAGCTAGAATAAAAGTTTTAAAACTCTTTAAAGCCACTATAAATTACACAATAGGAAATATGATCCCAGTGATTTACAATAAACCTGTCCCCTATGGCACAACATGAAATATCTGCTGTATCATTTTTGATCCCACTATCTTGAATTCTACCTGATTTTTACAACTGTGGTTGATATGACAAATACAGAACTGCAAGTGTATGTGCAACTTCCCAGATTTCATGTGAAAAATTCTGTTTTGTGAATTTTTTTTTTGAAACTACCTCCTACTTGAGAAAGATAAAGGAAGGGAGAAATGCAACTGGAAAGGGGGAAAATACTTTGGGGAAAAAAGCTGCTTTCTTGCAGTTTGACAGATACAGGAGCCAAGAATAGTGGAGAAATAAAAGCTAATTTCTTGTTTGTTTTTGTTTTTATTTTTTAATTAATTTATTTTAATTGGAGGCTAGTTACTTTACAAATAAGACTAGCTACTACCTTCCAAAGGTAATCCCTTCTCTGGCCAAGATGAGTCAGAATTCTTCCTTAAACTTTATCCAGTTAATTTATCCACAAATTGTACCATTTCCTTCTACTAAAAACAAAATACATAGTAGGATCCAGTAGCATTACATGCTTCTATGCTAGGTACCATGCTAAGCATATCGCATGAATCATTTAATCCTCACAATAATATGAAATAGGTTCCTTTTTTTCATCTCTGATCAAAGTAAACATAGTCCCTACCGTCATGAGGCTTCTTTTCTAATGGGAGAGACAGACATTAAACAATGCCAACAAGGAATGTACAACTCCATTTATCACCAGAGTTAAAAGGAGTTGGTAACGCACCACTAATTCATGGAAAAGGCAAATCTAATCTTATCCAAGAAGGCATCTCCGTGGAAGTTAACGTACTGTTGAGATCAAAGGCTAAATATGTTTCATCTAGGCAAGGTCTCCTGGCAGGGGTAAGAGCATGAGAAAACGCTCTGTGGTGGAAGGAAACACAATGAGTTTGAGGTAGAGTATAAAGGCCAATGTAGCCAAAGCAAAAAGACCAAGGGAAAGCATGCTGTGTGGTTAGGGCAGAAGAAAGGCGCCACCCAGGGCCCTGCTACTTACAAGTCTCCATCTTCAGAGGAACAGAAACCACTAAAGTTATTAGAAAAAGAGGCAGAGAGCATGATTCAATTTGTGGGTATCTTTATGCATTTTTAAATAAAAGAAAAAAATATCTACAGAAAAGAAAAATATCTACTCTCTTAGCAACTTTAAAATACACAATACAGCTTACACACAATACACAATAAAATACACAATACAGATTGTTAACTCATCATGCTATATGTTAATCCCCAGGACTTATTTATCTTATAACTAGAAGTCTGTACCTTTTGATCACCTTCAAGTATTCTGCCCACCTCCCACCTCTCACAAGCTACAAGGCGGCTTCCCTCATAGCTCAGTTGGTAAAGAATCTGCCTGCAATGCAGGAGACGCAGGTTCGATTCCTGGGTTGGGAAGATCCCCGGGAGAAGGAAATGGCAACCCACTCCAGTATTCTTGCCTGGAGAATCCCACAGACAGAGGAGCCTCGAGGGCTATAGTCCACGGGGTCGCAAAAGTTGGACACAACTTAGCGACTAAACTACTATCACCTCTCACAACCACCAATCTAGTCTCTGTAATCTGTAAGTCCTTCTTCGTTTATATTCCACACACAAGTGATATTACACATTTGTCTCTCACTGTCTGAGAACATACAGTATGTGCCTTTCTCTGATTTATTTCACTAAGCAAATGCCCTCAAGATTCATACACAAAGGCAAGACTTCCTTCTTCTTTATGGCTGAATATTTCAGTGTCTGTGTGTATGTGTACCAGACTTTCTGTATCCATTCATCTGCTGATGAATGAACACAGATTGTTCCCATATCTTGGCTATTGTAAAGATAGCTGCAATGAACAGGGGGCTGCAGATTTTTTTTTTTTTTTTGACATAGTGATTTTATTCCCTTTAGAGAAATACTTGGAAGTGAAATTGGTGGGTAATATGGTATTCTATTTTCAATTTCTTTGAGTACTCTCCATACGGTTTTCCATAGTGGCTGCACCAGTTTACATCCCCACCAACAGTGCAAAAGTCTCACCAATATTCTCACCAACACGCATGTCTTATCTTTTTGATACAAGACATTCTAATAGGTATGAGATGATGTTTTATTGTTATTTTGACTTGCTTTTCTCTGATGGTTAGTAATGGTAAATACTTTTTCATGTACCTGTTGGCCACTGGCATATCTTCTTTGGAAATGTCTATCAGATCCTTTGCCTACTTTTTAATTGGGTTGTTTTTTCCATTGAGTTGTAGGTGTTCTAAACATATTTTAGATATTAATTTCTTATCAAATATATATTTTGCAAATATTTTCTTCTATTTAGTAGGTTGCCTTTTCATTTTGTTGATGACCTCCTTTGCTGTTCAGAAGCTTTTTAGTTTGATGTAGTCTCACTTGTGTTTTTTTGTTTGTTTGTTTGTTTTGCCTGTTTTTGGTGTCAAAAAATAATAATAATCATTGCCAAGACCTATGCCAAGGAATTTATCCCCTATTTTCTTCTAGGAATTTTATGGTTTCAGATTTTATATTCAAGTCTTTAATCCATTCTGAGTTGATATTTTGTGTATGTTAAGATAATGGTCCACGTTTCACTGTTCTGTATGCAGCCATCCATCTTTCCCAACCTCATTTATAAAAGAAACTTTAATCCCATTGTATATTCTTGGCATCTTCCCCCATTGTATATTCTTGGCTCCTCTATTATAAGTTAATTGACCCTGTATATATGGTTTTATTTCTAGGGTCTTTACTTTGTTCCATTCATTTATGTGCTTGTTTTTAGGTCAGTGCCATGGTGTGTTGATTACTACAGCTTTGTAATTTAGTTTAGAAATCAAGAAGTGATAGCCCCAGACTGGTTATTCTTTCTCAAGATTGCTTGACTATGTGGGGGTCTTTTAAGGTTCCATATGAACTTTAGGATTGTTTATTCTATTTCCATGAAAACTGTCATTGGAATTTTAATAGGGGTTGACATGAATCTTGCATTTCTCTTCTGACTTTACTCATGGACTTTGGTCATGTGGATTTTTTTAAAGGCAAATAAATCAACACTTTGAGTTTAGGATTTTGAGTCATAATTTTAGAAAAGTTTTATAACTCTAAAGTTTTAATTAAATTCTCCCATCATTTCACATTTTATGTTTAAATCTCTGACCAATCTGGAGTTTATCCAAATATATAATGTCAAGTATTGACCTAACACATTCTCTTTCCAGATGGCTACACAGTTATACCACTACCAGTTATTAGAGTTCACCCTTACTCCCACTCAAGTAAGATACTGCTTTTACCATATCCTAAGTTACTGTATTTTCTAATTTATTCCTGAATTTTCAATTCTGCTCTATTAGTCTGTCAATTCATGCACCAGTATTACATTGCTCTAACTGAAACTTCATAGTATGTCCTAATATCTAGAAGGGCTAATCCCCTTTTCATTGCTCTTCTTCTTCAATGTTATTCAGCGTTCAGTATGCACTTTATGATTAGTGTTTCAAGTATTTTCATTGAAACCACTTTAATTTGTAAATTAGCATGGGAGAATCGGCTTCCCTGGTGGCTCAGATGGAAAAGAATCTGCCTGCAATGCAGGGGACCAGGGTTCAATCCCTGGGTCAGGGAGATCCCCCGGAGGAGGAAATGGTAACCCATTCCAGTATTCTTGCTTAGAGAATTCCACCAGCCAGAATCCATGGGGTTGGCAAAGAGTCAGATACGACTGAGTGACTAACACATACACACGGGAGAATCAGTGCTTTATGATGTTCAAATCTCCTATTTGAGAACATGGTATGTTTATGCTGACATCTACTTTTGAGTTTTTCAGGAATATGGGGAGTAGATTGGAAGGAGGCCAGGTGGATGGATTAGACTAATGCAGTTTGTAGTAACTGAAGTATACAGAAGGGATAAACTGGAGAGAGAATAGGGTGGTTAAGAGGGAATAGTAACATTTAATCACCCGGAAAAGCCGGCCAGGGGGGGGGGGGGAGAAGTGGTAGAAAGAATAAAATCAAGTAAAGAATGTTTTTCAAGAAAAAAAACTTGTCAACAATTAGGACAGAAACATTTTTAAATAAATTCATTAGATTAACTGATACAGAAGTCTTTAGTCATCTTACTAAAGTCTATTTTGGGGAGACTTAGAAGGCTGGAAGCCACAGTGGGACTTCTATTCCATTATGGCCAAATATAACAATTTTGTTCTAATTTGATCCTAAAAGGGTCTTCCTGAAGTCAAAATGCACTAAATTTGAAATATAACTCTACGTAATTATTCCTAAAATGGAGTTCAAACACAGTCTTACAAGAGGGCTGTGGAATAACTCATGCACAGAATGCATGGGTCCAGAAAACACTGCCAACAGAAAGAAGTATCAGGAAACAGAGTAGAAAGTAACAGCTGTAGAGCAAAGGGGATGGCAAACAGGAAGCAAATTTTCTCCAAACCAAACTAAGCTATAACTTTACAGGGCGATTTGGCTTGGAGTTAGGCCCTGCTAACATTCTTAAGCACAGCTGAAGATTCAGATAAAATAGGTGACTCCTTAAATAAGACGCAACGAACAAGCCCCAACTACTCAGAAATACTTGCTTCTGCATCTTTTCAAGATTCCACTCTCTCCCTCCCTCAACTTCATCCCTAAATCCCAATTGTGCTTTCTCTTTTGGTTAGTCCTAATAGAAGCATACAGACTTCCCTGGTAGGAAAGTAAGGATACTGGCAGGAAAGTTAGGGTAAGAACTATTCTTAATTCTTTCCCAATATTCAGACAGTGGAGGAGGGCATGGCAAACAACTTCAGTATTCTTGCCTTGAGAATCCCATGAACACTGTTGTTTTTGTTTAGTCGCTCAATCGTGTCCGACTCTGCAACCTCATAGACTGAACACGCCAGGCTTCCCTGACCTTCACTATCTCCTGTTGTTTGCTCAGACTCATACCCACTGAGTTAAAGATGCCATTCAACTACCTCATCCTGTCACCCCTTCTCCTCCTGCCCTCAATCTTTCCCAGCATCAGGGTCTTTCAAATGAGTCAGCTCTTTGCATCAGGTGGCCAAAGGATTGGAGTATCAGCTTCAGCATCAGTCCTTCCAGTGAATATTCAAGGTTGATTTCCTTTAGGATTGACTGGTTTGATCTCCTTGCAGTCCCAGGGGCTCTCAAGAGTCTTTTCCAGCACCACAGTTCGAAAGCATTCAGTCTTCTTTATAGTCCAAATCTCACTTCCATACATGACTACTGGAAAAACCATAGCTTTGACTATATGGACCTTTGTCAGCAAAGTGATGTCTCTACTTTTTAATATGTTGTCTAGGTTTGTCATAACTTTTCTTCCAGGGAGCAAGTGTCTTTTAATTTCATGGCTGCAGTCACCATCCACAATGATTTTGGAGACCAAGAAAATAAAGCCTGCCACTGTTTCCAATGTTTCACCATCCATTTGCCATGAAATGATGGGACTGGATGCCACGATCTTAGTTTTTTGAATGTTGAGTTTTAAGTAAGCTTTTTCACTCTCCTCTTTCACTTTTTCTATTACAGCTTTATTTCAAGCATTTTCAGTTAGATACCGCTTTATATATTTTTACTCACAAGAGATAGCAAAAGAATCCTTTCTTAAGTATCGGTAGATAAAATATATGACTCATTCAGATGTTTGCACTCTGAAGCGTACTTTGCCAGGTATGAGTTCAGGTAAGAGAATGAAACTGTGCTGCAGCAAAATCCTGGCTGATGATCAAGACCTGGATAGTTTTCATATTTGTTTAAAAAAAAAATTTACATCACAGACAAAAGACGTGAGGCCATAACAGAGCCAACATTATTCTTTCTCAATGGAGCAGTCTGATTCCAGAGAATGGGCTTTCCAAGCTGAATTGAAAGTGTGTGGTCCCGAAGATGAATTCTTTCCAGTCCAAGGAGCTGCCTGTGGTTGAGGCAACACACAATGATGAAGCGAGTTGAGTGGAAAGTGTTAACTGAACTACAGAGATGGTCACTGATAAAACAAGTTCCTAGAGGTCCCTGGGGCCCACACAGAGGTGAAGGGCAGTCAGAACTATCAATACAAAAGAAAAATGTGCTCACTGAACTGCACACATAGAGCTTCTAGTAGGGTTAACAGTTCTTGACGTGGGTTCCTGGTTGTAGTTTACAATATCTGCCTTCACCCCTCTCTGTGACTGTTCTATTTCTGCTTTGTTTAACTTGATTCCAAGGATTTCAGCAGCAACTTTCTGAAAACACAGGAAGACAGAGTCTCCTGTCTTTGCTGAGACAAAGTGGCTACTAAAACCATTTTCCAGGCAAAATCTTAAGTGGTTTTCAGGTTTTACTGTTCCCATATGCTCCAAATCAATTTTATTGCCCACCAAGGCAACCAGGGGCTGAGTTTCTGACTCCTCACTCACTTTCTTCACCACAGAATACCAATCTTCTAAATTCTCAAAGCTTTGATAATTTGTAACATCATATACCAAGAGGACTCCCTGTGCTCCATAGATACATTTATCCAACATCTTGCCTCCTATTGTCTGCCCTCCTATGTCCCAGACTTGAAGAGTAACATTCAAGCTTCCTGGCAATGTTATTCTTCTGAAAAAGAAATCCAATCCTATAGTTTGTTTGTACTGTTTCCCAAAAGTTTCTTGAGCAAAACAGGTAGCTAAGGAGGTCTTCCCGGAGGTGCCGTCCCCCAGCACGACGCTTTTCAGTTGCCGGTCCAGGCTCTCCTCCTCAGAGTCCGACATGGTGTCCCAGGAAAGAGGCCCGCCTCCCCTCCCTCCCACCGACCCCACCCCCGAGAAATAGAAGGAGGAAGGGAAAGAGGGATCTCTGGGGGCGGGGGAGAGGAGGAAGGCCGGCAGCGGGGACAGGACTCCCCCCCACCCCCCCGCCCTGGTGTCTCAGAGGCCGCTGGAGGTATCCGGGGAGACTCACTCACCGGACGCCATCTTGCCCGCCGCCACGCCCCTTCCTCTTTCACTTTCATCAAGAGGCTCTTTAGTTCCTCTTTGCTTTCTGCCATTAGGGTGGTGTCATCTGCATATCTGAGGTTGTTGATATTTCTCCTGGCAATCTTGATTCCAGCTTGTGCTTCATTCAGCATAGTATTTCACATGATGTACTCTGAATATAGGGCTTTCCTTGTGGCTCAGCTGGTAAAGAATCTGCCTGCAATGTGGGAGACCTGGGTTTGATCCCTCGGTTGGGAAGATCCCCTGGAGAAGAGAACAGCTACCCACTCCAGTATTTTAGCCTGGAGACTTCCATGCACTGTACAGTCCATGGGGTCGCAAAGAGCTGGACACGACTGAGTAACTTTCACTTTCACCCTGCATATAAGTTAAATAAGCAAGGTGATGATAAACAGCCTGGATGTACTCCTTTCCCAATTTGGAACCAGTCTATTGTTCCATATCCAGTTCTAACTGTTGCTTCTTAACCTGCATACAGATTTCTCAGGAGGCAGGTAAGGTGGTCTGCTTTCCCATCTTTTTAAGAATTTGCCAGTTTGTTGTGATCCACACAGTCAAAGGCTTTAGTGTGGTCAATGAAACAAAAGTAGATGTTTTTCTGGAATTTCCTTGTTTTTTCTATGATCCAACGGATGTTGGCAATTTGATCTCTGGTTCCTCTGCCTTTTCTAAATCCAGTTTGTACACCTGGAAGTTCTGGGTTCACATACTGTTGAAGCCTAGCTTAAAGGATCTTAAGCACTACCTTGCTAGCATATGAAGTGAACACAATTGTGCAGCAGTTTGAACCTTCTTTGGCCTTACCCTTCTTTGAGATTGGAATGAAAACTGACCTTTTCCAGTCCTGTGGCCACTGCTGAGCTTTCCAAATTTGCTGGCATAACAAATACAGCACTTTAACAGCATTATCTTTAAGGATTTTAAATAGCTTGGCTGGAATTCCATCACCTCCACTAGCTTTGTTCATAATAATGCTTCCTACGACACAAATTTGGACCAAGAATGGAAACAAAAAGATCACAGCACTAACATGCAGGAGTTCCAGATCCCCTCACCATATACCAGCTCCATGATATAGGCACATTAACTGTGTTATACCAAAAAGCACTGATGAGATCTCTTCTAGGTATAAGATCCTTGTTCATTAAAAGAGGATACTCTCAAATAAGGATTATTATTTTCTTTGGATGCTAAAGATACCAAACAGGATCAATAGATTCAACTAAAATCATTAAGGCAGAAGTAGAAAAGAAGGAAAAAAGGGTATCTGAAATTTAAAAAGGCAATTAACTACTCTCTATTGGAACTACATCAAGGAGGCTGATTATAATTTTCTTCAGATTGTTCTACACTGTATTGTACCCCCACACTCTAGTCCACTCCAACGTTCACCCTAACATGGTGGTATTCAAATATATTTGGGTCAACTAAGGAAATGTAATGCTTCTCAATTATTCTGTGGAACTAATAATAAACTTCTAAATTATTCTGGGAACTAGTGTCATTGGCTGTTCATCCTGCCATCAGCCTTAAGTGGTAGAATTTAAGAAGGTACTGCATCAGAGAAATGCATTCACTTGGTAAAATCTACTGTCTAATACCAATTTCCTACATAAGGCTGTCTTGAAAGAAACAGGAGCTGTTTCAGTTTAATCTGTATATCTCTTTTTTGAAACTAGTGGGCAGGAATAGAGGATATTAAAGGATGCGATGACTATTCTAAGGGACACAGTTTTTATTTCTTTGTAGAATTAGAACTGCTAGTTTTTACCAGGGCAGCAAGGAATAAATCACATATTAGTATATTATGGTGACAGTTTATTCTATTTACTGTTACTGGGGGGAATGCATTCTATCCCTATAGTAAAGTGACACAGTTCCCTCCCAGGCATGTGCCTAAACCTTATTTCAAGAAAAAGAATTTGTAAGCACAGGATTCCACCAACTTACAGCAGGCTGAGTGGGGGTACATGAGCCATGATACGGGAAACAAACAGGAAAGAAACTGGGCATAGGCATTTGACGGTAATAAATATAATAGCAATCTAGAAGATGAACGGTTCATGTTGTTTATGATTACAGACTGATTATCCCTCTAAGTGCAAAGGCTATCCAATAAGTCATATCCGGGTTGATTTGTTAGCAAGGTACTTTCACCAGATAATAAATTAGAATGTAATTAAAGTGCATTCTGTCTGTTTATCATGGACTAAGATAGCTCACTATAATTCTCAATTATATGCTTGAAAACACAACATGACAGGCATGGTGAGTAAACCTTTCAGAGAAGGGCAATAAACATCTTAGGAATGCACTAAAAATGCTAGATTCTTCTCTAGTCCTTTTAAAATTTTGTCTCCAATTTTGATAAATTATGTGAATGGAACCAAATTAACTTGCTACTTGCTTTCATACGGTAAGTCATATAGTAAGCTTGGACTCATAAGTCTCCAAACTTCTTAGCTTGCTGGCAATTCACTGAGGGCAGTGACTAAATCATGAAAGAAGTCAAAGAAAATAATATGCAATATTTAGCACAAACCTCTCTGCTAGATAGAAAAACTTAAGCACAGAAAAATCACAAAGGAAACAACATATATGAACATCTAAAATTTTAAAATGTGTTTAAAAAAGCATTTGTAGAACAGAAGAAAATAAATCCACTGTATAAAAACCTCAAAAGTATTAATAATAAGAAACTCAGACCATAAGAAAGAAATGAACAAGACATACAATGAGAAACTAATAAACAGAAACATAAAAAATAATTTCAAGCAAATTAAATTTAAACCAGGGCAACATTTTTCTATATATCTAATTAATAAACAGTCCTTTTTAAAAATTATAATGACCAATATTGGCAAAAATACAGCAACACTTGTACTCTCACGTTGTTGTTCAGTTATGTTGTTAAGTCATGTCCAACTCTTTGCGACCCCATGGACTGCAGCACACCAGGCTTCCCTGTCCTTCACTATCTCCTGGAGTTGGCTCAAACTCATGTTCATCAAGCCAATGATGCCATCCAACCATCTCCCTTCTCCTCCTGCCTTCAGTCCTTCCCAGCATCAGGATCTTTTCCAGTGAGTCAGCTCTCATACATTGTGATTATTTCTTGTAATAAGTTGATTAGAACTCTTTAAAAATACAATTAGGCATTTTGAATTTGGCGGTATAAAAATGTTTATGTTTTAGTTCTGTATTCCCACATCATGGAATCTAATAAACAAAAATATTTATCACATCTTCATCTATATCAGTAATAAAAACCTGAAACAACAAAAATCTGACAATAAAGATACAATGTAAAATATGATATAATCATAGATGGACTATTGTGTGGCCATTTTAAGTGATGATTATGATAAACTAAGGAGAAAAGGCTAGAAAACTGTATGTAAGGTGATCACATTTAAATTAAACATATGCATATTAAAGACTAGGAAGGAAAACACCAAAGTGATAATCATGTTAAGCTGGTATGATACACTGAATAACTGCCCCTCCCCCTAATACCACCATCCAAAGATGTCCCAGTCCTAATGCCTATAACCTGTGACTGCTGGCAACAAGAACTCTGCAGATGTGATTAAGGATTTTGAGATGAGGAGATTGTCCTGGATTATCTGGATAGGCCCAACATAATCACAAGAGTCCTTATAAGAGGCAGTCAGAAGAGTTGACTCTGAAAAGGAGATAGCACAACAGAGGCACAGGTTGGAATGATGGACCACAACCACAGCTGAAGAAAATGGGCAGTCTCTAGAAGTTGGAAAAGATAAGGAATGGAATCACCCTAGTCTCCAGAAGGAATTCAGTTCTGCTGACACCTTGATTTTATCCCCATGAGATTCATTTCTGACTTCTGACCTTCAAAAAGTCAGATAATAAACTTGTGTTGTTTTAAGCCACTAAATTTGTGGTAATCTGTTGCAACAACAGAAAACTAATAGATGGTAAGGTTGCCCTATCTAAACTTTCTGCAATGTTCAAATTACTTCTACTGATGCATTCTAATACACAAATTTAGCTAAAATTAAGATTCTAGGTGAAAAACTTACTCTGCTGCAGTGGTTCTCAACTCTGGGTGCCTATCAGTATAGGCACACCTCAGAGATATTGCAGATTCAGTTCCAAACCATCACAATAAAGTGAATATTGCAATAAAGCAAGTCACACAAATTTCTTGGCTTCTCAGTGTATATAAAAGTTATGTTAAAGTTATGTTTACACTATACTTAGTCTATTAGGTGTGTAACAGCATAAGGTGTAAACAACAATGTACATACCATAATTAAGTAACACTTTACTGCTAGAAAATGCTAACCATCACCTGATCCTTTAGCAAGTCATAATCTTTTTGTAATAGCAACATCAGAGCTCACTGATCACAGATCACCATAAAAATAATAAATAATGAAAAAGTTTGAAATACTGCAAGAATTATCAAAATGTGACACACAGATGCAAAGTGAACAAACATTATTGGAAAAGTGGTGCTGAGAAGACCTGCTCAACACAGGGTTTCCATAAACCTTCAATTTGTGATATCTGGAAAGTACAATAAAGCAAAGAACAACAAAACGAGTATGCCTATATCAAGTAATCAGCTTTAAGAAAAAAAAAGAATATGAATGCCATGCTTTCTTCCCATTCCCAGAGATTCTGATTTAACTTTTTTAGGCTCAAACATCAGTACTTTTTAAAAGCCCTACAAACCACTGTGCAGCCAGGGTTGAGAATCACTGTTCTTATATATCCACTCATGACTGACAAGTTTCCCTAACCCAAAACAGGAATGTTTACCTATCTAAAACTACATTTTTCAAGAATTCTGAAAATGAAAATACATAATGACAACTTGTCTTAAATTTAAGACTATGAGCTGTGTCTAGTTGAACTGATACTGTCAAAGAAAAAGAAAAAATAAAGTCACTTCCTCTTCTTCCTCAGTGGTTTTCATTTGTGGACTTCAAAGGGCTAATATCTCTTTAGAGATACTGCACTCCAAGAAAAAGTTTCTTATTAGCTATTACCTCGAGGCCTCATATTTAAATAAGAGCAATCCTTAAGAAAAATTGTTCTTCCCTCACTTTTCTATTAACAACTGATTTTATTATTATATTACTAAAACGATGTAAGATATTTAGTCTTTGATTTTTTGTGAAATGTTTTAAAAATAATACAGACTATCCAAGTCTGTAAATTCCACTTAGTGTATTCTTTAAAACTGTATTTCCCCTCAATTTTCCAAGTAGCAAGCTTATACATTAAAAAATAAGATAAAACACACATACTTTAGTATGTTTGTGAGCAAATGTATAACTTAGGAGTTTTAAAATTTGAGACTGAAGGACTTCCCTGGTGGCGCAGTGGATAGGAATTTGCCTGCCAACGCAGGGGACACAGGTTGATCCCTCGTCCAGGATTCCATATACCAGTGAGCAACTCAGCCCATGTGCCACAACTACGAAGCTTGTGAGCTGCAATACCAAGCACATGTGCTGCAACTACTGAAGGCCACATGCCTAGAGCCTGTGCTCCACAACAAGCCCATGCACTGCAAAGAAGAGGAGCCCCCACTCGCCACAACTAGAGAGTGCCCACGTAAGGCAACAAAGACTAAAACAATTAAATAAAATCCGAGATCAACATCCTCAGCTAGAGAAATCACTGGCAAAGTCTTACGCATCTCTTGGTCAACTCGTAGCAGCAATATCCGTATATGAGAAACATCATTATCAACCAAGCATGTCAAAGGTTGATCTCCATAGCAACTGCAACTCTGCCACATGTAGCGTAGAAGGCAGCAGAGTTAACACCACATGCACACAAAGTGTTGGTATTATGTAGTCCAGACTGTGGTTGCTGTAGAAACCTAAAACCAAGTCCCTGACTACAGTAGATAAAATGAAATCAACAATAGAAAGGTCCTTGAGTACTTAGCCATATACTACTTTGCTTTCAAGCAGGATAATGCCGTTCTAAACACTACATAATAGTCTTGAATTGATATCATTAAAGGAAAATCTTCTAAAAAAATAATATTAAATGATACCATATATCTGTTTAACATTAGGATCATCTATATTTCCTAAAAAATTCTCCTTCCTACCCTGGGCTCAACTGAATGTTCAAAACCTCACCCCAACAGAGCACTATCACCTCACCTCCCCCTGCCCTCAGTCAGGCTCAGTCCCACACACTGGCAACAGGAGGTACCAGGTTTTGCTGCCGCCACCATAACCACAACAAGCTTGAGGCTTCCCAGGTGGTGCTAGTGGTAAAGAATCTGCCTGTCAATGCAGAAGACACAAGAGACTTGGGTTCAATCCCTGGGTCAGGAAGATCCCCTGGAGTAGGAAACAGCAACTCACTCCAGTATTCTTGCCTGGAAAAATTCCATGGACAGAAAAGCCTGGCAGGCTACAGTCCATGGGGTCACAAAGAGCTAGTCATGACTGAGTGACTGCGCACAGACAGACAAGCTTATTTGAAAACAAATTTACAAAAAAGAAAAGCAGGAAAAATCACTCTAGCTGATGTAAAGTCTTACTACATGGTCACCGTAATCAACACAGTGTGGCACTGGTAAAGGAAGAGAAACATAGATCAATGGAACAGAAATGGATCAATGCAAATGCACCAACTGATTTTTTATAAAGATGCAAAATCATTTCAATGGAGGAAGGAGAATCTTTTCAACAAGTCATCTTTGAATAACCAGACATCCATAGACAAAAATGAACCTTGACTTAAAGCTTAAGCTATATACAAAAGCATGTGCAAAATGGAATCACAAATTTAAACATAAAAAATGAAACTACAAAGCTTTTAGAAGAAAACACAGAAGACTATCTTTTGCACCCAGGGCTAGGAAAAGTGTTCTTAAACATCACATCAAAAACTTGATCCATAAAAGAAAAGAGAATCAATAACTGAACTTTATATTAAAATTAAAAAATTTTACTTTGTGAAAAGACCCCATTAACAAGATAAAAAGATGAGCCACAGATTGGGAGAAAGTATTTGCAAATCAAAAATCCAAAGGATTTTGTATCCATAGCGTATAAAGGGCTCTCCAAACTCAACAAGAAAACAATGTGAGCTTCCCTGGTGGTTCAGTGGTAAAGAATCTGCCTGCCAATACAGGAGACACAGGTTGCATCCACGGTCCAGAAGTTCCCACATACCATGGAGCACCTGAGCTCATGTGCCACAACCATCGAGCCTGTGCCCTAGAGCTCAGGAACCACAACTATTGAGCCCGACGCGCCGTCAAGCACGTGCTTCGAAAGAAAAGCCACTGCAGTGAGATTTCATTCGCACTGCAGTGAAGAGGAGCCCTCGCTCACTGCAACTAGAGAAAAGCTCTCACAGCAACAAAGACGTGGACAGCCAAAAATAAATAAATAAAACTATTTTTCAAAAAAAGTCAAAAGGAAACGATCTATTTGAATACGGGCAAAAAGACCTGAAGAGACACTTTACACAAGATATTAAGATGGCAAATTAGCACATGAGAAAATGTTCAAAATCATCAGTCATTCACTTCAGTTCAGTTGCTCAGTTATGTCCGACTTTCTGCAACCCCATGGACTACAGCACGCCAGGCCTCCCTGTCCATCACCAACTCCAGGAGCTTGCTCAAACTCATGTTCATCAAGTTGGTGATGCCATCCAACCATCTCATCCTCTTTGTCCCCTTCTCCTTCTGCCTTCAATCTTTCCCAGAATCAAGGTCTTTTCCAATAAGTCAGTTCTTCACATCCGATGGCCAAAGTATTGGAGTTTCAGCTTCAGCATCAGTCCTTCCAATGAATATTCAGGATTGATTTCCTTTAGGATGGACTGGCTTGATCTCCCTGCAGTCCAAAGGACTCTCAAGAGTCTTTAACACCACAGTTCAAAAGCATCAATTCTTGAATGCTCAGCTTTCTTTGTAGTCCAACTCTCACATCCATACATGACCACTGGAAAAACCATAGCCTTGACTAGATGAACCTTTGTTGACAAAGTAAATAATGTCTCTGCTTTTTAATATGCTGTCTAGGTTGGTCATCATTTTCCTTCCAAGGAGTAAACGTCTTTTAATTTCATGGCTGCAATCACCATCTGCAGTGATTTTGGAGCCCCAAAAAATAAAGTCAGCCACTGTTTCCATTGTTTCCCCATCTATTTGCCATGAAGTGATGGGACTGGATGCTGTGATCTTAGTTTTCTGAATGTTGAGCTTTAAGCCAACTTTTTTAGTCTCCTCTTTCACTTTCATCAAGAGGACCTTTAGTTCTTCACTTTCTGCCAGAAGGGTGGTGTCATCTGCTATACTGTCTCATTTTATATAAAAATGAAAAGATTTTAAAATCAAGCAACACATACTAAAGAAGGTTCTTTCAACTAGAGATTTTTATATAAGGCTGAAACCTACTTGATGTTTTTAGTGTCACAGAAGAAATAAAACCATCCTGCCCAGTACAGCAACATTTGCTTTTTCGTTATGATTCCGCCAGGTTCCTGGAAAGATGTCCTTCACTTCTCTTCCAAAAACAGACAAAACTTGACCAGATTTGCTTTAGAAAACAGTCCATGCAACCCAAAGACTGTTTATGCCCATTCCCCATGAAGTTGGTAATCTCTACATCTCTACTTATATCTAATTGTAAATGGCAATGAGTACAGATTTAGATATTTTTAAATAGATATTAAAACATACTGATAAGTGTACTCTATAATATAGCAAAGGAAAGGAAGGGAAAAGGGAAAAGAGACTACAATGACAATAATGATAATAACATCTTCCTTAACATGATCTTGAAAAATACAGAAGCACTTTAGTACTAAGGACAAGAAAGAAGGAAGATACCAAGAAAGTTTTTTTCCTCTTTGCTTTGGTAATTTGTATCAGGCTCAGAATATCTGAAAGCTTATTTGATGTTATGTAGTTACCAAGACTTATTGTCTTAATATGTTGAAGGCTAAGGTTTATCTAGTAGAAACACATGGCTCCTTTGAGCAAGTTCTTTCCCTCATGCTTAGACCTGCTTGAAGGTTTAAGCTTAAAAATAAAATATCGCTGCTTTCATAGCGAGTATCTCAGAGGGCATCACTCTCTCTATGCCCTTCCAGCATTTAAAAAACTTGTTTGCTTTTATTTTACAGGCCTGAATTAAGGGGACTTAAAATATGTCAAAGTCATCAAGTTTTTCCCTGGCTCATTAAGTTAAAATTCTCCCACATAGTTAACTGCTGATTTTTATTCAAAATTACCATGATAATAACTCTCTCTTCCTGACTTTCACACTTTAAACCTCATTCATATGTTTACGTCTAGTTTCCTCAAGGACACCGATTCCTTGAGTACGTATAGGAAGCTCTTTTACTATGTTTTAACACACAGTAGATGGTCAATAAATATTGGTTGGAATCATAGCTATGCCTTTCAAGTTCACTACTTAACTGATACTAATTTTTTTTTCAAGTCTTAGCTATTATTCCTCCTTCCTTCCCTCTGCTTTATTTATAGGGACAGAACTACAAAGCAGAGGCTGAAGACAGGGACTTGGAAGGGCACTGTTTTCTCCTTGCAGCAAAACTTGTTTAAACATTGTAAAAGAGAATAAAACTAAACTTATACTTTTGGCAAATGTCTTTGAAAGTAAAACAACCATCATTTAACAAATAAGCTACCTTTGTTGAGGAAGAGTCTGAGGGAAAAGCTGAGGGAATAACCCTTGTCCACTAATGGATTTTAAAGGATTACTTTTTTTTACTTTTCTCTAAAAGCATATGAACTCCATCAGTGTCGGCCCGCAGTGCTCCCAAACTCTGCACTCATGACTTGTGGGAGCCTTCATGAATTCAAATATACTTTTACCAATCATATGACTTCTATCTATTCAAGAGAATTACTCTGTGCCAGAAAAGTTTTATGATCAGGGCCCATTCTTTTAGAAATATCTATACTGCCTAAATAACTCCAGGTGTTTTGCTTTGGTTTTTGGTTAAGGGTGGAGGCAGGAGGGCAGAAATCAAAATGAGGATCCTCCCAATTAGAAATGTTTGCCATTCCATCCTAAATGAGCTCTTTCTTATATTTCTGGCTCAAAGTCCCAGAATTTAAACTTATGACACTCATACATGTAATGTCAAAACATGAGGATTTAGATATAGGATTGCTACTTTATTTTAAAAAATTGTTTGTGGACAGCATACATCTAAATTATTTTTACAAATCACAATAATATGAAACAGAGATTGCTCCCTGCATTTGTAATTAATTTGCCAACAGTATGAAGAAGCATTCTTTGGAGGCAGCCGTTTTCCAGAGGAGCAAATTATGGAATGACAAATTCCGTATTTTTTGCAGAATTTGTGTACCTGCTGATTATAATCTGTTCTCAAATTCTGTCTAAACCTATAGTCTTAAAGCTAGGATATTTTCATACTATATATTAAATATAGTAAAAATTGTCTGAGACATTCTGAATATCACTAGACTCATAAGGAATTTAATTTTGCTTTTTCTGTCTTCAAGAAGGTATGTGCCAATCCCATGGAAGATTTCAAAATAAAAGGATGCAATAGTCTCTCATGGTAACTCATTCCTAAAAAATGTCATAGCTAGGAAAAAGTTTCTCTACCTAATTGTAATCAAATTCTGCTACAATTCAAGTGCATTATTTTTCCTTCTCTGTCTTCAGGCAGAGTTGATCACTATCTTCAACCATGATATTCTGTGCTATGAAGAATAATATGTAAGATAAACACCCATGATCTAATTAAATTAATGAGTAAGGCAAAAAGGTCAGAAAAAGGCCTCTGGTTAGGAAAGGTTCCCTGTGTCAAATATATGCCAAGCAATATGAATATAAAGACAAAACAATCTCTTTCAAAAAGTTCAGTCTTAGAAATACTTATACCTAAATCAGAGGTTCAAAATAAAGGAGCCAGATAGGCCAATTAATCTATGAAGTGGCCAGTTGTAGCTAGAGAATCTTGAATGGTAAACTGGAGGACATAGGCCCAATCTTTTTTTTTTTTTTTTCCAGTTTTATTGAGGAATAGTTGACAAATATAACTGTATATATTAAAGTGTACATGCCCAGTCTAAGGCAGCCACCACTTGACACCAGCAGACTAAGACAATGGAAAATGCAAGCTCAATAGTGTCATAGCTTCCAATTTTTTGAAGAGATTGAAAGGTAGAGGATGAGCAAAACATTTAACTTGGAGAAATCAGAGAACGCGTAGCAAAAGAGCTAACACTTGAGTCCCCAAGGTGAAGCAACGCTTAACCAGGTACAAATGTAGATGGTTTCTCTTCTATGGCTACTGCCTAGGGTGGAAAGAGAGGAGTGCCAGAAGTGACTAGAGAAGGAAGGGATGTTTTGCCATGCACAGGTCAAACTGTATCCTATAGAACACAGGAAGCCACTAAGGAGTCTCTGACCCCACATCATAGAAGGGGAGAATCTATCAATATGTAGGAAGCTTTACCAAAATGCTACCCAGTGAGAGGTCAACATTTGATAGGCATTTTTAGAACTAGGCACCTTGCTCATAATCCATAAAGCTAGAGTGGGCACCGCCATATCTAAAAACTTGTCTTAGACCTCTAACTGCTGTGATGTCTAAGTGTTCATATGACTCCAGTAGCAGCAATGAATGCTTAAACAGATAGCAGCCAATTTACCCATGGAAAAGAGTATAAGTTAAGTCGCTTAGTCGTGTCTGACTCTTTGCGACCCCGTGGACTGTAGCCCACCAGGCTTCTCTGTCCATGGGATTCTCTAGGCAAGAATACTGGAGTGAGTTGCCATTTCCTTCTCCAGGGGATCTTCCCAACCCAGGGATCGAACCCAGGTCTTCCGCATTGCAGGCAGACGCTTTAACCTCTGAGCCACCAGGGAAGCCCAGAAAAGAGTATATACTAAACCCCAAAAGAAAGTTTTGTGATATCTACCATCCCCAGACGTTTCTCCTTTATTCTTGGCAAGAGTTTTTAAAAAAAGAGAAAGAGAGATACCTTACTCATTGCTAAAATGACCTAGATGGATAAGGAAGCTGTGGTACATATACACCATGGAATATTACTCAGCCATTAAAAAGAATTCATTTGAATCAGTTCTAATGAGATGGATGAAACTGGAGCCCATTATACAGAGTGAAGTAAGCCAGAAAGATAAAGAACATTACAGCATACTAACACACATATATGGAATTTAGAAAGATGGTAATAACCCTATATGCAAAACAGAAAAAGAGACACAGAAGTACAGAACAGACTTTTGAACGCTGTGGGAGAAGGTGAGCGTGGGATGTTTCGAAAGAACAGCATGTATATTATCTATGGTGAAACAGATCACCAGCCCAGGTGGGATGCATGAGACAAGTGCTCGGGCCTGGTGCACTGGGAAGACCCAGAGGAATCGGGTGGAGAGGGAGGTGGGAGGGGGGATCGGGATGGGGAATACGTGTAACTCTATGGCTGATTCATATCAATGTATGACAAAACCCACTGAAATGTTGTGAAGTAATTAGCCTCCAACTAATAAAAAAAATAAATAAATAAAATAAATAAATAAAATAAAATGACCTAGATTAACAAAACATCTTGACATACATTGTTCTCTCCCTGCTAAGAGATCCCTTGGCTCCTTATTTTCTACTTTGTCTGGTTTATAACACACTCACAGCAGCCAATTGTATTCCTACCTTGAACTCCTTTCTTTATACTAAACCATTTCAAATTCTAAAATCTAATTCAGGGCCACAGGTTAACCAGTACCCCTACTTTCTTCATCCTCCTAACCCATTAGTTATCTACCTAACCACTGGTTGATCCTATTTTACTTGCAATTCATTAGTGAAAACATAATCAACTCTAACCCAAAATTAATCTGTATTTTGCTTCAGAAAGGATATTTGTTTTTGCCAGGGACATTTCCTATTCTCCACTTAGAAACAGGGAAAGAAATTATGTTGTCCCTTAGGCCTTTCATTCAAGCCTCACAACAGGATAGGTATTATCATTACTCCACAAGACAGGCATTATTATTCTCATTTTCAAGGATGAGAAAACTGAAGCTCTGAGTAGTCAACCTGTCCAACAGCAGCTAGTAGATGACATAAGCCATGTCTGAACAGGTCAATCTGCTTCCAAAACTATGCTCCTTCCACTATATTAAACAGCTTCAACTGCTGTTTCTAGTAACAGTCATAATACTCCACTTCCACCTTATATTTGTACAGTGCAGCATACCTTTCAAATCATTTTCATCTGAAGTATCTCTCTGGGTTCCTAAAACTATCCTTCAAGTAAACATAGGCAATGGTGGGTGGGGGGAGACTAATCTAAAATCACAGATAAAAAAATTATTGGGCACAAATAATAGCTAATAACAGCAGCGACGTTTATAAGAGCATTTGAGCTAAACATTTTACAGTGCTGTCTGCTGTAATCCTCATTACAATCTTGTGAATAATAATAATGTCATCTCTTTTACAGATGAGGTAACAAGACTCAAAATATTCTGCAGTTCACACAGCTAGGAGATGGCAGTATTGGAATTCAAATTTGGGTATTGGTTAGCTCACAAGCCCATGCTCTTCTCTAAACCTCAGCCGGTACTGCCTCCCTCACCGCAGTGCTCCTTACAAAATATTATGCTCTCACTGTAATTAGGTTAAACAAAAATTATTTGAAATTCCAAGTTAAAATTAAAATCCATATGCATTCCCCAACCCACCACTAAATGAAAGTGGAACAAGCAGCAAACAGGTGGCAAGACAGTATCAACCAGGAATTTAAAAGAAATTCTTCACTGGAAAACTGACACATAGATAATCAGAAATTCAATAACGTTTCAAGAAAAATTAAACTATCAAGCTCCCAGGACTACCCTTTTATGGGGCAAGAGACATTACCCTGACCATTTAACAAACAAATATATTATTCTAACAAACATTCAGTATCAAGAAATTTTTTTTTTTTAACATAGCCTATGAAACAGTAAAAGTCATCAAAGATGGAAAAGCTCCATCTCAGTTTTTCCTTAAGTTGCCCAGGTACATCCATAAGTATTTTTAAAGTTAGGTTAAAATGCTGGGGCCAGGACCACTAATCTCTAGATGTTTATTTCTGGGGCTCTTTTCTACGTACTCATAAAATCATACCAGGCACACTTTATTGTCATATAGTCACGCTTGTTTTTCATCAGGGATACTATGGAATAATAAGCACATGGAAAAATAAATAATACTTAAAAAATAATATAACTACATGCTGTTCTTTTGAAATGTTTTTAATAAAAGCTTTATTAGTATTAGTCCTATGAAACTAAATGACATTCTTTTAAATATACAGTAATATAAAAGAAACAGCCTAAAGTTACAAAGAAATGTTGATGAAGATTTGTGAAGCCTCTATTATTGAGGATAGAATAAATTTCATTTATTTGGTGATATTTAACCATTTAAGATATAGAAAGTACCTGTCACAAAACCCTGTAATTATTAAACACTATAAAGAATATGCTTATGCAAATTATCAATGCTTGAAACATTCAAAACACACTGCTAAGTTTTTAGAATATGACATAATATTCACTAGAAGTATCTGCAGCCTCACAATTCTGGAAATAAAACCAAATCAGTTTGCTTAAAAAAAAAAATCTCTGGAGCAAACGAAATAAACTTCCAAGGAGATTCCAAGAGAATGGTAATTTTTAAAGCTATTTTTAAATATTTGTTAAAATGAAGTTTCAGTGCACAAAAATAGAAAAAAATGAAAGGCTTTGAGAAGACACTGGTGAGTCACAGGAAGAAAAGCAAATCCAGCTGCACTCCATAAACCAAAGATTTGTATCTAGAATTTCAAATAAGGATTAAATCAGAAACAACTATCTGAATGGTTAACATCTAGTATCCATTTTTAAAACCTACTCTAGGGTAGTTGTTCCTGGGGAAAACATTCATTAAGCTCTTAAAACCACAAACAGAGATAAATAAATTTTGGTAATGAAAAAACCTCTCAGGTGTGTAAAACATGTACACACACGCGCGCACACACACACAAGAAAATTCTGAATCCTATAAAAGAATCAATGACAATTATAGAATACATATTGATGAAAAGCATTTGGTGATGCAGTAATGAGAAACATGAGAAGAGAGATGTGGATATCTGAATCCTAATTCATTAAAATTCAACCACAAAGAATTAAGTATTATAGCACTTTAGAACCTACAACCAACTTTATTAACTGGGCCCAGAATTAAGAACACAGGCTAGTCAGTATTCCTCAACCTTGAGCAATATTTGGAGTATTTTTAAAGGGTAAAAATTCAGCCATCCAGTATGCTTTAAGTGATTTTTATTAAAATGCTCTTTAAAAGTATATTAATATGAAAATTATAAACACTGTAAGGATATGGTTCTTAAACAACTAAAATTACAAATTGGTACTAAGTTACTATGACAGATGATGGTGCTTGACTGAAACTGTTGCTGAAATGCAAGTTTGTGTGCCTGATAGTGCGGGCAAACAATACCAAAATGTCAGAGTTTGGAACAGAGAAAGGTTTATTGAGGGCTGTGCAAGGACATGGATGGCCCATGCCTTAAAAACCCCAAGTCTCCAAAAGCCTTCAGCAAAGCCCTTTTCTAGGAAAGGTGACCTGGTTAGCTGTGGCAAACTTCTTGGTGTCAGTCTTGAGGTCAGGCCATGGTCAGGTAAATATTCCTGTAAATCTCCACCAAATGAACGTTACTGTCTGTTCTGACAAGAAACGGCAAGGTCCCAAAGCACAACTTTCCCCCTTGAGGTCCTGGTCCTGGCGAAGAGAGACAGATCTCAGTTGGCAGCTCTCTCAGGGCCAAGTCCCCAGACACCGCCCATCCTTAGCCAGGCTCCCAGGACACAACTGGCCCTCAGATTCCTTAGGCCGCTCAAGGGGTAGGAGGACCGGCAGCGGCAGGCCCCTACCATAGGTGGGGGCAGGGGAGATGTTCACTGCTGCCTCAAGACCTGGGCCAAATTCGGTGGGTTGGTGAGGGCTCTGGAGCCCTGCTGGAAAGAGCCTCCAGTTTGTTCCCTGGGCCTCCCAGTTCACCCACCGGCCCGAGGCCAGGTGAACTGGAGAGCTGCAGGTGAACTGGGGGGCTACAGGGGAGGCCAGGATTCATCTCCTCCTTCACTGTATACCTGATGACCACCATTCCACAGATGGTTGGCTGAATGACCCACTGATGGCGGCTCACTGACAGTTGGCTGCTTGTGGGAGGGGCCTTCTGTGGTGTCAACCAATGGCTGAGCAGGACAACCAACTGTCACTCATTGACAGTTGGTTGCTTGTGGGAGGGGTCCAGGTAATGGCGCACAGCAAGGGCTGTGTGCTAAGGGCTGCACTGGCCACGCGCTATTACAAAACTAAATTGCAATGTCCAGTATGAAAATGGTTCTGACCGGACGGGGCAGTTCTTGGAATAAGGGAATCCCATGGGAAAGACAGGCTTCCCAGGTGGCGCTAGTGGTAAAGAACCTGCCTGTCAATGCAGGAGATGAAAAAGATGTGGGTTCAATCTCTGGGTTGAGAAGATCCCCTGGAGGAAGATATGGAAACACACTCCTGTATTTTTGCCTGGAGAATCCCATGGACAGAGCAGCCTGAAAGGCTACAGCCCATAGGGTTGCAAAGAGTCGGACACCTCCGAAGTGACTTACCACGCATGCATGGGAAAGATGCTATCCTCTCACCACTCTTCTTTATTCAAACTATGTGAAACTTTTATTCATTTAACATACTGCTTTTACCAGGTCTCCTGACTGGGCCCAGAAGACTCTCTGTAAAAGAGCAGGATAAGGAATTGCATTGAATCTATAGATAGTTTTGGGTAGTATAGCCATTTTGACAATATTGATTCTTCCAATCCATGAACACGGTATGTTTCTCCATCTGTTTGTGTCCTCTTTGATTTCTTTCATCAGTGTTTTATAGTTTTCTATGTATAGGTCTTTTGTTTATTTAGGTAGATATACTCCTGAGTATTTTATTCTTTTTGTTGCAATGGTGAATGGTATTGTTTCCTTAATTTCTCTTTCTGTTTTCTCATTGTTAGTGTATAGGAATGCAAGGGATTTCTGTGTGTTAATTTTATATCCTGCAACTTTACTATATTCATTGATTAGCTCTAGTAATTTTCTGGTAGAGTCTTTAGGGTTTTCTATGTAGAGGATCATGTCATCTGCAAACAGCGAGAGTTTCACTTCTTCTTTTCCTATCTGGATTCCTTTTACTTCTTTTTCTGCTCTGATTGCTGTGGCCAAAACTTCCAACACTATGTTGAATAGTAGTGGTGAGAGTGGGCACCCTTGTCTTGTTCCTGATTTCAGGGGAAATGCTTTCAATTTCTCACCATTGAGGGTAATGCTTGCTGTGGGTTTGTCATATACAGCTTTTATCATGTTGAGGTATGTTCCTTCCATTCCTGCTTTCTGGAGAGTTTTAATCATAAATGGACGTTGAATTTTGTCAAAGGCTTTTTCTGCATCTATTGAGATAATCATATGGTTTTTATCTTTCAATTTGTTAATGTGTATTACATTGATTGATTTGTGGATATTAAAGAATCCTTGCATTCCTGGGATAAAGCCCACTTGGTCATGGTGTATGATTTTTTTAATATGTTGTTGGATTCTGTTTGCTAGAATTTTGTTAAGGATTTTTGCATCTAACACCATACACAAAAATAAACTCAAAATGGATTAAAGATCTAAATGTAAGACCAGAAACTATAAAACTCCTAGAGGAGAACATAGGCAAAACACTCTCTGACATAAATCACAGCAGGATCCTCTATGACCCACCTCCCAGAATATTGGAAATAAAAGCAAAAATACACAAATGGGACCTAATGAAACTTAAAAGCTTTTGCACAACAAAGGAAACTATAAGCAAGGTGAAAAGACAGCCCTCAGATTGGGAGAAAATAATAGCAAACGAAGAAACAGACAAAGGATTAATCTCAAAAATATACAAGCAACTCCTGCAGCTCAATTCTGGAAAAATAAATGACCCAATCAAAAAATGGGCCAAAGAACTAAACAGACATTTCTCCAAAGAAGACATACAGATGGCTAACAAACACATGAAAAGATGCTCAACATCACTCATTATCAGAGAAATGCAAATCAAAACCACAATGAGGTACCATTACACGCCAGTCAGGATGGCTGCTATCCAAAAGTCTACAAGCAATAAATGCTGGAGAGGGTGTGGAGAAAAGGGAACCCTCTTACACTGTTGGTGGGAATGCAAACTAGTACAGCCGCTATGGAGAACAGTGTGGAGATTTCTTAAAAAACTGGAAATAGAACTGCCATATGACCCAGCAATCCCACTTCTGGGCATACACACTGAGGAAACCAGATCTGAAAGAGACACACGCACCCCAGTGTTCATCACAGCACTGTTTATAATAGCCAGGACATGGAAGCAACCTAGATGCCCATCAGCAGATGAATGGATAAGGAAGCTATGGTACATATACACCATGGAATATTACTCAGCCATTAAAAAGAATACATTTGAATCAGTTCTAATGAGATGGATGAAACTGGAGCCCATTATACAGAGTGAAGTAAGCCAGAAAGATAAAGACCAATACAGTATACTAACGAATATATATGGAATTTAGAAAGATGGTAACGATAACCCTATATGCAAAACAGAAAAAGAGGCACAGATGTACAGAATTTTGGACTCTGTGGGAGAAGGCGACGGTGGGATGTTTCGAGAGAACAGCATTGAAACATGTATATTATCTATGGTGAAACAGATCACCAGCCCAGGTGGGATGCATGAGACAAGTGCTCGGGCCTGGTGCACTGGGAAGACCCAGAGGAATTGGGTGGAGAGGGAGGTGGGAGGGGGGATACTTGTAAATCCATGGCTGATTCATGTCAATGTATGGCAAAAAACACTACAATATTGTAAAGTAATTAGCCTCCAACTAATAAAAATAAATGGGGGGGGAAAAAAAAGAGCAGGATAAGCCCAGCCCTTAGCAGGCGCCCATTGCTGGGCCTCATTATGCCACACCCCGTTACTAGGCAACAGGGCTTGCTCAGCCATTGGTCGGTCCTCAGGGCCCTGTCCACAAGCAACCAACTGTCCATGAGCAACTGTTGGTTGTCCTGCTCAGCTACTGGTCAGTGCCACAGGGGGCCCTGCCCACAAGTAACTGTCAATGAGGGACTATTAGAGAAGTGATTCAGCCAAGAGTCAGTGGTATAACGGTCATTAGGTAGAGAGTGAGGTAAGAGGCAGGTTTAGGCCTTCTCCTGGAGGCCCTCCAGCTCACCCAACCTTGGGCCAGTGGGTGAGCTGGAGGACCCACGGAACAGATTGGGGACTACATCCTTCAGGGTCCAGAGCCCTGATTAAGGCCCTTGACTGTCCTGGCCCAGGCCTTGAGGCAACAGTGAACCTCTCCCCGATCCCTGTCTCTGCAACGTAATAGCAGTGGTCGTCCGCCTGGGTTGCAGACTGTGAGACCTGGTCTCCGCCACTTGGGCAGCCTGAGGAGACTTGAGGGCCAGTGGGGTTGGGTGCCTGCCTCCCTTAGAGATGACCGCTGGGCAAGGTGTGGGAACCTGGCCCTAAAGGAGCTGCCAACCGAGATCTGCTCTTCTTAGCCAGGACCGGGACCTTAGAGAATGAAAGTTGTGCCTTGGGACCTTGCCCTTTTTTTATCAAGACACAGAATAACATTTGTTTGGTAGAGATTTCAAGGCAACATCATTACCTGACCTCAAGAGCAAAGGATCTGGCACCAAGAAATCTGCAACAACTAACCACACCCATCTCTCACCTTTTGCTTTTAAAAGGACTTGCTGAAAGCTTTCACTAACTTCGGGGTTCTTAGGGCATGAGCCACCCATCACCTCTCTGTATGAACCTGTGCTAAACCTTTCTCTGTTCCAAACTCTGTTTTAGTATTGAATTGGCCTCACTGTACGTCAGGCACACGGACTTGCAATTCGGTAACATCTTCACTCTTGACACAAGAAAAAGATTAGTGAAGGATATCCCACAATCATTACTAACCACTTTAGTGGCTTCTAGAAAGGGCTAAGGATTTAGGTGGGAGAGACTACAAGTGAAATGGACTCCCTGAACGCAGAAAGAGATGGTAGGAGCCCAGGGAAGGCTGGATCTAGTGGAAGCAGTTAACTGCCAGAAGCAAAGGGGGCATGGTGACTCTTAAAGGCAGCAAGGTGAATATTGGGAATATTAGGTAATCTCAGGTTTTGTTGTGATAGACAGAAATCCCTGTCTATATTTAACTGATCAAAAGAATTCAAACCAACAGCCAACCCACTAAGATCTGTTTTGATTTAAATAATCAAAAACAAATAACTCCAGGTCCAGTGAACAGAGACCTGTCTGAGGCACTACTATAGACAGTCCTGGCCTCTCAGTCAAATCCAAGACCCTCGGTTCTTGGATAAGAGGCCAAATCCCTTCTGGAAGGTTTTTTTGCCCAAATGCATCTCTGGCCATTACCCAGATAATGCAGAGTTGGCAAAAGGAAAATACCCAATCCTCTTGAGGATTTTTACCTACTAGCTCTGAGCTAACATTAATTAATAGGCATTAAGAATACTTCTTGTCCCATTACTAAGGCATAATTTTTCTGGGTTCTCTAGAGTGTCCAGCTGATCAAAGAGTTCTTTCCACACTGTCCAGTCAACCTGCATGTCTCCCAGTCCCCGAAGAACTCTGAGAGTTATACAGCTTTACAGTGCTCCAGCCTCAGGGAGCTTCATCCTGTGTGTGTGCTGCTCAGTTTTCAGCAACACACTCAAGTGGGCACCTGAGGTTTCTGGAGCCCTTCTGTGCATGCTCTCTCCTCTTCTGCATTCTGTCCCACATTTCCAGCTGCCTCAGCCTCCCCCAAATCTGATCCATCTCTTCAATTCAGCAGTGCCAGCATCCTCTGCTGGAGTTTCCTCTCTCTGTGCTGCTGTTTGGAATGTACCTCTCAGCAGAGTTACAGTGATCATAGCTCGCACCTCATTTGTTTTCTCACTCACAGGGATCACAAGCCTGTGCTCCCTGCACCCTAAGCAGAATATGGTTGTTCATATTTTTTATCCAGTTTCCTACTTGTTTGCAGCATGTTATCCTATCTTAGAAGAAGCAGACATTTCCAATCTATTCTTTTTGCCTCATCCATCCCATGTTCAGGGTACACCTAACTACTGCTTCCCTATACTTTGCTAGGCAATTCCTTGTGTCTTATTTTTTCCAGTGTCATTTCCTTCTCATCCAACATGTCCCAACTCATATGTTATCTCAACTTTGGAAGTCTTCAGTTTTCTCTAGAGAGAGATTTTTTTCCCCTCTGCATATTGTTCATACATACTACAGAATTTATCTCAATATCCTCTATTTGCATGCCTCCCAACTAAAAACACTTTCTAATAACAAGGATAACTGCTAAAATGTGACTACTTTTTATGTTCCAGGTACTCTTCTATATTTGCCCATTTACTCTTCATAAAACCCTAAGACATATTAATAGGTATTTTTATACTCATTTTACAAACAAGGAAACTAAGGCATAGAGAGGTTATGTAAATCTCCTGAGATCCCATACCTTGGTAGGGACAGAGTCAGGATAGTCTGATTTCAGAGCTCACTATACTGCCTCTCATGAATTCCTGAAGGGCAGCAACTATGTCTTATTCTTGTTTGTATATCCATGCCGAGAGCACCTCAAATATTTGCGGAATGAATTAAAATTTATAATTTTCTCCAAGTCATCCAAGAAAAAGTCCTTCATAAGTAAGGTAGGCTTTCAGTACAGTAATTACAGAACTGAGTCTAGAAAGGGTCTTTCATAAACATGGAAGAGACTAAAATTAAATATCCAATAATAAATTCAAAGAGCTCTGAAGAATTTTACCATGCAGAAAAGACTAATAAGGTTTTTTAGGTAGTAAGAAACTGCAGTAAACTCAGGAACAAAAAGTCTCTACCAAGGTATCAACACCCTCTAAGAGATGCATACCAAATTGATCCCATCTATCTAAACCTGAAATAGAGATCACAGTTTTCTCAAGGCAACAGTAAAAATACAAAATATTTAAACAAAAATTTTATCCTAATAGTCAAATCTGTCAAGAGTAATCAATGAAAACAAAGCCATACTGCACAATGTAATCATCTATGTTAAACAACAAAAATTTAACCAATCCTACATGAAAAAAAGTATTATTCATTACCTTTCAAACAATTAAGTGTCCTCCATGTTTATTAAAAGCTTTAAGAAAAAAATAAAAGTTTTAAGTTCTTGACAATAGATAGCATATGCAGTGAATTCATAAAAGCTAGAAGTACTCAAAAATAATACGATTTACAGAAATTTAAATGATTAAAAATAAAAATAAAGGGCTTCCCCAATGGCTCAGCGGTAAAGAATCCAACTGCCAATGCAGGAAACATGGGTTTGATCCCTGATCAGGGAAGATCCCTCATGCCTTGGAGCAACTAACCTCTTGTGCCACAACTACTGAGCCTGTGCCCCAGAGCCCAGGAGCCACAACTCCTGAGCCCACGTGCCCTAGAGTCCATGCTCTGCAACAAGAGAAGCCACTGCAATGAGAAGTCCATGCACTGCAACTACAGAATAGCCCCTGCTCACCACAGCTAGAGAAAAACCTGTGAGCAATGAAGACCCAACACAGCCAAAAATTAAATAAATATTTAAAAATTTTAAATAAATACATAAAAATGTATATTTTGCACAAATGGATAATTACATTTAATTCCCTGGTGGTTCAGCAGTAAAGAATCCGCCTGCCATGCAAGAGATGTGGGTTTGATCCCTGGGTTGGGAAGATCCCATGGAGAAAAGAAATGACAACCCACTCCCGTATTCTAGCCCAGATAATCCCAATCCATGGGGTCGCAAAAGAGTTGGATGTGACTGGGCAACTAAGCAACAACAACAGCAAGATGGCAATGGCTATGGGATGCAGGTAGTACTGGGAGTAGATGGAAACTGATACACCATCATGACCTCCAGCCTCTCCCACATGACTCATCCACACACATACGTGGACTTCTCCTCCACCCTGCATACCAATGTCTGGCTTGGACAGGTCCACAATCCCTCATCCAAAGTCCCTGAAACTGAATGTCTTTCAAAATTCAACATTTTTCTGAGTTTAGAAAGGTGCAATTCACCTAGAACTCCAGAATAATCTGTGGAAGCACCCTGGAATCAAACAAGTTTATATTTCTGTAGCAAAATGCAAGAATATTCACATTAAGTTGGATAAAGAAAGACTATGAATGATCTCACATCAGGTCAGATTTATGAGTCTAAGAAAACATTTTTTCCCCTGACCTTTCAGGATTTTTAAACAGTGGGGAAAGGATGATAAATTTGTATTACATACTGCATTCAATCTGCTCATCATTACCTGTCTGAGAAGTGACGACAGCTCCCTTAGCCACCGTGCTCAGTTACAATACTAATTTCTACTATGCAGAACTGGCAACACCTTTGGAAATCATTTAGTCAAACTTATTTCATTGCTTAGGAAATTAAAGCCCAGAGATGGAATAACTTACTTAAGGTCACACTGTTGACACCTACTGACAGAGATGAAACTAAAACACACATATAAGATTCTGGTCCTGCACGTTACTTACTGTTTGTTCATTTGTTCATCCATCCATCCATCCATCCATTCATTCTCTCTGTTAGAAGTGATTTTTTTTTTTTTTTAGCTTTTCAAAATAATTATAGACTCACAGAAAGACGTAAAAATAGTGCAGTCTTCACTAGGTATCCAGAGATCCAGAGAGGGATTGGTTACAGGACCCCAAAATTTGTGTTGCTCAGCTCTCTTAAATAAAATGGTGTAGTATTTACATATAACCTATGCACATCCTCTAGTATACATTAAATCATCTCTAGATTACTTAAATTCCTAATACCATGTAAATATTATGCAAATAGTAACAGATACAATGTATGTTATATGAAAAGTTGCCTGGCTCAGCAAATTCAAGTTTTGTTTTCTGGAAATTTCTGAAATTTTTTCCCCCAAATATTCTTGGCCCATGGTTGGCTAAATCCACATATATGCAGAACTTGTGAATATAAAGTCCTTATGTATCTTTCACCCAGCTTCCTTCAATACATAACTGTAGGATAATACCAAAACTAAAAATTAACACTGGGACTTTTCTGGTAGTCCAATGGTGAAGAATCTGCCTGCCAACGTAGGGAACATGGGTTCCATCCATGGTACAGAACGATTCTACTAAGCCTGTGAGTCACAGCTACTGAGCCCATGCACCAAACTGCTGAAGCCTGCACACCTTACAGCATGTGCTCCACAACAGGAGAAGCCACTGCAATGAGAAGCCTGCGTGCTCACTGCAACCAGAGAGCAGACTCTACACAGCACAACCAGAAAAAACCTACAGCAGCAACAAAGACCCAGTGCAGCCAAAAATAAATAAATAAAATTTTAAAAAAATAACATGAGTATATTACTGTTAACAAAACTACAGGCCTTATTCCATTTTCGGCACTTTTCAAAAACCTGCATTCATTTGTGTGCAGGTATATATAGTTTGAAGAACTGACACTTTGGAATTCTGGTGCTAACAGTCTCTTGGAGCCCCTTGAAAGGAGATCAAACCAGCTATCCTAAAGGAAATCAACCCTGAAAATTCATTGGAAAGACGGGTGCTGAAGCTGAAGCTCCAATACTTCTACCACCTGATGAAAAGAGCCTGTTCACTGGAAAAGACCCTGATGATGGAAAAGACTGAAGGCAAAAGGAGAAGAGGGTGGCAAAGGATAAATTGGTTAGATAGCATCATCAACTCAATGGACACTGAATTTGAGCAAACTCCGGGAGATAGTAAAGGACAGAGGAGACCACTGTGCTGCAGATCATGGGGTCGCAAAGAGCTGGACTAAAGACCTGGTCGCAAAGACCTAACAACTGAACAACACCATATAGATTTCCAGGGCTTCCCAGGTGGCTCAGTGGTTAAAAAAATCTGCCTGCAATGCAGGAGACTCGGGTTCCATCTCTGGGTCAGGAAGATTCTCTGGAGAAGGAAATGACAACCTAATCCAGTATTTTTGCCTGGGAAATCCCATGAACAGAGAAGTCTGGAGGGCTACAGTCCATCAGGTCACAAAGAGTTGGAAACAACTTAGCAACTAAACAAGTATTCCATTGTATGGATGCACCACAGTTTGTTCAGCCATTCACCGTTCAGTGAGGCATGGTTTGTATCCAGTTCTTAGCTGTCACAAATAGGGCTGCTATGAGCATTCCTGTATAGATTTTGATACGAGTTATTTCTCTGAAATAAATGCTCAAGTGGGATTGCTGGGTTGTATGTTAAGCGTATGTGTAATTTAATAAAAAATGGCCACACTGTATTCCAGAGTCAGTTCAGCCCGTCACTCAGTCGTGTCCGACTCTGACTCTTTGCGACCCCATGAACCGCAGCACGCCAGGCCTCCCTGTCCATCACCAACTCCCGGAGTTTACCCAAAATTATGTCCATTGAGTTGGTGATGCCATCCAACCATCTCATTCTCTGTCGTCCCCTTCTCCTCCTGCCCCCAATCCCTCCCAGCATCAGGGTCTTTTCAAATGAGTCAGCTCTCCGCATCAGGTGGCCAAAGTATTGGAGTTTCAGCTTCAACATCAGTCCTTCCAAAGAACACCCAGGACTGCTCTCCTTTAGAACGAACTGGTTGGATTTCCTTGCAGTCCAAGGGACTCTCAAGAGTCTTCTCCAACACCACAGTTCAAGAGCATCAATTCTTCAGTGCTCAGCTTTCTTTATAATCCAACTCTCATATCCATACATGACTACTGGAAAAACCATAGTCTTGACTAGACAGACCTTTGTTGGCAAAGTAATGTCTCTGCTTTTCATATATGCTGTCTAGGTTGTTCATAACTTTCCTTCCAAGGAGTAAGCGCCTTTTAATTTCATGGCTACAGTCACCATCTGTAGTGATTTTCGAGCCCAAAAAAAGTCAGTAACTGTTTTCACTGTTTCCCCATCTATTTGCCATGAAGTGATGGGACCAGATGCCATGATCTTAGTTTTCTATTGAGTTTTAACTTTTTCACTCTCCTCTTTCACTTTCTTTTTTTTTTTTTTTTCCTCTTTCACTTTCATCAAGAGGCTCTTTAGTTCTTCTTCACTTTCTGCCATAAGGGTGGTGTCATCTGCATATCTGAGGTTATTGATATTTCTCCTGGCAATCTTGATTCCAGCTTGTGCTTCTTCCAGCCCAGGGTTTCTCATGATGTACTCTGCATATAAATTAAATAAGCAGGGTGACAATATACAGCCTAGACGTACTCCTTTTCCTATTTGGAACCAGTCTGTTGTTCCATGTCCAGTTCTAATTGTTGCTTCCTGACCTGCATACAGGTTTCTCAAGAGGCAGGTCAGGTATTCCAGAGTGGCTGTAACATTTTTACATTCCCACCAGCAATGTTCAAACTGTGGTGCTGGAGAAGACTCTTGAGAGTCCCTTGGACTGCAAGGAGATCAATCCAGTCCATCCTAAAGGAAATCAACCCTGAATATTCACTGGAAGGACCAATGCTAAAGCTGAAGCTCCAATACTTTGGCCACCTGATGTGAAAAACTGACACTGGAAAAGACCCTGATGCTGGGAAGGGCTTCCCTGATAGCTCAGTTGGTAAAGAATCCGTCTGCAATGCCGGAGATCCTGGTTCATTTCCTGGGTCAGGAAGATCTGCTGGAGAAGGGACAGGCTACCCACTCCAGTATTCTTAGACTTCCCTTATGGCTCAGCTTGTAAAGAATCCACCTGCAATGCTGGAGACCTGGGTTCGATCCACTCCAGTATTCTGGCCTACAGAATTCCATGGACTGTATAGACCATGGGTCACAAAGAGTCAGACACATCTGAGTGACTTTCACTTTCACTTTTCACTCTGATGCTGTGAAAGACTGAAGACAGGAGGAGAAGAGGGTGACAGAGGATGAGATAGTTGGATGGCATCACTGACTCAGTGGACACGAGTTTGAGCAAACTCCAGGAGATGGTGAAGGACAGGGAAGCCTGGCATGCTGCAGTCCATGGGGTCGCAAAGACTTGGACATGACTAAGTGACTAAACTATTTCAAGTTTCTATTTCAACTATTTCAGCTGAGCTATCTCAAGTCCTAAAAGATGATGCTGTTAAAGTGCTGCACTCAATATGCCAGCAAATTTGGAAAACTCAGCACTGGCCACAGGACTGGAAAAGTTCAGTTTTCATTCCAATCCCAAAGAAAGGCAATGCCAAACAATGTTCAAACTATTGCACAATTGTACTCATGTCACACGTTAGCAAAGTAATGCTCAAAATTCTCCAAGTCAGGCTTCATCAGGATGTGAACTGAGAACTTCCAGATGTTCAAGCTGGATTTAAGAAAGGCAGAGGAACCAGAGATCAAATTGCCAACATCCGTTGGATCATCAAAAAAGCATGAAAGTTCCAGAAAAACATCTACTTCTGCTTTATTGACCACGCCAAAGCCTTTGACTTGCATGGATCACAACTAACTGTACAAAATTCTTCTAGAGATGGGAATTCCAGACCATCTGATCTGTTGCCTGAGAAATCTGTATGCAGGTTAAGAAGCAACAGTTAGAACTGGACATGAACAACAGACTGGTTCCAAATAGGAAAAGGAGTACGTCAAGGCTATATACTGTCACCCTGCTTATTTAACTTGTATGCAGAGTACATCATGCGAAATGCTGGGCTGGATGAAGCACAAGCTGGAATCAAGATTGCCAGGAGAAATATCAATAACCTCAGATATACAGATGACACCACACTTATGGCAGAAAGTGAAGAAGAACTAAAGAGCCTCTTGATGAAAGTGAAAGAGGAGAGTGAAAAAGTTAAAACTCAACAGTCAGAAAACTAAGATCATGGCATCTGGTCCCATCACTTCATGGCAAATAGATGGGGAAACAGTGGAAACAGTGACAGACTTTATTTTTTTGGGTTTCAAAATCATTGCACATGGTGACTGTCGCCATGAAATTAAAAGATGCTTGCTCCTTGGAAGAAAAGTTATGACCAACCTAGATAGCATATTAAAAAGCAGAGACATTACTTTGTCAACAAAGGTCCGTCTCATCAAAGCTATGGTTTTTCCAGTAGTCATGTATGGATGTGAGAGTTGGACTATAAAGAAAGATGAGCACCGAAGAATTGAGGCTTTTGAACTGTGGTGTTGGAGAAAACTCTTGAGAGTCCTGTGGACAGCAAGGAGATCCAACCAGTCCATCCTAAAGGAAATCAATCCTGAATATTCATGGAAAGACTGATGTTGAAGCTGAAATGCCAATAGTTTGGCCACCTGACGCAAAGAACTGACTCATTGGAAAAGACCCTGATGGTAGCAAAGACTGAAGGCAGGAACAGAAGGAAATAAGAGATGGTTGGATGGCATCACCAACTCAATGGACATGAGTTTGAGCAAGCTCCTGGAGTTGGTGATGGACTGGGAGGCCTGGTGTGCTACAAAGAGGTTGAAAAGAGTTGGACACAACTTAGTGACTGAACTGAATGACTAAACAACAACAACAATCAGCAGTGTACGATAAATCTAGTTTCTCTGCATCTTCACCAAGATTTCATACTGTATTTTTTATTTTAGTCATTCTAATAGGTATGCAGTGGTATCTCATCATAGTTTTAACACACATTTTTCTAATTGCTAATACTGTTTAACAACTTTTCATATACTTATTTTCTGTCTTTATTGGCTCTGTGCCCATTTTCTAATGGTTTGTTTTCTTACCATTGAGTTCAGAGCAATCTTTATATATTCTGGATGCAAGTCCTTCTTCAGATAAGTGATTTACAAATGTTTTCTCCCTGTGGCTAATCTTTTCAACCTATTAACAAGGTCTTTTCCCAGAACAAAGCTTTCAATTTTGATGAAGTCCAATTATTGATCTTTTTTCCTTTAATGAACTGCATTTTTTGTTTCACGTCTAAAAACTGTTTACCAAGTCCACGTTCCAAAAATCCTCTCCGATGTTTTCTTCTTAAGTTTTATTTGATATTATTTTGTTTACATTTTATTTAAAATGTAAATGTTTTATTTACATTTCATGTTTCATTCCATTTAACACAGATCTTTTTTTTTTTTTTTAATATGGTGTGAAGTTTAGGTCAAGGTTTATTTTCTCGCCTATATAATGTCCAAATTGTTCCAGCACCATTTACTGAAAAGACTATTCTCCCTCCATCGAACTGCTCTTGCACCTTTGTCAAAATCAACTTGGGTATATTTGTGTCGATCTATTTCTGAGTTCCCTATTCTATTTCAATGATCTATCTATTCTTCTACCAATACCACAGTGTCTTAATCAATGAAGTTATATATATATTAGACTTAACATTAGGTAGAATGACTCCTTCCATTTTCTTTTTATTTTTTTCAACACTGCTTTAGCTATTATAGCTCCATTAATAGTGTTCACTTTATCACACTGCTTATTCTTGCTTTTAAGGTCTTCCCTGAAGAATTCCATGGATTGTATAGTCTGTGGAGTCGCAGAGTTGGACATGAATGAGCGACTTTCACTCACTCACTCACTATGCCTAGAGAAGGAAAATGAAAAGAATCAAGAAGGAAAAAACTGTAATATATTACCACCATCCTAAAAAGAATCCACATGTAGTTTTCATCCATCTATTCTCATCACACCCCTATTTCTTCACAAAAGATTCTCTACTATTTTAGGCCATTTTATTTTTTATGTTTGTTATTGAGGAACAGTTAATGTACAATGGTATATATTTCAGGTGTACAACAAAGTGAATCAATCTTTAAAGGTCATACTCCATTCATAAGTATTATAAAAATACTAGGTATATTCCTGGTGTTATACAATATATTCTTGTAGCTTATTTAATTTATACCCTGTAGTTTATACCTCTTAATCTCCTACTCCTTTCTGGCCTCTCTCCACTTCCCTCTCCCTACCAGTAACCACTAGTTTGTTCTCTATACCTGTGAATCTGTTTTTGTTGTTGTTATATTCACTAGATTATTTTTTATTCCATATATAATTAATATCATACAGTGTTTTATCTTTCACCAGGTCACTTTAGTGTCTCTAAATGCAATAGCTAATGTACCTCTACTACTCACTAGTCACAAGTCATTTATCTCCTTCTGTTAGATATCTGTAAATATACTTGTGTCCAACATGATGCCTAGTCTCAAAGGACATGGTCCATGTTATAGAGTTCTTTACACTCCTCCATAAACTTTAATAAACATTGAACTGAGAATTATTTATCTAATTGGAACTTACAACACAGAGATACTAGAACATCTAGAAGAATAAGAGTGAAGAAATTAATTGCTACACTGTTGTTAGCAATATGATCATTATCTTACCAAATCTCAAGATTTTAAATTTAATCTCACTTCTCAATTAAACTGTTATAAAAGTAAGTTCTAGGCTCTTTCCCTTCTTCTTGATGAGACAGCTTAGGTAAAGAAAGAGAAGGGAGTGAATAATGAATTATGGTGATTTCCTTCTTCTCTCCTCTTGTTTGCCAAAAAATGTCACTGTACATCTAAATCTTAGGGCTATCAGATATGATTCATCCCTAATACACCATGTTTATCTACTCAAAAAGTAAAATGACCCAAGGGATCAGACTATCAGTGTAAGTAAATAATGGAATCTCAAAATATAAAACAAAACTAAGTAAAAGAACTTACCAAACCCAATTTTCTCTGGTCTTAACTACATTAACCATATAGGGTCTTTGTGTCCTTTGGCTAGCATACTGAGTCACTCTCTGTCTTAATTATCAACGCTTTGCCAACAAGATTTCAACACAGTAAGGTGCAGCATGTGAAACAATATAGCTACTTAATCCATGTTTTTAGCTATAATTTATAATAACCACAATCTGCCTACCTTATGGATCAAACGCTTGCTTCTTTGCTGAAATAAATGTATACATGATCGCCTCCCCAAAAGTTTTCTGTTCACTGACTGCCTGTGAGTTTAGACTGTTTAAAGAATTGAAACATGTAACAAAACTACATATAGATTAACTCCTTCTTTTCTTACAAAATAAAGTAATCCACATATGTTACTATGGCTTTGCTGAAACTTTCTCCAATTCTTTCAATGTGTTAGATCAGGGACAGGAAGGCGGGGGAGGCTACAATCAGGAAAGTTTCAGAGCCATTAATCTTACAAGCTTTCATCTAGAGTGTCTCTGGTGGTCTCAGAAGGAATCTTCTCTAAGACCCCAATTGATACTCTGGCAAGTAGATGAACAACAATTCTCAGAATATGCACATTACTAAGGCTTTTCTAGTTCTGCCCTTTTCATGTCAATGTTTATTACAGACACTACAATATGCATATGCACAATGTAATATGTAGTCCAAGGGGATCAGATTCAGGAACCCCCATGGATATCAAAATCTAAGGATTCTCAAGTCCCTCACAGTATCTGTGTATAATCCAAGGCACATCCTCCCCTATACTTTAAATCATCTCTAGATTACTTACAATGCCAATTCTATGTAAATTGTTGTATATACAATATTAGTGCTATAAAAATAGTTCCTGGTGCACAGCAAACTCAAGTTTTGTTTCAGGGGGATTTTCTGAAACATCCCCCCTGAATATTTTCAACCTACAATTGCTTCCACCTGTGGTTGTGAACTCACGGATCTGGAGGGCTCACTGTACTACCACATCCTCCACTGCTAACACTACCATATTCCCATCACATACAAAGAAACCCACTATTAGGGAAAAAATAAGACATTTCATGGTTCATGTGTTGTGAGAACACAGAGTAACTTGAACTCAGACACTGCTAGTAAGAATGCAAACTGGTATAACCACTTTGGAAAACAATTTGTTATTATCTCCTAAAGCTGACAACGTGTACACACTCCTTTATTCTCTCAAGACAAGTACACCAGAAGACACATTCAGGATATTCACAGCAGTGATGTGTTTTCATAACACCACGAACTGCATACAACCCAAATGCTGATTGAAAGGAGACTATGGTATTTACACAATAGAATCTTACACATCAGTGAAAAACTAACAAAGTATAGTTAACACAACAGGGATAAATCTTAGAAACAATGACGAATTTAAAAAGCAAGTCACAAAGGACTACATGTAATAAACTACAACATTTGTAAATTTAAAAAATGAGCATTATTAAACACATTACTATTTAAGAAAACACTCATGAAACTTTAAAAAGGAAAAATAAACACAAAATTCAGTGGGGATCAGGGAGATAGACCAGTGAATAGAGAGAGCTTCAACAGGATTGATAAAAGTTATATTTCTTCAACTGGGTGGTAAGTTCATTCCTGTCACTATTAAGCTTTAAAAGATACACATTGTGTGTTCTGAGTGTGTACCATCTAGAATCTCTGCAGAACTAACATTCAGCTTCAAAACAAGTTTAACCTACTCATAAAATCACATTCCTGATAACTGGGAATGATGCCCAAGAAATAAAATCTCTCTACTACTGCTATTTGGTATTGCTATTTGGTAACTTTTATAGTAACAAAGAAATAGCAGATGTCTCATAAAAAATTAAAGCAAGAGAATGGGCAAGGGAAGTAAGGTTAGCTATAAAAGAGCAATATGAGAGATCCTTGTAGTGATGGAAACGTATCAGTGTCAACATCCTGCTCGTGGGACAAAACTGCACAGGATACACTGGACCTCTCTACAGTATTTCTTCCAACTGCATGTGAGCCTCCAATTATTTCAAAAGTTTGTGCTTTTTCTTTAAGAAAACATTTAAGAAAAATGATAATTTTGTCCAAAATTTCTCCACAATGGTACTACTGACATTTCAGTGCACCTAATTCTTCACAGTAGGGAGCTGCCCTGGGCACTGCAGGGCATTTAACAACATCTCTGGCCTCTTACCTACTAAACACCAGTAGCATGCCCCAGTTGTAACATTTCCACACCCTGCCAAATGTTCCCTAAGGGACAAGTAAGTCGCTTATTGTACTGGAGTTATGTAAAGAATATTCCTATGCTTAGGCAATACACAACGAAGTACTTAGGGGTAAAGGAATGACATACGAAATGTACCACAAACAATTCAGGAAAAACATGTGCATGTGTATATATTTTGTTTACATACACAATGAATAGTGTGTGTGTGTATGTGTATAAAATAGGTGAATATAATTAAAGTATGCTATTTATTATTTTTATTCCTGCAACTTTTCTATGTGTTCACAATTACTTATTAATATAAAGGTGGGGTTTTTAAAAACGGAACCAAAAGTTGTGGTCCTTAAAGTCCTAAAAGCAGGTTTCACTGAGGCAGTCCAGGATAAGTGATAAAAATCCCAAGGGAAAATGAATACTGACTGGATAAATTCCTACTTCAAGCCTGAGACAAAAGTTACAAACGACTGCCTAACTTTTGGCCTATCTCCCCCTAACCCATTCTTTCTAGAGGTGACTTCCTTGAATAATGCAGAACCGAAAATAAAACTATCCCACTTTTAAAAGACCATTTCTAGGAAGTGACTCAAACCCACATCCCTACTGGATGTTTCCACAAATTACCGCGGCAACTTCACCTTCAACAGCTAAGAAGCAAAAACGCGAAAATCGCACGTGTTCTCATTCTTACATCGCAAATATTAATAAAAATATGTTAAGGTGAGTGTACTAAGACACAACACCGAATGTCTAGGAAGGCTGAGGAAGCTAAGGATTAAAAAGAAATAAACAGGCAGGCAGTCCGAGAGAGACAGGAAAAGTGTATCGGCCAGGAAAAAGGACTAGAGCGGCTCGAGTGTGTCAGGGCGAAGGTGTAGCTCACCTGGCTGTGGTAAGCAGAGGGTGCTGAGTCCCCACCAGCTTCCGCACCTGCACAGCGATGTTGCTGAGCTCGTCGCTCAGCAGGCAGCGGAGGCTCATGAAGGACGTGGGGTAGCCCACGATCTTCTCCGCCTCTGACACCACTTGGTTCCACTGGGCCGGGGACCTGGAGGACTGACCACGCCAGGAGATCACCGAGGAGATGGTGTCGAGGGGGCCACGCAGGGGACCCGAGGCCCCAAGATAACGGGGCAAGCGCAAAAGCAGCTGCCGCAGGCTCATAGTTCGAGTCTGAGGGTTTCAGGGACTTGAGGGTGTCCGGAGGTGGCGCGGGGAACAAGCCAGGGACAGATGAGGAACTTGCGGGAACTAGAAAAAAGCGGCGATTCTTGACCCTCAAGAGGAGGGTGGGTTTTTGGAGTCGTGACCAGAAACGAACTTTAACTGCAGATCCCGCGGTCTGGGTTAGACACACAACACTCTCAACCCAGCACTGCCCACGTCCATCTATGGTAGAAACCACGTCCGCTGCCTAAATGGGGAACGCCATATTAGAGGAGTGAAATACGACTTGCCGTAAAGACGGAGGCGGGCTGTTCTGCGGCAAGAATTTTCCTTACTTTGCGGCGCAGCCCGGACGCCCCGAAGGGGCGGGGCTCTGGAGGTGATCCCGGGAAGGCGGGTTAGGGTGCAAACCTCAGCTCCTCACACGTTTTCCTGGCCTGTCAGGGCAGAGGGTGACAGAGATGGGCGAGTGGTGTCCCAACCCCTGGAGTTTGGGCAGAGTCCGATTCATCGTAGGATTCCCAAAGCCCGCCACGGAGTAGGCACGCATAAATAGGTGTTCTGAACCAGGGTCGGTGTCTGCTAAGTGTCTTTTGCTGGCCCCCAGCCCTTCCGGGAGAAAGGGATGGAAGTTCCTCCGGGAAACTATCCTGTCAGATTCTGGCAGTGATAGTGAACGGGCGTGACGGCATTCTCGTATCATCTGTGCCCAACCTATGAAATGTGGCACGGCCTCGCAGAAAGGGTGTTTTTTGTTTTTTATTTCCCCAGGGTCTGTCCTGGGTTCTTGCTTCTGGCTCCTCACTGAGCCTTGGGTTCCCCTGTGTGCAGCTCAGGCAGAACCAGCTGTGCCTCCTGAAAGGGTGCAGACAGGCACTTCTAGAAGGATGTACCCCCTCACCATGGAGGATCTGATACAGAGCAGAGCCCTATGGGACTCCTGGGCACAAAGCCTTTGTGTCCCCCCCCCCCTTTTTTTTTTTAATTATAGGAAACAGCTTTCATTCATAGGAAACATTATTACAAAGCTAGCGGAGGTGATGGAATTCCAGCTGAGCTATTTCAAATCCTAAAAGGTGATTCTGTTGAAGTGTTGCACTCAATATGTCAACAAACTTGGAAAACTCAGCGGTGGCCACAGGACTGGAAACAGATTTGATTTCAACCCCTAAGAAAGGCAATGCCAAAGAATATTCAAACTACTGTAAAATTGCGCTCATTTCACATGCTAGCAAGGCCTTGCTCAAAATCCTTCAAGCTAGCCTTCAGCAGTACATGAACTGAGAAATTTCATATGTACAACCTAGATTTAGAAAAGGCAGAGGAATCAGAGATCAAATTGCCAACATCCACCGGATCATAGAAAAAGCAAGGAAATTCCAGAAAAACATCTGCTTCATTGACTACGCTAAAGCCTTTGACTGTGTGGATCACAACAAACTGTGGAAAATTCTTAAGAGATAGGAAAATCAGACCACCTTACTTGCCTTCTGAGAAACCTATATGCACATCAGGAAGTTCCAGTTAGAACCAGACATGGCACAACGCACTAGTTCAAAATTGGGAAAGGAGTATGTAGAGGCTATATATTGTCGCTCTGCATAATTAACTTATATGCCGAGTACACTATGTGAAATGCCAGGCTGGATAAAGCACAAACTGGAAAGAAGATTTCCAGGAGAAATATCAACCTCAGATATGCAGATGATACAATTCTAATGGCAGAAAGTGAAGAGGAACTAAAGAACCTCTTGATGAGGGTTAAAGAGGAGAGTGAAAAATCTGGCTTAAAACTCAACATTAAGAAACTAAGGTCATGGCATCCAATCCTATCACTTCATGGCAAATAGATGGGGAAACAATGGAAACAGTGACAGATTCAATTTTTTGGGGCTCCAAAATCACTGCAGATGGTGACTGCAGCCATGAAATTAAAAGATGTTTGAAAAGCTATGACAAACCTAGAGAGCATATTAAAAAGCAGACATCACTTCACTGACAAAGGTCCATATAGTCAAAGCTGTGGTTTTTTCCAGTAGTCATGAATGGATGGGAGAGCTAGACTATAAAGAAGGCTGAATGCTGAAGAATTGATGCTTTTGAACTGTGATGCGGGAGAAGACTCTTAAGAGTCCCTTGGACAGGAGGGAGATCCAACCAGCCAGTCAATCCTAAAGGAAATCAACCCTGAATATTCATTGGAAGGACTGATACTGAAGCTGAAGCTCCAATTCTTTGGCCACCTGATGCAAAGAGCCAACTCATTGGAAAAGAACCTGATGCAGGAGGAGAAGGGCCAACAGAGGATGAAATGGATGGATGGCATTCTCTGGTAGCTTAGTTGGTAAAGAATCTGCCTGCAGTGCAGGAGACCCAGGTTCAATCGCTGGGACGGGAAGATCCCCTGGAGAAGGAAATGGCAAACCACTCCAGTATTCTTGCCTGGAAATCCCCGTGGACAGAGAAGCCTGGCCAGCTACAGTAGATGGGATTGCAAGAGTGGGACATGACTTAGTGACTCAACCACTACCACCACCTGGAGATAGTGAAGGGCAGGAAAGTCTGATGTGCTGCAGTCCATGGGGTCAAAAGGAGTCAGATACAACTCAAGAACAACAACCAAGACCTTCCCTGAGCTCCAGTGGGCAGATTTAAGTAGCTGTTAATTAATTGTTCAAAGAGGGTGTGATCAGCTAGTGGACATTCTTCTGATTGATTCCCTTAGGGAAGGGAAGGGATACAAAACCAGGGAGAAACAGTCAAGAGCAGCCTTGGAGCAAGGTCCTGTTTCCCCATCAATGGATACACATAATGGTATCTTAGAGCTATTTTGCAGACACTGAAACCCCCTCCAGGTGGGAGAAGTTAAAGATTAACAATGGTATGCTGCCCTCAAGCTTGCAGATGACCAGTTGGACCTGAAGATTGTTGATGCTGACTCCTACTCACCTCACCACCAACCCATCAGAAGAATGTCCACAAGCTGATCACACCCTCTTTGAACAATTACAATAAAATGTCCCACTATCTTCTCCAAGTTGGGACACATGGTTTTGAGGGCATTAGCCCACTGTGGCCCCCCCGTTTGCCTGGCAAAGTAATGAAGCTATCCTTTTCTACTTTACTCAGAACTCTGTCTCTAAGATTCAATTCAGCACCGATGTACAGAGAAGCTGAACTTTCCCCATCAGATCCATAATTATCATCTACTCTAGTGCTTTCATTTATAGCTCATGTATTAGCTTAGTTAATCCTCAAATCAACCCCATTAAGTAAATAATATTGGCATTCTCTGTGTTTCATATGAGGAAACTTAGGCACAGCCAAGTAGCGTAAATTGCCTAAGGCCACACTAGGTAGGATGCTATACCCAGGCAATCTGGTTTCTGAATCCATGCTCTTAGTCATAACATCACTGTATAAGTAACAGGTTACCAACCACTCTTCTCACTCTGTCAATGTGGCTCTATAATGCTCAGTTCAGTTCAGTTCAGTCGCTCAGTCGTGTTTGACACTTTGCGACCCCAGCACGCCAGGCCTCCCTGTCCATCACCAACTCCCGGAGTTTACTCAAACCCATGTCCATCGAGTCGGTAGTGCCATCCCGCCATCTCATCCTCTGTCGTCCCCTTCTCCTCCTGCCCTCAATCCCTCCTAGCATCAGGGTCTTTTCCAATGAGTCAACTCTTCGCATGAGGTGGCCAAAGTATTGGAGTTTCAGCTTCAACATCAGTCCTTCCAATGAACACCCAGGACTGATCTCCTTCAGGATGGACTGGTTGGATCTCCTTGCAGTCCAAGGGACTCTCAAGAGTCTTCTCCAACACCATAGTTCAAAAGCATCAATTCTTCTGCACTCAGCTTTCTTCACAGTCCAACTCTCACATTCCATACATGACCACTGGAACAACCATAACCTTGACCAGACGGACGTTTGTTGGCAAAGTAATGTCTCTGCTTTTAAATATGCTATCTAGGTTGGTCATAACTTTCCTTCCGAGGAGTAAGCGTCTTTTAATTTCATGGCTGCAATCACCATTGCAGTGATTTGGAGCCCCAAAAAATAAAGTCTGGCACTGTTTCCACTGTCTCCCCATCTATTTGCCATGAAGTGATGGGACCAGATGCCATAATCTTAGTTTTCTGAATGTTAAGCTTTAAGCCAACTTTTTCACTCTCCTTTTTCACTTTCATCAAGAGGCTTTTTAGTTCATCTTCACTTTCTGCCGTAAGGGTGGTGTCATCTGTATATCTGAGATTATTGAAATTTCTCCCGGCAATCTTGATTCTACTTGTACTTCTTCCAGTCCAGCATTTCTCATGATGTACCCTGTATATAAGTTAAATAAGCAGGGTGACAATATACAGCCTTGACGTACTCCTTTTCCTATTTGGAACCAGTCTGTTGTTCCATGTCCAGTTCTAACTGTTGCTTCCTGACCTGCATACAGGTTTCTCAAGAGGCAGGTCAGGTGGTCTGGTATTCCCATCTCTTTCAGAATTTTCCACAGTTTATTCTGATCCACACAGTCAAAAGCTTTGGCATAGTCAATAAAGCAGAAATAATGCTACCTATTCCTATATCAGGTATGCCTAGCATCCTACTCCCTTTCTCATCACCCAAAACAAGTATTAACAAACCCTTGTTAGTAATAAAGATATATCACTGAATTTTACACCCTAAAAAATAGCTTGTAAAATGCTCTTTAACTTTCAAAATCTTTTAAAATTCATGATTGATATTTTTAAAGTTAGCCTCATGCATAATACTGGGCAAGACTTGGGCTACATTAAAAAAAAATTCAGACTTAAAATCGGGCAAATTAAAGTTATTATTCGCTTTGCACAAAAGATGCTTTTCTCTGAAAAGATTTGGCCTCAGACTCCCTTTGAATGGCAAATTTCCCTTGTGATTTAAAAATTTTATTTCCAAAAATTCAGTTTAGGCATAACTTTTCAGGGGTACATTTTAGATAAATGAATTATGCTCATTATTATGTCACGCGAGTGTATGTTCCTCGGTTCTTTGTATCGTCACAACAAAAATTTGGAGTGATGGACATTAAAGCACCTTGGCGGGTCACAGCTCTCGGAGGACAGACCGTGTTATAGCTCTTAAATAAATCAGTGTTACAGCTCAGTGTTACAGCTCTATTTATTTAGATAATAGCAGGAAAATCCATCTTCGAGGTGTGAGGGCACGTCGATCCAAAGACGCGAAAAGAAGAGCGCCCCATCGCGTGGGAGAGAGAGAGAGCCAGAAGAGGGCTTTGGCTCCTCTTTTTATATGTTTCTCTGTCCCTGGGCCTGTCTTAGGTAAATTGTGCCAGCCAGGAGTGTTGTTTGTTTTACCTGAGGTTCTCACTCTGGTCCTCGGACCTTCCTTTGTTCTATTTTCGCGGGCTTTCCCTTCCAGGTCTTTTAGCCACCGCCATTTTAGACTCTTTTTCCCTATTCTAACTACCTAACACCCAGTAAATAAATAAGGCAAGCCAAAGATCAAAAACAATTCCTGTGAAAGAGATAATAGCCTCCTGGCAATAAAATTTAGGTCCGTTCTATATGAAAATAAATGTGGAGAGTGAGATACCTTACCATTCTCAAAAGTTCTAAAGTCTGAGCGTCTGGGTTATCCAAGGTGAAAGAAGTCATGAAAAAATGAAGGGAGATTAAGACTGAATGTGATATATTGTGCACCTGAGGCTGTTTCCTCAGGATCATGGTACTTTAAGACTAACTTTTCATGCAATTTCCTTAATACCAATTCACAGCATGTACTTTAATTTCTCCACAGAAGCCAAGTGCATTATTCTCTGGTCATACTCTATTAACCAAGTTTTTGATTATTCATGGGACTTTCAGTCCCATTTACTTTAAATAAATAGCACTTTCCTTTATTCTTACAGTTAAAAGGTTGCATTATACCTAATGATTATCAGTTTTTAGAAGATTAAAATGGTATTTGTTATTTAATCTTCCAGATAAATACATAACTCCTTAGAGTTTGAATAAAGAGATTTCTAAATTGCCACTGACTTTTGGAGGTGCAAAGAGAGGGAGTCTCTGTGACTCTGCCCTTCCCCTGCCATGGATTACAGTTATTTTGAGGATGTCTGTGAATATGTGCATAAAGAGAGAATACAGCAGGGTTCCTTACTTTGGCATTAATGACTTTTTGGACCAGATAATGCTTTGTTAGGGGAGGCAGGGGGCTGGGAGGTGAAGGCTATCCTGTGCATAGTAGATGTTTTGCAGCATTCTTTGCTTCTACTCACTAGATGTCAGGAGTGCCCCTCTCCAGGTTGTGACAACCAAATTTGTCTGAAGACCTGGCCAAATGTGACCTGGGGAACAAAATCACCCATGAGAATATAGAGAAATGGGAGCTGCTGAAAGAAAAAAATTTCTATCCATGACATTTACTCCTACAAAGCAGCAAAAGAAGAGGTCCTGGGTGTAGGCAGCCCTGCAGGTGAGAAAGTAGTCATGCCACAGTCTGTGGAAAACACCCGTACCCAGGGACGTCTCCTCCTTGGCTTTGGGATTGTTCTGGACACAGAAACCTAACAAAAGATGGCCACAGTTTCTCTTTCATCTTTCTCAGGATCCTGAACCTGGTAAAGTGCCAGTGGACTTCATCTCCTGTCCTCTCTGCATTCTCCTGACCTTAGAAAGAAGTGAGATCACATTTGTTGTCCTTTACCTTGGCTGGAAACCCAAACCAGCTTTTGGAAATACAAAGTCTTAACACGGATGGTGTGAGCTTTGGGCTTTGGCATTTCCATGATTAGGTGAGTGGAAATACATAGGGACACTATAGCCACCCCCCATTACCCTCAATACAATCACTTATTGTTTATGCTAACAGAGTTCTTCCAAAAGTAGATGAAAGCATGGCATATATCTTAGGGCAGAATAAAAGGAGGCAAGTAATCAGATTAGCAAAAATCCAAAAGTTTGACCACCTACTGGGTTGGCAGGCTGGAGAACAGGGATGGCACATATTGTGAGTAAGAATGTAAAACGCTGTGTAAACAGCACCTGTGGAAGGGAAATGATAATCCCTAGCAAAATTATATATACATTTAAATGCATGCATACTAAGTCACTTCAGTCGTGTCCAACCCTTTGTGACCCTATGGACTGTAGCCTGCCAGGCCCCTCTGTCCATGGGATTTCCTAGGCAGGAACACTAGAGTCGGTTGCCATGGGATCCTCCTCCAGGGGATCTTCCAGACCCAGGGATTGAACCTGTTTCTTAAGTCTCCTGCATTGGCAGCTGGGTTCTTTACCACTAGCGCCACCTAGGAAACCCTTATATTTATATACTGTTATGTAATTACAATATACATTTGACCCAGAAATCTTTCTCAAAATATAAAGTGACTTATGCACAAATGTATTCACTGCAATATTATTTGTGTTAGCAAAAGATTGGAAACAACAATAACAACAACAACAACAAAGATTGGAAACAAGCCAAATAACCATAAGTAAGGGACCAGTTGAATAAACTGGGGTAGATCCGTACAGTAAAACACACTATGCAACTCTGAAAAAGATGATCTCTTTACACTGATGTGGAGTGGTCTCCAGAATATACATCAGCTTTAGATAACAATAAAAACACAACAAAGGGGCAGAATAGTATAGTATACTTTTTTATAAGACAGGTGAACTACAAATATATATTGCATACATTTGGGATAGGGGAACACAGGTGGAGAAGACAGGCATGGAAGCAAACTACTGTGATGAATATACCTTGACTGTATAGTTCTGACTTTAGAATCATGTATATAGACTTTATTCTTATATTCAAAATAATTTTAAACACAAAAGAAAAATGTGGCTCCTAAAATTTTGTGTGTGTGTGTGTGTGTGTGTGTGGTTCCTAAAATTTGAAAACAGCTGAAGTACATCACCTAACTGTATATTAAGTTGGTGGCATAATCACACCAAGTGAATAATTTAATCACTTTAGAAAATAGTGTTTTCACTGTACATTCATAAAGGAATATGTTCTTAGGATAAATAGATTTACAAAGAAGTTTTAAATTTTGTTCAGTGTCTTATTGCTAGTAGAAATATTACTTTCAAATTATTCTTGTATATTATCAGTAAATACCAATATTAGAGTTGTTAGGGATGATGTTCAAAGAAACCATGTAAGATTAAAAGTAAATTGAAAATTGTATGAACTTATGATTTTTCCTTTTTTAAAATGTTTCTTAGAAACAGACTCACAGATATAGAAAACACACTTGTAGCTGTCAAGGTGGGGTGGGGAGGGAAGGATTAGGAGTTTGAGATTAGTAGATGCAAACTATTACATATAGGATGGATAAACAACAAGGTCCAACAGGGAACTATATTCAATATCCCGTAATAAACCACACTGGAAAAGCATGTGTGTATGTGTGTGTGTGTGTGTGTGTGTGTGTGTGTGTGTGTGTGTGTGTGTATAACTTAATCACTTCACTGTACAGCAGAAATTAATACAATATTGTAAATCAACTATACTTCAATAAAATAAATGTTTTAAAAAATAAGTTATGTACTTTTCAGGAAAAAAAAAGTTTCTTATGTCCCCAAAAGAAAAGTTTTACATTTATTGAAGAAGAAAAATATTTACTTGCTTTATCCCCTGAAAAGGCCTAGAAGTAATGATAATTATGTACCAATGAGCACCTTTAGCTCATAATATGTACTTTCAATACATCGTTTCCTATTAAAAGGAAGGGCAATCTTTGGAGGAATGACAGATATCAGGTCTGGGGCTAGAAATGTGCATAATCAGCCAGGACACCCTGTTGTACCAGAAGCTATTAAAGTATAAAGTCTAATTGGACAAGTCAAAGGGGAAAAGCTCAACATAAAGGAGGATCAGACAGTAAAAAAATCTGCCTGCAGTGTGGGAGACCCGGGTTTGATCCCTGGGTCAGGAAGTTCCCCTGAAGAAGGAAATAGCTACCCACTCCAGGATTCTTGCCTAGAGAATCTCATGGACAGAGGAGCCTGGCGGGCTACAGTCCATGGGGTTGCATAGAGTCCGACACGACTAAGCAACTAACAGTTTCATTGGTTGAAAAAAGGACAATCTGAGCATCTAAAAAGAGTAAGACGACTACAGCTGATTGAAATTCATTGATGACATATAAATCCTAGAGCTTATTATTAGATACAGCTAAGGCAGTACTCTGAATATTTGCAATATAAGGAAAGAATTGAGCATTTATCCTGCCTTCCCTGTATGAATTATATTTAGTGGTGTCTTAGCCTGGTTTACCCCCTTGAAAGCTGAACCTGAGACAAGGGCCTACTTTAAGGTGGTTTATTTTGGACAGAAATCTCAGGAAACAGCAACGGATGACTAGGAGAGTGAGACAGAGCACGTCAATACAAGGGTGTTCTTCAGTTAGTCATTTGTTAGCCACAGTGGGAGAAAAGGCCTTGAGCCTGAGGGGACTCCTTGAGTTGCTATGTAGAATACACTTCCTAATTATCAGCTTGATGCAAGAGAGGAGCAGTTATCAACCAACTTGCACTGCCTATTGATCCAGATCTCCGCCTTGGAACTTCAGTCCCTGGCATCTCTAAGCTGTCCTGTGAGTGCCAGAAGATGTCCCGCCCTGACAGTGTCAGAGGAGCTTGAGGGCAGAATGTGAGAGGTATGCAGTGCACGCGGGGAGAGATGCTTCCTTCAGCAATGGCGGTAGCAGGAGGCCGACTGAGAGGACGTGACACTGGGAACAACTGCCTCTTCTAATGCGGTGACCAAATAGCTCAGGCTGGTGAGGGGGACGTTTATCACACAATTCCATCGAATAGAAGCGGAATAACAGGTAAGATTAGGAAATCACCATATTGTAATTCTTCATAAAACAATCGATCCAGGCAACAGTCATCAATAGACAAGAGGCTGGTAGAAAACTTCACAACGGAGGCTCAGGCTGACGCCACCTGCAGGCACTAACCAATGTCAGCAGCGCTAGGAGTGGAGAGTCCACACTGATGCTCCTCCTGATGTGGCGCGTTAATGAAGCACAAAACTACCTATGAAATATTCTTGCCTAAATGTTGTTGTTGTTTAGACATTGAGTTGTGTCTGACCTCTTTTTTGACCCCGTGGACTGTGGTCTGCCAGGTTCCTCTGTCCATGGGATTTTCCAAGCAAGAATACCGGAATGAGTCGCCATTTCCTTCCCCAGGGTATCTTCCCAACCCTGGGATTGAACCCACGTCTCTTGCATTGGCAGACGGATTCTTCACCACTGAGGCACCTGGGAAGCCCTCTTCCCAAATAGTTGAATCTAAATCTCATTAAGCCTGTAGGTCTAACTTCCAATTTTTTAGAAACATAGGAGGGAACTGGACAAGTGAAACAGCCTCACAAGGAAGCAAACAGACTAAAACTGCATGTAAGATATTCTACAAGACAATTGACTGCATTTATTCAACAAGACAAGGGAGGTTAAGACGGAAATGAATAAAAGGACTCCTTCTACATTGAATGATTTCTAAGGGGCATACCAAACCAAGTATAATGTGTGGACCTTGTTTGGATCCTGATTCTAAAAAAACAACTATAAAAAAATAAGTTTTCAGACATTTAAAGAAATTAAAGGCTTCCCTTGTTGGTAAAGAATCTGCCTGTAATGCAGGAGATCTGGGTTCAATTCCTGACTTGGGAAGACTGGGGAGAAGGGAAAGGTTACCCACTCCAGTATTCTGGCCTAGAGAATTCCATGGGGTCTCAAAGAGTCAGACACAACTAAGTGACTTTCACTTTCACGTTCAAGTCATAGGTTTGAAATATTAGATATTGCAAAGGAATTATTATTAATCTTATGTGTGAGTCTATAAGAAAAATGTCCATATTTTAAAATGATACATACTAAAGTATACAGAGATAGAATAATACAATGTCAAGAACTCGCTTTAAGGTACTTGAGGGGGGGAAAAATAGACAAAGCAAGTATGCCAAAATCTTGAAAGTTGTTGATTTAGGATGATAAGTATATGGTATTTGTTATTCAATTTTGTGTATGATTGAATATTTACATAATAAAAAATTTAAAGCAGCAAGTAAATATCCTTTTTTATAAATGCAAGGAAGTCAAATGAATCTCCCAAAGTCAGAAAACTGAGAAGTGGTAGAGCTAGGACTAAAGCTCATCTCACTCCTTCCCCTGTATCCTGTTGTCTTCAGAACTGAATGCATTTGTTTATTTACTCGTTTATTTTCCAGCCTCAGCTCCCACATAATTGCTTCTTAACACATTTTTATCATTGGTCCATGCATTGTTCTTTTTTGTTTCATTATGGTGGTAGGCACCCTCCAAGATGGTATCCAGTGACCCCTGTATCCTAATAGTCATACCCTGTGGTCCCCTTCCATCTTATCTCAGGGTAGGTAATGAATGATCAATAAAGTCCAACAAAAGTGATGATGTGTTAATTCATTATTAGTTTTATGAAAGACATTGCAGAGACTTTCCTGGCAGTCCATTGGATTAGATTCCATGCTCCCAGTGCAGGCGGCTGGATTCGATTCTTGCTCAGGGAACTAGATCCCCCATGCCACAACAAAGGTATCATGTACCACAATGAAGACCAGGCGCAGCTTCCCTCATGGGCTCCTGATTGCTCATATTCTCTGTCTCTGTCTCTCTCTCATTATTTGCTCTGGTGAAAGAAGGCAAGTCACAAGCAGTCCTATGAAAAGGCCCAGGGATCAAGGAACTGAGCCTTATGCCTAAAGCCATGTGGATGAGCCATCTTGGAAGCAGATCCTCCAGCTCTTTCAGAGACTACAGCTCTGACCCACAGCTTGACTGTAACCTCATGAGAAACTCTGAGCCAAACCAGCCAACCAAGATGCACTGGATGCCTGACCAAGAAACTATGTGTAATAATAACTATTTTTAAGTTGCTAAGTTATAGGATAGTTTGTTATGCTACAATTTAAGAACTGATACAATTATCTGTAAATCTTTGTATAACATATATAGTGACCCCATCGTCAGCACAAGAATTCAAATATTGACAATAGCTTATTTCTGACTATGTGAACTTCCTTCATACTATTCTCCTTTCTTCCTTAATCCAAGGTTATTTTTATCTTCAATTTGTATTTATCATTCCTATGATTTTTAAAACACATAGTCTAACACTATATGTATTCCTAAAAGTATATTATTTGGTTATTTTTATCTCAAAAAAGGTGGCCCCATGCTAGATGTTGGAGAGGGAAATGGCAACCCACTACAGTGTTCTCGCCTGGAGAATTCCACGGACAGAGAAACCTGGTGGGCTACAGTCCATGGGGTCACAAACAGTTGGACATGACAGAGAAAATAACATATACAGACACATGCTAGATGTACTTTTCTGTGATCTTTTTTATTTACTCAACATATTTTGCTGCAATTCACCCAGCTGATGTTTATAGAGACAGTTCATTTGTTTTGACTGCTGTATAATATCCACTGGGTGGAAACACCACACTTTATCCCTTCTCCAGTCAATGGACATTTGGATTTCTTCCAGATTTTTTTTTTCTATTACAACAATGTTGCCATGAAGAGGTTTACAAATGCCTCCAGGTTCACCTGTTAAGAGTTTACATCTACCATTGGAATTACTGGGTTGCTCTCATACACACACACACACACACACACACACAATGTATGTTAATATTCAACTTTAATAGATAATGCCAAACAGTTTTCCAAAGTAGCTTTTCCAGTTTACACTTCCACCAGCTATTTATGAGAGATCCAGTTGATTACTCCCTCTCAACATTTGATATTGTCAAACTTCTTAAATTTCCAACAAATGGGTATAAAATGAAATCTCTTTACAATAGGAATCTGCATTTCCCACATCACTGAATGTCCTTTCCATCTTACAGCTTAACCTTCAAAGATGATGTGGGAAAGGAAATATAATTCTACATTGTAGTTTTTGTTTTTGTTTAATTTTTAGGTCTTCTCAAATCCTCCCCATGTTCACAATAGACTTCTCTTGACATCTGCTTATGTTCTGAGCACTTTACGTTAGAGCAACAGTAATCAGGGAGGAAATGGACCTCTATTCTCCTTTTTTCCTGGTTTATCTCCCTAATGTTAGTCACTCAGTCGTGTCCGACTCTTTGCCATCTTATGAATTGTAGTCTGCCAGGCTCCTCTGTCCATGGGGGTCTCCAGGCAAGAATACTGGAGTGGGTTGCCATTCCCTCCTCCAGGGGATCTTCCTGACCCAGGGATCAAACCCAGTTCTTCTGTGTTACAAGCAGGTTCTTCACCATCTGAGCCACCCTACAGAGGAGCAATGTTGAAGTGACTAGCAGTGCTGCTAGTTAATTTCACACTAGGATTAGCTCAGTGCAGGGCAAGAACCTGGTCCTTTTCTTTTACAAAGGGTCTTTCTGGGAGACAATTTTCTTTAAGGAACTTAGGAAGGGAAAAAAATCTGTTGAGAAGGTTTTTACTTGAACATGCTGCTGCTGCTGCTAAGTCGCTTCAGCCGTGTCTGACTCTGTGAGACCCCATAGACGGCAGCCCACCAGGCTCCACCGTCCCTGGGATTCTCCAGGCAGTAACACTGGAGTGGGTTGCCATTTCCTTCTCCAATGCATGAAAGTGAAAAGTGAAAATGAAGTCGCTCAGTCGTGTCCAACTCTTCGAGACCCCATGGACTGCAGCCTACCAGGCTCCTCCGTCCATGGGATTTCCCAGGCAAGAGTACTGGAGTGGGTTGCCATTGCCGTCTCCGTTACTTAAACATAGACAGTATTAAAAATGACTAGCAATCTGAGTTATACAGCTCTGACCTGAATCACTATATGATCATGGGTTAGTCATTAAACCTTTGGAGATTAAAATTACTCATCTGCAAAAAAAAAGTAGATGATCTCTGAGGTCCAGCTAAGTATCAAAATGTTTTTATTCCATTATGAAAAATTAGCTAGTAGACTAATCAGGTTCTTATGATCATTTCATTCTCTGTCTCTCCAATCCAACCAACCCAATTGATCTTGACATTAACATAGGTTGAAACACTAAGCCTAGAAGGAAGATTTTAGAGAGGACCCCATAATTCTTTAACTGTTCTGTTTGTAATTGCATCCTCACTCTTACTACAGTGTCTGCTGAAGAACAGACACTAAGTAAATATTGGTTGGCCAGTTGAATAATGAATGAATGAACTGGATCTTTATTCTCCATTCCTATCTTCACTTCACCATCACACTCAAGTTCAGAAGTTATCTGAGTTGTGTTTTCAGAGCAGGAAGTCCAGAGCAGAAAATGTCTCCATGACTACAAGTTCAGCTAGTTCTTCATTGCCACTTAAACATTTCTGATGAAGACCAAAAAGCCACCACAACCAACTGAATCAATATCTCTGGACTTGAGGACCAGGTATCAGTATTTTTCAAATATTCCTCAGGAGATTCTAATATGCAGCCAAGGCTGAGACTCACTATTCTTAAAAAATTGTAATCTAAACTTTTTTCCTATTATTTCCTATTGTTTCTCTCTCTCATATCTAATTTCCTTGTTTATTTTCTTTCTTTGTTTCTTTTTTTTTTGAATAAATATTTAGGTCAGACTACATTACCTAAGGTTTTAGAAAAACTGTGATAGAATTCTATATAGAGAAAAACCTCCTTTTGTTGCATGGAACGTATATATAGGTAACATCAGGCAGAAGGGGATTAAGACATACTGCATTTAGTATATTTATAAAGGTTGACAACTTCAAATTATAGAGTTGTCAAGGAATCTTGTCAGGATCTACTGCTCTGCAGTCATAAATATAACCCCTGAAATATTTTACTTAAAAATATTTTCTCTGCCTTAAAGAGCAGTTTTCTTCTCAAATTGGAAAATGGAAAATTCAAGGATAGATGTATCTATGGGTGAACAATCGAATCAGTATGCTCAGTTATTTCTAAGAAATCACTTTTCACAAATTTACTCAAACAAGTCAATCAAGCCATTCTTTTCATAAGTTCAATGATCAAGTCAATTAAATAAGTCAATATGAAGCCCCATGTAGGCTCAAACTAACTCTTGTCTAAAATAGCTATTAAAAGTCCTCCAGGAATTGGGATGGAGAGGCTTTGGGAGTAGGCCAATTTGAATTCATGGACTAAAACTTCAGGATAATCGTAGTTTGCCAAGTTTATTTCAGGTTATAACATAGGTATTTCAAATAAATTCTTAATTATGCTGCATGGATAAAAAGTGTCCCAAATTAAAGTCATCATATGCAAAGGTTATTGTGATGTGGCCCATAGATAAATAGATCTTTGAAAAACTCTTCTTTCCCAAATAATGTGTCTAAATGAGAGGGAGAACGAGAAAGAGATTCCATTATTAAACTTGGAAATACGGAAGTCATGGTATCAACTTGCTGGGCTGAAAAGAATTCGCAAAAGACCATCTGGGTGAAAGTGATAAGTGATTAGGACAAATCATGTAAGGTCATTTCCCAACAGCTGACACCCACATAAGAGAGATGTCATTGTCAACTACTACGGTGTTGAACCTCTTTCTCAAAAGTACCCTGCTTTAAATCAGAAGAGCTTGCTGTGATGTTTTCTCTTCTTTGAAATCATGCCATAAACAAACATCTGTAATAAATGTGTTTGAATATTATAGGGCTGGTATGACCATGTTGGGAGTAATAGGTTTGAAGTACGTAACAAAGCAAAGAGAATATGCTGATGTCAAAGGGAGTAACAGTTACTTTATTTTTCTAAGAATAAAAGAGACTAGGTCCCCAAAGTCTAAACAAACAACTCTACAAGACACTGTTTCCATGGAGAGTGACAGAACTTGGTGATTAAGAGCTCATGACACAGGAGTCAGATTCCTTGCATTTGAATCCCAGCGTTGCTGTTAACCAATAGTGCAAACTGGGCAAACTATGTCATTTATCATCAGTTCTGTGGTTTTCTTAGTTGTAAAGTGGGAAGAACAATATTACCTATATTAATGAGTAATTTTGAATATTCACATGAGTTCTTAAATGTAAAGTACTTAGAACAGTGCCCAACACATAGAAAGCTTGTTCTATCATCATTCTCCACTATTCAACCATAGATCCTCCCAACTTCAAATCAATAAACAATATAGATATAAAGTGCTTTTGTTTCTTCTACTTCTAGGAGAATGGCTGTTTTTAGCTCCAGAACAAAGCATGCAATTTACCCACATAGGATAAGCATGTATACACTGCAAAAATGATTGAAATGCTGTTTGCTTGCAAATATTATGGTCATGAGTTGTTCTAAAGATGTTACAAGTTATAGGGCTTAGAACTCTATTTTAGATAGAAATCCATTCACTGTTGAAGCCCTCTTTTGAATTAGACTTCTCTTATAGAGGTCTTTTTGTGATTTTTTAAATGGTTTTTTTTTTTTTTTTTTTTTACTTTTTATTACATTCTATTATAGTTTTCAAACTTTACACGAAAGTAGAAAAAATAGGATAATTAGACCATATGTGCTTATTACCCAGTTTGGGCAATTATCCACATTTTTTACTCCTCAACAATGCTGGAGTATTTTGAAGCAAATCCTGGATATCATATTTTGCCCAAAATATTTCAGAATTTATTTATAAGAAATAGGATTTCCTTTTTTTAAAAAAGTAACTACAATTGTGCCTAACAAAATGACCAGAATTCTTAATATTCCAATTGTCTCAAGAATGTCTTCACATGGTTGATTTAAGTTAAGATCCAAACAATGTGAAATGGGTAGTTTAAGTTCTAAGGATCTGGTTTTATATTTTGGAAGATGTTTCAGCTTCATACTTTTTCTAAAGGGAAATGAATGACCACAGCTGCAGTTTGAAACTGAAATCGTCATGATAACAGAGGAGAGAAAGCTAGAGTGAGAAGTAGGAGTCTCATAGTAGGTGCGGGTTTTGCTTGTAACACTGATCCAGGGGTCTATTTCATGACAGTAGACTCTTTTACTACTGCAGAAAGAAGAAAAACAATCCTTCTAAAGTACTTGTGCCATACTAAGCATAGGGAGTTAAAAAACAACCTGTCTGTGGTCATTCCAAGACACTGAAACCGAATGAACTGGTCAGCATCTCAATCTTTGAAGTCCTCTGGGTGCAGAATTCCCTTCTGTTTTTCATCTGTCTCAAACTCTAAGAGAGACAGTCTCCTTCTTAAAAATATTTCCAAAGGATTTATTGGTGATATTTGCACCTTGGTTCTCATATTTAATAATCATGCCTCAGTTTTTTTTTTATACAAGACTATTTGCATGCCTCCTAAGACTTGGATTTAATGTTTTTATTGGATTTCATCATTTTTAATATTGATTTAATAGGACTACCACTGAAGCCCCCAAGTGTGTTTTACAAGGAGACACTTTATAATTCCTTTATATTAGGTTACTTGTAATGACCAGAATAAATGAGATTTCCCTTTCAAAGGAGGTAGATAGGAAATAAGTAACAAAGATAGTATTTATATAGATATAATGTTAACATATTTGTATGGTGGGAGGGATCTAAAAATAAATGAACCCACATCCTTCTGTGGATTCCTACAATACAACCACTTGCAGCTATGAAAGCTAATGTGAAAATCATCTTTATTGATTACAACCTCAAAATAGTCTGTTATATTGCATACGTCTTTTCCTCAGGTCCTATTTATTATTGTAAAATTACCACTGCTTTTATATTTCCTTTTATAATGTCTTCTGGAGTATGGTTTGTTAAAATCGTATAGGCTGAAAATTAAGATCCTAGGCTCTAGAATCAGGCTAGATCTAAATCTAGATCTTGGTTCTGTTACTTCCTAGCTGAATGCCTTTAGGCAAGTCACTTAACCTTTTTATGCTTTGGTTTATTCATTTGTAAAATGGATGTAAAAATACCTATGTAATACCTTATTATAAAATAATTTTGATTATAGTTCAGCAAATATTTAAGCTCCTTTAGGATGGCATTTGCAGCCATTGATGATCTGTTCCTATCCTACCTTTGGGGTGGTCTCACAGATCCCCTTTAATACACTCATCCTGAACCCACTGAATTATCCCCCTTCCCTTTGTTCCATGTGCACTGTCATGCCTTGAAACCTTTCTCCATGTTGTTCTTCCTGCCTAGGATGCTCCTCCTCCTCCCTCCCTCACTTGTCAATATCGTACCTTGATCATCCATCAAGGCCCAGCTCAAATGGTTGCCATTTCTATCCTTCACTAGGATTAGTCTCCCTTTTTCTTACCTCCATCTCCCTAGGCAAACTTATATCAGAAGTCTGGCTAATAAACTAATATTGGATGCTTTCATGGCTGTTACATTTTCAAGATCAAATGGTACTATATGTTTCTGCGTTTGTAATCGAATATATAGCCATTTCTTCCTTTACATTTGGAAATGATAACTCTTTTTTAAAAAATAAAAATGTTAATAAAAGTTTACAGAAGGATTAGCCTAAAATGAAAAAAAAGGAAGTTTGCCTAATGTATACACAATGTATACCCTGAGATCTACACACATTTAGCACAATCTACTCCCACTGCACTTTACAACCATGTATGGTGGCATCAATAATTCTGAGGCATTGCAAAATCTTCATAATCCAAATATTTTATAAAGAATTGCAGTGACAAGATCTCAAATATAAAGGTTTGTGGGTCTTTTTTAAGGGCTTAATCACTTTTAGTTAGAAATTTAAGTTAACAAGAACATTCTATTCCCTAAACATTCCAATTAATTGCTGTTTAGCATATGGGTTACCAAATTTGTCTTTTTAAAGTTTGCATTTAGAGATTGCAAATAAATCTATTAGGATGAAATTCTAGGTCAGTCAGGTTTTGATTTGCAATATTTAATGTTTGCATAATTCCACCTTTGCCTGACCTTTCAAAATTATTTTAACAGCCCTACATTTACTTTCCTAATGGAATGATTTGCTACAAAGCGGCTACAGCGGGTAGTCTGGAAGGACATTATAACATTCCTTTGGCTGTCAAAATCCATCTGTCCTTGTGTTTGGGGGAATTCTTCATTGCATGTGATATTGGGATATAAGACCTCACTTTCCACTGTAGATGCCAAACAGATTGAATCGCACTCTCCCCTCACCCTGGAATATAGAGCAGGGGCCCCAGTGCCGGGCCATGGACCCTCCCACACAGGCCCGTGCACCCCGAGATGAAGGAGGAGCATCTGGAGCAGTTCAAGGGGTCAGCATGATGTCCAGTAGTCATTTCTAGAAGGTGTGGTGCAGCAGAAGCAGAGATGGTGTCATCTTGGATAGAGTGTTCCTATGGCCTGGCCTCCTTAGGCCCTGGGTTCTTCCTTGTTTCCTAAGCCTGTTCTTCCAGCCTCTCAGAGTCTATGAGCCCCCTTTCCTTCAACATTTTTGTTTCCTTTAGATAACCAGAGCTCATTTTGTTGCTTGCAAGCAAGAACCCTCATCAAAACCATTGATATTGCAAGGGGGAGGAAGAATTCTAGATTCCAGTCAGATTGTTGGCCCACTTAGTAGGCAACTGATTAATGTTTCCATTTCCTCATCTGCAAAATGGAACACAGTCTATAATTGTGTCAACTGTGTGAGGATCGAATAAAATAATCTCTGTAAGATATTAAGCACAGTACTACTTATTAAAGTCCTATTTGTTAAAAAGCATTCAATAAATAGTAGCTTTTGTATTACTAAATTCTATGTAATTGTGTGTTCAGGCCACAAAACTCTACTGCTCTTCACATAAAGAGATGCTTCTGTGCACTCTGTTCAGTGTACAACTTCCTTTTATTTCCCCATGCTGGGGTTTGGTTTGGTTTTGCTTTGTTTTCTAGCTTAGGATTTTGGCACTTTCCCATATTGTACATCCCGAGACTTCCTCAGGGAGTCTGCAGTCACTGTCCCTGGATCTTCTCTCTTCTCTTCCGTCTGTCCCTGCCAGCTCTCCCTCACCTCCAGGCTCCAAAAGCAATCAGCTACCCTAAAGACTGACTGACTTCAGATGGGAAAGGCAAAACTGAGTTGAGTGAGTCCTACTTCAGCATCTGGTATACAGATTTAGTATCTTTAATGGATTTTAAAAACAAAGCAAAACAAATGCACAGCCTATATCCCAAGACTTATTATAGCATCTTTAATTTATCTACTTAGCTTTTGATGAAAATTTTTTTCTTCCACTGAAATGTGTAACGTCCTCTCATAGTTAAACTGTGGAATCTTTTCCACTCAACTTCTTCCCTCTGGGATGTAATAAAGACATAACTTATGGCTCAACAGCACGTTGGAGACAATTTTTCTGTGAAAGAAAAATGTTTCTTACAACATGTAATGTTTCTCAAAGGAGGTGGGTCAAAACATAGATATCAATTCTCTGTAACCATTCACTGAATACCATATTTGGTTTGAGAATATTACAGTGTAGTATGTCATTTTTGAGAGGTTGAGTACTGGTCATGGATATTTTAATTCCGATAACATCCAGGTGTAAATCAGAATAAAGTAGAAGTTAGGATTATTTACTGTATCTGCATATTCTCTTTTCCCCAGAAAAAGTGATAGAAGCGCTGAGCAGAGAAGAGCAGAGTATGGAGTAGGTGGCAGCAGACCTCACCTGTCTGGAAGTTGGCCAACTGAAGACGTTTTTCTGGATCAGTCATTTCCTAGTGTGATCTTGAGCTCAGCCTCGGTCTCCTAAGGTGTGAAACAGGAACAATTATACTCTAAAGCATGCTTGTGAGAAATAATTGACATAATTTGCGCAAAATACTTGGCTCTAGCAGGACTTCAAGACATGATTGTTGATGATATAACTCAACATTGGATTGTCAGAGGGCTAGTCATTCTAATGGCATTTGATTGTCTAAAGGAAATATGATATTATTATATCTACATTAGTATCTACATAAATCTAACAGAGAAGAGATCTGATTTCATCAACAGATGTCATTGGGAAAGGCAATGACAATTCAAGATAACTCAGATACTGGGAAATTTGTATTTACCAGAATTTGGGATAATTATTGAAAATGTTCTATGTTTAAGTTGGTCTTATTATGATAGTAAGGCCATACCCTCAAGGAAAGCCATACTTGTTTGGGTGATACTATTTTAGATAGTAAATAATCAGGCAGGTAATGCACAAAATTTACTTCAGGAGTCAGAAAACTTCTTTTAAAAATTGTTTAAAAGCAAATTTGAGTTATAGGGTAAAATATATGTGTGAGCTGTAAGTATCAATGTAAAAACTTCAGGTACTTGCTACATGTAAACTTCATTTCTTTATAACTGAACCCAAAGTCTGTTTCACAAGACTCCTATGCTAGGAGGTGGAAATGAAACCTCCAGATAATCTCAGCTGATGGAATCTCCTCTCGTGTCCACCCCTACACTCTTCTCACTGCGCTGGCATCTACAGGACAGGTGGGTGGGTGGGTGGGTGGGTGGAATTCACTCCTCAGCCACAGTCACCTCTCCAGCTGGCCTCCTCTGACGTGGAAGTCCTAGTGGAGTCTCTGATCAAACATTTTAGGGGCAGGTCTACTTAGACTCTGTAGTCTCATGGAAGCAACCTACATGCCCTTCAACAGATGAATATATAAAGAAGGATGTGGTATAATACTCCACACTACAATGAAATATTACTCAGCCATAAGTGAAATAACGCCATTTGTAGCAACATGGATGGACTGAGTGAAGTAAGTCAAAAAGAGAAAGACAAGTACCATGTGCTATCACTTGTATGCAGAATCTAAAATATGATACAAATGAATTTATTCACAAAATAGAAACAAACTCACAGACAGGGGAAGGGGGACAGATAAATTAGGAGTTTGGGATTAGCAGATACAAACTACCATGTATAAAATAGATAAACAACAAGGTCCTACTATATAGCATGGGGAACTATATTCCATATCCTGTAGTAAACCATAATGGAAAAGAATATGAAAAAGACTATATATGTGTACAATGAGTCACTTTGTTGTACACTAGAAACCAATAAAACATTGTAACTCAACTACACTCCAATACAAGATTATGTATAAATTAAAAAAAAAATTCTGCAGTCTCTCAGAGCCACACCTACTCTACCCCCAGCCACACATGAAACACACACTATGGTGAGTGCAGGGTATTTATAGCAACCCCAGAACCTTCTGTCCGAGTTCCTGCACACCACCCTGCCTGCCCCCACTGTGCCTGGCCATGCCATGTTATACAGGTGCTGTTCCGGGCTCCATCTCAGACAGGAGGCACGATTCCCCTCTACTCTCTGGCCTCTGCCTTCAGACCCCAAACCTAGAAAATTCTGATCTCTTATCCATCCCTTACCTACAGGCCCCAGCAAATCTGGCCTCTGCATTTCTCTTTCACTACTTCTCCTACAACTCTCCAAGCTCCAGATACTTTCCCCAGTGTACTGAGTGCATTCTTCAGCTCCTTAAGAATTTGGATCAGAACACTTTTCTCAAGGATCATGAGACCTCTGCAGAAGCAATCCCTCTCATCCTTCCTATTTCAGATCAAATATTCCCTCCTAAAGGTTAATCTTGACTATTTAGCTAAAGTAGACCCCAACCTCTTTTATCAACCTACTCCAGTTCCTATCATATTGTCCTTTTTTCTCACCTATCTGGATCTAAAATTGTCTTTTTTAATTATTTATTGTCCCCTTGCAGATTATAAACTTAACGAGATTTGGGAACTTGTGTGTCATCTTTGCTGCTGAATCTCAAGAACTCAGAACATCATGCCTGGAATATACTGGGCTCTCAACACATAGTTGTTGAATGAAGGAATGGATTAATCACGAATCCCAATTGAGAATGACCCATTCCTCAGAAAAAAATGCACTGAAGATTTGGTATATCCTTTAAGAAGGTTCCAAAGCCCTGAAGCTCACCTGTAGACTTCCTGAATTATAGTTATGCTGTTTCATAATGTTCTTTTTGAAGAATTCTGAATTTTGTTCTTTGAAGTTAAACATGAGCATGAATTTTGAAAATGCACTTATGATGGACTATAACAGATCATAGGCCAACTGTTGCTCATTGGTTTTTATTAAAATAGATCCATGATATTTACATTCACTGACCCTAATGACCATATTTCATAAATACTTGCCCATGTCCAGCTCTTCACTCCTTTGGGGAATGTGGTAGATTCAATTCCCAGCTTCCCTAGCAGTTGGGCAGAACCATGTGACTAATTCTAGCCAAAGATTTGTAGACAGAAGTGAGCTATGTCACTGCTAAGCTCGAGCACTTAATTGCTGTGTGAGATCCTCCAAGGTTTTACCTTCTTCTTCTTTGTAGCTACGGGAAGTACCTACTGGTACAAAGGTGCAGTGCCCTCTGGAGGGGCACACAGATCTTCAGCAAACTTTGTGTGAGCAAGTAGTGTAAACCTCTCGTGTGTGTGTGCGTGCGTGTGTGTGTGTGTGTGTGTGTGTGTGTGGTGTGTTTTAATTTGGCTGCACAGTCTTAGTTGTGGTATGCAGGATCTTTAGTTGAGGCTTGTGGTATCTAGTTCCCTGACCAGGGATCGAACCTGGGCCCCCTACATTAAGAGTGTGGAGTCTTAACCACTGGACACCAGAGAAGTCCCAAACCTATCTTGTTTTAAGTCTCTTAGATTTTCTAATATTTGATATTCCAGCATAACCTACCATAACCAAATATACCACTGTTTTGAAAAATATGTGATTTCTTCACAAACCAATGCAGTGGGGGTGGGGGGAGCTTTATTTATAATTTAAAGAAGTCTTATAAGATATGTCACAATTTCAGAGATGTTAAAATTTGAAAAATGTGGGCCTTAGATGATACAAAATACAGATTGTCAAAAGGAATATGTCGAAGTAGATTAGTATAGTGTCAAGAACTCCAAATCCAGAGTTGAATAGAAAGTTATAGATTCAAATCCCAATATTTACTGGCTTGTGACTTAATAACTTAGCTTATGCAAGCCTTAGTTTCTTCATCTGTAAAATGGGGATCACAGTAGATGCTGCCTTATAGGGTTTTGTGGGTATTAGATGAGACAATTCTTATAATGTGTTCAGCATAGTAATTTTCCCACATATTATAGTCTCCACATTTGGTTAGATCACAGAGCTTGTTCAAAATGAGCATTAATTTTAGACAATATACAAAAGTTTGTTATTATATCATACTAATCAATCAGCAAATATCTATTCATTTCTTTTAAGTCATGAAGACTAGGCCTCTGAGTTAGGTGTTCTTGGAGATAACAAAGAAGCAGATTGAGAGGTTGAGGGCTGAAGGCGAATCATACTGGGGTCTTCTTCCTATCCACTCTCTGAAGGATTTTCTGGATTAATCAGGCTAGAATGAACATTAAGAGCAAGCTTGAAGAGTAAAAGTCATAAAAATATACCTGAGGAAGGAATGTAATGAAAGGTCAATCTTGTGCCTATTTTGGTGACTGGCAGGACTAGTAAAGGGAATTTTTTTCTACATTCAGGGTTTGTCTTGGATGTATGCTTGAGTGTGTGTGTGTGAGAGAGAGGGCACTAATGATTGGGAAGCATAAAGATAATTTATAGAATAAGGGGTGGCTCTTCCAAGATAAGTAAGAGATTGTCCTGTCCACATTGGGTTATACTCTTCAGAGTGTCTGAAGTTATCCAGGGAACATTATTGGACTCATGGTATATCCAAATTCATAAAACAGCAACCCATTATATAATTGTCTTCATCTGTTCCCTGGTGGCTCAGATGGCAAAGACTCTCCCTGCAATGGGGGAGACCTGGGTTCGATCGCTGCGTTGGGAAGACCCCCTGGAGAAGGGAATGGCTATCCACTCCAGTATCCTTGCCTGGAGAATTCCAAGGACAGAGGAGCCTGGCAGTTCACGGGGTCGCAAAGAGTCAGACATGACAGAGCAACTTTCACTACACTTTGTCTTTGCCAAGGTGTAAAAATCATAAGCTGAGGTTTATTCAAGACTAAAAGTCTTCTCACACATACTTTACGAGCTTTCATTCTGTCACCGATGACATGCATTGTGGATTCTAATTCGATGTTCTCACCTCAGTTTTCTGGAGGACATATGCCTGTGAAGGAACAGGTTGCTGATTAATATGATTATTTGTATTAAATGCCTGGCAGAGCAAGTAATTTTCTCTAAAGGAAGTGTAGCTGCCTCTAAATATAACTCTGGGCTACAGTTCACCTTTTCTGTTTATTTTATTCTTAGCTTGTGAAACTGTATCTTAGGACTTGGGGTATATAACTTGTTATTTGATATCAACTGAACAACAGTGAATCAATTGTAATGGTTCTGGCACCAAAGGAAACAGAGGGGACTTAAATATGTCTCCAGAAGACAAAAAACTTCTTTCTGTGTACACTTTACAACATACCTTTCCACAGTTATTCAAAAGTCCAAAAAAAAAAAAAAAGTTTTCTCACTACTTCTCATTAAAGACCGAGAGGACAAAACAGAGAAAACTAACTCCAACCCACATCCTATTTATCAGATGTTTTGGATGGAATTCAGATTGAAAAATCAAAAAGATTCCTTCTTCTTCTCTCTCTTCCAGCAATGGCATTAGGATGCTTATTTCTCACTGAGAAATACACCCACTGTCACACACTCATTTAAAAATGAGAATTTGTGTTAGCGTTCCAGGAAGGGGGCGGGGGTTGTGTTAGCGCAAACAGGCTTTGGCTCCTCCCGGTATTCTTGCTGTCTGGATGGTCTTGGGTCCCACTTTGGGTTCCGGTGTATACCTGGGTACGCTCCCAGAGGCTACCGTAAAAAATCTCTAACTCTGGTATTGCAGAGCACTCCTTAATACCTCATCGGTCCTCTTGAGTTTTTCTCGTCCGGATAACCGCCCCAGGATTTTTAACTTTACTGGGGGCAAGGGTTTCGCGGTGCGGAGCCTGCTTTGGCTCCGCTCCCTCTGGCCTCTTGGCTCGCCTGGGATCCACGAGCCACGCGGAGCGGGGTGCGGCTTCTCCTCGCTTTCTCCAGACAGGGAAGAGAAGAGACGAAAAGAGGTGCTCAGCTCTCCTGGGTACACGCCCAAGCATCTGTAATTTGACCTTTACGAAACAAAACGATGCTAAACGGCAAAATAGCCAACGTGGAGGTACTCAGTCCACCCGAGTACGCTTCCAAAGAGCTCTAATTCGACGTTTAAAAAACAAAACAATGCCAAGATGCAAATTAGGCAGCGTAATACCCAGGATGAGCCTCGTTTGACAGGCCAAACTGAGATTTTAATGGAAAGCTTACTCATATCCTGCACACTGAATTCATTCTTTTAGTAAAAATGTAATAAAATTTTTTTTAATTGTGCAATTTTAAGTTCCACCACTGTCACAGTGCACACTCTACAATAACACTGAACGGAACAATGGACACCCCCATATCGCATTGTGTCAGGTAATTACGAAGTGTCGCGGCGCGGGAAAGCGAAGCCGGGAACGTCAGCTTGTCCCCCGCCGCGTGTACGAGGGATTTAGAGCTGCGTGTCTCACCGAAAACTCATCAAACCGTTTAGGCCACTGCCTTAACCCAAAGAGGGACAAACGCCATCCGAGCCTGGCCCCGGGCGTGGACGCAGAGGGCCAAAGGCGAGGCGCGCGAGCGCAAGGGGAGCGAGGTCGACTGGCGGAGAGAAGATGCGCGCCCGGCAGTCGAGGGCAAAGAGGCACCCAGCGAGGGGGGAAGGGTCCCGCCGGGGGTGGCCAGGGAGCCCTGGTCCCTGGAGAATGGAACCCCACGCGGGACGCTGCGCTCCCAGCGGCACCTAATCTTGGCGGCGGGGGCGGGGGTGGTATATATCAAGCGCACCAGGAGACGGGTGCGCACGGGGTAACGCTGTTAACTTTGTAGTGAGACAAACACATGTGTGTGTGTGTGTGTGTGCGCGCGAGAACTGGAGGGAAAAGAAAGAAAAGAAAGAGCAGGGAGCTGTAGGCCGAGATGTCCTACTTCTAAGTGGTTCATTGAGAGGCAAAAGCTTTCCTGCAAGCGCAGTCGTCACCCGCACCGCGTTGGGGACCAGCCGAGCAAGACGCCGGGATCTGCAAGGGGCCTCCAGCCTCGCGAGCCCTGAGGTGGCCCCCAGAAGGCGACACTGTCGCCGACAGCTGTGAGGAGGTCCGGACTGTGGTTTCCTTTTCCCGAGACCCCGACCTTGCCGTCCGGAGGGGGCGAGCTCAGCCTGCCTTCTTCTGGGCGGGCGTGCGGAAAGCGGCCTTCTATCGACGCGACCTCTGGTCCCCACGCCCTCCCACCGCCCTATCTCCTCCCCGCAACCCCATTCATTTTTCCTAAGCAGCTTCCAGTTCGGGCTCAAAACCCAACTCCAAGCCCACCCGAGAGAGCTCATCACGGAGCTGGAGCGGGTGGCCGGGGTCGGAGCGGGGCCCCCGGGGGGCCGTCGTACGGAGGGAGCGGCCGCGAGGGGCGCCGCGTCCCGCCGGGGCCGGCCACGGAGGAGCCCGGCGGCCGCGAGCAGCCCCCCGGAGCCGCGCAGCATCCGCGTCTACTGTGACGGTGGAAGCCACGCCCGCTCGGGAGCTGGGGGCTGTCCTAGCGCCCCCCCCTTACCTTTCCCCCGCCCGCCCCCTGCTCCCGGCGCCGGCCCCCGGCCCGCCCCCGGCTCGGCTCGCGGGAGGCGCTGGGTGCCTGGGCTGGCGCGCTCTCCCGGGCGCGCACACACACACACACGCGCGCACACACACACACATACACACACACATCCACGCACGCACGCCCAGAGCCGCTGTCTCCGCGCCGGGCCCTCGTCCCCCTCGCCCATGCAGACGGACAGAGCGCCGGAAGATGGCTGACGACTCCACGGGGCACCGAGGATGCAGCCCGGCGGCGGCGTTGGCGGTGGGAGCGGCGGCGGGAGCGGCAGCAGCAGCGGCGGCGGCAGCGGCAGCGTTGGCGGCAGCGGCGGCGTTGGCGGCGGCGGCGGCGGGAGCCGGAGCGGCGGCGGCGGCGGCATCCCCGAGACCCCTCGAGCTACCTTTCCCTCTGACAGCCACTGACGTTCTCCGCCGCTAGAAGCGACCGCGCTTCCCCGGAGCCTGCCTCCCCGCCTCCCCCGCCCAGCCCCGCGCCCGGCCCCGCGCCCGGCCCGGCCCCGGCCCCGCCAGCACCGCTACCTCCGCCAGCGCCGCCACCATCAGCACCACCTCCGCCACCGCCGGCGGCGGCAGCAGCCATTTCATCTCCACCGAAACCAGACACAAAACATGGCAGAAATGGAGAAAGAAGGGAGACCTCCGGAAAATAAAAGGAGCAGGAAGCCGGCTCACCCGGTGAAAAGGGAGATCAATGAGGAAATGAAGGTATTTTTTGGACTTCGGGGCCAGAGAGCTTGAGCTCTTTCTTCCGCCCGCTCCCTTTGGGCTGTTGTATGGATTTTTTTTGGGGGGGGGGTGTACTGGGGAGCGCTTGTCAGTTTCCCTAGGATGCCCTGAACGACTCAGCTCCTCCTCCAGGTGCAAAACAGAGGCCAACTGTCGGGCTGCATCCCGGAGATTTGCCTGCCTCGGATTTGATGGGGGTGGGGGTGGGGGGGCGACCGGGAAACCACAGACTCTTTAACCTGATAAACCCCAGGTTGGGACGGGCGCGTTTCAGGGAGGAGGGGACCCGGAGCCCGAGTTGGAGGGTGGGTATGGTGAAGAGGCTTTCTGGGTCGGTGGGGTAGTTTTTTCCCCCCTCTTCTTCGGCAACCATCCCCGGATCCCTCCAAAGTTAGGAAAGCGCCGAGCCAAGGGTACCCCGGGAGCGCTCGATTCCACCCCTCTCTTGCTAGTTCATCTGCCCGCTCCTCCGTACCGCTTCCTAGTAGCCCGCTGCATCGGTGTAAAGGGGCTGTCAGTGCCGAGGCGAGTTGTGGCCCGAGCGGCGCGGGTCTAGGTACCGTTTTTGACGGCCGGCTCGCCTCGCCTGTCCCTGCTTGCTCCTCTCGGTTGCCTCCGCCTCCCTCTCAGCCTTTGCATGCTTCACTTCCCAGTTTAAGCAGACCCGGGCAAGCCCTGCTGAAAAGATAGCTGTCTGAGGGGCGGCCTTCGCAGAGCGCCTGCCCATTGTTCGGAAAGGCCGGCCCGGAGTCGTGTTGGCGAGGCCGGGCTCCCCGCCAGGCCAGCGGTGCTCCAGAGGTGGCGAGCGCGGCAGCTTGGCGCTCCAGCTGTTCGCCTTGGAGTGATTGCACAAGAGCCCCGCTCAGCTCCGGACCCCCCTCGTCCCCCCCACCTCCAACTTATTTTCCATGAAGTTGCAGCTTTTGCCCGGTGAGGGTTTTGTCTTGTGTTGGTTTCACGAGTCTCTCTTGATTTTTATTTTTAATGTTTTATTTGTAATTTTTGTCTTTCTGTGAGTTACGAGCAAGTAGCAAATTTCAGGGAGGACTTTGGTTTTCATTCTGCAGCCCTCTTGGTGTTCCCCATCTTCTGCATAGAAACCTTAACACTGCCCACTGACTTGATCAGGTTGGTCAAGTTGGTATTTAAAAGACAAACGAGGAAAATGGCAAGCAACTAAGTAAAATCTATTACAGTTTGACATCATCTTGATTAGAACAAGCATATTCTAGAGAGTGCCTTGAAAGGGGCCCATGGATAATAATACTATATATATTATTATATAGTACCTAGGTGCATATGGTTAGCGTTCCTTTCTTTCAGAAAATGTGTGTAGCAATCAACATTTTGGGATAAGAGTTTTGATTTCTGGGTGAGGAACTTAGCACCTGGAAGCATGCTTCAGTCCAAAGAGAGTTAAGGAAGATTTGCCTTAGAAATCAGTGCCATTCCTTGTGATGGAAACCACCACTGATTCCATTGATGGTTTTTTTTTTTTAAAGAGACCGGTAGGAGTTGTCTTCCCATGGGGACTGGAATTCAGAGAGTTTAGGATAACCATTCTTCCTCACTCACCCTTCCCTCCTGTCCTGCATTTCCAGATTACTTTTCTATTTCATTTTAACTTGGGGTTGGAGGAAGAGGAGGGAGGTGAAGCCACCAAGAAATCACAGTGTGCGCTGGCCCTTTAAAACACTCTGCCTAATGTGATCTATATGGATGGCCGGCTTTTAAGTTTCATAGGTTCTAGGATTACAAATTAGCTAATTTTAATCAAAACATGTGAAATGTTATCCCGGCTGGATATAAAGGCTGACTGTGCTCGATGCTTGGGGCTCACGTTGTTGACTTTGGCTGCAGGAGCACTCCGTGGTTTGGGAGATAGTTGTCCTTCTACAGTATAACAGATGTTTGTCTGAACTGGTGAGGAAGAAACAAAAACAACATTGTGTGAAGGGGAAAAATTACACAATTTTTAGCCAGTGCTGCAGGACTAAGTATGGAATTAACCTTCATGCACAGAATTTCCTCTTTTTAAAATGTTATTTTTCTTCCAAGTTGCCACCTACTATTTGAAGTTTTAATCCTTGTCATTGCAGTACAGAGTAGCATTAAATAAGAAGTTTTACGCAGCAACCAATTCAATTGCCTGAAGTATCCATATTTTTTCCCTAGTTTGGAACAATGTGTAAGAGACCCCAGGTCAGAATCTTCAGTCAGGTCAGTGCGCACCACGCTAGTGAGGGGTGAAATCCCATTTCTAGAGTAGTTCTTCAGTATGCATTCTTCTAATATGATAGCACCCGAAGTTCTCATTTTTAAAGTGATTTCTCAAAGTCAGAAGGTGGGTTATCTTGAACTCGTGAATATTTTCTGCTTTTAATGTTAATAACCACATCCATAAAGCCCTTTCCCATACCTCTTGGTATTACTACCTCTCCATTTCCCCAAACCTAAAATTGTAGAGTAATGCAACAAGTTGATTGCCTTATGTAAAAATATGTGCAACAAAATGTCACCGAGAACATAATGTGGCCTTGTGCAGCTTCATACCGGTGCCGCTGGAGCTGCCTGGCTGTGTTTGCCTTCATCTGAACGGCTTTCATCTGGACCAGTGTAAACTAAGCCCTGGTAAGTAATCACTGCCCGGCAGAAAGAAAGGAATGTATACAGCTAGCATGGCCTAAGCTGTAAAAACGGAAACCTGAGCCCCCACCGTGGATCACATATCAAGGCTGGAAGGTAGGGGAAATGAAAGGGGGAAAGAGGAGAGAGCGAATGCAAAAGTCAGCCTGGGAAGTGGAGGATCAGGAGGAGGCCCCCCTTAGGGAGAGTTGGCTCAGGGATTAGGGAATTTTATCGTGGTGTCCAGTGACCTACTCAGGTTTCAACACTGCTTGGATCAAGTTGCTTCTCTGTGAGCTGAAAGAAAAAGGACTGGTGTGTATGTGATTTTTTTTCCCCTTGGGGTAATAGAAAGGACATTGGTACGTGTCTATTTTAAGTACAGCAAATGCAGGGCACTGAAAATGAGCACCAAAATTGCCTCATCATAGAGACTTCAAGATTTCCTAATTGAGATAGTCACACATTTATTTAAAAATGGACGGAGAAGACAAACTGGCTGAGGTTTAGCTGACACCAGTAATGTCATTGGAGATTGTCTTCATGTGGCTAGAAGCTAATGTTGGTTGCTGTTTCACCAGATCAGATATTGAGTTACATTTTCCTTATCACTGGTATAATGTACATGGCAGTTGTAACAAATTTAAATTTGATACAATATAATTTTGTGTGTGAAAAGTACATGACTTGGCATAGCTTGCCTTTAGTGTCCTCTAGTGAAAATATCTTCAAGTAGAAATGTTTGTCTCATTATGATCTTTACTGTGTTTCATTATCTTTCCTTTCCCACACTTCATCCTGGTTTTTCTTAATTAAAAAGACTTGTTACATTACTGTACTTATAATCAGTCTGCCTTGTTTAGTTAGTGACCAACAGAGAGAATTTTAAACAATCAGATGGCAATTCAATTTATATTTTGAGTACTTTCGGTTTCTAAAGTGAATATTGTGATTGTATCTAATGTAATATGCCTTCAATATATTGTTAGCTCACATGAATCATTATAAGTGGCCCTTAGGAGGAAATTTGACATATGGAAGTGTTAATTTGTTTCAGGAGTTCATCCAGAACATAATATAGAAACTAGATGTAGTATTGGATGTGTAAATGTAAATATATGAGTGAGTGTAAATATAGTTGCACTTAAGGATATGTATTTTATATGCAGAGATCTTGGTTGAGCATGAACATGATTAGTGACTAGCAAACAGTAATACAGCTCAAAAAAGTCTAAGCTATGTGTAGAGATAATGAGTCAGATTTTCATCTTCTAAAACTCTTTGACAAAACCAATGTGATTAGATCATGCACTCTGCCCTGGAAACTTTCCTAAACAAACCAAAATTAATGCATTTACAATGTTTGGCTTCCTTATCAATTGCTCAGGTACAGGATAAGCTGTGTTAAATGTTTTAGGTTCTTTGCTGAAGAAGTTCTCTGTCTATAAATATTCTTAATAAGTAATTTGTACCTAAAATTATGCTTCAGTCCTAATGTTAGAGTCAGGCACATCTGTTAGAGTTTAGTAGTAAACCCACCATAAGATTTTCTAGTTTAGTTTCTGATGGTCTCCATTTGGCATTAAAAATGACCTGTGTCAATTGCATAGACAATAAAGCAAGTTGCAGAGTTGAGCTTGTGAGTGTGGTGATTTAAATAGCTTGTCATAAAATAAAACAGTGATATCAGAATGTGGATTGGAAAAGTCAGCATGTTTAAGGTTGAAACCAGCTCATTACTAAAGCAGGTATATTTTAAGTTTTGCTCCTGAAACTCCATCCTGATGTCAGAAACAGTAAGGAACCTAGGAAGTGGGCTTGGGACCAGATCTCACTGTGGCATTCACAAATTATGTCAGACCTCCCTGGCTAAGAAGTGGTCTGGGTGTGCTGTCCGGCAGGGCTGGGAATTCATGTCAGGTGGGACGTGGCCCTTGCCCCTCGGGAGCTGGTATAGGATGTTCCCTAGCCCACTGGCCTTGTCCTCTGCATTGCTCTCAGTTGTCCTGCTCAAGGCTCTAGTCTCAACCCAGAGGAGAAGTTCCTGGGAGGGCACAGAGAGCTATGAATCCTGCTCTGTTCAAACCTGGAGTTTTCTGAAGAGTCTCTTTCTCCATCTGTGAACCTGTGAGGATGATGTGTGGTAGAGCAAGACTCTCTAAGCCTTACACAACTCACAGGTTCCAGAGAGGAGGAAATGGAAAGGAACCACTCCACTTCCTCCCGAATCTGAAATAAACATTTGAACTAGAAGAAAATGAGTCTGACAGACTCATTCCCTTCTGCGTTTCCTGCCTCTGTGCTTGCCAAGCCCGGCTCTGAGAAGCCAAGCTCTACTCTCCTTGTGTGAAAGACGGACTCATAGGAACCAAGAGGTAACGGAGTTTTTAAAGGAAAGTCAAAAAACAGGGCCTCGAAAAGGGCAAATAGCAGTGAATACACACTACAAGTGACTGTCTGAAAAAGGAGAGTTCGGGGAAAATAGAATATCTTGCTAGGGTGACCAGACTTTTTATATCTTCTAAGGAAGGATTCTTTTTATTGAGTCTTTATACTTTTTCTTTTGAAAAAATTATTAGAAGTAGTAGAAGGTGGATCCTTTAAAAATCTCAGAAGTCTAAAACTTCCTTTTGCGGAATGGGAAGTCAGCCACATTTACACTCTTGAGCTAATAAGATTATTGAATATTTTCCTAAAAGAAAAGGGATATTCCAGGGGAGAATGGAAAAAAAAAAGCAACTTTGTTTTTGATGGTGCCAGTTGAAACATGTAAACAGACATGAAAGCCTGAGGTGGGTGAAATTTGCTGAAGGTATATTTTCGAATCTGTAGACTGATGGGTGTTAATATCTCTTATATAACTAAACGTCTGTGGAACTCCTGCTTTAAGGCCAGTGACTTTGGCATGGACAGGGAAACAATGTCACAAGTCTTGGTGATTTTGAAGCCAGTGCTGCAGCTGTGATAGGACACAGCTGCCCACAGCTGCACGCCTGCTGTGCCTGCCACAGTGTCAGCCCGAGGGCTGGCCTCCACAATTCCACACATTTGTTTGACCTTTTTAGGACATTTGATGTCCTGACCACAGATTAAAACATAGGGACATCATTGTCTGCTCCGCATCACAACAAGACAGTAAAGCAACATAGATGTTTACATGTGGAAACATACACATTTTGGTTTCATGTGACAATTATACAACCTCCCCATTGAGACTGTGTCAATAAGAGAGCAAGACTTTCTCCTCAGGCCTGCTCCAGGTCAGAGCTGGACTTTAGTGTTCTGAGGTATCCCCTGCCCTTAGAACCGTGTTATAATCCTTGGGTCGTGGCTGAGAACAGTGCTGCAAAGTGACCCAGATGGAGCTCAGTGACCTTCTTCAAAGGATTTCAGGCCAAGAATCTGTGTGTGGTTCAGGGACAAAAAACAGGGCTCAGTGGGTGCAGTCTGCATACAGAGTATGAACCTGGCAGCTCTTCATGACATCCGTGTGAATGATTCTCTAATGAGACGTCTGTGGGAGTGGCTTTTCCTTAGGATGCCTTCTGATCCTGTGAAGTCATGAGTGTGGAGGCACTCTGTAGACATTTCTTTTCCACTACTTAAATTTTACCTCCTTCTTGGTAAAACCCTTAAAATGAAACTGATCCATTAGATCTGTGTTAAGAGAGATGACTTGAAGTTGAACCAACTTGAATTCCCAACAGTCTGAGAGTGCTTGTTAACATTGGATGTTATAATTTTTTTAACTTTCAGATCTGGGGGATAGATAGAGCTAGAAGCTGATTTCTAATCAAGTTTAATTCCTACTTCCTACAGAAGAAATTGCCTTTCTTCTGCAGCTTCCTCCCCCGAGCCCTTTCAGTTCAGTTCAGTCGCTCAGTCATGTCCGACTCTTTGTGACCCCATGGACTGCAGCATGCCAGGCTTCCCTGTCCATCACCAATTCCCGGAGCTTACTCAAACGCATGTCCATCGAGTCGGTGATGCCATCCAACCATCTCATCCTCTATTGTCCCAAACCCTTTAAAAATCTTAATTAGCAAGTCCAATGATGCTTAATAGAAATTTACTTTACAACTCAGTCAGAACCCATGGAGGTGAAAAGGGAGATAAAATATTTTCCAAAAATAATCATCATTCTATTATTCATAACCTTAACTGGCAGAGATACTAGCATTTCTTTTCCTGCCTTGTAAATTGTGCAGGACTGGGGGTTTCCTTTTCCTTTGAAAGTATTTCTCATATGCTGTACTTTCTTGGGTAATGTGTGTCAGAATGTTTTGAAGTTAAGTGATGTAACTGGCAGATCCTTTTTATTGTCATTAGGACTATGAATATGACTGACATGGTTGTCTGTGAGAAGACTATGTGTTAATTTTTAATTAAAACTTTTTTATTTTTATAAAATAATTCATAGGCATGACAGAAATAGTAGAATAAGCAATACAAATAGCAAAAAAAGAAAAACAAAGTCTATAGTTTTCCCACCCAAACACAATTACTGTCAACATTTTGATGTATGTCTTTCCATGTTCTTTTTTATGTATGATACATTTTTAAAAGATGGTTTTATAGTGTAGTAACCTTCCTTTTTGAACTTAATATATTGTTAACAGTTTTTCATGGCAGTAAAAATTTATCCACAGAATATTTTAGTGGCAAAGTAGTATTCTGTTTGAGCAATTTTATGATTAAGCTATATTTATTTAACAAAATTCTGATTGTATTTAGTTTATTTCTAAGAAAACAACACTGAACATACATTGTTTTGTACATATTTCCTTAGAATAGTTTTTACCTAGGAATAAATAAAATTGCTAGGCATACCTAGAAATAAATAAAATTGCTGAATCAAAGAGTATGTAAATTCTTCAGCTTTTATTGCATACAGTCAAGTTACCTTTTCTAAAAATTGAGTCAACTTGAATTCCTAATAATTTGAGGATGTTCATTAACATTGGATGTTATAATTTTTTAAACTTTCACACACTTTTTTAAGAATCATGTATCCTGAATTTTGTTTCTATATTTACACTTTAGAAAAATATGGAAAAGTCATTTTTCTATATTTACACATTTTAAAAAATATTTGTGGATGTATCCAAATGTATCCACATTTATTGATTAGATTGTGCTGGATGAGGCATAAAATGAAATAAAAAGTTTCTGCCCTCAGATAACTTACAGCGTGTTTGGGATGGAGGATATATTTTACTAGCACTGGAAAGGGATATAGGACTTGGAGTAAAATGGAAATTATATTTGTGAGAAGAGGGAGAATGTGACTTTCCCCTCGTTTGAATGAATGATTGGGAGCTCTCCGAAAACTTTCTGCTTTCTTGGGTAGGATACCGAGTTGAAAACAAATCGACATTTGGTTATGCAAGGCCTGAGATGAAAGAAATCAGTGATTCCCACCCTATATTTTAAAGTTGGATTGGTGTGTTCAGAATAAAATCATTAGTCCTCTTTGAAGACCTTGAAGTACTTTCATTTCAGAGGTATTTTGAGATTTTGTAATTACTGTGATTTTCAAAATGACTTGGAAGTCAAGTCTTTATTGTTTACCTGGTAAAATGTTCAATTAAAAACCATTTAGATTGAACTTTGACATGCATACAGTATTTTTAGTTGAGTAAGGAGAATGTCTAATGAATGTCCTGTGAATTAAATTCCAACGAAAGTAAATTTTGCCAGCGTAGAAAGAACTCAGAGGAATGAGGAAAAGTAAAGTTTCCCATCTTTCTACTATTTATTATTTCCACCTTTTTTTTTTTTTAAAGTCTAGGAAAAGATCAGGCTTTCAGACTAACGTTAGAATTAGAATTTTCTTCTTTCTTTAGGAATCCTGGAGATGAGAGAGGGGGATCTGAAAGGGAGAGAAAAGGTATGGGGGTAAAGTATTAAAAGTGCAAAGCCATTAGAGTCAGATGTGATGTCAAAAAGTTGTCAAATGAAAAGATTAAATTTTAATTGTGAATTTTAAGAACCACTATTCCAACAGTACAGATAATTAAGGAGAGTAGAGATGAATGACCAAATCAGAAAACAAGTTTACCGTAGGAGATATGTCCTGGTTAGAAAGCTCTTTGTATGTGAAATTGACATCCTGTAATATGATTTCTTTGCAATTCTTTGTTGGACCACGGAAGTAGTTATTTTGGAGTTGCTGACACATTGGACTGAGCAGAATTTATAGTAGAAAGAGTCCTGGTATAAGAATCAGAAGATCTGTATTTTTGTTCTGACTTTACTAGGTGATCTCTCATGCCTGCCATTTACCTTCTGTACGTTCCAATTTTCTGTTGTAAAATGAGGATGTCACAGAGGTTCACCAAAAGTTTACTGTGGAAACCAAACACCTAACTCGCAGGGTTGTTGAAAGGAACAAGAGAGTTAAAGGATGTGGAAACACTGTCAAGTGCTATAAGAGTGTTAGACATTATCATTGTAATTATAGTGACCTATTTTCCAAACCCAAATTGGACCACATGGTATGAGAGAGGATTTTTGTGTCACTTCCAAGGGCGAGAGGCAGTCTGCAAAATGTGTTTTGGGTGCCAGAATATTGAAATTCTGGCACTTTTGATGGTGTGTGGGAACAATGATAAAATATTTGAGATAGTGGCTGTTCAGTGAAATTTATGATGTGTGATCACTGTAATTATGATATTTCTTTGTGAAATGTACTTTATTTCATGGGTAAGTAGAAGTTCTTTGATTTCACATAGTCTTAGCGCTGGAAGGGACTTTAAGAGACTGTACTAAAGTTTCCTGCTGTAAGTCTCCATGAGAAATTCTGGGTGAAGATTCTGGGGGAAACCAACTTTACAATTTCTGTCCGCACAGTAGCTTGACCTTTTATTGAACATCCTTACCTCAAAAATTTCTCTGCACTTTTATCACCTCAATTTTCTGGTAGAAAAACTTGAAAACCCTTATGGACCATAAACATTAAATTCACTTCTCTTAGAATATGTCATGTTTCTTGGATGGTTACTACAAAAATCCATTTCATTTCCTTTGGTTTGGCACCATAACGAGCCCATATGATGTCTAGCATCAAATTCTAAGTTTTAATTCTAAATCAAATTAAAAATTATTTATTTCTTGGGGTTCTTCAGTTTCTTAGTATAGTATAGTATATAAGACAGAGGTAATACCTACTTCTTGTAGTTATACTACAAGAAACTTTGGTGTTTGTTTTCTCTTTTATCTTGTTCCTTTTTTATGAAAGGTTTGAGATTTGTGGCTCAAGGCTTTATAAACCTTTTATTTTCTGCTTTTGCAATCATATATCTAAACATTAAGGTGTTTCTTTTTATTTTCAGTGATAAGAAAGGAAATGCTTAGAGTTTATTTTCACTGACATTTATAGTAACTCAAAAATCATGAAATAGATCATGTTCATATTGATTGTTCCATGAGGCCCCTGAGTTTTCAGCACAAACCATAAACTGAGTGATGCAGTTAAGGTGCCCAAATAATACAAATTTGGTATCAATAATCCAGTTGCAATTTCAGTTTTTACCCAAATGTTTGAAGCTTCTGGATCCCATCCTTGGTTCTGAAAGTCTGAATGGGTTTGCAGCTGAACTGAAACAAACAAATCTATATCCTTGACTGGGAGGTTGCTCCATGAATGATGCATCTGTAGCTTTGTGTCACTTCAGAGATTAGACACAACCAGCGAGAGGCGCCCAGGATACAAATGGCCTAGAAAATTAGACATGGTGGCCAGCAGTTATCTTTTTGGCTCATTTCTCTTAGAGATTCAGGCAGACAGTATACATTACCAGGAGGATGGCTTGAACTTGGCTTTTAACACTGTTGGGAATTGTGGGGTTTTTGTTGTCGGTTTGTTTTTTAATGCAAGGTATAATCGTTATCCTTGAGGTTTCTGCTGCCAGACCCCTGATGGAAGACCTCTATTTGTGTGCCTAGGACTGTCATTCTCCAGCCAGGCACTCAGCTCAGTGAAAGAAATTGAGAACTAGGGAAGAGTGACACCTCATTCAATTAAGAATGTCTTTTGATTGAGTAGTGCCGTGTTTAGCTGAATCCTCCTCAGTGGTATTCCAGAAGTTGCTGAGCTTATTATACATATCGATCATATCATCTTTGCACATTCATGAAAGGAATGTCTATTTAATGTGGACATGACCAGCCATCAGAGAGAATAAATGCCTCGCTAAAGCTTGATATGGCTGACTGTTGGCCTTGTGGATGGTAGCACTGAATCAATCTGTCTAGATTTTTTAAAAATTGCTTGTGCATTATACCATCACAGATTGACCCATTTGGAGCTCTGAGCTCAAGTGGGTACTAAAGCAAAAAGAAAAAAAGTCTAGCATCATGTAGGTGGTTTGAAATACCAGGTTTGTTTTTGTGGAGTAGTGTAATATTCTTTCTTTTTTATGCAACCCTGCTGAAATCTAAAGTGAAATTCAAAAGAACGTGGAACTTGCATGTTGAGGCTGTGCACGTGCTGGTTGAGCCTGGGCGCTTTGTCTCAGGTATAAATTATACATCCCAGTGTAATTCAGAAATGACAACTTCTAGGGAGAAGGAGAAAAGATTCTTTGAGTCACAGAGAAGGTTAAAATACATAGTTTTTCTAACTCCATCTAGGGCGCTCAGGCTGTCTTGCCAGATAAAGATGCCTTAAAAAATTTAGATGCCTTAAAAAAATTAAGGTCCATCTAGTCAAGGCTATCAGAGAAGGCGATGGCAACCCACTCCAGTACTCTTGCCTGGAAAATCCCATGGATGGAGGAGCCTAGTAGGCTGTCGTCCATGGGGTCGGGAAGAGTTGGACATGACTGAGAGACTTCACTTTCACTTTTCACTTTCATGCATTGGAGAAGGGAATGGCAACCCACTCCAGTGTTCTTGCCTGGAGAATCCCAGGGACGGGGGAGCCTGGTGGGCTGCCGTCTGTGGGGTTGCGCAGAGTCGGACACGACTGACACGACTTAGCAGCAGCAGCAGTCAAGGCTATGGTTTTTCCAGTGGTCATGTATGGATGTGAGAGCTGGACTATAAAGAAAGCTGAGCACTGAAGAATTGATGCTTTTGAACTGTGGTGTTGGAGAAGACTCTTGAGAATCTCTTGGACTGCAAGGAGATCCACTGAGTCCATCCTAAAGGAGATCAGTCCTGGGTGTTCATTGGAAGGACTGATGTTGAAGCTGAAACTCCAGTACTTTGGCCACCTGATGCGAAGAGCTGACTCACTGGAAAAGACCCTGATGCTGGGAAAGATTGAGGGCAGGAGGAGAAGGGGACGACAGAGGATGAGATGGTTGGATGGCATCACCAACTCGATGGACATGGGTTTGAGTAAACTCCGGGAGTTGGTGATGGACAGGGAGGCCTGACGTGGTGCGATTCAGGGGGTCGCAAAGAGTCAGACACGACTGAGCTACTGAACTGAACTGAAAAAAATTCATTCAGCAAACATTTATTAAGCTCTTACTCTATGGTATAGGATTCTTCCTTCTATTAATTTTTCCAGTTTAATTGAGATATAATTGACAGAAAACATTGTATAAGTTTAAGGTGTACAATGTGTTGGTTTGATACATTTATATATTGTAAAGTGACTACAACCACAGTATTAGGTACCACCTCTATCCTGTAACATAGTTACCTTTTTTACAGTGAGAAGATGTAGAATCAACTCTCTCAGCAACATTCAAGTGTATGATAGTGTTCTTAGCTACAATCACAGTAGTATACACGGTTCTGTACTATACCCTTTGACCAGTCTCCTCATTTCTGCCACCCCTCAGCCCGGGTAATCCCTTCTCTCCTCTGTGTTTCTCAGATAGAGATACTTTGAGGCACACACAAGCATTAAGACCTAGCAGTGGTTAAGTTCATTAAAAATAGTCACCTGGTAGTATAAGCTTTAAATTTGTTCAACTATTATTTACCCATTATTTCCACAGCTTGACATCTATACTAACAACAATAATACCTTACATTTATAGAGTTGTCCCTCCAAATCCACAGGGGATTGGTTTCAGGGCATCCTGCCTCCACACTGGAATACCAGATTCTTAAGTACTCAAGTCCCTTGTGTGAAATGGTGTAGCATTTTCATATAACCTATGCGCACCCCTGCCATATACTTTAACTCATCTCTAGATTATTTATAATACCTAATATAATGTAAATGCTAGGTAAAGAGTTGTAAGTACAATATAAGTGCTATGTAAATAGTTGCCTGCATGACAAAGTCAAGTTTTGCTTTTTGGAAGTTTCTTAAAATTTTTTCCTAAATATTTTCCTTGGGGGTACCTTGAATCTATGGATATGGAACCTGCAGATACTATATGGCTGATTGTATATTGATTTATAGTTCATAAAGTGTTTTCACGTGTTATCCAAAATCTGAGCTGATTAGTAACCTTAAAGTTATTTGGTGCTTTTACGTTATTTGTCATGAAGACAATCATAGTGACCTTTGATTTCATGGGGAAAGAATCTGTCACTTATGGAATTCATAAAGGAAGATATGCTTTGATGTTTAAAGACTACTGTTACAAAACATAAAATTAAAAAGGGAAACCCTTATAGCCTACTCAGCTTCCTGGATGGTAGTGGTTGACAGCTGAGGAATTATTTCTTTGCTGAGATTTTGCTTTATCTGAGATCAGAGTCATGTTAAGAAACACCACCTGAGTTAGAAAGCAATTCTAATTTAAATTAATCTGAGCCACAAAATGCTCGATTGTTTTCAGTTTCGAAATCTCTTCTTAGCTGTTTTCGTGCTTTTACCTTTCAATATTTTTGTATTAGTTCAAGATACAGACTTTGCAGAAGGATATGCCAAAATATGACTTCCTATTCTTAAGCAAAACTGACAAATGCCTTTTTTCTTATTATCTTTAAATTGCAAATGTCTGAAGGCCTGTCATAATTGGGTGCGTCATCCTGAGATTTAAATGCATGACAGTTTTCAAACGTGATTTGAAAAATGAACATGACTCTAAGGAAGGAAGGGCAAGGCTGGCAGAATACGGGGTGGTGCTAATAGAATTCAATGTATGCATTCTTTTTCAAATAGTTATTGATTATATACATAAATAGCCTATGCTTTTCTTTCAGAACTTTGCAGAAAACACCATGAATGAACTCCTTGGCTGGTATGGCTATGATAAGGTTGAATTGAAAGATGGTGAAGATATTGAATTCAGGAGCTATCCTACAGATGGAGAGAGCCGGCAGCACATTTCTGTTCTCAAAGGTAATGACATTTAATGTCCCTTTGTTCATGCAAACAAGGATTAACTATCTCAACCTGCCAGAATTGAGTTGCTCTGGGACTCATTTTGTTGATTATGCCAATAGTTGATTTAAATGTGCATCCCCAGGAGTGCTTTCCCATAAGCAGAATATAAGAGCACAACATAAAACAAAAACAGACACAGCTTAATCTCCTTCCAGCTATGGGAGGGCTAGCTAGACAGGGCTAGGGATCCTAAACACTGCAGTCCTGCTCACAAATATAGAGAAAGGGACAGTGTTTGCTAACTTCTACTTTCCTAAACCCTTTGATATATCAGTTTTTAAGGGCTGGTGCTGTTAAGTGAAATGTTAGGTTTAAAGTTTCAGACTGCAAGAGACAATCATGGTTAATTTGGTAATTTCTCTTCTTGCCCCCCAGTTTTAGGTGAGAATTCTAAAGGAGAGCCCTACTTCTATTTTCTGTTTGAAGTTTTCACCTTATCCCCACAGCCTTGGATAGGGTAAGAAGAAAAGTAAGAGAGTAGTAGATGATTGGATCCTATATTATTCTTTAGGAATTATCATCGAAGCCTGGCCAGGGAGTAGAAATTAGAGGCTTGGCAGAGTTGACTTAACACTAATTCTTCCAGTGGGTAGCGATGCCAGATACCCCATGAGGGGAGCCTAGAACCCTTGGTGGGTGTTGCTCTGCATACTGAATTTATGAACCTAAATATGGATTGAAGATTTGTTCATCGAAGAAAAGAAGAGGAGTATGTGAAGAAGCTATTCATTTGGGGAACTTGAATAAAATGTGGGCTAAACTAATTGTGTGATATCATTGGCAATTTGATCTGTATTTTCATTGCATGCAAAATCTTTTGGCATACACTACCTGTTCAAGCATTTTATTTCCAGTCTCTAAGATAGTGCTTTTCCTTCTTATATGCCAAGCAACGAAATGTAAATGAGCTGTCCTGCGGGCATGTGGAATTGAACATACCTGACAAATTTTATGTTAAGCTTGCTATGAAATTGTCCATATCATGTTACAGAGATAATATCATCAATTTCACTGTAAATGAAAAATGCAAGTCATGAGTTTATATTCTATAAACTAATAGCTCATTTAATACTTGGTCTAGTAATAATCTTTGCCTCTGGGGAACATGGAGAGAATGCCGTGATATGCTACTGAAGGGAAAAAGTTGTGTTCCATGGTTGAGTGTTTTATTTATTTTTTTAATGGTTCATATGCGAGGATAAGATTCACAAAGTTCATATCATTGTAAGTTTTCTTTGTGATCATTTTTGTTAATTTGTAAAAATTATTTCATTTATTTATTTTTGACTTTGCTGTATCTTTGTTGCTGTGTGTGGGCTTTTCTCAAGTTGCGGCCAATGCGTGGGCTCAGTAGTTGTGGTTCCTGGGCTCTAGAGTCCAGGCTCAATATTTGTGGTGCACCGGTTTAGCTGCTCCAAGGCATGTGGGATCTTTTTGGACCGTGGATTGAACCCGTGTCTCCTGCACTGGCAGGCAAATTCTTTACCACTGAGTCACAGGGAAGCCCCATTTTTGTTAATTTTTAATGGCTATTAATGGGTTAATTTAATGAGTCTACCCTGTGAAATAGCAGTTTGTGTTCTTTTTTCCTAATCATCAGCTTCTTTCTCATTGGTTCTTTTGATTATATTACCACTCAACTTTATAATATATCAGGACCTGGTTACCATCGTAGGGGGGCACTTTTTAAGCGTCTCCTTTGGTAGCCAGAGAGCGATGCCTGCCATATATCACTTTGTACATGTAAAAGGTTAATTGCCTCTCAATTTTCTATGGGCTTTTACAGTGCTAAAATTCATCACTACGATACAGTAGAGATATTAGCTATCATGGTGGAGCAAATGATAAAGGAGCCCATAAGAAATTTACCGTAACACAGCTGAGAAAGGTTCAGGATTAAGTTCTGGTAAAGTGTTTAAAGATTGGCAAGAAAAAAAATTTTATTCCATAGCCATTTTACTTGAGAAAATGTGGTTGTAAGGAAAGTAAGTCTTTCCATCATATTGAATGATTTTTTTTTTCTTTTACAGAAAATTCTTTGCCAAAACCCAAATTACCTGAGGACAGTGTTATTTCACCATACAATATAAGCACAGGCTATTCAGGGCTTGCCACAGGAAATGGACTCAGTGACTCGCCTGCAGGGTCGAAGGATCATGGCAATGTGCCCATTATTGTACCTTTAATTCCGCCACCTTTCATAAAGCCGCCGGCAGGTAAGTCACTCCTGGGGTTTCCAGTGATCATGATTTACGGAAAATTGTTTAAACTGCCCTATGATAATTATTCAGTGCTTAGGTTTATTTTGGAAAAGACTGTTTTAGGGACATTGCAGCTAAGAAATGTGAGTGTATGTATCATTTGAAGAGCATTACTTTGTTAAGCAAATACCCCCAATCTACCAGTGCTTAGGCTGTTGACCTTCAACTGACAATACATTTTCCTACCCCTGGCTACAAAAAAAGTTATTTTCCTTCTCTGAAATCTATTTAAAATTAAAAAGGATAAATTAATTAAAAAAAAAAAAAGACATAAACTGATCGGTTAACAAGAAAAAAAGGTTGAGCTCTTTGGTGTGGTGCAGTGAGGACCACGTCTCCCTGGTGCGTTTCCCAAAGGAAGGGGCAATTTATAAAGCGTGTGTGGCAGGCTTGTTCCCCAGTGTGCCTTTCTTCTAAGTCTACTTAAGAAACAACCCGGGTTACTCATCTCGTACAGAGTTGGTTCTAATTCCTGGAAAGCTTTCTTTAAGAGCTTTTTGAAAAATGGAGATTCAGATTTTACTTGGATGAAAATGTAATCAGTTCTTGTCTATTTCCAGAAAATTAGATGGCAGTGTATTAAGCTAGATGGCTATAGGCTGAGCATGATGTTATATTGCAAGTTAGGTTACAGTTATGTTCCACATGGAGAAAGAAGGTCAGTAATATTGTGTCTGGCTTGTTGTAAAATGTTAGAATTTTGCTAGAATGCTTAATTGCTGTGCTGGTTATTTTTCTGTATGTTGAATTAAGCAATGATAAATATTGAATTTTGATAGCAGTACTTACCGTAACTCATTAAAGGTAACGCTTGTATTTTATTTTTTTTTTTTGCGGGGGGAGAAGATAGGTGTTTGGTTATGTTTCCATAAATGGTGAACATGTTTGTAAAATATAAATTACTGGGCTTACATTATAGATATATTTATACCATCTTCTAAGTGTTACTAACATTTTCCTTCATGGTATGGTCACATTCTCTTCCTTGACCTATTACATTTTAGCAGCAAAAGTGTCCTTTCATACTGAGGTCCTCACATATGTCATTAAAATCCATTTACATATAAAAATCACTTGTGATCGTGTTTGTCTACTGAATACTAACATAATTTTTGTTTTATGTAATGTTTGTCTTTGTAATGCCACTGTTACTCTTTGGTTGGCTGTTTTATGGTGCAGAGGGACCCAGATTTATCTCCTAAAGGGTCAAAGATATATTTTGCATAGAATAGCTGGAGAGAAAATTGACTAATTTTGTAAATGTAGGATTCTTTGTTTTGATGTATGTCAGTGGCTTCAGTGCGTGGTGATGTTGAAGATACCAGTAAAACAGCGTGACTCAGTGAAAAGAACACAGGCTTCAGGTTCAGATAGATTGGGTTCAAATCTAGACTTTGTCATTTACCGAGTCTGTGAGTGTAGAGAAGCTAGGTAATTTCCACATATATAAAATGGGGGTCGCAGTTTCACCACCTGAGATAGTTGTGGCCCTGAGATGAGAAAATGTATGTAAAGCACCAACATAGTGCTTGCCGCAGGGAAACCATTCAGTACATACCATGCCTCTTTGTCATCTTTTTTTTTTTCAGTCCTTATTCTGCCCTAGAGTTATCATGCACATAATTTGTGCATAAAAAGGTGTGCATCCAAATGCAAATTCTCCTCTAAGGTTTATTTGAGCAAAGCAAACAGCTCTAGAAATTAGCATAGCTGAGGCTAACATGAGTTTGGCATGCCAAAAAACCTGCCCTGGAGTTTCCTGCTGAGCCAGCCACGTGGAATTCAAGCACACAGCTCCTATTTAACTCTAATTCCACATCAGATCAGGAAATAAATATGCAAAGGATAGAGGCCAAAAATTGAGCCTTGGAAGTCTTAGATGTAAAAACTCTGAGGAATTAAAAGCCAGAGTAACTGAACACCAGTGGTTTTGTGCTGTCTTCCATGGAATTCTAGGACACTCATCTGTTGAAAACAGAATATAAGAGAGGACATGTTTAATTTTCTGTATCTGCTCTAAATCTTGACCCAGTCCTACTCCTGGGTTCCATATGACAAGACAAAGGTACACAAAGTTCTCTGCTTTCAAGGAGCTTACTCTATTATTGCCTAAGCAGAAACTTACAGGAGAGGTGAATTTTGACTTATGTTATTTAGTGCAGGGGTCGTCACAGCTACTGAACTCTGCTGTGGCAGCAGAAAAGCAGCCATAGATAAACAGGCCATAAACAAATGGGCCTGGTTGTGTTCTAATAAAACTTTATTTACAAAAAGAGCAGCAAGCAGGCTTTGGCTCAGGGAAAATAGCTTGCTGACCCTTGCATTAGGGTAAGATTGGCAAAAGTCTCATGATAACAGGAAGGTGAATAGAGTTTCTAAGAGTCAGGCTATGAGCTTTGTCAAAGTGCTCTCTGTTACATCACGAGGAAGGGATGTGACAGGGTAGGAAAACAGCAGGGTTTTTAGGGAATGTGGTGAGCTCTTGTCACATAATAGTAGTCCACCAGGATCTGTTGAATAAATGAATGAATGACATATTCAAATTCCTATTGCACATACATAAGACAGTAAAGGCTACTTTGTTGTTCACTGAGAAAGCGTGAGGATCTTGTTTGAGTTAATCTCAACCTTTTTGACCATGACCATAGCCTTTGTGACAGTGGTTTGAGTACTTATCCACAGATAAGTGTAAAGTTCACCAAGTATCCAAAAACTCCTACCTAGTTAATCATTTCAGTTCTTCCTTTTGCTAAAACTTTTACCAGAGTTGTTATTCAAGATAAGTTGAGGGACACTCACTGTCAATTTTCTAGCCATATATAGGTTAATGTGGCATTTCTTAGGGAAACTAACCATACAATGGCTGAAAGAAAGTGGCCCCTTGATAATCAGGCCCTGAATAATTTAGAGTTGACTGTATCATGCAAGTGTCCACCTCTCAGGATAGGGAAGATGAGCACTGTATGTATACTCTGGATTCCTGGAAAGAAAATAACTATTAGCATTCAAATTATTCCTGTTATACTGTAAACTAGCTATGTGAAAATGCTCACAACACCTTATGTTCATATTAAATCCTGTAGTTATGAAACTCATTCAAATTTATTATTTTATTTAATTTAATCTTAATAATAACCCTGGGAAATAGCATTTGAGATATCATTAAGTAAGGAACTAAAGCTCAGATGGTTAAATGGCTTTCTCAAGGTCAGGTGGCTTCCAAGTACTTGAATCAAGACTAGTACTAAAGTCTTCTGATTCCTAATCCAATATTCTTTCTAATATAAAGTTGCCATTTCAGCATATTTATATAGAATTTCCCTAGACTGTATCAGAATAGGAATACTAATTAATATGCTACTTCAGATTCCTTAATGATGGGGATACAACTTGTTTCTGCAGAAGGTTATTTTTTTCAAGCCCACATCTTTTGGGAGACTTGATAAGTTCTCTAGCTCTAAGCATCTGTGGTTCTGTGAACCTGGGTGAGCTAGTAATAGTAGTAAAACCCCAGCTTGGTTTTAAAGTCTTGCCATCATGAGGCAAGTTGCTTCTGCTCCGAGGTACCAGAAGGCTACATCTGGTCAGGCACTAGTTCCAGAGAGTTTCATGTGCTCAGGCAGGCTCACCACTGGATCTCGTCCACGTTTGGCAGCCAGTGGGCCCAGTGGAATTCTCGTGATCGGGAACACGGTGATACCACACTCGCTTGGATTTCCACTCTGCTTTTGCACAGCTGCAGACAGAAGTGTGGGGGTAGCTTATTCCTGGGCCTCGGGGACTGCTTTTCTGTTCCTGCACCCCTTTTCTTCTGAGAAGGGGAACTCCTCATGCCTTGGTGATTACCGCAAGCTTTGACCTCACTTTGGCTGCTTCTTTCCATCCAATTTCAACTGATTTCCGAGGCTAAGCTGCCCTTCCCTCCTCGGAGACAGAATCTGGCCCTTGGTGTAGGGTTTGTGACATCACGGTCGTTGCTGTGGTAATAGACTTGTTATAAACACAGAATAATAGCTCTGCTTTTACTTTTTTTCCCCCCTCCAAACAAATGAAGGGAATCACCATGATCCTTAAATAAAAAGCACAAACTTTTCTGCAGTGGACAGAGTAAGGTTTTGCCATACAGAGTAGCCATTTAAAAAAAATAGCTGTAAGAATATAGTTATAAGAATAATATTAGAAAATAATAGAAAGTGTTGGCCAACTCTTTTTATGCTAACATTCCTTTATCCTTTAAGTTAGAAGGAATATGAAAACCTCCTTCTTTGCTAATTTAAAAAACCAGAGTGTAAGCATAGTCTGAAGTGACAGAATATATTTCAGCAAGAGTTTTGAAAGATAAGTCAGGTTAATTACATTGTAACCTTGCTGTAAATCTTCTCATATTAGAGATTTTTAATATGAGTTCAACCTTTTGGGACTTCATTCAGAGAGGGCTGTACCACTAAAGGACTTTAGGCATGGATTATAAGAGCTGTGCAATAGTGAATCTCCATCAAAATACTTAGGTCTGCTCTGTTCCCCTGCAAGTTTGACTGTTGAAGCAAAGCCATTCAAAATGAATTTTAAATTCAGTAATTTTTTTTTACAAAGACCTTATATTAGGCTTTATTGCTTTACATATGTAATAGCACTCAGTTCCATTGACCAGGTGGCCCAGATGGTAAAGAATATGCCTGCAATGCAGGAGACCTGGGTTTGATCCCTTGGTTAGGAAGATCCCCTGGAGAGGGGAGTGGCTACTCACTCCAATATTCTTGCCTGGAGAATTCCATGGACAGAGGAGCCTGGCGTACTATACAGTACATGGGGTCACAAAGAGTCGGACACAACTGAGCAACTAACACTTCCACTTCCATTTCCATTGACTAGACATCAGCCCTCTGCAGTGGTTGGGCAAGGTTAGGTCTCCCCGCCTTGCCTACTCCTGGTTAAGGTAACCAGCTGGAACTTGAACCAAGATTTTCTATCTCTTGCTCTTAGACTTGTTCCAAGAACAACATTTTGTTCCCAAGACTTAAAAATGTCAGTAAAATGATTAGTATGATTTGTTTTGCTGATGAGGTAGCAGAGACTTTGCTAGTGAAAGTTTCACTGAGCCCAGCAGCAGAAGACACTGTATCTAGTAAACAGTATTTTAGATCTGAGTCTTTTGACAGGTTTTTCTGGAGGCTTATAACTTGCCTGTTACAAGTCTAGAATCCCTCTAGATCTCTGAATACTTTAAAATAAAATGAATGTGAAAAAAGGAGGGAATATACTTCTCTGGATGCATTTATATGGCAGTTTTGAAAAACATGTCTTTTACCTTAAATGATAAGTGACCATATTCATATTCCAGTATGTTCCCATGTGTGAGATGAGACATAGGGTCCATCCATACAGCACTCACAGGTTTATGTGGGGGACTTGAGATTAAGCTCCTAAGACCAGCTTGATTTCCTTTGTGCAGAAGTGTCTTGCCTTTCTTGGAAAACAGTGACCATTTCCTGTCTTCCAGGATGGTTTGCTTTCAGTGAGCTTTCCAAATTTGTGTTCAGTCATAGTCGTGGAAATGTATTTTTTCAGGCAAATCTTGAAATTCTTTAGGGGTTATAAGAACTGGGCTCTAAGGAACCATTAGCTTAACGGAGAATATGGAAACATTCACGTGATCTGCTAAGCTCTATGTATATAGCTGAGTAACCCACAGTTAATAAGCATGTTACTTTTTGGCTCTTGTAATTCTTACATGGAGCTGTACTTGCAGGAAAGCGGGAATCAGAACGTGGTTTCCATTATGATCATTATTTATTTTATCTGTTATTCAATATTCTTGGGGCTTGCATATGAATGCTGTATTCCAAACAGCCATTGAGAAAACAGGATTTAATAAAAATTGCTTTGCCATTTATTTATTTGTCCAAATTTTAAAATATGATTATTAAATAAAATTACCTACAGTTAATGGGATTTGGATGAGTTACTATTTATGTAGCAGATACATTTCTCATCAAAAAGAAGAGGTTCACTGAACCCTCAGATTTGGAGAGTTTTCCAAACCACTTAGGACAAGGACAGGAGGAATTATGGTAAATGGCAAGAGTAGTAGTAGTTAATAACAGTACTGATATAATCTCATCAAGCTAATATTTTCTGAGCACTTATTATGGGCCAGGCAATGTGCTAATAGATTATCTCATCTCATTTTCAGAACAACTCTGTGTGGATGCTCTTATTAACTTTGTTTTACAGATGAGGAAACTGAGACCCAGAAAAGTTAAGCAACTTGTCTGAGGTCACACAGGTAGTAAGTGGCCAAGCTGTTAGCTGAACTTAGGTGCCATATCTCCTTAACTCATATTCATACCACTGGACTATCGAAAACACAGTATCAGTCTTTCAGTCAATAGTGTATTTACTGAATGTTCTTTATATTGTATGAGATAAGATAAATCTATACAATATAAATGCAAATTATATATAATATATATAATGAAACATTTTATATATATATGTATATACACACACACACATATATATGGTGGAGCTTCCCAGGTGGCACTAGTGATAAAGAACTTGCCTGCCAATGCAGGATACATAAGAGATACAGGTTTGATCCCTGGGTTGTAAAGATGCCCTGGAGGAGGACATGGCAACCCACTCAAGTATACTTGCCTGCAGAATCCCCATGGACAGAAGAGTCTGGCGGGCTACAGTTCATAGGGTCGCAAAGAGAAACAACTGAAGTGACTTAGCGCACACACATGCAGATGTACATGGTACAAATATATATATCATCCCTGACCACCAAGCACTTGGCACCAAGGGTACCTGGTGGCAGTAGAGGGCAGTTAAAGTGGAGTAGTAGAAAGTCTACAGGCAGAGTCTCAGGACCGTTAAGGAGAAATGGCATCTGAAACATAATGTAGGCCAGAAGATAGTCACTGAAAATTCAAAGTGATAAAAAAGGCACAAAATGAAGCTTTAAAATGTTAACGACTATGATATGGGTCCTGTTTTATCTTTTTAAAGACAATCAAGGGGTCTTGAAAAGTTATTTCAAATTTCAACATGTTCAGTCATTCTTTTGTTGTTGTTTTTTATGAATTTATTATTGATTGTGCTGGGTCTTCCTTGCTACACTCAGGCTTTCTCTAGTTGAGGTGAGTGGGGGCCACTCTTCATGGCAGTGCACAGGCTTCTCATTGCGGTGGCTTCTCTTGTTGTGGAGCAACAAGGCTTTAGGCATACAGGCTTCAGTAGTTGCAACTTGCTGGCTCTAGAGTGCTGTTCAGTCATTCTTAATGCCAAATGGAGTGTATAGTTGAATGCTAGCATGATGTAGTGGAGAGACTACCAGAGCAAGAACCAGGAGACCTGGATTGTTAATGCCAGCTCTGCCATTTGTTGATTGTATAACCTTGGATAAGCCACTTAGCCTCTCTGAGCCTCAGTTTCCTTGTCTGAAAAATGATGTAGTTAATTGAAGTAATCTGTAATTTCCCTATATTTGTAAAATCTTGGCTTTGTGACTTGTATAGTGAATTGCCTAGATGATTTTATGATTTGAAAGGGTCTATTTTAACATGCCACAATATATATTTGTCAATTGACTATATTTAAAGCCAGTTACCTATGTGTATAGTTGCAGCAGCTGAAAGTCTGATGGAAGATTTATGCTACTTAGGGCAGCTTTCAATGATTGTTAATTTTTACTTTGAAAGAGTCATAAATAAATGCAGAAAATAAACTTATGGTTAGCAAGGGGGAAAGGTGGGAAGGAGGGATAAACTGGAAGACTGGGGTTGACATATGCACACTACTATATATAAAATAGATAACTAATAAGAACCTGTGTATAGCACAGGGAACTCTGCTTAATGCTCTTTAATGACTTGTATGGGAAAATAATCTAAAAAGAGAGTGGATATATGTATAACTGATTGACTGTGCTATACAACAGAAAGCAATACAACATTGTGTATCAATTCTACTCCAATAAAAATTAATTAAAAATAAAATAAAATTGAGAAAAAGTTCTACAAAGTGTTAAATATGAGTAAATAACAAGATTATATCACTCATATGTTATTAAATCTGATCATTTTGATGTTATACATAAGTTGTGATCACTAAAAGTATTTTCCAAAATTTCTGACAAAGAGAAGTCACATTATGTCAAATTTAATTTACCAAAACAGGCATAGGAATAAATAGAAAACCTGAGTAATTCTACATTTACTGAGTAGTAAGGGAATTAAATAATTAAATAATTTTACAAAGGACATTCTAGACCCAGATAGCTTCAGTGTTAAATTCTACCATTTAAGGAAAAAATAAAAACAAACTTAGAGAAACTCTCCTAGAGAAATAGAAATCATTTTATGATCCCAGCATGACCTTGATCTCATCACATGACAAAGGCATTAAAAATAAAAATGATAATTTAATGTAATTAGTTTACATTAACATGGAAAAATTGTTTATCATGAACAATGATTCAAAAATCCTGAAGAAAATCATAGCAAATCAAAGTCAGTGATATAAACAGTAGGATAATGTGTCATGACTAAAGATTTTTTTCTAGAAATGCAAGATTGATTTGAATTGTAAAAATTAGTTAATATAATTAATTGACAGAACAAAATAAAGCTCATGGAATATTCTCAAAAATTGCAGAAATTTAAAATTTGATAAAAATTTGACACAATAATAAAAACTCTTATAAAAGTAGGAATAGAATGGAACTTCCATAAAGTGACAAGCAATATCCACGGAAACCTACTGCTAACATCATACTTAATGGTGAAATATTGAAAGCTTTCCTCTTGAAGCCCAGAATCAGATAAAGATAACCACTATCACCATTTCTATTTAATTTTGTACTAGAATTCATAGGCAGTGTAAGAAGACAAGAAAAAGAAGCAAAAAATATAAGATTTTAAAGGTAGAAATGCTATTTTGTTTAGAACCTGTCTCCCTCAACAGTGAACAGGTAAACTATTATAATGAATGATTAGTGCTAAACAAATTAGTACCCCCAAATCCATTATATCTCTATATTTCAGCTACACACACACACACACACACACACACACACACAAAACCTTAATAATACCATTTAAAATAGCATCAAACCATCAAATACCAAGGGGGAAAAAACCTAATGAAATGTGTGCCGGATTGCTACACAAAAACTATAAACATATAAACTATAAACACAAAGAAAACCTAAATCAGTGAAGGGACACACCATGTTTAAAAAGTGGAGGCTAAATATTCTAAAAAGGCAGATTCTTCCTAAATTGATTGATATATTTAATTCAATTCTGATAAAAATTTCATCATAAAATGTGGAAATTCTATTTCTAAAATATACATGGAGATGCAAAGGGGTGAGAGTAACCAAAACTATCTTGAAGAATAAAAGCAAAATTAGAAGACTTCTACTGTCAGATCTCAATATTTATTATAAGATTAAAATAATTATTAATTAATTAATATTATTCATGTTAATTGTTGCTGTTGTTATTCTTCTTTCAACCATATTTAAAATTATCCTTTAGGATTTATTGATCTATAATTGAGATATAAAAGAGGAAAGAGCACTTTCTATTTCATGTCAATTCTCTTTTGGTTTAATGTTTTATCGAACCTTTCCTTGCAATTATGAAATATATAAATTTTGGAAAAGTGCATAAAACATATTATGCATTCTTTTACAAATAGTGATTCTTGTGTACTTAAACCTTCTTTCCTCCATAGGGTAACTACTTTCATGGTAATCATTGGTTTCCTTTCTTCTATAGTTGAAACAACTTAGTATGTCTCCCTAAGTAATATAGCTTATTTTTGCCTATTTTTGGACTTTATGAAATTATGGTAGCCAGCTTCCAAAATGACCCCCAGTTATCGTAGTCTCCTGGTGGTGTCTTCCTACGTTGAATCAGGCATAGTCTGTGTGACCAGCTTCTAAGGGTATCATAAAAGGTTATTGCAATTTCTGCATAATTCTCTCACATTATTCACTCTGTGGGGAGCATGAAGAAACTTAAGCAGTCCTGTGAGAAGGACCCATAGAGGCAGGAACTGAGGCCTCCTACCAATAACCACCACTGATTTGCCAGCCTTGTGTCTGAACCACCTTAGAAGTGAATCCCCCTGTCTAAGTCAAGTCTTCAGGTGACTGTAGCCCCCCAAAGACATTTGATTGTAATCTCATGAGCAACCCTGAGTCAGAATTTCTCCAAATCACTTTCAAATGCCTAATCCACAGAAACCATGAACAATAATAAATAATTTCTATTGAATTTTTTAAAAAGACGAGATAATGATATAACGATATATAAATATATATAAGCCATTGCAATAGAATCCAGAAAAGAATCTAGATTGATTATTTATGGCAGATGTATTAGTCAGCTTGGGTTTCCATCATAAAATACCGTAGGCTGCGTTGTTTAAATAAGCAACATTAATTGTCTCACAGTTCTGAAGAATGGAAGTCCAGAGCAAAGTCATCAGGGTTAACATCTGATAAGAACTGGCTCTGTGAGTTCCAGGTGGTTCCTTTTCCCTGTGTCCTCACTTGGCAGAAAGAGATAGCAAGCTCTCGTGTGTCTCTTCTTATGAGGGCAATAGTCCCATCAGACCAGGGTTCTACCCTCATGACCTCTTCTAACCCTACTTAACTCTCAAAACACACCATCTCCCAACAGCATCACCTTGGGAGTTAGAGCTTCAACATGAATTTTGGAAGGACACAAACATTCAGTCTGTAAGAACAAAAATGACTGTAAAGCAGTGAGGAAAGAATATTCTTCTCAATAAAAGTCCTCATGATAAAAAAATGTATGTTGACTCTCTTCACACCATTCACAAAAATCAGTTCTAGATGGATCATAGATCTAAATGTGACAGGTAGAACATTACAGCTTGTAGAAGAAAACCTCAGAGAATATATTTGTGATCTTTAGTAGGCCAGTACTTCTTAAACTATATACTGTGGGCATTACCATAAAGAAAAAGGTTGAGTAAATAGACTCTGCTCAAGTTAAGAATTTCTGTTGATTAAAAGATATCTTTTGAAAAAATGAAGTGGCAAATCAAAGTGGGAAATGGTGTTTGTAATACATGTTGCACAAGAGACTCATTCACAATACGTAAAGAACCCCTGGAAATAGAAAAGAAAACATCCCAATGGCAAAATGAGCAAAAAATATAAACAGGCACTTCATTAAAGAAAATATCCAAGTGGCCTATAAACATATTAAGAGTTGTTCAGTCTCATTAGTCATTAGGAAAATAAAATTTAAAATCCCAGTGAGATACCAGTATACAAACACTAGAATAGCAAAAATGAAAAAAATTGACAATACCCAGTGTTGGAGATCACAGCAACTGGAATGCTCATACATTGCTGGTGGGAGTATAAACCAGTATAACCATTCTTGAAAGCTGATTGCCAGCATCTGTTAATGCCGAACATGTGTGTTTGTGCTCAGTCGCCAAGTTGTGTCTGAGTCTTTGTGACCCCATGGACTGTATAGCCCACCAGACTCCCCTGTCCATGGGATTTTCCAGGCAAGTATACTGGAGTGGGTGTTGCCATTTTCCTCCTTCAGGGGTTCTTCCTAACCCAGGGATCCAATCTGCATCTCCTGTGGCTTCTGAATTGGCAGGCAGATTCTTTATCACTGAGCCACCTGGGAAAGTCAATGCTGAACATACACATATCCCATTATCCAATAATTCCATCCTAGATATGTACTCAACATAAATGTGTTTGTATATAGATATATATACATATTGTCCAGTCGCTAAGTTATGTCCAACTCTTTGCGACCCTTTGGACTACAACACGCCAGGCTCCTCTGTCCTATACTATCTCATGGAGTTTGCTCAAATTCATATCTGTTAAGTTAGTGATGCTTTCTAACCATCTCATCCTCTGTCGCCCTCTTCTCCTTTTGCCTTCAATGTTTCCCAGCATCAGGGTCTTTTCCAGTGAATCAGCTCTTCGAATCAGGTGGCCAAAGTATTGAACCTTCAGCTTCAGCATCAGTCTTTCCAATGAATATTCAGGGTTAATTTCCTGTAGGATTGACTGGTTTGATCTCCTTGTAGTCCACGGGACTCTCTAGAGTCTTCTCCAGCACCACAGTGTATATATATTGAGCCAAAAGCATTTGAAAGAACCTTTATAGTAGCATTTATTCATAATAGCTAAAAACTGGAAACAGTTTAAATGCTCAGCAACAGTAGTTAAGATTGTTTTCTAGGGATTCCTTGGATGGGCCTATGTGGATGAGTGTGGGCCTTGAAGTTAAGTGTGAAATTGTGTGTATATGACCTGTACAAAATTCAGATTGAAAAATCCTTGTCTCAAAAGATCTTGAGTCTTTGACTTAGAGACCTAGATTTAAAAAAAAAAAAAAATTAGCTCCCGCCTCTCTTGATTTCATCAACTAAGCCTTAGAATGTAGCTTTAACATTTTTATCCTTTGTCTAGTCTGTCCATAGCTTTCTCAAATTGAGTATTTAAAATCTCATCATTCCTTATTATTAAGGAATTATCATCTGTTTACATGAATTATATCATGGTGAAACCTAAAAATTAAATTACAGGCATGAGACATAAATATCTCTGAAAGTGATCTGCTTGAGAGCTGCTTTTGATATGGTGTAGAGTAGAGAGAAATGAAGGGTCACTGAATGAGCGACAAGAAAGTAGGATACACATTACTCTAGAGCAGTGGTTCTTATCAGGGGGTAAATTTGTGCACACCACCACCCCCCACCCCAGGAGGACATCAGGCAATATATGGAGATCTTTTTTGTTGTCACAGCTGGCAGAGGGGACGGTACTGGTGTGAGTAGATGCCGGGGTCCAGCCTCGGCAGGATCCAGGGGTACCCTCAGGATGAACGGCGTCGGCAAGAGAAAGAGGGAGAGAGAGACAGAGAGAGAGAGACCAGACTGGGGGTGTGCAGCAGAGTCTGGCCAATCTTTTATTTTTTACCGTAGCTTTTATATTCTAAGTTAGTACATTTTTAAGGGGAAGATAGTTTAATATTATATCAGCTTATCCTTCACGAAACCAGGGTGTTTTCTGCATACTTCTTTGTGAGAGTCTTGTACATTATCTTCTGGCCATGGGGCCTATTGACATTTTATGACCTAGGTGAATGCAAAGCTGTTTTCTGTAATCTATTGTTTAATGAACACAAAGGTCAGTCCTTTTGCAGAAGTTATCAGTTAAATTTATCTAAAAGGTTTACCACACAAAGACTCTGCAGCTCCAGTGAGGCAGCCCCTGTTTAGCATTCCTGGTTAAAATTAACAATTAAATTATTAATAATTAATTAATTATTAATTAAAATTAACAATTCTAAACTCTTATTTTTCTAAATCTTTTAACTATAACCAGGGCTGCCACAGAATAATATTTGTGTTCTCTAATAGGGCTTCCTCACCCCACAAAGGGCTCTGTGCCTATTAGGGCCTTTATGTGATAAATGCTGTTTTATGATTAGGGCATTATGAGCAGTCATGCATATTAGTACCGAGGGTATAAACGCATTTGCCAAACAAACTAAAATGCCAGCAAAGGAGTTTAAATTGAAACACTCCTTTCATCATGGATAATCTTATAGGATGCCACCGTCCGGGGGACATATTGATTAAAGTTCTAAGTTGATTCTGTTTGGAAAGAGATCGGGGAAGGCCTTCTACCTGTGTCACAGAAATTAGGGAGTAGTCTAATATAGCAAGCATCAGAAAGACAGATAGCATCTTTAAGGTGAGTGCCGGGGCAGCTTTTCGAAATCCCTGAAGTCCTAATCTGCCTTGCTTGTCAGGTCTTCTCCTCATGACCTTGTCATGGGTGGGATCTAGTGTGCCGGCTCCCGGTAAGTAGAGGCCAGGGAAGCAGCTAAATACCCTACAAGGCACACGGCAGTCCCACACACGTGTAGGAAACCAGGCCCTGTAGTGATGGCAGCTCTGTGTCTGGGACACCTCTTGGTGTCTTGGGTACCGCTCCAGCTCCTGTTGGCCCCACAGTGACTCCTGTGCTTTGACAGCTTAGACATGTGCATTCTGAAAGGGCCTTGCCTCATGCTTCTGGCATATGTTTCCAGTTTCTTGCCCTGGGACTTCCCCGATAGGGCAGCATGGGCTTCATGTAAGTCATTTTGGCCGCACATCCACAAGTGCAAACCAGAAATATAGAGGGCTTGACACACTAGGTCAATGGGACATGACATGTGATGAGTAAATTCTTTCTCCTTTTGCCACCCTGGTTCCCTGGTGGCTCAGATGGTAAAGAATCTGCCTGCAATGCGGGACATCTGGGTTTAGTCCCTGAGTCGGGAAGACCCCCTGGAGGAGGGAATGGCAACCCACTCCAGTATTCTTGCCTGGAGAATTCCATGGACAGAGGAGCCAAGTGGGCTATATAGTCCATGGGGTCGCAGAGTCTGATGCGACTTAGCAACTAACATTTTCACTTTTTCACTTCAAAGAGTTATGAAATTTATTTCACACTCCAGAGAACGTTCTTTATGACTGAATACCAGTCTCTGTTAATAGTGGCCAACTTAGTATTACATTGTTACTTTGGCTCTTCCGTCCTCCCCAGGTTCATTTCCCTTGTCCCCTACTTCTTCCTGGAATCACATGCCCAGTAAACCACATGCATGCAAATCTTTGTCTCAAATTTTGTTTTGTGGGAAGAGTCAGAATAAAATACTATGTGTGTGAAGGTTCACACTGAAAGATCAGAAATTGATGGAAAATAATATAAAAAGTCAGAATTTTATTCATGTTCATCTCTTTAAAGTGAAGCATGAAAATGTAATAAAGGATTAAAAAGAGGGTACCAGATTTGTGGTGGCACAAATATTAGAGAACTTAGAAAGGTCCACTTCAAAAATTGTCCCATCAGCCAAAGAATTTTCTAAGCCTCTTCTATAAGGGCAAGGCACAACAATGGTGGTCATAAAGAAGGAGAAAAAAGAAGGAAATTAAATGAGGGCTTCAAGAAAGAAAATGAAAGGAAAAAGATTATTCCCTGGCTGCACTCCTTTAAATGGATCTTGTTGTTTTGAGAAATTTTGAATCCTAGATTTTTAGTTAGAAGGAACCTAGGAGATCATCTATGTAAATTTCCTCTTTTACAGACGAGAAAAATGAGGCTAGAGAGGCTAAATGAGCTTACCAAGGTCACCGAGTTGCTTGCATGGCAGAATTAAGGACACCATCTAAACATGGATTCTAAATCACTCATCTCTGTGATTCCTGAGGCAGCCTGGAACTTTTCTTGGCATTCTATAAACTCTTTTGAGGGGTATGACCAAGCTTGGATTTTAGAACACCCTGCCCCAGGTCACCAAAGTGCGAAGATGCTAACAGGAAATAAGAGGAAATGTCAGCTGTCCTTGCCCTTGCTTATAGAGGGGTGGGTGTGTTTCTGGAATTAACTAAGACCTGACTGTTTGAAATTAATCATTTGAAGGTATAAATAAAGTTTGGTTAAGAGAGAGGAGTGAAGGTTAAGTTGGTAACTCTTGTTATTCTAGGGACATTCTCAATGCTGACTTCTGAAAGTTTCTGTTAAGTTGAGAAGACTTAGTTTATGGAGTTGGCCAAGGAGAGTGGAAATAATGATTGCATTCTGTTTGGGGGCTTTTCACTGGTGTTTCCTTCTAAGGCAACTTTGTTCTGAGTGATTAGCAAAGAGTGTGTTCTTGGTTTCCTCTCCCACCTCCTGCCCCTACTCTGGACATCCAACTACACAAAGTGCGTCTAGTAAGGATTCTGCTTTTTCTTCTCCTTATGCTGATGCCCAAAGTCAGACATTTCCTTCTAGTGGACAAGACAGATATGGTCTCTGTCTTAACTGGCTCACGGTTTTCTGGAAAGGACAGACATTAAAAAAAAAAAAAAAAAACAGAACTCAATCAGGTCTGATGATGGATCAAGTCCAGAGTGCTTTGGTATCTGATCAGGCTTGGGGGCAGGAAGAGCTTCCATAGGAGGAGATTTAAGATAAGATACAAATTGGCCGAGGATTTTGAGGTTGTACTTGAGGGAGGAAGCAGCAGGTGGAAAGGCTCAGAGGAGAGAGCACCTCAAGGTAAACAAAAGGAGGCACTGCCCAGAGAGGAGACAGGCTGAGAGGCTGTCCTGAGCATGGGAGCCATGGGACAGTTTGACTTCTTGAGGGCAGTGGATGCCACTGAAGGGTTTGGGGCAGGTGAAAGCAGTTCATCAGATTTGCCTCAGAAGAATTCCTCATTTCCACAGTGGAGGGAATGAGCTAGATGGGAGTGAAGTGGGAAGCCACCTGTAGCATGGGCGAGAGGTGTTGGTGGCTTCCTTGGAATGGACAGCAGTAAACTCCATGGTGATGGGTGTCGTATAGCCTAGGACAGTGCCTGGTATGTAATTAGACTGTGTAAATAGTAACTGAATGAATGGATATATTATAAAAAATATTTAGGAGGACCTGATAATTAATCAGAATATAAGAGGTGAAAGGGAGGGAAGGGGCAGGAAAGATAACCAGATTTCTGCTAGCAGGTAACTGCATGGATGGCCAGGAACTGAGATGGGAAACAGTTATGGGAAGGTTGAAGGGGCAGGTAATGGAAGGGGTGTGTATGTAGCTTTGGACGTGACAGGTTAAGACGCTGGGAGGCAGTTGGATATAAACTGAGTGGTAACTGTATTGATTTGGAAATCTTCATCTTATGGATGGTAGCGGGAGTCACAGGAGTGCGTAGATGATATGGCCCAGTGGGAATATGCAGAGAGAAGAGAGGACTCTGCAGCGCTGCAGTGGGTGTGACCCTCTACCTTTTCCATCGCTGGGCTGTTTTGGCATGTGATGGCTCATCATATTTCCAAACAGGGATTGGCATGGGGCCCCTTCAGAGAGCCCCGCAATCGCTCATTATTCTCATTCAAGAAATCTAAACAAATATTTCAAAGATCGGAAGGTGAAGAGGGAAGGAAATTATCTTTTTGACAGTGTTCCAGCAGGTTCATCTTGGTTCTTTCAACAAATTTAGTTCAGTGAAGGTGCTTCCCACTCTTCAGTCTGCGGAACTTGGAGTTCAGGTCATGGAGGGCAGGGGAGGGGCTGAGGAGATGACAGCAGTGTGTGATGCGAAGGCTTCACCCTCCCCACGTGTCCCTCTGACCCCTGATCTCTAGGCTGTCAGTTCCTCTCTCCTGGGATGGTAGCTGCAGCAGGAACTCTGCCTGGCTGAACCACTTGGAATGCTGAGAGGTGGCACGTGGCATGCTGGTCAGTCACACTGAGGCTGCCTATACCCCCTCTGTGGTCACCAAGAATGCCTGACTCCTGTGACCCCTGTGTGGTGACAGAGAGCCCTGGGGATAAGCAGGCTGGCTTTTCCCATAGTCCTTTTCTACTGCTTGTTGGCGTTTTATGCTAGGGGCAGCCATGGGAAGCTCCTTGAGGACTGGGATCCAGTGTATTTTCAGACCCTAGTAGATTGTCTGACACAAAGTTGAGTAAATAAATGACTCCTTTGTCTACAATGAAGGTTCCCCCTCTGGGGAGATTTGTCAACCACTGTGAGGCCCATTAAGTATAATTTATGGGGCAGCCAGATTTCAGAAGGAGAAATGAGCCCTTCAGATATATAGTGGGTAATGGGAATACTTTTCTTATTCTGAAGTCCTATATAAAGCAGTTTGACCCTTTAGTCCTAATATGCTGCTATTTGTCTTTCTTTGGAGATGATACCCCTCTGTGTAGAGCAGGGGCTTGGAATTGCTTTTCCGGAAGTGATCAATGTGCTGGTGCACACTTTTGACCTTGATCCCTTGTCCCTAATCATGGGCGTCTGTTGGCTAGATGCTGAGACTTGTGCCTGGACTTGAGCCATGTAGAAGAGAGAGAGGTCCAGAGAAGAGCAAACCCATCACTGCAGCAGAATCGTCCCAGAGCACCTGAGGTTGGACAGAGGGTCAAATCCAGGACTCGGGGATGGGGGACAAGATTTTCATCGAGTTTCCTGTCCATGGCAACCACCCAGTGAACCTGAATTATTCAGTCTATTAGGAGCAGGGTTATTCCCCCATTGCCTTATTATTGATGTCTCCCATTTTCTCTGTCGAACTTTACGGTAGAAAGGGTCACCTTCTCTGTATATGATGCATGTAGCAGACACTACAGGACTTAGTGGACTGTGGGTGTCTTTGTTCAGACTGGTGGTGTTTATTGAGGACTAGTGGATGTCAGTCAGCACACCTAGCACTGGCCGTGTGGCTGCTGGCCTTGTCCTCCCGGCAATGGAGGATCCAAATTCTGGGCAGAAGAGAAGAAACCTTCCTGATAATTAATGACCCACACAGAAGTGCTCATGCTTTAGCACTAATCCAGGGCAGTACTGCAGAACATCTCAAGGAGACGTCCTTGGAAATCCAGTCTTGTGGATTCTCTCTGAAAACACCTGTCCGTGGTCACGTTGGTGAAATACATTGCACTCTTATCTCCCTCTTGAAGATTCCTAATGACACATTGGTGGAACCCAGAAGTCTTACAGTAAAGAGCTTGTTGTTTAGCTTTGTTTGGCCCAATGCTTCCCATACATATTTGACCATGGAAGTTTTTTTGTTTTAAATAACATTGCTTTAAGTATCCCATAGTATTAGTGTTCTGTGGGGGTGTATTTTAGAAAATGTTGTATCGAGAATTCTGGGTTGTGTTTTTTTTACCCCTTAAGTTCTACCCTCTTACTTTCTTACTCCCCCTTCTTAGGGTGAGTACATAGGAAAGACAGACTTTCTACAGTGGGTACTGAGGAGTGGAGGTGAGGTTTCGGAGAGACTTAGAAGATGTCCCTTCACTGGCTGATCAGTGAAAGTATTTAAGTTAATGTTAAGCTGCTGCAGGCACAGTGTGCTCGGTAGTGTCTTGTTAAAGAATTCAAGTTCAGCGTGGTATACAAGAGGGAATGACTACTTTGGGACTTTATGGGATCTCTCTCCTGTTATACTTTCTTTCTTCAAGTGTTGGGGAAATGAGTAAGGAAGGGACACTGGAAGTAAAGCAAATTCACTTTGAGTTTGACTACAGAGTCAGTTTTCACAAAGAACTCTTTGGACTTTCCTCTGACATGCTCTGATTAGAGACACAGGGAGATAAATTCTCTGAATGTGAGTTACGTTCCTACATTTTCGTGATTGTTAAAGTCTCAGCCTTAAATCTATCCTTTCCTTTTCCTTTCTACTGTTACTATATAGGTTCAGAACTTCATCTCCTTTCCTCTACATCCATCCATCCACCCATCCATCTGTCCATCCATGCTTTTATGCATTCATTCAACATGCTCTAAGTATTGATATGTACTAGTTACTGAACACACAAAGGTGAACGAGTCATGGTGTCTGCTCTCCTGTTGCCTGTTTCTAAGATGTGGAACGAGAGTCCAGCCTTTCTGAATTCTGATCCTCCCGGCTGAGTCATTTCTCAGCATATCTCTGATCCTGTCACCTCCTTTAAGAAACATTTGGGAGCTCTTTGTTACCTGTGGAATGAGGAGGAACCCCTTCCACCCCAGAGCAAGATGATATTTAAGGGACCCTTCATGCAGGCCCCAGCAGTCCCAGTCTCATCTCTGACTTTTCTCTTCATATAGTTGGGGTAACTGGGGGACCGCAGGGCTTCCCCCAGTCCTTTGGCATGTCTGCCGTTCCCTGGCTCCTGCTGGTCCTCTGTCCTGTGCCTCCTTCTCTTGAACTTTCTCCCCCTTCAAGACCCAACTCACAAGCTGTGTTCTCTGGGCTTTAACAGGCTTCAGAACCCTCTCTTCCCACATTCTCCTGTTTTAGACTGTGAGGCACAGTCTTCTTGGTTTCTGCAGGGTCATATCCTGTTCAACTCAGCATTCTTGACCAGTAACCTAATGCAGGGACCTGCACCTGGATGTAAGTGTTTAATTCATTCTGGAGCCATATCTTTGACAAATATGTGTGTGTGTATGTGTCATATATATATATATCCCCATATATATATATAAATAATTTTAAATTAGCTAGAAAAGTTCCATTAGAAAATTTAAAATTAATTTTATTAGTTTTAACTTTTTGTACTTTGTACGTATTTTAGTAAGCTTAAAAACTTTTCGTGTAATTCTTTTTAATATTTATTTATTTTTAATCACTTGAATGCTTTACAATATTGGTTTGATTTCTGTCATATATCAACATGAATTAACCATAGGTGTACATGTGTCCCCTCCCTCTTGAATCTCCCTCCTACCTCCCACCTGTTCCTAACCCTCTAGGTTATTACAGAGCCCCAGTCTGAATTCCCTGAGTCATTCGGCAAATTCCCACTGGCTGGCTCTTTATGTATGTTATCATCTATGCTTCCATGATTCCATCATTTTCCTGTCATTCTGTGTAATATGTATATAGTGCTTTGTATACATATTATATAATTTGTATAATATGCTCATTCCTTTTATATGTGTGTGTGCTAAGTTGCTTCAGTTGTGTCCAACTCTTTGCGACCCTACCGACTGTACCACACCAGTCCAGAAAAGCCCTCCCACACCAGAAAAGCCCTTCTTTTTATATACTGGAACCAAATTTTAGTTTATGTATAACCATTTAGATTTTATTTTGGAGTTAAGTACTACTCTATTTGGGCTTCCCAGGTGACTCAGTGGTAAAGAAACTGTCTGCCAATGCAGGAGACACGGGTTCAATTCCCAGTATTCCTGCCTGGGAATCCCATGGACAGAGGAGCCTGGCAGTCTACAAGATCATAGGGTTGCAAAAGAGTCGGACACTACTTAGTGACTAGACAACAACTGCTCTATTTGGACGGATGTGGACTATTTTAAATCTTGAAGACACTTCAGATAATTCTACTTCCAAAAGAAAAATGGGGATTATTTTAGGTACTATAAAAAATCATAATTGTATGGAACCACTATCATATAATTGCATCTCTCTTTTTAATGAGAATTAAGTGCAATAAAATTTTATTAATTCAGACTCTATTCTTTGGCAATTTTTGATAGTTCAGTTACCAAGGTGGCAGACATTTTCAGTTGTAACTATATACTTTTTAAAAGAGCAAACTTCTCAAGTGCGTAGAAAGATCCACCCATGTATAGATAGTTGATGTAATAATTACAAATAATTCCCATCTGTTAATTACAGAATATCTGGCAGTACAGTGATATATTTGGCAACACCTTGTCAACTATTAATTTAAGTACTTTTTAAAAAGAATAAGTGTAAGTGAAGCTTTTATTAAATCTAATAGCTTTATTCTTAAATAGTCTGAGTTAATGAAATTTAACCTATTACTGGGTTGTTCTTTGCATTCCGAGATATTGGGTCTATATATAGATATCCACTGGGTGGGAGGGATGTGATTGAAGGGGCTGGTACCTACTCATTGGGCCTCCCAGACTGCATACAGCCATCACCTCCCCTTTTCTAATGCCTCATGCCATGCTGTGCTTAGTCGCTCAGTCGTGTCTGACTCTCTGCAACTGCATGGACTGTAGCCTGCCAGGCTCCTCTGCCCGTGGGATTCTCCAGCTTATGGGTCTAATTGCCAGTAATTTTAAGGAGAAGGCAATGGCACCCCACTCCAGTACTCTTGCCTGGAAAATCCCATGGACAGAGGAGCCTGGTAGGATACAGTCCATGGGGTCGCCAAGAGTTGGACATGACTGAGCGACTTCGCGTTCGCTTTTCACTTTCATGCATTGGAGAAGGAAATGGCAACCCACTCCAGTGTTCTTGCCTGGAGAATCCCAGGGACGGGGGAGCCTGGTGGGCTGCCATCTATCGGGTCACACAGGGTTGGACACAACTGAAGCAACTTAGCAGCAGCAGCAGCAACAGCTAGAGTTAAGGTGGGCATTACTATTCCTTGAGTGACTTGCCCACGTCACAGAACTGGAAGGGGCAGTGTTAGTACTTTCACCTGTGATCTCTGTCTCCCTCTCTCCACACTTTATCATACTGTCTTTCAAATAATAGCTACTTAAGTTTGCAAAGGAGTAGGTATCTGTTACCTCATTTGCTTAAAGACAGTCACCCCCTTGAGCTGTAATAAGTGGATCTGCCTGTTGCTTTTCTTTTCTGGAGATCCCTAGCTATATGCCATTCTCCCCACCTCCTTCAGCTTCTGCTGTGCTTTAAATTCACATCTAACAGTCATTCTGAAAATATTCAACATTATGCTGCAGTATGATCATACAGTAGGCTTTTGGCCACTCTGCCTTCACTTGTTGGTCCTCAACTAGCTCTACCTATATGCCCAGGGCTAAACATTAGCCAGGTAGTGAGCAGAGGCTTCTTGTGCCCTTAGCTTCTCTCATCTCTGCCCTCCTTTTTTCTCATGGAGCTCTGTTCTTAGCCCTTCTCTCCATTCTCTGTGAAAACTTGTTCTTCCAAAAGAATCACTCATTTTAAAGCATAAATCATTATAGACAAATATGTATTAAGCCTTATTGCTTTCAGGGAATTTATGTTTTAATGGAATATAAGAAATATTTAGCCCAGGAAATTACTCCATAATGGTAGAATTGGATTTCTGTGAGTGGGTGAGGATAATTTTTGTACCTAGGTTATTCTTATTGGAATCTAAAAAGTTAACACATGTATAAGTGGTTCCCTACCTCACCCACATGGAAAGTCAGTCTTATCCATGTCCTGCTCCTGATCTCCCCCCTTACTAAAGAAAGAGCTGAGAAGAGTATTGCTTGCCTGTGAGTAGAATGACTGCTTCCTGAGACCCAGGTATATTGGTTCTGTCTCATCATTTAATGTTCAAGTGGCCCTTGAGGGTGCAGACAGAATGTTTGCAGCGAATCCAGGTCTCGTAGTCATAAAGAAGCATAGGCTTGCACTGTGGGCCTTTAACTTGTTTCTTAAAAAAATCGACCAACAAATATTGATTGAGTAACACTTCAGCTGTCTCCTCAAAGACATTTTGACCTTTCTGATTCCATTTTGTCTATTAGTGTGTTATGGAGCAGTGTGCTGTGCAAGTAGCAGAATCTGTGACAGCTTTTAGTCTTTTTCTTGGAGGGATGTCTGTGTGGATGGTGTATAATCTCACCTATTTAGAAAGACTGTGGTCTCTAAGGTGTAGTAATCAAGAGCTTGGGCCCTGGAGTCAGATGCCCCAGTTTTCATCTTGGCTTTGGTATGTACTGACTGTATGATTTGGAGCAAATTACTTGGCTTCTAAACCTCACTTTCCACATCTGCATAATGGGGATACTGTTGGTACCTACCTGCCTTGGGGGTGGTAGCTGTGATTAAGATTAAATGATGGATTTAAAGAACTTTGCACTGTGCCTGGCACCTATTAAATATGAAATAATTACTAGCCATAATTATGTTCCTTTTGGTTCAGTGGTCCAGATTTTCTCTTGGTCTCCCTTATGTTTATTTCTAGAACACAAGGAATTGTACAGAAGCTTCTGTAGGACTCTAGAGACTTTTAAATTAGACTGCCTTAAGGTTTTTGAAATTCAGTTATTCCAAGAAGGGCTTCAAAGAAAGCACACTTTAATCTTAGTTTCTTGCCCACTTTCCAGGCCATGTGTTTATTCTGTTCTTGAGTGTAACTTCTCCAACAAATAGTTTGAATGTTACCTGTGCTTTCAGTTCATAATGTGGAAAACACACAGGAATCACTTCAAGCTGTCTTCCAGCTTGTTTCAAACATAATTCAAATCTTGAAATGATTACCTGGACATATGCATTCTAGGAACTGTTGGAAGAGAGAAACAGCACCAGCAGATACTTTTAGACTTATTTTCTCAGTCTTAGATTCCCATGAAAGTTACAAAAGGGTGGTGAATCACTTGGGGTCCATCAAGTGGGGTCCCTCCTGATTTGCTTGCGCTCTGGTCAGGTAAGCTAGTATGCATGTTCATAGCCAATTAAAATGCCTCTAGAATGGCATTGACCAAGGCCATCCTTATTTTTAAGTCCCCAGAAAAGCAATTTTTCAACTTTAGCAAGGCATTCCAGAAATGCTTGACTTCATACTTCTCTGCCTTGTGATAAATAAATACAATTTTGATTTTATCTCAGAGTAATTACTCTAGATTTCTCCTTCTGGGATATAAAGTAGAATAATGTTCTATAGCTCTTTGAACATTAGATTGGAAAGAATATGCCCTAAACATTTTGCTTAATTAAATCCTAAAGAGGTGGTACAAACTTTTCATGATTAATTGAAACATGCCTATTTTGACTGATGCATATTTATATGATATTATCATATGAAAAATTTATCATGTTATATAAACTATTCACTATGGAAATGTGATTTAAAGCTGTAAGCATTTTGCATTTGTTGCTGCATTGTTCATTATGAAAAATACACAGGCTAATAATGTCTATAAGGAAAAATCTTTTCTCAATTTTCTTTGAGGTAATCTTGTCTCTAATGGCCCAGATTTTAGCCTAGATATAAGAGATCAGGTTTTCCTAGTTTGAAGAAATATTTTTAAAATTAAAAAATTTTAAAGCAGATAAGGTTCAAAAGACTAAAGGGCTGGGGCCTTCTGTTTTGCCAGTGTAAAGCATGGGTTTCAGATTTTTTAAAAAAGATGTGGTTGTTAAAATGAACCAATTCTTTTGGCTTTAGTGTTTCCCAGGTGATGCTAGTGGTAATGAACCCACCTGCCAGTGCAGGAGACTCAGGAGACCTGGGTTCAATCCCTGGGTCGGGAAGATCTCCTAGAGGAGGGCATGGCAACCCACTCCAGTATTCTTGCCTGGAGAATCCCATGGTCCGAGGTGTCTGGTGGGCTACAATCCACAGGGTCACAAAGAGGCAAACATGACTGAAGCGACTTAGCATGCACGCATGCATTTTAGCTTTAAGCACTTAAGAAAAGCTAATTTTCTAGGGGTACAGACATGCTGTTTAAGATGGGGTACCATCTCATGTCTGGTGGCAGAATTTTCAGCTAAGTTTTAGCTGACAATTTTAATAACCAAAGTTCTTTCTTATTTCTTAAATATATTAATAAAAATGACTTTTTTAAAGACTAGAACATCTGAGATATCTGAAAATGTTTTCTTGAACTTTTGGAATAATCCCTTTATCTGACTCTTCTTTGGAGCATTAGCTGTTGATAACAGTTTGGTGACAGAACAGGAGATATCTGATGGCAGTTTTCCAAAGGGTTTGCCTTTATGAAACACAATTTTATGAAAAACGGAAGAGAATACTGAATTATTTAACAAGACAGATGCTAAGTACCATTCTAAGAGTTTTCCAACTGCCAGATACAAAAGTGCACAATTTCTTTTGTCTCATTTTCTCGTATCGTTACTTTGTAGTACAAATTATTTATAAAAATAATCTGCTTTAAAATTATACTTTTTATTTGTTAGCTCTATTGTAAGAAACTCTCCTTGCCTCTCTTTTAAAAAAGACAAGTAGGACTGTGTGGTGATGATGGAGTAAAGTATGAGACAGACCTGTGAGTGGCCTTTTTGCCCTGGGCATCATTCCTTCAGGTCAGGCCGGGACGTAGACCAGCTGCCCAGCCTTCTTATAGCTTTGCTCTTTACCCTATGTGTTCTTGCTTTTAGTCTATGATAGTTAAAGATCTAGGACTAAAACAATTACTACCCCCACATCCCTCCAAATCAGACTATTTAAAGGAAGAAACCGCAAGGGGAAACCTAATGCATGTTCTAAAGTGGATCCTGGGGAAGTGGGGTCTCCTTGTTGAACTTTGAGGCCAAATAATTTCCCCCGTAAAATCTTTTTTTCCTTACAGATTTCACCAGAATCAAGCTTATTGCCAGCGGATCATTTGTGAGAATTCTGCTGTATCATCTTTTTTTCAGGAATTTAAGATTTTAAAATAGCTAACTGGAAAAATAGAAACTATTAGTGCTAGTTAGTTTAGTAATGATAGATGATTATTTTCTACATATACTCTTTTTAATCTAATTTTTAAAACTCCACCATACTCTAAGGTAAATTATAGAGTCTTGTTAATTTTTCATACCATGTAAAACGTCTGTAGACAGGTGCCATATTAGTAAGCATACAAAATGTAAATAAATCTTTATTTGAATAGAATACATTATTAGTCATTGCATGACATTTGAATTCATGTTATGACTCCATTTAAAGGAAGTTATTTTATCAAAAATGCTTGATTAACATCAAAGGTTCTTTTTTTATAGCGTCTTATTTGATAATTAACAATCAATTACAACATGTAATTTGTGAAATAAAAATGATCATTAAAATGACAATACTTATTCCATTAAGGTAAACAAAATGCTATACAGAGTTCTGAGTGATGACACTTGGGGGGGAAAAAAGCCATATCACTGCACTACAAATTAGTTTGCTTCTAATTTTGCAGGCTGATGACCGTACTGCCTCAAACCAAATCTTTTCCCCTGGAAATGGAATGATTGCATGACAGGCTCTATGAACCATGAATATGTCAACAACTCATGGACCAGGCCTTGCTTAGCAATTAGTCTTTGGGGGATTTTATTTGGAAATCAGACAACACTATACCAGAGCTTGTTGGGGATTCTATGATTGCCACCCATGTCTGGAGCATGAGTTTGGGTTAGTCAAAAAAAAATCCACAAAGGAGGAAGACGTATGGCTAATAGTGGCAATCAGTCATACACACACACACACAGAGACACACACACACACACGGTCAATTGGGACGACCATGCAAACATAAGATATAGTGAGAGCCCCCTAGGAGGTAGCAAGGAAATATTTCTTATATTTCCACTAAGAAATCATCTCCTATTTTCCGTGTAAATACCCCAGTGTTTCCCTGACTCCAGTCTTTTGAATATCACCATCACATTTTGTTACAGCATCTTACCACCTGCACTATGATTTATTCAATATATTTTATTAACTGACTCACTTTAAAAGCCTTTGTTTGTCTCAAGCAATAATATTTGTGATATTCTGGGCTTGTTATGCTAGTTAAATTTGTTTTGTTTTGTTTTTCTCTTACAAAGGACAAGAAATACAGTAGTTTAAATATTGAAAATATCTGTCTACCACCTAACATTATTCTAAGTGTTCCCACGACACGGGTAGCAGGTGCTACAGAAGCTCCTAGGACCACCAGTCTGGCTGAGAATGATCTGGGCAGCTGAGTGACCTCAGGCCTCATGGCTGACTCCCCCATTACCATTGCTCCATCCAAGGACCATGAACCACATCACCTGGAGGGGAATTTGAATCAGTCCTGCGCCTCCCCAAGGATAGCCATGAGGGAAGGCTATATCATAGCAGACTGCTGAGTGAGCTGGGATACTGCCTTCCTTCTGGAGAACCTGGCCACTCACACCTTTTCTTTCTCTGACTGATCCTATCACCCGGAAATCGTTATATTGCAAGAGTCAACAACACCCCCTTTCATGTAACAGTATTTGGGAACACAGAAAGATTGAGCCCGGCTCCTGACTGTCCCAATTCACATGGGGACATCACTTTTGTAGGTTAGCACTGGGCAACCCACTCAATATGGATCTGGTAGGCTGTCAGCAGTACCTTTGAAGAAAGGAGTCACGTCACAAGCTTCATTAGTACCGAGCCTGGTTTAACCAGGCAGAATAAGCATTTGTACCAGGATAAGAAGCCTTGGGACGCCTCATGGCTCTGCAGTCATGCTTTGGTTTTTAAGTAAATGATGTCTTTTGGAAACATAGGAGCCAACTAAAAAAAAAAAAAAGAGAAAAACGAGAGAGAAAAAAGCACCAAGTCTTTCCACCCGGCTATTTCCTAGGTCAGAAAGTGGTGAGGTACTGAAATTAAGATCAGATCTCAAGTAATTCTGTGAGGTTCAGGGTGTGTCTAAGTTTGAAGGGATGTTTGCTTCTGATATGAACATTTTTCTTATACTTTTATTATAGAAGATGATGTGTCAAATGTACAAATAATGTGTGCCTGGTGCCAGAAAGTGGGAATCAAGCGCTATTCCCTGAGTATGGGAAGTGAGGTGAAAAGCTTCTGCAGCGAGAAGTGCTTTGCCGCCTGCCGACGAGCCTACTTCAAGAGAAATAAGGTAAGAGCACCGTAGAGAGAGGCGGCCATGCAGGCCTCACCGCCCCGTGCGCATGCGCCTCTTAGCTTCTAGCCGAGATCACTGCGCACCCCGAACTTTGATTCTTTCTGTTTTCTCTGTTCTCTTTCTCTGTCATACTTAACCTTCTGGATTAAGGAGCCCCTTTCTAATGTGTAACCTGTCCTTCAATTTCTCTTGTCTTGGTGTTTGAATTCTGAGAGGGTGAATGAATCTGATGAAGACACGGTGGTCGCAGCCGGTATCCTTAGTGACAGTGTCTCTCTGGCCGTAGAGTACTAGACGAGGGTCTATGAAAGAGAAGTGGTAGAAACTCCCTATCAAGGCTGAGAAACTAGCCACAGAAGCATGGCCAGAAAGCTTTTAGTCCGTTCAGCTTTATACTTGTTTGCAAGGCGAATGTTGCTCTGGCTCTTTCCAAAATCCGACCCACAAATTCTAATCAGGAAAAAGTCAAGTTTTTCTTGACACCTTACATTAAAATTGATTGATATTGAGAGAAGATGAAATAATGAATATATGAACCAACCCTGCTCATACAGCGAAGTGTTTGTGAGAAGCATGGTGGGTGAACACAGGAACAGCCATGGTTATGGTTTCTTTTTTTGTTTTGTCTTAAGGCATCTCAGATCTGAAAGTGTCCTTTTAGAATAGCATTAGCCACCATTGATGGGAAATGGAATTCATGATGTTTTTACAATCAACATACACACTCAGTTAATTTCCTAATCTTTTAAGAACCGCTACTGCATTTTGCCACTAATAATTGAAGTCAATTGCTAGTTCTTGATGATTTTCCACTGATCTTCAAATCTTCCTTAATTCATAAAATCATCCACATTTTGCTCAGCATTTCCATTATACAGTATCAAAATCTGTCCTTCTTTGAAGCAGTTACTGTTTTTTTAAGTCTGATATTTGCAATCCTGAAATGCTAATTTGGGGCTCACTGCATTGCAAGAAGCACTGTTGCAGCAAATTATCTCCTTCAAATTTGGGTCACATCATTCGGCCAAAAAACATAATGCCAAAAGAATTAGGCTGCAGAATTCAGCGAGGTGGAATTTTAGTAGCAGTCTCTAAGAATTAGTCTCATAATCTTCACTGGAACAGGGAGACAAGTAAGGAAATTGGAATTCTTTTGGGACAGTCAACAGTTCACTTTCCTTGGGAGGGGCCTCACAGGAGGGGCTGGTGAGGCTTTAGAGGAGGGTGGTTGGAGCAACGCATGGGAGACACGTTTTGTTTTAATATTTGGGGATTAAAATGATCTCTGAGACCCTGGGGCTCCCGTTTTGAATGCTGAGCACTGGGGTAACAATCACAAGAGTGGGCCCAGAGCTTTCATCTTCAAAGCCGTACTTACCACAACAAAATACTTTGCATTCCATCCCAGAAGATGGCTATAGAACAGGGATTTTGTCTTTCTATGATTCCAAAGGGTCATGGGTCTGAATCTTGATGGACTGCATGTAGTGAATAAAATCAAGCAAGATAAATTTGTCACAACCCTAGTAATACATGTTGCACTTTGCACAGTGTTCCAACTTTTTAAGCCTTTGATAAAAGTCGTCTAATTCAATTTGAGAAAAAAAACAGTCCATAAAATATATATGTATAATACATATCATATATACAACATATACATATTTATAAAGTTTAAGGTCAAACTGAATTTAAACTTCCATAGCATACAGTTTTTGAAAAATGGATAACTGGGAGCCAAGATAAGAGTATTTGGAATACTTAGTAGGTAAAATCAACAAAGGGAGAAAGACCATTACTTTTCACTTCCTGCAAGTAGTTACTGGGGTAGTTCTTTGAATATCCTATGAAACCTGGGAGCGGCAGTGACTTGAAGTTTAGCCAGTGACTTTGAGGGCTGACCCCAGCAGCCCATTAGTGTACATACAATACCTGTCTTCTCTGCAATCTTCATGCTTATTTATGTATTCCAAACCTCTGCCTCACTAGACGGTCTCATTTTTCAGATAGAGAAATAAACTGGTCACATCGCTTGCTGGATTCTTTTTTTTTTAAATTTCAAGAGTGTTATCTGTGCAACAATATCCTATTGTATTACAATAAACATGTACAGCTGCTGCATTTCTGTTAACTGATAGGATTTTGTGGTCATTTCATTTAGGGCTTGGGTTTCCTAATGGATTGTATTAGATACCAGTCTCCATCCTGCCGTTTCTAAGAACTGCTGTACTAAGCCCCAGGGTGTTCCTCACTGAAGACAATAGCAAATAGCTACTTCTGTTCTTGTATCATTTAACAAAGTCTTTAGTCCTCATTATTAAAATTGTGGACTGCTTAATCTTAGAGGGCAGAATTCCTCACATTCCTACATAAAAGATTTTCTGGCTAAATTCTATACTTTTAAATATTGAGAAGTGGATGGAAAACAGAGTGAATAAAGTGTATGCAGAACAGAATTTTGCCTTAGGTATACTGTAGAATCTAAAAAAACATGTAAAATTAACTATGTTGTAAATTATGCTTTATAATGACAGTCCGCTTCTTGGTAGATAGCATGCTGGGATCTAAAAATGGTCTCTAAGTTGAACCCAAATTGCATGCATAACTTTACAAAGAAAAATCCTGGTAGAAAAGGTAACTAATTAGGAGCAGTATTCAGCTGACCTCTGTTTTGTGTCTGAGCAACACCTGCATTTGTGAATGTAAATTGGACAGCTGTGCCTATGCTTCCCCTGCCATCCTCTTCACAAATGCTTGGTTATAAAGGCAGGAACTGATTTTCTGCTAAAAAACAAGGACAAAAATAGCCCAACTCTCAGAATGAAGACCCGCTGAAAATTGGCTCTTTAAATTTCATTTGCTTCTCAAACCTTCTTTCTCCTGGGGTCTCTGTGTTTGTTTGATGGAATAGGTTAAGAATGTCACATCCCTCTCTTCCAAACCCTGATGCTGTGAAGTAAGGGGGGGATGGAGGGAAACCAAATTAACCCTTTGTGGCATGTAGGTTATAATTTTAAACCAACTTAAAATTCAATTTGAAGAGTAATTTGGATTGCTCTACGTATGTAGGCTTTCTTCGGAATGCTTCTGCTAGAACTGTGAGTCACAGCTGTATTCATTTAAGGAGCCCAACTACCAGCTTACACGTTTCAGGATGCTGGCTCTAGGAAGTGTATGGTGTTGATTCATAATCATATTTCATAGAATCCTTATCCCCAACAGGCTCGACTGCTGACTCCAAAGTGTTTGAAACAATGGGTAAGACAAATACTTTTGTAGTCTGTGGGCATCAGCCGAACAATGGGATGTCAATCTCATTACTTGATGCACTGCAGACTTTTCAGGGAACTAATAGCTCATTCTTTTCCCAGCCCCTTCTTGAGGCCACAAGTAGAGAAGAACTTGAGAACATTTCTAGCTAGTGTTTTGCCTAGGAGTTGGAAAGTTGCAGACTCCTTAGTGGTTTTGTAAGAGATGCTGAAGTGTTTAGTCCAACTAATACCAGTTTTACTTTGCACAGTAACAGACACTTAAAAATATTCTTTCCTAAGGGAGTGGTGATGCCTTGTAACCATTATCCCACTTAAAACAAGAGTAACAAACAAGACCACAAATAGTAGTCATTTCCAAATATCCTGTGTTTGATCTTTTTCCTTCTGCATGGGAAATATCCTGTTGTCTAAACTGATGTCTACAAATCAAGCAAGAAATCAAAATTCGAGACAAACGGCTAACACAGGCAATGTAAAGGAGGTTTTCTTTCCTCGTTCAGATACCAAATTTATAGTGGTATCACTGATACTTTAGTAATAGACACAAATTCCTAATAGCACCAAAGTTTTGCTTCTTTGTTCTAATTTTTCTGTAACTTGAGATAAGAGTAGACGGAAATACATCTTCAGTATCACAACGTTGCTATTCTTCCACAGACTATAGTGGGAAAATATCAATGTAGATAAGAGATAAAGATGAACTAAAAATAAAAAGGTTATATAGACAGAAATGACATTTGCAGATGATATCAGTAAGATCTTCATAACAATCATGGTAATAATAACAAATATTCAATGGGGAGAATATTGTATAATAAGCATTTCCTTTACTTTAAAGCTATATCGCTGGATACACAGCATGTATCATCATAGTATTTGGAGTTACATTTTATTTAGACTATTGGTCTGTTTATTAAACTTGAATATATCCTGGGGACGATTCTCAGTTTCAGACCTCACTATAGAACCTAGTAGTGCAGAAGAAATGTGAACAATTGCCTTGTTAATCTAGTGATTAACCTGTCTACTTTTTTTCATTTAAACACCTGCAAGATTTAATTTGCAAAATGGCTATCATTCATGAAGGTTTAGGGAAGGACATTAAATTACCTGTAATTAATGTCCCAGTTGCCTGAAGCTTAGGCCACGGACTTGCTTTTGCCAGTTGTTTGCAAATATTCTTGACTGACGAGAATTCTTAGGGAGCACCAGATTTCTTCCTGTAGATTCACCGTGTTTTTATGGGGTGCCATTTTTTTTTGGTGCCGATGTTTTTATGGGGTTGAGACGTATGACTGTATGCCTGCACTCTGGCCTGGAGAATGTCTGCTTTGCTTCTGCATTGTCACTGAGCTGTGCTGCAAGCCTGCCCACTGCCTCCCAGGACTGTAACCCACAGACCAGAGGCCGAGTTAGTTCCTTTTCAGTTACAGCAAACAAAGGTGTCCTTAGGAAGCTTTGGGGGAAAGAATAACAAACCCACCTGTTTTCTTGTTCTCTAGCATTTTGAAATATGGGATGGAATATTGATGAAATTCTGCAAATAAGAACCTGTGAGAAAAACACCAGCAGAGGAGCGGAACTGTGTTAGTCCTTTGAAACACATTCAGGGTAGGGGTGGAGCACGAGAATTCTGGCCAGAGAAATAAGAAGCCAATCAGATTAAAGTGATGCCTGGACCCTTCAGGAGAGGCAGAAAGAGTCTGAGGGCAGAGCTTCTGCAGGCCAGGTAGGATCCAGTGCCCTAGGAAGCCATCAATCAGAAGCTTGGGGGAGAGGCATGCAATCTTGAGTTTATCAGAACACTTGAACACTACTTGAGAAACACTGGTCTAAGGGACCCCCAGAACACAAAGAGAATGGGGCAAGCGAAAGAAAGGGATCGCAACCATGTGCTGAAAGAAAGGAATAGCAACCATGTCCCATAGTTTTGAATGGGCTACATGTTGGGATATTGTGGGGAAACAGAAATAATTTTAAACTATTACCCAGAATAGATGCCAGCTTCTGAATAATATTAGATATTTTAGATTAAATACGAAGAGATGATTAAAACTTCAAATAGCTTCAAGCCCTAATACTTTATTCAACGTTTCTTTTCAATGAGCAGAAGGAAGAGGGGCTACTTTCCGTAGATCCAAATCCTGTCACCCAGAGAGCGATACACAGGGTTACTGACATAGATGCTTGAATGTTAATTTTCAGACAGTCCGTGTCTGGCCATCCTTCTGGTGATAGCTAATGCTTTACACTTAAATCAAGTTTTTCTCATCTGAACTGCCGGTAATTATCCAATCCATCTCAAAGGCACACTCCCTTTTAACATTAACCACAGTGTCAGATTGCATCAGCTGCATTGTGCCCCGGTGGCTGCGGCTGCAGAGTGATGAATGTTTGTGCTCCGAGTTCCTCGTCCGGTGTCTGTTGGTTAGTGGGCAGTTCAGGGAAACAAATGATCAGGAAGGGGTTTGGTTATTTGGGACCTGCGTTCTCCTTATTGATCCAGTCACTCGCATCGTCAACTTTCTCACCTTGCTGCTAACAGTGTTTAGGTTTATCTGAAGAATGAAATTTTGAAGAAATATCTAATGGCTCGTTTTCATGTCCTTCTCCAGGCATCAGCTCCATGCAGCTCAGAGTTACTCTGTGCTGATTTTAAAAGGGAGGTGTCATGCAACCTTACTAGTAATGACTAGGAGGGGGAGAAGTTTCTAAGCGTGCTTAGTGCACTGTCTGGAGAAACCAAGAGAGATGATTGTGCATTTTCCTAGGATTGTAGTTATGCTCTGTAAATTCAAAGGCTTCGTTAAAAATGTTAACTGTCTAAATAAGTGCATGCATAAGTCAGGCCAGGTGGCTTGCTTTGAGATATTTTAAGATAGTAGTTTGAGTCCAGAATTTCTCTCATACACTTTTGCAATGTCTGGTCATAAAACCTAGTACGCCCAAGAGGGCCATATGCAGGAGATACAAACTATAGGCACACCCGTGGTTATTTTTATTTCTCTCCCATCTCAGTACCTCTGGATAGCTTTTGTACACATAAGCAAAAGTGTGAACTGGGCAAGCCACGTGCAATTCTTTGTTCCTTGGGCTTTCTGCTCTTTGTTCTTATTCTCACAGATTAGGATGGAGTAAAGAAAATCTTGCAGCAGAGGGCCACTTAATTTCTGCCCCAGCAGCTCAGACTGAGAATGGGAAATTCCCTAGGTTGCTATCCACTCTTAGGGTGGCCATGCACACAGTGAAGTCTAATGTCTCCTGACAGGCTGCCCTTGGAGGTTACAAATGCCAGTCTGTTTTATTCTCTGTAAACACAGGCTGTGGGCCAGAGCAGGGCCCTACTACAAGCTCTGGAAGGCAGATCAGTGGTTTAATGAATCCATAAAAGATGCTTGAACTCTGCTGCAGTTTACTGAGCACTCTAGTTAAATGAAACTCCTGTAGTCTTTAACAAAATGGAGATAATCAATGGCCATAGGTAGAAGCCAGTGTCTGGTAATCACAACCTCCCAGAATTTGTGTTGTGGTCTCCTTGCTAACAGAGTGTTAGTCAGGTCAAGGCTCTGGAGCTCACCACATCTGTACTGATATTTTCTGAATGTTTGAGCTGAATTTGGCCTGGAGATGACATAAGTGTAGTAGTGCTACTTCTGTGAGAACTATTTTTAAAAGCTATGAGATATTATTTAAAATAAATTTTTCTTAAGGCAGAATGATTAAGCTCAAGAATTATATTTATTCTAACACATGGTGGCTTTGAAAGGCATCCCTGTGATGAAAAGTAAATAGGTAAATAAAATTCATTCTTGATTAAGTCCTCAAAATGTCAAATTGCACAGTGTTAAGAGCCCTGATTAATCCTTCTGTGGTAAAATATTCCTCATTAGTTTGCTATGGTTAAGGGTTAACCTCTTCTATTATAAATTCAGATATTAATGTATTTAATATATTTTCTGCTTAATGTATCTTCTAATAGAAGAAAATATAGTTAGTAGATGTGCATTTTTTACTTCCAAATGTGCTTTGGAAACATACTGATTTGTGAGAGAATTTTGGATGCATGTAGGAGAATTCCTTCTTAAATATGTTGAAAGGTATTTGAAAGTATTTAATCACTTTTGATTGTTAGAAAACAACTTTGGAATGATTATTTTTTCCCACAGAGACAGTAGATTTTATGACAAATGAAAGACTTTGCATCCAATTTTTGTCACAAAAACTTAAATTGAGTTTAAGAGAGTCTTCTCTCTTAATGCAGGCTCCTACCCCAATAAGTATATTTGGGGGGTTCAATGGGTAATAGGAGTTTTGAGGATTAGAGACTGCTAGTCTTCTTCATAGGCAAATATCACAAGATAAATTGGTGATTTCTATATGGATCCAATAAATCATATGTTATCTTGTATTCTGTTTTGATAGAAAGGTTGCTTATTATTTATAATGTAGCAAGCGGTTCTGTGACTGCACATCCAATTCTTTGCTATAAGAGCCTTTGAAGGCCCTGACACTTCCTGTGATCATCCGGAGGATTGCCTATTTTATAAGTTGGAGCAATTTAAGTTGTTGGTGTCAAATGATTTAGAGATACAGAGATCCAGGAGTAGGTGAGATAAAGTTGGGCAAAAGGTAAAAACAAGGGGCATTTGTCCAACCAGAGGCAAGTGCCTCTGTGCTGCTCTTTTGTTTGTTTTTGGCCAAACTTAAGAAAAAAAGCCTTGTTACTTATTCATCCATTCAGTCCTAGAAAATAAAATGAAATGTATATTGAGCTCCTATAATGTTCTGGGTACTATTTTAGGCTTAGTAGCTACATCATTGAACAAGAGAAAAATCCCTGCCTTAAAGGGACTTACAGTCCATTCTTGAAGGGAGATAGATAATATACAGGTTAAAAATATGTATGTATTGAACACAATTTCAGGTAGTGATATATGCTATGAAGAAAATATAGGGTGAGGGGATGGATAGTGATGAGGTACTATTTTGTACCTGATGGTCACAAAAGTTATCTCTGCAGAGGTGAAATGTGGGTAGGGACATAAGGAAGTGATGGAGTAGTCATGTGAAGTGTTTATAGCAGAGAGCTGCAGAGAGGAGGGGGAGTGAGTGAAAGGCAGTGGTCAGGCAGGAACAGTTTTGGCATTTTTGAGCAATAGCAAGAAGGCCAGAGTGTCTGCAGTTGAATGATCAAGGTGGTTAGTGCCCAGATCATGTAGGCTGGAGAGGTAATAGTTTGGGTTTTGTTCTAAGTATGATGGCAACTATTGGAAGGTGTTGAATAGGGTGTGTGACATCTGATTTTTGTTGTTGATTGAATTTCTGTATCAAAGAAGTAATACATTTAAGGGGCTTCCCTGGTGGCTCAGAGGTTAAAGCGTCTGCCTGCAATGTGGGAGACCTGGGTTCAATCCCTGGGTGGGGAAGATCCCCTGGAGAAGGAAATGGCAACCCACTCCAGTATTCTTGCCTGGAGAATCCCATGGATGGAGGAGCCTGGGTAGGCTACAGTCCACGGGGTCACAACGAGTCGGACACAACTGAGCGACCTCACTTTCGCTTTCAATACATTTAAGATCCTGGAGGCAAAGGGAATTTTGAGAGTAAGAAAGGCAACAGCTTTCCCGTCAAAGTTGGGTGTGTCTGGCAATAGAAAATTAAAAATATCGTATTCACTGAATTATTCATTCGTAGTTATGAAACATTTCCCAGTAGCAAAAGTGTGTTGAACCAATTTAGGTTTCTTTTTCGTTCGTTCTTTTTTTTGGGCACACTGTGGGAAGAAATGAATGAAGGATGGATGTTGTTGGTTAAATGTTCTGACACAGCAGTTTTCTTTCTATGGGGTTGACAAGGCTTGCTCCCAACCTAATGGGGAGGTTAAGGCCTCAGGAGGCAAGCTCAGGTGCCATATGGAACCCAAGTCTTGTCCTGGGAGATATATAACATATACAGGCCTTCTCAAGCTCTACCCCTCAAAGAAGCACGATGAAAAGGAGGTAGAAACTTTGAGGGGACCATCTTTGGATCAAATTATTTAAAGTTTATTTTAAGTGTGTTAGTCACTCAGTCGTGTCTGACTCTTTGTGACCCCATGGACTGTAGCCCGCCAGGCTCCTCTGTCCATGGGATTCTCCAGGCAAGAATACTGGAGTGGGTTGCCATTCCCCTCTCTAGGGGATCTTCCCAAACCAGGGATCAAACCTGAGTCTCCTGCATTGCAGGCAGATTCTTTACCATCTGAGCCACCAGGGAAGCCCAATTTATTTTAAGAGCAGACTGAATTTGGTGACTGCATACTTTTATGGTGTATTAGAATTTTTTAGTGCAAGTAGCAGAAGACCCAACTCAAACTGATTTAAGCAATGAAAGGCATCTTTTATCTGATGGAACTGTAGAGTCCTAAGCTAAAGTATACTTTAGGGTAGGTTGATCCTGCAGTGCAATGGTCTTATCATGGTCTCATTTCTTCCCACTTCTATATTCTTCTGGATAGAGTGTTGACCATATTCCAAGGCAAGCTCCTCAGGACCAAGGAATGGCTACTAGCAGCAATCAGGGCTAGATGTCTCTTCATTCACATCCAATAGAAGGCAGAATGCATATGGCCTAGTGTTCTGAGCAAGAATGTTGAAATTCACACTCATTGTCTGTGCTGAAGTTACATGCTTAGGCCTGAATTTGGGACTGTGACCAGAGCAATAGATATTTGAATTAGCTTAAACCAGTGATGATTCCCTTCTGATAATGGAGTTGGGCTCATTTTTCTGTAAAGCCCATGGGAAGCTGCATGGGGGAAGGGTAGCTACCAGAATGAAAATCTGCACACTTTTTAAAGAGGGATGAGGTCAGAGTGATGGCTGATGATATGTGCCAGCAAATGTCCATGAGAGAGAAGGAGAAGTGATCTCATGACGTTGAATTCTTTACACAATGACCATGTCATGTCCACCAACTTTTGTCATGTGGAAGGACTCTGAAACCCGTGTGTGGACTGAAAGATAAAAATGTGGTTAACATTCATAAAAGGGCCCTTAGATGCACTACCTCATCTATCCAGGACCAGCTGCTTTGACAAACCCAATAATTAGAACGTTGGTTTTAGTGCCAGGACCAAAGTGCTGACTCTTTTGATTCTTTTTGGACTCTATAGAACACGAGATTGCACAGAGCTAAGACAAAGGGACTGTAGTTAGCTGTTAGATATACTCATTTAGGAAGAGGAACAAGGGTGCAGTTAGAACAGCAGATAACCCAGCATGTGGCTTCATCAGTGTAGTGGCCTGGGAGATGTTGGCCATGGACCATATTGAATGTGGGGAGTCAGATGCCTGGGACTAGATGGTGATGGGATGAGGCTGCTGTTACCCATCAAGAGTTAGCCTGCTTGCCCATACATTTAAGCTTCTTTCTCTCTGGCTGAAAACTGAGTCTGCTAAAATGAAGGGAAGGGAGAGTGTCCAAACAAATTGTGATTTAGTCTGAGGCCGAATACATCAAGTTCAGGGGGGCAAAAGAGCAGAGACCTTGGAGACTTCAGCTTTCACAGTTGTTAGTTAATGAATCAATCTAACAAATATTTGTTCAGTAGCTACCATCTGTCAGACACTGTACTAGTCATTGGAACTACAGGGGCCAAAAAAAAAAAGCCCTAGTTCCTGCCCTCATGAAGCTTACAGTCCAGTGGGGGACAGAGATTTGTTTTTTTTTTTTTTTTTTAGAGATTTGTTTAAATAAGAATGCAGTTGTGAAATTACCACTGTGGCAAGAGCTATGATGGTGTGGGCACAGTCCTGTGAGGGTCTCTCATAGGGAGATTTGACCAGTCAGGAGATCTGGAAGCTTCTCTGAGAAAGTAGTGCTTGAACTGAAGTCTGAGAGATCTGAAGGGGTGTTAAGTAGGGGAAGCGGGGAAGGAAGAACTCACTGGGCTGAGAACACAGCAGTATGATTTCCAATCCTGGCCCTAGGTTGCTGCTGCTTTGCTCATTTCAAGTTCTTTTGGAAGGAATGGAATTTTACCTACAAGCAAGAGAACAACTGAACAAATAAACATTCCCTAGGACAATAATCTCATTTATCCATTTGTTTGTGTGTTCATTCATCCATTTGTTTATTCATCCCACCAACCTTTAGAAATGCGTGACTTGCCTGCTGGCCTCTGCCTTTGATCCTTCACTCAACCTCATAACTATAGAGTTTGCCCATTGGTCCTAATTCATTTCAGGGAGTATATTGACAGCACTTAACTCCTGTGGATAGAGGCAATTTGTAAATAAGTAATAATCAAAATAAGGAGAAGAATAAGAACCCAAGTGTTTTTAGTATCAACTATATCAGAAAAACAGCAATGACAACAGAGAAAAGATTGGATAAAAATGTGCTAATTTGAAAGAGAGCAATAGTGTCATTATTGTCTGATAGATATGGTTGGAAATAAACCTAACCCCCTTCCCACCCTACCCATGACACTGAGTGTGGAAAGAGGTATGGTTTTGTTATAGAAAGAAACCGTAGAGCTATGTTGGGCTTCCTTGGTGGCTCAGATGGTAAAGAGTCCACTTGCAATGCGGGAGACCTGGGTTCGATCCCTGGGTTGGGAAGATTCCCCTGGAAGAGGGCACTGCAACCCACTCCAGTCTTCTGCCTGGAGAATCCCCATGGACAGAGGTGCCTGGCAGGCCACAGTCCATGGGGTCGCAGAGAGTCAAACATGACTGAGCGCCTAAGCACAGCGCATGGAGCTATATTAACAGTAATGTGAGGGCAGACAGGAAGTTTGGGTGATGATATAGTCCAGCAAAGAGGAATGCTTATTGACAGGCAGGTCCCCAGACTACACAAGTGTGATAAAATTGGAAGCAGAGCAGCTCACCCGCTGGCCTGCTAACACAGGGTGATTCTCAGGGCTCAGTGGTGTGGCGGGAAGTGAGGAATCCCCGCCCTTTCTTTGGATTCTTTGTTTCAGCCTCCTGTTTGATTTAATGGCTAGGATCAGGATGACAAAGCCATAGACGTGTGGTAATAATGAAAAGGAGGTAGGTGAATCAGATTGAATGTTCCTGGGTCTTACTGGGTGATGTGGACATGGCTATTCTAAATCCAGGGGGTCTCCATCACTCTTGGGGATGCCAGGTGGAGAAGGTGACCCTCATCAAGCTCCGCCGTACCTGCACCTGCCTCAGGTGGCTGTGAATGGAAACCCACTAGAGTTCGGCTGGAGTCAGTGGCCCCCTTTTCAGTTCCAGTAACTTCTGAAAACTACATATAGTGACAGTCGTCTCCAAAAGAGGCTGATTTTAAAACTGTGATGAAAATGGCTAACAGCAGGCTGAAGGTTAAAGTAAAAAACTTAAAAACCATAAAATCTGCCTGGAGGCTATTTAAGCAAACTGTTTTCGAGGCACAGATGGTTCATATACCTCTGAGCCAAAAACAAAAAAGTAAAAAAGGGACAGTAAAGCTGGCGTGATTAAGCAGACAAGTATGAAAGTTTTATTAGTACTAAAAAGGCATCCTTTAGAAAAGTGAAAAATCTGTCTCAGGAAACTCAGAAGACATGTTGAAGACCAGTGAGAAATGGAGAGGGCAAATGGATGACATTTCAAAAAGCAACCAAAGATGGCAAAAATGTGTAATGTGTGTAAGTACCTAGGGTATCAGAAGCTGTGCTCCTAGGACATCAGAAAGCAGTGTGAGAGAAAGATGTAGTGCGTGGAGAGCTGGGTGTGGCCTCCCTGTCCTGCAGAGCAGTTTTTATAGGGAATTCAGTGCACCTTAAATGGTGAGTTGAATCTCCAAGAAAAATCAGCTGAGGCAAGTTTGAGAGGTTTACGTGCGGTAAATCAGAAGGTCCAAAGCTCATGAAGGAAATGGCATGATGTTGCTATTAAAAATTGTAAGCATACTTGAGAAATGGGAAGTCACTGACTGGGAGGGCCTCCAGCCTCTCTGGGGGACCCCGGGGTGCTTAAGGGTGCAGCTGTCCGGTGTGTTCTGTTCACGTGTGGTGCAGGGGCGTCCACATACGCATACACAGAAAGTCCCCAGATTTTAGGTTGCTGATCTTCCGTTATCATAATTTTGAGAGAAGTCAGAGTCTGAAGAATCACAGAACAATACAGTGTTTGTAGGGTTACCATTTGAGAAACCTTCCCCTGAGGAAAAAATATAGTACTTGTGTTTTGAGGTAACATTCAATATAAACCTAACTAAAAAGGACCAAGGGGCTTCCCTGGTGGCTCAGATGGTAAAGAATCCGCCTTCAATGCGGGAGACCCTGGTTCGATCCCTGGGTGGGGAAGATGCCCTGAAGAAGGCAACGGCTACCCACTCCAGTATTCTTGCCTGGAGAATTCCATGACCAGAGGAGCCTGGCTGGCTACAGCCCGTGGAGTCACAAAGAGTCGGACCCAACTGAGCGATAACACACACACACACACAGACACACACACACAAATGACCAAATATAGCCTTGCAAAATGTCAGGTAAGTTTGGATTTTCAAAAATCTAAGTAATTCACTTAGAGTTTGGCTGACTCCCTCCGAAGGGACCCTTGAGGAAAATAAATAACCAAAGGCAAGGAATAAAGCCTAGCCTTGGATTAAGAACCTAGGTAGGGAGTGCATGATATTCCTCAGAGTACAGTTAAATTAATAGCATTCCATCTCAGGGGTTTATATTAGGAGTAGTGTCACTTAATATACTGATTGCTTGTTTGGGAGTAGATGTCTAGGAAGGAGGAGAAGTTTGTTATTTTCTCTAAGTTGCATTCATTTGAAAAACCACAGAGGAATATCTGCAAAATATCTCATATCCCCCTTGCCCCCTCCCCCTGCTAACCTCTGCTCTACAAATATATAATAAAGTAACCTGACATCAGATGCAATTCCATTCACTGAGCTGTCAGCTAGTATGGTGGTGGTTTGGTGGTTTAGTTGCTAAGTCGTGTCTGACTCTTGTGACCCCATGGACTGTAGCCCACCAGGCTCCTCTGTCCATGGGATTTCCCAGGCAAGAATACTGGAGGGGGTTGCCATTCCCTTCTCTAGGGGACCTTTCCGCAGTCAGGGATTGAACCTGCATCTCCTGCATTGCAGGCGGATTCTTTACCACTGAGCCACCAGGGAAGCCTGTCAGCTAGCCTAAGGGAGCGAAAAGTTTCAGTTTCCGTACTACCTGATAGGGGCTGTCTCTCAGCATCTTCAGAGAGGGGAACTTGGTCCTGTGTGAAGGCAGCTCAGTTGTGCTCCTTGCCTAGACTAAAAACAAAACAATCTTTGGCTGCATTAAAGACAGGTTTTTAAAGTGCACAAAAATACATTAGACTGTATACTGATAATCAAGTTTTATCTTATCTTCTCAGGAAATGTGAAGTTCATTCTTCTTTAGCCTGAGTTTTATAAAAGGCTAATGCTGAACTTTAAAAGAGTTGACATAGAGGATTAAATATAGTTTCCTTAGACTCTAAGCTACGCAAATATGGGACACAAGAGCCTGAAAAGATATTCTGTTGAGGACAAAAGAACCAATAATAAAACCAAAGAATTGGTACAGATAAATGTAATGATAGTGTACTATGCCTCTTAACACTCACAGGTAACCTTTGCAGTTGGCCACCATGGAGAAAGACTGGGTCAGACTTTGTGGCAGATGGTTTAATACATAGTGCATATATTAACCCACTGAGGCAGCCCTGGAAATGCAAGCAGGTTGTTAATGATCGTGTATAGCAGTCGTGAGCTGCTTCTGCTCTTGCAGTAAGGTATTCAGATGTCATGCTTCAGGGTTCAAGTTGATGAGTTTCTGGGTTGGGAAAACATTTTCCCCTTTGTGTTGCAGTGCACAGCTGATGAGGCATGCTCCAGGGAAGGGGTGATTTAGACTATGTCAGCTGGATGGAAGGGAGACAAGGTGGACTCATATCCCAGGTCCGTGATTTAGTTTGACTTCTTACTTCTGGTTAAAATGGTACCAGCGAGAGTACACAGCGTATGAGGAATTTGTGAATCAAATGTGAAGGCAGTGGACATCACTGCTATAAATCTAGTGGAACTTCGAATCTGATTAGCAAGTCAATATGATTTAAAAAAAAAAAAGAATTCCCAATCCTATAGCCTGTTAGCACCATAGAGAACCTGTACCAATGATGTAATTTTCATTTTCCTATATCCTTAATTGTTTAAGTTTAAAAAAAAAAAGTACCGGCTTCCCAAATTCCAGAGTATTAAAGGTAAGGAATCCGCCTGCCAATGCAGAAGACCCAAGAGACACGGGTTCGATCCCTGGGTTGGGAAGATCCCATCAAGCAGGAAATGGCACCCCACTTCAGGATTCTGGACTGGAAAATTCCCTGGGCAGAGGAGCCTGGTGGGCTACAGTCCTTGGGGCTGCAAAGATTCGGACACCACTGAGCAACTGAACACACAAAGAGTGAATTAAAAACAGATAAACTCCAGAGAATTAATTATGAAGAGGCGTACTCCCAAGGCCAGGGATGGAGCTCATAGAAATTATTTGTATTTATTGAAGCTTAAATCAAGACAGCCAGAATTAAATAGAAATTCGGGAAGAATTGGGTGAAAAGTTTAGAGGCCTTATCATGTTTCATTTAAGGCATTGTTTTGTATTAAATGTGATGAGAGAAGAAAATTAAAGTACACCAAAGTAAACAGAGGCGATATTAACATTTCCATTCCCTGCATGCAGAAGTCGCCTGCTCATTCAAGTCGTTTTGCTCACTTTCTCTGCATTTCTAATGCAGCCATTTATCACTTAGCAAATATCAGTGAAATTTAATTCTTTTTAACTATGAAATTCAACTCTAGATGAGGCGACGTTTGACTCGCCAGGACCTGCATACTTGGTCTGGGGCTGACAATGGTGATGTGGATCTCAATTTCTTTCTCCTGGTGTATGCAGGGAGATAGGGGATATATTAAAACCTATATCAAAGAGATTATTACAGTTTTCCTCCATCACCTGTGCTCTCCAGAGACATCCAGGGCCTGGAAGTCACCAATCATGTTGCTTTAAACCAGCTGTGCAGGGTGTGAGACGTGGGGACATGGGCCTCACTCATTCCTGCATGGCCCCGCACTCCTGGGGCTCCTCCCTCCCACACCTGGAAGGCCCAGCTTCCTCTCACCAGGGACAGGAAGAAGCTGACTGCTTCCATCTTGGTTGTGGGTCCTGAAATAACTCCCTCCGTCACTCAGCGCCTCCCCAGGGGCTGCTGCTAGCAAGACTAGGAACAGGGGGACCCAGCGCTCTTGGCTTGGGCCAGAATACTGGCCTCGGTGGGGAAAGTGAAAGGCTGGAGAGAAGCGCAGGGGTTTGGGTACAGATCATATCTGTGGGGCCAGTGAATGAACCGGCCGCTCAGTTAGGTTCTCCAAGGCTGGGCCTGTCTCAGGGCTGGGTGCCATGGAACACAGAAATCTGAGATGTGGTTTCTGCTCAGAAGAATGTCTGCTTGAGTGTGTGTTTGCCTGTGCTTGTGTGGAAATTGACCTCATGCAGCACTTTTATTCCTTTACCCGCTTATGCTTCATCCACAGCACACTGGCCAGTGCTGTGTAGCTGGGGAGACAAAGGTAAATAAGGAGAGGTGTCTGCCTCCAAGGCTCTCATTGTTGAACAGGGGAGACTGACACATAAACAAATAATATGGTACGAGGCGGGCTGAAACAGATGTGGGTAAGAGGAACTGGGGCCCAGACGGGGACTCCTCCAGCCCAGGGGCCAGCACGAATGAGCACATGTGAGGATAGAGACCAAAGTGTAAATTCAAGAAATGGGATGGCCAGGAACAAAGCTAAGGATGGTGAGGCAGGAAAAAAGGCTCTGAGTCAGGAACGAGAGCTCCACATGCCACATGTTAAAACACAATGGTATAACCCTTACTGCCATTCCCACATTATGTTTTAACATTTTTAAAACATTACAGACATTATAGGAATACTTAACATCATTCTGTCTCAGGTGTATGGGAAGCTTCTTCTACAGGAGAGAAAGGAAGCACGGACGGAGACAGCCCACAGGGCCCATGACAGACATGTAAAGAGTTGCATGTGTGTCTGCACCCTTCCTGGACTGTTCAAAATGAAAGTGCTGTTAGAAAGCTTCTCCAGCATCCTCCTTGTACAGATGAGAAAAGAGAAGGGGTCGCACAAGTAGTGAAGGGCAGATACCTCAGTTACAGCTAGTAGGGTGAGGTCTCAGAAACAGGGAGTGGTAATGGCAGTTGTCTGAAGAGCAGTGGAAACCGCTCTTCTGTCTAATTAGAATATCAGTATTAGTAAGTGCACATATAAATTTTTTGAAAGGGCTTAGTATGCTATTTTTCAAGCTTTTATTTCCCATGCACCTGTGCTGAGAAATAAATTTCACTTTGTAATTTAGTGTACGTGCCCCCCATCCAACACACACACACACACACACACAAGCTCATACCATATTCAAAGTATCTAAATCACTTTGATGCTGGCAAGTGTCTTGATTTTACCAGAAAGTGTCATCAGAAGGTTTTCCCACAATTATGTCATAACTGCAACCTGGCTGACAGCAACTGTAAGATGCATCATGATTTTAGAAGTGTTACAGTGTGAAAAAAGGTTTAAGCTTTAGAATACACAAAACAGGGCATATCTATTTAAAACTGAAACAAAAGTTTCATGAAACAATACTTAATTTTCCATGCGATGTACTCTGATATTTTCTGTTTTGTTCTGTTCTATCTCATTAAAAAGTTGCTGGTTGGATCTCATGAATGGGCTGAGAACCCAGCTTGAAAAAATAGGTGAATAGACAGATTTGTATTACATGTAATTACGGACTTCCCTGGTAGCTCAGCTGGTGAAGAATCCTCCTGCCAATGCAGGCAATGCAAGAAATGTGGGTTTGATATCTGTGTCAGGAAGATCCCCTGGATAAGGAAATGGCAACCTCTTCCAGTATGCTTGCCTGGAGAATCCCATGGACAGAGGAGCCGTGGGGTTGCAAAGTTGGACATGACTTGAGCGTGCACACACACATTTTGGCACAATAGGGACCCTTCAAGTTCTCACTATTTGATTCTCCCTGACCTTAACTCTACAATTTTACTAGGTTAAATTGAGGTATTCCTATCAGCTATTCTAAACTTTCATTGTGGACTCTCTTAATGGTCATATGTATCCCTTAAAATGGCCAATGGCTGCCCCATTTATAATTTGTTTTCAAGTATGCATTTGTCTTGATGGAGAACTTAGAGTGATGGATATACTGATCAGACAGGGAAAGGAAATCTCACATTTAAAATATGCTGTGCCAAGCTCTTAACTCAGGTGAAAATGAAGTAAAGGAAGGTAGAGGTGACTTGGTGGAGAAAGCCAGGGGGATGGAGGGAAATTGGATAGGGAGGAGAGGCCAGAAAAGAGTGTGAAGGAGGAGGAGCAGCCTCCCAAACAGCTTCCACTGTAGTTCTGAGTCTTGGGCCAAAGGAGGTGAGTTAAATGACCAGACTGTCCAATGTTTGGCCTGGTTTTCTCACCACAGTCAGTGAAACAACAGCCAGGCCTGTTCCAGGCCAGAGCTGCACAGCTCATCATGACATGAGGGTCATTCCTCACAAGGGCTGGCAATGCCAGGGGAATTGTTTGGGAGGACAGCGTAGCTGTCAAGGGAAGCGTGGTTGAATCTATTTTTTAGTAGGTTGATGAAGAAATGACTATGAAGGCTTTCCCCATTTAAATAATTCAATACTCACAGCTAGATTAGACACAGGATGAGGATGGAGTGGGACATAAACCTACATAGAAGCCTGTCTGGAGCAGAGGTTCTTAACCTCTTGTTTGAATCATGGCCGCCTTGGGTTATTCAAGAAAGCATCAGCGTGGATGTTTTCTCTAGGGAATAAATATACACACAGATTTTACAGATAATTTCATGGACTTTCTGAAATTCATAGACCCCTTGATTCCAGGTTTAGATTTCTAAGTAAGGATTACAGGAGGTGGGTGAACTCAGCTCCCCGTCTGTTCTAAAAGTTAGAGTTCTTCCCTTAAACCAGAGATAGAAGACAAGGTTTTCTGACCTATGCAGCCTAGAATAGAGGCTTGGAACAGGTGGAGGTGAGCTGTAAATCCGTTAGCATGAGAGACAATACAAGCAGACTGTGGGTTGACTGCCACTGCTGGATGTCCCCAGACAGATTTTTAGAATAAGTGTCCAGTGGGACTTCCCTGTAGCTCACATGGTAAAGAATCTGCCTGCAATGCAGGAGACCTGGATTTGATCCCTAGGTTGGAAAGATCCTTTGGAGAAAGGAATGGTGACCCACTCCAGTATTCTTGCCTGGAGAATCCCATGGACACAGGAGCCTGGCGGGCTACAGTCTGTGGGGCCTCAAAGAGTTGGACACAACTGAGTGATTAACAGTACAATACAATAATAAATAATACCTTCCGCCTTAGTGACAGAAATGATGCTCCTTCTATAGGCCTTGAGAGTCACATGGCACATTTTTTTCATCAGTTTGTCCAGTACTTGGAGCCGACAGATACTTCTCAAAACAGATGTCATTAAAGTCACAAAAACTGGTGATGTTATGGACAGGTTCTTCCATCTGCATTGCAGAGACATAACAGATGTGGGGAAGCCATCAGTCTTGGCAAGATACTGGATTAAATAACACTTGATGCCTGGATGTCCTGTCAGATGCCTTGTCATACTTAACTGAACTCCTTGCTACTTTTAAAAGAATTTAACTGTCAGCCCATTTAATGCTCATCTCCAGTGTGAAAATTTTAGATGAAGGCTATTTAGTTTAATTTGCCAAGATGTCCCTTCATGTTCGGGGAAGGGGAAGCAGGGCCGGAGTCCACCGGAGCTGCCCCTTTGCAGAAGTCTGGACAGACACAGAATGGCTTCTGTGGGTCACGGTGGTGTTTGTTATGTGAAAGCAGCGCACCCTGCTTCTGTCTGCCACTCCCGCTCTGGAGAAGAGTATCATTCATACCACCATTCTGCAGACACGGGAATGGTCCAGGCACCGACCATTCTTTCATCAGGGTGGAGGGTGGGCTAGGGAGAGACTGCCGTTCTGAGAGCCTGCTTGGGACTGTAGATGGAAGGGCTTGGTGAAGTCCAGCAGCTTCGTGCTGCAGTTAGATTTTTGGTTTTTTTTTTTTTTCCTTCTTAGGGAAATCTGTGATGACATTTTTTTTTCTCTGCACAGGTGCTAGAATGCATTGCACAAATACAAACATATCCCACTTCATGAGAAAATTTGGAAGTCATTTTCCTTCCATCTGTCTAAAGTAGACTGTGCTCTAAAACTGGCCATGCACCCACCCGTTCTCCCACGCACCTTCCTGGTGACAAGGAGGAGATGGCATTGTAAGAGCAGGAAAAAAAAAAAGATAAATCCTGGGAGGCATTTAAAAGGATGGCTTATTAGTATCGTTTGGGCGGCTATGAATAACACATGGCCGCTTCTGGGGCTGCATATGATGTCCAGAAGAGTAGCCTGGGTTTTCCTTCCCTCCTCCCTCCCATTCCAGTGTCGCTTTATTAACAGATCACTTTCTTCATGTAATTTCCAACTCCCTGCCGAACCCGAGCATCCTTTGATCACAGCTCCTTTCCTGTGCCCGCAGTGAGTTCTCGCCCACATTAGGTAGGTAAGCAGCGCTCTTTTAGAAAAGGGAGGTCGTTTCCAGAGGCTGCTGCAGCTGTGAGCGCTCCGCAGTCAGACAATCAGAGGCCCAGCGGGGCACCTTCCGAGCGCAGCTGCGCGGCTCTCCTCTCGAGCTCTCCAAGGCCCTGGACCCTACGTGCGGATTCCAAGCTACATTTAACACAATTGCCCATCAGCACTTAGGAAGCAGTTACCACAGAAACCCAGCAGAGACCAATTAGTCACATGATTAAATTAATTAAAATAACCCAGGGCATCTGCCATCTTGCCTCTTTCTGCTACAGATAGCGCCTGACCCAGACAGAACTGTAATTGGTTAGCAACACTGTTGTGTCTCTACATCCTAGAATTGTCTTCTTACCACGGAAGGGGGTTCTTCTGATTTGCTTTTCTTTCCCTAAAGAACTCTCTTGGGTTGCTTTGGAAGATACTCCTTCCCTATAAGCCAGGCAGTATCAAATTTACCAAACATCAGATTTCATAAACAGTGGGATTTGTTATGTTGGGGATAAGAGGATTTGGAGACATTTCCAGTTGCACAGTGGAAGACTTTTGGAGGTTCTTTAAGGAGGGCTTTAACAATACACGCCAGAGAGTGCTCTGTAATATGCATTCACACTTGACCTGAGAATTCTGTGGCAAATCAGGGAAACTAGACCTGGACTCTGCTTGTTAAAGTAATAGAGGTGTTATAACGGGGCACAGGTGACCTGTGTTCTAAGATGGTCCTGAGTCAAGGATGCTGTGCAGTGACCCCACTCAGTGGCTTATCACTGGTAGAAGACAGAAAACGCACACTCTATAAAGCTAATGCGGTGTATCAGTGCTTTGTCCTGGGCACGCCGAATGACCTAATAATGGCCTCTCCGAAACCTCCATGCAGTCAGAGGTTTTCTGTTATATCAGTGCCATACTTCTACACGCACACACACAAATGCACTTACTCAAACTCTCACAGTGCTCACGGTAATGTGATTTCCACCACCTTAGACACTTTTCTGGAGACCCTCCTTATCCATCATACCTGAGAACAAATGATTGAACATGATTTAGAGATACCAAACGAGGTAATGCTGTGGTTTCCCAATCCTCTTTCCTTGTGAACTGGCTTGACAGAATGGCCTGAATTAATTATTTAGTCCGACTGCATTAATTTGTGCCTAACAAAGCTAGTGGCACAGTCTCGTCCACAAACCTTGACTCTGAGCAGGAGAATCCTGGTTATTATACATGAACAAGAGGTAGCATGTAAATAGTCAGCTGGGGCGGATCTTTCGGCAGCTGTAGGCATTGGCCTCTTTGAACTTACTTCTTCCTGGGTGAATCAGAGTCTAGTCAGACCTCAGAACAGACATGTCCATCTGGCAGTTCTGAAAATCAGGTGACTGATAAAAGAAAGCTGCATGGTAACTCAAAAAGCTGTGGCCTAACCTATTATGGAGTGAGCCTTAAAGGAAATCAATTGATGGGATGTCACTAGTAGCAATAGTAAGAATAAGAAGACACGTTTCTATCACGTTATCATTTACAAAACAGTCACGTCCCTCCAGGCTTGGACTTAGCCTTTCCTCTGATCTTCACCAATTGTGTTATTTAATTATACATATTTTGTGTGCATTTGGTGCATTCACTTTGTTACCAGTGCAAGGATTACTTTGTAGATAAACATAGTATGAATGCAAAGCAGAGCTAAAATTAAGGGGGAGAAAATGTATTTCACATTTTAGAAAGTTTTTTTTTTGAAATAAACAGAAAAATGAAAACATATGAAACTTTCTTTGCATATGTAATTAATAAATACTTCCAGTAGAGGTGATTTGAAAAATAAAAAATATATTTTAACTATTTTATTTATTATTAAATAAAATAGTTAAAATATTTATTAAATATTAGTGCCTCTGTGAACCATAGGCTTACTTTTATTAGCAGAAAGCTGTTTCTGTTATTTCCATATAAAATTTTTCTCAAGCTATGAAAAATTATGGAATACGCAGCCATTTAAAAACTGTTAACGCCTACTCTTTTGCGAATGGCAAAATGAACCACAAATCAAAGTGTATCTTAATTCCTATATTGCATATCAGGTGTGGTCAAAATTAGTCAAACTTTCAGAAAGTTATTCTAAAATGTTTCAACAGATAGACACTGAGTGCCAAGAGATTTCACATTGCTAATATTTTGTACAGACCAAACTTGATTATCCAGGAATTGAGTTTTCACAGCAGTGCATGGGTTTGCCTGTCATCATCATCACCCTAAATTCTGGCTGCCAAGAGGAACTTTGAAGGGACCAAGATTGATTATGGAGGGGATATTAGTTATGCATGTTCCATTGCAAATTTTAGATTAGCCTTTGTCTTGTGTAATTCAGACTTCTCTCACCCTATCAAAGAGGAAAAGCAGAAGGTGACTGCACAATTTATGAATAATTTCTCCCTTCATTCTGCCTCCACTTTCCCATGTCTTATTAATATTCACTGTATATTGACAAGAATATGAAATCTGAACGTTTTAAAGTCACAAAGCTAAATGCAGGATCAATCCTGATATGCTTCTGAGATTGACACATTGTGAGAAAAAAATCACAAAGTTAAATTTGTGTGAAAATTGGGATTATAAGAAATGGTTGCTGCCGGTATTGATTTTTAGCCTCTTCACTTGCTCTTCCTGGAAAATCTTGGTTCTGAGTACTTACTGACACACTTAAGTTGTCAAGGAAATCAACTTGAGAGAAAATGAAATATTTTGGAAATGAGTTTGTGTCTCTTCTATTTTCATAAAGACCTAGTTCTTTAGTAGTAAAGAGACAGGGCAGTTTGTGGAACTGCATAGTAGCTCCACCATGAATCTTTTCAGGAGTGAGTGTATGAATAAATTAATAAACAAAATTATATTAATAAGTAAAACTGCATAACATCAGGGCTACATGTTTGTTCCAATGTGCTAATTCATAGCACTCTAGGGAAGGTGAGAAAAAAAAATTAAACTCACCCTAGTGATATTAAAAATTGAGCACTTGTTATTTTATTCAACAAATACCTATTAAGATCCTCAGTCCCCATCACTCTAATGTCTTTTGACTGCTTTTCTTTTCATAGCATATAATACTACGGGATATCATATATTTTTAATAAATTTGTCTATTGGTTTATTGTCTGTATTTCCCATCATAATAAAACCTTATGAAGATAGCAATTTATCTGTCTTGTTTACCGGCATATCCCCAATGTTTAAAATAGTGTCAAACCATATAAAAGAATCTTGATAAATATTCATTGAATAAATGAATGAACTAGGTCTGAACTAAATGATGAACTCAATAAAGTAGATCAGACTTTTTGAAATAGGATCATGGAAAGGAATGTTAATTTGTTTACCAAATTAGATGAATTAAATGTTAAAAAATCTAGTTTGTAGGCTAATGAAAGTGAAAATCACTCAGTCATGTCTGACTCTTTGCAACTCCTTGGACAACATGGCCAGAATACTGGAGTGGGTAGCCTTTCTCTTCTCTAGGGAATCTTCCCAACCCAGGAATCGAACCCAGGTGGATTCTTTATCAACTGAGCTATCAGGAAACAATAGATAACCTCATTTTTACCATCAAGTGTTGGTTGCCTTTTTTGAACCTGGAAGGCTTCAAGAATCAATGGTAAACTAATCGATCATTGTAGTTTTTCTTTTTCAATATGTAAATCCTTTGCACAAAGAGTCTAAATGGATTGAAGATGAAAAGATTCAGATGAAATTAATTTTAGCCAAGAAGACAGTAGAAATAGGCATGAAATAAGAAAAAGAGGAAATATTGGAAAAAGACAGAACTACAATGTGTGCATAATCCTGTCTGAGGTAAATGGACCAAGAGTCGGGGGTCCTTATTCTCCTGATTGCTTATCCACATGGCTTTGTTCCTGAATCGTTGGGTTGTATAAAACCCCTGCAGATTAACAAATCTGTCTTCCCAGGTTTATAGTAGTAAGAATAATTATCTTATTATCAGCCATTCAGTGGTATCACCATACAAAACTTTTATTTTTTGTTGTGTGAAAGAATATGGATTTGGCTAAAGTTCAGGTGACATATAGATCTGATTATTTTCTCTTAATACTATCCACACATAGTTTGTACCTTGCAGCAAACACAGACTCTTGTAATCTAAAATAGAAATCATCAGTCACTCACTCATTTGCAATATACATGTCAATTTTTTTCCCTTTTGAAAAAGCACAGTGTTCAATGCATTGCGTAGAATGACTGACCTGAGGAAGCTATTTAACTTCTCTGAGTTTCAGTTGCCTCCCTCTTAAGATGAGGACAAAAACACTCTTTCCATCAGGTTGTTATAAACTTGACATGTATACTGCATGAAAAAAATTGACATGTATGTTGCAAACCAGTGAATGACTTACAGACTTACGAGGAAAGGGGGCAGCAGTGAGGAGGGGTTGTCTGATGCCCCAGTGTATAGCAAATGGAGCCTAGAAGAAGGTCAAAAATAACTAATTCAAAATAACCTTTTGGATAGTTGAAATAATACTATGTGCCAAAAAGAACCTCTACCCTGCCCACACCCCTCCCCCACACCATCCCTCATGTCTGCCTGGTGACTTCTGTTTTCTTAACTGCTTCCTGCCTTCATCTTACCAACCAGCTTGTAAAAAAGAGGATTTCAGGAGCCTTACCTAACCTTCCCAATCCCAAGTGATGTTGAGATAAACTTTATGCAGCTCTCCCTGGGGTCCTCTGAATGGATTCTCATGGTAAGGATAGGACTAGCTCAGAATGGATTCCTCATGGTAAGGATAGGACTAGCTTAGGACTAGCTCATTTGAGAGGTTTCCTGGGGACCTGCTTAGGGGACCGTGCAACACAAGAATGAGAGGTCAGCCAAGTGCAGAAACCCGTCCAGCACTCCCTCCAGGTGTCACCTCTGCCCACCCCACAAGGGGTTCCTTCCTCTTTTGTTCCTCTCCTTCTAGAATCCTTTCCCCAAATCCTGGCCCTGAGAGTCTTCGTGACCCCCAAGGGTTATTGTGTGTCTCTATAAACCTGTGGTTACTCATAGTTCCTCCTGTTTTTAAAGTTCTCACTACATGAGACGATGAGCCAAGCACTTTATGTTGTTTAATCCTCACAACAACCTGGTGGAAAGAGTGCTTTTGTCCTCATCTTAAGAGAGAGGCAACTGAAACGCAGAGAAGTTCAATAGCTTCCTCAGGTCAGACAGTCCATAAGTGACCGGGTTGGGTCTCTTTCCCCACCAGCTGTCTGACTACCCCTGCATCAGGCTGAAGGTGGGTGCAGGCCGTCGTGGGTGCAGGCCGTCAGGGGTGCGGCCGTGCCACGCACACGGTCCGTGATCTGCTCTGATGCTTGTCTTCTGCTCACACAACCTAAATCCCTGGAAAAGCCCAACCATCTTTTCAGGATTTTTTTTTTTTTCTTTCAGAAATGTGTGCTTGCAGTGAGCCTACTGTCAATGACATACTTGCTTTCAGTTTCATAAACACTCCCTATGCCTTCTCCCTGGGAAGTTGTCTCCAGGGTTATCTGACCTATGAGTGTGAGATACCAATTAAATCCATGTGCAATCTAAACATTTACAAATCAGGGCTGTGCCGAGCCTAAAGATTGTGGGGTCACCAGCACCTTCCTTGGAAGTGTCCTAGCTAGCAGATAGAAGTTTAGGTGAATGCTTCTGCCAGCCTTTAAGACATTCCAGCTTCATTTGATCCAGAAGATATTGTGAAAGGGAAAGCAGGGAGCATATATACTTCATAGACGCTTTACATGAAAATAATTTTTCTTTCTTTTTTTTTGTTTTTAAAAAAGAAAGAAACCTAAGCTAAAATTTCATCATCGTTGGAGGGAAGTTGGACTTAGTGTTTTCCGCCAGATGTGTGGACAATTTCTCCAACTGGAGTCCTTTAATGGGAATTACATTTTCCATAGACTTTCATTTCCTTGAATGTTCTGTGTTTGCACAGCATGGCTCCAAAAACACCCTGCTGTGGCTGAGGAGGTCTTCTCCGTGAGGCCGAGACAAGTCACGGGGCTGGGCTGGGCCATCCCTCTGGGACGAGGTACTTTTTCTAACCTAGTCCCGTGCGTGTGCAGAGCTGCCTGGTGGCAAGCTCCAAATAGCACAAAGGAGCTTGGCTGGTCAGACTCCTTGTCAGGTTAGGAAGCCCTTTGTTTCTGTTTAGTTCTCTGAAACAAGACAAATTATGATATTTTCTGTTAATTTCTTTCCTTAATGAGTTTCATTAAAATCAAAGCTTCCGGAAGACTGAGCCTTGACAGCCGTCTAAGGACTGTTTCATTTACTGGGGGCTGCTTAGACTGAATAATTATTACAGCTTGATAGTTTAAAAAGAAGTAAGAACAACAGAGAGAAATAGATCCCTTGAATGGTGTGTCATAACGTTTCTATTTCTTTCCAGGGTCTGCGATTCTATGGGGTTCAAAAGAGATCATTAAAATCATGTATTCTTTGAACTAAAATATTATTAAATCATCACACACTTGCTTCTTAATGGCTCCCTGGTTCTTAAATACTGAATTTCACTTAATGATGGTAGATTAAAAGGAAACCTTTTAGAGGTTAATAAAAAAAATTTTAAAGAAAGGCTGTCTTTAGACCCCGGCAGGTCATTCAGTTCATGGTGCCGTGTTGTCTTGATGAGAATGTGGGCAACAGCATGTTTTATCTCATGGTTACTGAGTGGTATAGTTATGCACATTCACTTGTCTACCCCAAGTCATTTTGTATGCCAGTTTGGCTTTAAATTTAAATTGCTGGCCAGAATCTCATATTTCATGATAGGGTCTTCTTATTTGTATGGCAAGCCTTCCCCCGCCAACCCCCTGCCCCCCCGCCCGTCTCTCCAAAGCAGAGACAGTGAATGCGGTACATTGAGATGCCGAGATCCTCTGAAACCTTCTGTGATGGTTTACGTGAAGACCAAACCTGAAAAAAATCTCAGAAAGGAAAAGAAAAGAATATCAAAATTATTCAAAAATCGATAGAAAGGAATATATACTGCTGATGGCTCAGACAGTACATAATCTGCCTGCAATGCAGGAGAGACCTGGTTTGATTCCTGGGTGGGGAAGTTCCCCTGGAGAAAGGAATGGTTACCCACTGTAAGTATTCTTGCCCGGAGAAATATGGACAGAGGAGTCTTGTGGGCTACAGTCTGTGGGGTTGCTAAGAGTCGGACACAGTTGAGCGACTAACACTTTCATAAGGATGCAGTGACTCAGAATTATTTTAAATGCTTCTTCAAGGAGAAAAGAATGAGCAGATGAAGTAAGTGGAATAAAAATTTGAGAATTGTTGAAGCTAAGCGATGGGAATTTGGAGATTTACTATTCTGTTATCTTTATTTTTGTGGATATTTAAAAAATTTATAACAAAAATTTTTAAGTGATAAAATATTAATAGGAACATGGTATGCATGAGGTAGAAAAACAAGATCATGGATGGTAGCAATTTGATGGGTCCAGGATAATTTCACAAGAAAAGCTTTACATCATTTGAAAAAAAGTGTATCATTGGAAATTTTACATAACTGAGAAAAAAAATTAATGAGACACAACTCTGCAATCTTTCAGGTTCTGATTTATTTCAGCAGATAAATTGTTGATTTAGGAGAAATTAAACTGGGGAAATACTCTGTATTGGGGGAGGGATTTCTAGGAGCAGGTTTAAATTTCACCAAGGAAGCCCCATTAGTAAAAGTGAGTTTAGTGGCTCAGGTGGAAAAAAAGAAATTGGATATAAATTATGAGAAACAAACTACAGAAAAGAATATGCATTTTCATTGTTCTTATTTTATCCCTAGCTGTTTAAAAACTTGTCGTAGACAAAAGAGAGCATTGCTCACGGATTCACCGATATGCCCAGAAAAGCAGAGGGTCCCCTTCTCACCAGGGTCTTTGGTTTGGGATGGAGTCTTAGAGCTACACTCTCCATCAATGTGGAGGCCCAGGAAAGCACAGGGAAGCCCCCCTCCCCTCCACAACTTGAGATGGAGAGCAACTAGCTTCAACTCTTGGGAGGAATCAAGTTTGTTGGCTGTGTTAGCCCTCGATAATGTCCCATAGGGTTTCCTAGCCTTTCTGGAACACTTCCAAACCACTCCCATTTTCTGATAGTTCTACTTAGTGATGGAACTGGATGAGTAGTTGGACCAGAGAGTTTTTAAGTGTCCTTCAAGTTCTGAGATTTTTTTTTTGATTATGCAAGACAAACGAAAACATCCTCAGCCATAACTGAGGTATTTGGATGTAAGATAGGTATGTCTGCAAATGTGCCTCTGCACATCCCCTGTAAAGAGAAGATGATGTATCCATATTGTGAGCCTAGGCTGGCTGCCCACCAAGTAGCAGACTGGATGTAATCTGGTCCTTCTATTTCTTAAAGCTTTTAATACCAAGGAGCCTGGTCTCTCTCAAGAACTCCTCATTAAAGTATAAAAACACTCTCCTGTAGTTTCGACGCTAGGAAGGCGCTCTCCGTCCGAAAAGTCTCTCACTGTCTTATGGAAATGTCTCCCCTAGGAGGTCAGTGAGCCCAGAGCTGCAGCTGTGTTTTAATAAGGGCTGGATAATTTTATGACCAATAACATTTGTCGTTACACATGCTACAAGAAGGTTAATCAAATCTCAGCCTTCAGGGCATAATCTGGGCTCTCGCGGGAATTTACCCACAGAATTCTGTGTTTGCCTAGGGAAGCTTCCTTCCCTCCTCACACATTAGCTGTTGACTGTGGCTTCTCCAGTCTGGATTTGCGCCGGCATTGTCTCTGACTATCACTGGAATATCGCGATGTTTGGGGGGCGCCAACCTTGTTTGGGGGCACCAACCTGATGGTATGGCTTGAGGAGGCTGGATTTTAGAGCTTCTGGGCTTTCAGGCCAATAATTTGTTTTTTCAACTTGAAACTTCGGTGAGACTGGAGTATTCAATCTATCTGTTTCATTTGCCTTAGGGAGCCAAAGTTTAAGGCAACTTTCAGACCTGAGATACCAAATATTTTTCCAGCATTTCTCGGTTGCTTAGGAAACTCATAAACTGGTTCAAACATCTCACTTGGGGAAATATTGAAGTGACATTTAACTCAGAAACAAACTGCTTTTGGTCTGCTAAAGAAAACAGCATCACTGCCTGGAAGGGCAGCAAATCAAAATAAAGAGGGCAAGAGAGAAAGAAGAGACAGCTCTTGAAAGCTGAAGTTCGGGTGGCGGGAACACAAAATTTGAGATTCTGCATGTTTTTTTCTTCAGTTTGGATTCTGTGGCTGGATCAACTGGTGGTATTTCACATCCTGCCATAACAAAGAAGTGAAGTCCCCTTGTCATTTGAGGGGTCAGGAGACCTCAAGAATTCTTTTCTTCAGGACTCAGTGATATTTAATGGCACAAAGGAGGGGATATAGACAATCAGAAATAAGACCTAGCTGTCCATGGCTTCCAGAGTCTCTGTTAGGTCCAGTTGAGCTGGCCTCTGTTTTGATTTGCTGTAGACTATCTGCACAAGGCCACTCTTGCAGATTCTGTGTGATGGAGGCCACGTTGCTTCAGAGTCTCCACCATGGTAGAGTTCTCCCTACTCATTCCCCGCCTTGTCATGCTGGTTTCTCCAAATCCAGCACAAGGCAGGCGCAAAGGGTCTGATTCAGATTGTTTGAGTACTGAAAAGGGAGTGGTGTGTGTGTGTGCACGCACGTGTATGGGGGGGCACCAAATTTGACTCTGTTTCCATATGGTCACCTAAGTAGGAGGTGACTTGAGCCTACTCTAGGACTAAGAATAGAACCAGGTCGGTGTGGAATGGAGTGGGTGGAGTCCCAGTAGAGGAGGCAGAGTTCAGGGAATAACTCTTTACTCCTTAGCACTTTCTTGGACTTTGGCTATAACTGGAGGTGTCTAGAGATAAGTAAAATGCGTACATAATATTAACTGAACAGAAACAGAAAACAAAAATGAAATTCTGTTAGGTACCAGAATATACACCTAATCTCTAGGCATTTGTGCAGAGCCAGAGACTGAAAAATCAAATTGCACCTAATCTGAGTATTCAGATGAATTGACCAGTCTCTGTATTGGAATATGTGAGATGGAAATGAAGGGAACTGGGGAGGGAAGGCATCCTGCCTCATCCCGCCCCCCCTGGGTGGAGAAGGCACTAGAAGCCATGTTCTCCAGCTGCTTCAAGCATAATCTTGTAGTGTCCCCCATGGGCTTCAGCTCAGGTTGTGTCAGCTTATGTGTACAAACAGATTTTTAAAATTGTCCCTTGCTGAGGGAGCTGACATCTGCCACTCTCGGAAATTAGAAATGACAGATGCCCCGAAGGGTGAAAGGCAGTGGCTGATTTTCCGTAAAAAAAAAAAAATAGCATCTACTCAGACTCCACTTTTCACCAAACAGACAGCATTGTCTAATCCACGCATTTAGTGGTGATTTCAGGTAACAAAGGAAAACGGGCAAACTGGTTGTGTGTGTTAACACTGCTGTTTTCTCCCGCAAAACAAAAGCAGAACGGTCCTCACTCTCTTTCCTAAGGTTTAAGGCAGCGCCCCGTGCATCAGACACAACAGGTGATGGATGTTTGTGATGAGATATGTGGTGTTGTAGAATCCTCATGTTTGGTCACCCTGGGAGGCCCCTTGTATCTGCAGTCGCCATGTCCCCTCTCCGCCATGGGAGAGAAAGAACACAAGCCTCAGTACTCTTGAAAGAGCATGGAGTTAAACTGAAGATAGAAGTTCTTGTCTATTTTAGCCAGGCGGTTTGTGAAGGGGAGCTGGAATTGGAACGAGGAAGCAGTGAGAACCGAGGCATTTAGGGCTTGGCTTCTCTCCACCTCCTCTCTGTTGGTATCTCTGAGTTTCTCTGGCTGTTGGCTCCATGTTTTTCTCAACCAGACTTCGTTGCTTCCCCACAATTCTTAGTCCTCATTACTTCAGTGTGCACAACTCCATCATGGCCTCTCCAACGCCTCTCAATATTGTGATTTTTCAGTTCAGCTCCCGTCCTTACCTGGTGTAGTCTCTCGCTGTGTTCTAGTTTTGGTTCCTGAGAGAAGAAATCTGATGGAATCACTCCATCGTTTTGCAACAGGGCATTTCATGGGTTGCTGGCCAGATTGTCTGATGGCTGCCCTTGGGTCACATGCTCCACTCAGCTAAGGCTGGTCACATGGTACAAAGCAGGGCACACACTCTCTTAGAAAGACTGTGATGGGTAGACACCTTGGTTGATATCTCAAGTTTACTGCCCAACATATATTGAGTGTTGACTTGTGACTTTGATAGACATCAAGGGTGATCAAAAGCCTTCCCCCCCCCCATTTATATAGTAAAGAGGGAAGGAAAAAAAAATGACTCCATCTAGAAGCAGATAAGAAATAGCAGGAAGCACATGAGGAAGATGGTAAAAGTGTAGGATTTAATCATCTATAACCAAATTTGTGGTTCTGATCCAAAATCCAGAGTGTACTTTCTTCCTCTTTAGTCTTGCTCTTTGGGTGTGAAAAGATGGGCAGATCCTTAAAGATGACTGAAAACCCCTATTGAAAAGCCTCCTTCCAGGGCTCAACTAAATCCCATCTCTTCCTCACCACCTCAGCCCCAAAAGATACCTCTCTCCCATGGCCTTGGCAAGCATGGTATGTATTTAAGCAAGAATCTGTCACGTTTTTCCTCCTATATATATATATATATGTCTAATCTTCTTAACCAAGCAGAAAACTCCTTGAGTGAAGGAGCCAGCTCTTATGTGTCTCTTTCCCATAATTCCCATAGCTGATGAGATAAAGAAAGTGAATTCAGAATGCTGAAATAAGTTCATCTAAGAGGAACCTTGATTAATGATTTGAATATACTATGTGTGGAAAATGCAGTCCAGTCCCAGAATTTAGTTAGTAACATATGCAGGTATTTTGATGATATGAAACAGCAGAGCAGTACTTGAAATGCCCCAGAATATAGTCTTTGAGAAGATAATTTCTTGACTGAGGAAGGATGTGGTGTAGACAGTGGTTGGTCACCCAGGAGTGAGCTGTGATGCTGAAGGTGTGCCTTTGCTCTGGGGGGTCTGGCATGGCAGGGAGTTTCGAAGCGGAGAACTACAGAGATACTCTGAAAGTAGCCCAGAGGATCTCCCTTGCCTCTGCCTTTCTGGCTCTAGTGTGGGTGTGTGTGGAGAGGGGCAGTGTTTAAACTCAGCTGGCTGGTTCTCTTATGACCTTGTCCATTTTAAGAACCTGGGGTTTTATCCAAAAATGTAATATGTTTCTTTCCTTTTGGTTTACATATACTGCTCAGAAGATTCTGTTAAGAATTTTAAATATATCAGTAATAATGAATCACACACTGTGTTGTCAGTAGATTAGAGTTAAATGGCAAGAGTCACTTCCAATGATTGACTTTCTTCTGTTTTCTGTATATTTCTACTCATTAAAAAAAAGAAAGAAAGCAACCACAAGAACAAAACAAAGAAGAAGAAGGCAGGACAAAGTGCTGAACAGTGGAAAGTGCGGCGAAGTTGCCTGTGGAGTCCTTATAAAACACAATCTTTTAAATATGTATTTTATTGTTTCTAGCAACTTGACAAACTAAAACCATATTGAAAATGAAAAAACTGACTGAAATAAGCCGAAGCATGCCTCAGGCAACTCAAAGCTTCCCACCAGTTTGGGGTTAGCTTCCGTCACTCCTAACATTTGTGAGAGATTCTGAGTAACGTGGAATCGAAATCACAAATTCTACACACAGATTAAGTGAGGAAAGGAACAAACACACTCAGCATTATTAAGCCTACAGCTCCTTTGCAACCTCTGCTGTTGTACCAACAAAAGGTTTAGGCGGGGAGAGAGATGTCCTTGAATGAGGAGGAGCTGCTAGCAGATATTGGGGACTATATTGGGCATGACCTTGGGTACCTTCTGCTGTTTTCCTTTTATCCCTTAACCTGTCAGTATCTGGCCAAGAACCCCATATTGTGATCTTTTATGCCTTCAGTTGGATCACCCAGTTACATCTCAGTATCTTCCATTTGTGAAACAAGGACACATTACCATTCTCAGCAGGCTGAAAAAGTGCAATGGAAACCTTAATGCATTGACCCCTATAAAAACTGACTTAAAAAAAAAAACAAACCTGACTTCATTTATTACAGAAATCTTTACACTCTCACGCCTTTTCCCTATGTATGTAAAAGGCTAATAGGAAAGAAGGGAAGACCTCTGATTTAAAGGGAGAATGGATTTTTATATCAATCCGCTTCATTAGGAACCATTTATTTGAAAAGAGTTATCTTAAGAAATCATGCTTCAGTTGGTGGTGGGGGGCGGTCAGGAAAGGAAGAGAGGGAAAAAAGGAATCAGAACCATCCAGCACTTGGCCCCTTTTACATCCCCAATATACAGGGAGTCCAGAATCTTGAGCTGTATCAGATTTCCATTTTTAGAAACACTTAGGAAGTGAAAATGAAGCCATTGATTGGCTAAGGGCGGCGGCATCCCATGACAGGATGGTCAGCTGAAGACCTCAGGATAAAACCGAGGACCAAAATAGCCATTTCATCACTAGCCCCTACCAAGGTAAATCTGAGAAATTTCACTGACATTTTTTCCATATAAATTTCAAGCATTCCAAGAGTGAAAGCAGCACTGGATCCAGGCAGAGGTTCCCCAGGGGACCCTGTGTGTGTGGAAGGGAAGCCCATCTTCGGGTCTGAAACCACAGGATGAAGAGGAATGAGGCGAGTGCTTTCTCTGAGTCCTTGCCTTGCAGAGCTGCCTTTTGTTGCAATGAGTGTGAAGCACATGCCTTAACTTTTAGTTACTTTGGCTTTTTTGGCTAGTGTCGCATCTTATAAGTCACAGTCTAGCTTCTCCTGTCCGTATTTTTACTGCACAGAAGGTTTCCCAATTTGCAAGCATTTGCAGCACGGCTGGGCCCGGAGATAAAACAGAATGTGTATGTAGTACAGCATGCATTCAACTGATGCACAAGATTCTTTCCACCATATGTGCAAAGTAGTGTGCTTTTCACTCGAGGTGCCACTGCCAGAATTGCCAGGAGCACATGAATAAGTGGAGGAGAGACACCCCGTCCGCCGTGCGATGGGATGGGGTGCCAGGCGCCAAGGAAGAAGACCCTTGCTTTCAACATCCACCTGTATTTTTACCCCTCCCTTTTTAGCTCCTCTGTCCCGCTGTGTTCCACTCACCTTGACACAGCTCCCCTAACCTCATCCTGTTCCCTCAGCCTGGATCTAGGGTGCCTGCCGTTGTTAAGGTTGGTGTGGGGGCCCTTCCAGTAGGAGAGGTGAGGTGTAATTAGCACTTATGCTAATGAGGATAATAAGACTGTGGTTAAAAACTCATCAGTTATGGAGAGGAATGACATGAGAGGAAAACCAGCTGATTTTTTTTCTTCCCTGTAAATGTTTATTGTTCTTCATCTCAGGCAAAGCATAGCTTATTGAGCCTTTTTACAGGAACGTAACATTAGTCTGGTCTTTTTGGTAAATCTTCTAGTGGAACACTTTTCATGATAAGAAAAAAAAAAACAGAGATATAAAAGAACTGTACTTTTCACTCATCTCTTTGTATCTCCTTGTCTCCTTTAGCTGAAATAAGCCAATTCAGAGAGTTTTTGGTTCATTGTATTTTACTTTCATATTTGCTGCCTAAAATTTGAGTTGTCACCTCCCTTGGCTTTACTGAAAACTTGTTTGAAAGCATATAGTGTTTCTGACCAAAAGATGTCAGTGGACACATGACTCAAACTCTCTTCTTAACATGACCTCCATGTTAGTTTTCCATGGAGGTCATAACCACTGTCTCATTCAACCAAATGTGGGTAACATGTACTAGCACCTCTTCACAGCTGGGGATCCAGGCCACAGGGCAGTAACTGCCTTTCACCTGTCCTTCAAATTATTCAGCCACTGGTCTGGGAGGTAGGGCTCCTCCATCCACAGGCCTTGCAGCTAGAGAAGTTGGTTTATTATATTTGATGAAGCATAATAACTGTTATTATAAGCAATCTGTTGTAACTAAATCATTATCTCAACTTTCTACATTGATTTCATGTGAGTTATTTGCAGGCTTTCCTCCCCAGCAGGTTAACAGGTCACCTTTGAGCCAATCGAAAGTGTGATTTTTGGGTTTACATTATTTGTGAGTGCTGACGGATTTGCTGTTCTTGACCATACCCACAACATAGAACAACACACGGCTTCTGTCCTGGCTCTCTGTGTTGCTACCCTACCTTTCCCGAGCTGGAGATCTATTGGAAACTCTTTGTGTGGGAGGTTGCACTGGGAATGGCAGGGTTCTTGGGTTTTGGCATTGTCTTGTGTCACTGTGGTGTCTGGGGGAAGGTGATCACACCACAGGGGAAAGGACAGGCTGATGGTAGATTCTGCCCTGTCCATGTGCAAATCTGGGTGAGCAGACAGCCCTAGTGCTAGCGTGTGCTCTATGAGAGGTGAAGCTTGTGTGTTTTGGAAAGGCCAAGGACAGGAAATGACAGGGATGTTGAGAGATCCCCACTGACCATCCCTGGTGGCCCTGTTGGAAGCTTTAATCCTAAGGGCAGGGACCAGCAGAGAAATGTCCCTCATTTTAGCAGATTCCTTGTGGAGCAGGAGAGTCTTCTTTCCCAGGCTTGCAGAGCATCCTTCCTTGGCTGGGGAGGAGCACACCGGAGACTCTCCTTCAAGCCCGTGTTTCAGATGCTTTGCAGTGGTGGCGACAGTCACACAAGGGCTCGACCCACATTCATTGGGTAATTGGTTATTTTAACACAAACTGTGACTAAGGAACATGATTACACACCTGTCAGCCATGTGACAGGGAAGAGAGCTGTCTGTGAGCAGGGAGACTGGCTGCATTTCTTCCCAGGTCTCTGTGGAGTCTTCTCCATCAAAGATGTCATTTTTCATTTTTACTTTAAAACAAGACAGACATTATAGCTACTGCCTTGTCTGTATCATTTATAGGAATTGATGCCACAGATGCTAATCTAAACTAATACAATTTCATTCTGATTATATCTTTGTAGACCTCACATCCTAGAGCACACGAGGGCAGGATGTAATATGAAGAAACAAATGAGCATAAACATTATATGGTACCCGGACAGCAGCTTCCTGTGACAGGGCAAGGGGTGGAAATAAATCAAAGTGTTTTGTACAAGGACAACATTTAATTTATGATGAAACAGATCAGAAAAAGAAAGCTGTTTCAGATTGTACAGGTGACTAAGTGGGGGAGGGGATTCCCACTTGTGATGAGGGGATTGCCAGGTGATTCAGGGTCCTGTCTATGGGTTTCAAAGGAGGAGTGATGTGTCAGAAAGATGGGGATAAACACATTATGAAACAAACAAACAAAAAAAAACCTCAAAGGCAACAATTTTGAACTGAATTCTAAAACAAATAAGGACCTAATAAATGTTGCAACATTTAGTTTTTTAAAAAAGCCCTAACCTTTTGAATAAGAAAATAGTGTCCATTCATTTGCACATTGACTGAAAATGCTGAATCAGATATTAGATTGTTCAGAAATTCTCCCTCTTCTGCATTTGTCTGCTCCTGTCCATCTTTGGTGAGGCCATTCAGCTTGGGAAGTGTGCTTGTGCTGGACAAGCATGTGTCCAGCCGAGGAGGTAAAGAGAGAAAACAAAACGATGCCTTATTTGCAGGGGGCACAATGGTAGTCAGAGAGCAGAAGAGAAAAGAGGTCATTAAGTACTGTTGTGTCCAGGCTGCATAGAGGGTTAGGACCCTGATTAGAGGGTGTATTTATGCATTTCTAAAAGCCCTCAGACCTTCACCAGTATCTTCACCTTTGCCTTTGGCTGCTGAGCATGCCCTTTGACTGCATGCAACTTAATTTTAATCAAGACTTTAATGATAAGAAAAGATATTGAGTCCCTCTGACCTTCCAGCCAGCTGAGTTTTTCTTTCCAGAAAAACAATGGGTTTGTAAAATTTAAATAACTGTCATCTATTGAGTTCTTACCCTGTACCAGACATTGTGTGGGACATGTAATGGATTTTCTCACTCAGTCCTTGCTACGAATTCTTGAGCTGGATGTTAACGTCCCCTGTTTTTACCGGTGGCCCCGGACTCAGCTCATTATAGGCATCCCGTGGCTCTCCTCGCCCCTTTTTGTACTAACATCTTCAGCCAGATGGCACACGGGGTGCTCAGCCTTTAAGAATTTGCTCTTTTTCCCCTTGGTTTTCACTTCCTCATAATTCTTGTGTAATTATGAGAATATTTTCTAGTCCTTATTTTTGTGGTTTACTTTTATTTGTCTTTCAAATTTTATAATTATTTAAAAACATAAATTTTAAATAGGATATAAATGTATGATATTTGACACTTCAAAAGGTGTATGATTAGACCTTGGCAGGGAATCCTTTGTGCTATTGTTACCATTGAAGTTAAAAAATTATCATGTGTTGAATGTTGAACGGGCTGGATCCCATTCATTTTGTATCCTTCGTTGTAGATGCTCAGTGAATAATGAATGAATGAATGAGACCTAAGGAAAAAATCGTTTAAATGCCCCTGTCATTGCTACCCATTTTCTGTGGGTTCACAAAGTCACGTATTAGTGGTTTGGTATAAATTTGGAGTAGTGTAACCTATAGTTTATGAAGTTGGGTTAAACATTTTATAATTCAGAGGCAAAGGTCTGTCATCCCCTAGGGCAAAGAAATTAATGAAATTTCTTTATCACACTAGAATACTTGATTGCATGTAAACACTGCTTGTTATTATTAACAAGGAGAGGCTAGGGAAATTCCCTGGTGCTCCAGTGGTTAGGACTTGGCGCTTTCATTGCCATGGGCTGTGGTTTGATCCCTGGTCAGGGAACTAAGATCCTGCAAGCTATGTAGCTCAACAGGAAAAAAAAAAAAAAAGGAAAGCTAATACTAGTGATAAATATATCAAGTGATCATTTTTATTTCCCTTTTACAATTTTCCATATCAGACCATAACAGTTTTCTATCTGATGCTTAGGCAAGAACCACAAGGTGAGTTTTATGAATTTAGAATCCTTTGTCCTTGGTTTCAATCCATCTTGAAATCCAAGAAGAGATTTGGGCTCCCATTCTCAATTAGAATTCCATAGTCTTAAATTCACAGGATGTGTAAATGAAGCTGAAATATAGGAGAGATTTGAAAGCAAGCAGGCCCCCTAATGAGAAGTCTGTCAAGTTCAAAGGACATGTCCTTCCCCATCTACAAGCAGAGTTTCTTCGGCTGTTGTACAAGACCCCCCCCCCACACACACACTCCCATTTCCATATCCACTACCCATTCTCCCTCCCCACCCGTTCTTCCGCATCCCTGTCCCATACCTCGAGGGCAGAACGCTTGGAAAGGCCGTTGCCCTCTGGGCTCAGGGTTTGGGTCTGCTCAGCCTTTGGCTGCGTTTTTGTTGCTTGTGTTGCCTGTGGTCCAATAGACCACAGTCTCTTATTGGTGGTGGGGAGCGGGACGGCTTCCATGAACACCTCCATTTGAGTTGTGTTGGGCATCAGTGCTTCACCATGAAGTAGGGAGACCAGAGGGCAAGGTTTCTCCCTCTCCCACCAGCACCCACAGGGATGTTGAGCTGTCACTTCTGTCTCCTGGTAGTGTCTGCAGTTTCTCTTGCTCGTCATCAGCCAGGCGTCCGCTGCTGGCTCTGCTGATGTGGAAGAGCCACTTGTAGTGTGGGGGTAAGAGCCTGCGCTTAGGGTCGAGATCCCTGCGTTCAGAGCCCAGCTCTGCCTTTATCAGCTCTTTAGCTTTGGACAAGGTACTTACCTTCTCTATACTTCAGATTCCTTGCTGGCAAAATGGAGGTGGTAATTGTAATATAGACCTCATAAGGATTTGCTGGGGGGCTTTGATGAGATGAAGTCTGCAAAATTCTTAGTGTGGTGTCTTGCACAGAACAAACTTGAGTCTTCTGCTACTGTCAGAGGGACTTCTATATTGGGTTTTCTTCCTTTGTGGTGACAGCTCCATGAAGCAGTCCTTGAGTGGGAAGTTTCTGGAAGTGATAATGTTCTCTCCAGTGGGGTCGAATCTGTGGTCTCGGAACCTCCATTATCTCTGGGAGATACCTACCAGTTATCTCATATCTCATATCTAGAATCACACTGAGCAATTGAGACACCAGGGTGCAGAGGAACTGGAAGAGCTTGGGAATTTTGGTACCAGAATGGTTGGGTGAGGGGTGGGGGGGATAGAGCAAAACAGGAGTGGCAGGTGGGGACTGCTTGCTGTGGAGAGCACCTGTTCATCTCTTGTTCTAAAAAGGGAGAGGATATGGAAACCCAGGTCATTTTTTGTCTTTTGTCACATGGACTTTGATTCCAAAATCTACTTCATGGGATCATAATAATGATAGAGGAGCAAGTGTTCACTGAAGTTGTCATTCCAAAAATGGATCTCAGCCCTGATACTTGGCTGTTGGCCTCAACGAGCCTTTCCCTCAACACCAAATTCTGCTAGAATGATTATCTCCCATTTAAACATGACACAACCCCACCTTTTATTACCTCCATTTTTCATCTACAGAATGACTAACATTTAAAACTAAGACTCCAGAGAGTATTGTTTGAGCAGAGGTTGTATTCATGAAGGCTCTGTGCCACCATCTTTGCATTTGGGTCCTCAGAGAGGCTGATTGGCTCTAGGGTTAGAAGCAAGGTAATTTAGACTTTGTTGCTCCAAGCCTGATAATGCCTATATTGATGTGACAGGTCAAGTGGCACATGGATTCTAATTGAAGCTGTCAGGAGGGTCCATCCTGGTCACAATCGCATTCCAACTTCACGCTCTGAAAGACCCAAGGGGCAGAGCCAATGGATTAGTCACCCTGCCTTTCTCCTTTGCCTGCCTCCAGCACATAAATCACAGCACCACTCCACATTGGTCAGAACATTTGTGTGGACAGTGCACAGTGACATCAGAGTTTTCCTCCTAGTCCTCATCTTTCTTCATGTTCAGGCCAGTTTTATAAACATTGCATAGTTTCCAGATCTGTTTCTTGCTAAAGAAATCTTACCTTTAAGGCAAATTGTACTTGACATAACATATTGGATGCTGACCATAAAACTGTCCCAGGCCAGAGCAGTGACCAGAGTAAGTCTCCTGTGTCTTTCCTGAGTGGAGGGCCAGAGTGGTGGGTCCACAGCTAAGTCCATGAAAGAAAATAAACTCCAGGCAGGCCAAGTGCATGGATCAGAGGGTCCACGGCAAGGCCAGAGCCAAGGGTGAGGGTGGAGAGCTGGGAGTGGTATGGAAGTGGACTCTAAGTTGAAGCTGGTAGGAAACCAGTGACGAAAGTCCAGAGTGATTGCTGAGATCAGCCTTGGGGCCTTTGTCATCCTGCTTAGTGAACACCCAGGGGACAGGGTTGACTGCAGCTTAGCATATGAACCAGCCAGAGAAGATGTAGGTGACCCTGCTGTATCTGGACATTGATTATGGCATTTCTTTGGCTGCTGGTAGGAGAAAAGAAAGTTAAATTGGTCTGAGCACTGAACTTTTATCACAGATAGCAATTGTGACATCATGGTCATTGACAAATACTTCTGCTAATTCAGAGTTTATAGTCCTTGACCTCAGAATTAGAAAATAATTCAGAGAGACCATTTGTTTCCGTTCATGACACATAGCTCTCCGTGACCACTATCGCTGGGGTATGCCCTTTGAGATATTTCTTCCAGAAGTAGAGAGACGTGCCCTGATTCAGCCATATCCTCTCACATGTTTTCTGGTATCCATCTACCCTTTGGAAGACCTGTGTGCATATGTCACGAAGAAGGGTGTGTTCTGGGATGGAGACGCAGAGCAAGCTGACGGTCCCAGGACCATGACCCGCACTTCTTACATCATCTTCCCACCATATTATGCCCACCAACTGAGCTAAGCAGCTGTCAACCTGATCAGAGTGCATTGCTGATGCTCCGTCTCAATTGTCCTTAGGAGTGGATGGGGTTGTGGTAATGAGCAGAGGCCCATGAACTGGGCCTTTGGCTGCCCACCCCTCACCTTTCAAGAATCACCACAGTCCAGCCCCCATTTCTCCTCTAGGCAAGTCCTCCCTGGACTTGCCACTCAGTGTCACTAATTTGTACGGGGGGCTCCACTGCTTTGATGAACTGACTCATGTTAGCTAAAGTCACAACCTGCACTTATTACCAGAGAGCTGGGACTAAATGAGATAAGACACACAAGCGTCTTTTATAGTTTGTATGGCATTTTCTATGGGATTAAGAAAAAAAATCATATGATAATATCGATAATGCTTTTAGAAATTCACAAAGGAAATTACTAAAGGGTCTGAATAGTTGAGTGAACTCTGCAGGGGGCATCCTTCTGGAATTGATGGACTTAGCTGTCCTGATCAAAGATCTGAAGGTTATTTAATAAGAATTAGGTTAAAGAGTTTGGTTTGTTTTAAGGATTAATTTTATAGCTTTTGAAGTACCATCTCCCCCAGGTTGTGCAAGAGAAGTACTGTCTCCTGCTTGTTCTTGGATTTTTTCCCTAGGCTCTTTGCAGACCACCCTGCCCCCTTCAGTTGTATCTGTCATTAAATACCCTCATTTTCTAATTTCCTTGGTGTATTCAATCTTGGACTGCTAAACCAAAGACTTAAAAGAAAATCTCCCTTAAGAATAAATAATACATATTTTTAAATTAATGGCATTAGTATTTTCAAGTTATTCCATATTGATTTATTTTTGTCACTAGCAGAGAGGTGGTGGATCATCAGAGTTTCGAGTGGTCACCCTGAAGGCACACTGCCTAGGTTTGAATCTTGATTCTACCACGTGTTAGCTGTGTGACTTTGTGTAAACTATGTAATTTGTCTGTGCTCTAGTTTCTTCATGTAAAAATGGAGGCTAGTACCTTCCTCCTAAGATTTTGTTTGATGTATGTGTGAGTGTGTATGTAAAATCAGTTAATATGTATCAAGCACTTAGAATGCTGTCTGGTGAGTACATTAGAGCTGCAGGAATGTGAGCTGTTCCTATTAATCCCTGATATTATCCAGAGCAGTATCTTCGTCTGGTTCTAGTGTGTTTCTTACTCCCCTTGGAGACCAGGTTGTTTCGGGGGGAGACTTCCTATGGATAGTAAATTTCCCCCGTAACATCTGGATCCTTTCCTAGCCTTACAGGTGGGGTCCTGAGGTCTGCTTCCAGTCCTTGCCTGTTTCACATTTTCTCTAATTTCTCAGGTCCATCATGAGAGCTATCTATAAAGACCAGGGTCCAGACCCTTTGCCTAGTGATTTCAGAAAACAGGAATAAAAGGACCACCTGAAATGCTCAATTATTTGAGCATTTTATAGGGGTCAATTGGTAGCAAAATGGTGTTATCTGTGTTTCCCTGCCTTTTGTTTCCCCTCTAGCGTCCCAGGGTAATAGATGCAATTAAGCAGTGAAAAGTCAAAAGGCAAGCAATGGGCAGAGGCCGGAGGTGGGGGAGGGGAGCAGTCAAAGAGTCTGGATCAAGGGTCCTGGGATAATCAGAAGCTGCCTAGATGTAACAGTGGTATCGCTTTAGCTGAGAATTGAAAAGAAGGAACCACATGCCCCAGTTGCTGGGTCTTACCTGTGGTCACTTTGAAAAAGCAGTTCTTACCAAACAAAGATGCTCAGATGACCTGAAAAAGAGCAATGCAAGATAAATCCAGAAGGGCCACCTGTTCGATAAAGGGAAAATAGATTTTAAAAATGAAAAGCAGAAACAGGGATTTCAGAACCACTCAGCAATGGCTCTGATAATTCCAGACACAGCTGTAACGCGTGCTGGATGGAGGATGATATATTTTCGTCCACGTGGTAGCTGTATTTCAGGCTGATGTGGAATCTGTTGCCGTAACTGTCATGCAATCCATTAGGCCCCTGAGTGAGGGCAGCCATTAATCAGGCAGGAGATCAGCCCCACAGCCTCACACGCTTGCGGCTCTGAGTGGCTCTGACCTGACATCGTTTAAGGCGATGCTCATGGAGGCCATAAACATGATTCGATTCCCATTATCTTCGTGTTGCATGTTTGTTACCGTTATTCTTTGAAGACTCCAAATTGGATATTAAAAATTTATGATATATATAAAGGTTTGTATGGAGTGAAAAAATAGCTGCAGCAAATAAGTCCATCTCATTCATCAGAGATGTTTGAGCTGTCAGAGGAGCCTGAAGAGGGATGGCGAGAGCCCCCTGCTTGCCAGCTGAGGAGGATGGAGACTTAGGAGGAACTTTGCTGCGGAAACCAGCTTCTCCCTTGGCCCACGTGCTAAGTGGGAATTTAAATACGCTTTGATAAAAGAACTAAGTAAAACGGGTGTCACCTCAAGATCCCATAGTCAGTCTTCAGTGACAAGCTAATGAAAGGGAAGGCAAGAGATACAGATGCAAAGATTAGGAGCAGTGTTGACTTGAGCGAGTGCCTGACTCCACACACTCCTGTTTCTGGGTGCCTTGGATATTGCAGAGCAGCGACCCTGAGGCCAGATAGGAGTCCCCAGTCTAGGAGAAAGCTCTCTGCCCAGGCTGCATGCATACACACTCCTGTCCACGACCCATCCGCCATCTGATATTCAGTGACTTGAATATGTACTTACGTAGACGTAGGCAGTTCAGAGTGGAGAAGAAAGCGCACTTCCGGGCCTTACCTTAAGGAAGGGCAAGGATTAATGAATCCATTCAACATAAATGTGGAGGAGGAAATGGCAACCCACTCCAGTATTCTTGCCTGGAGAATCCCATGAACAGAGGAGCCTAGCGGGCTACCGTCCATGGGGTCGCAAAGAGTGGGACCAATTGAGCGACTATAACTCGCTCACTCAACATATATGTATAGGGTTGTTCTACAAGGTACTCACTGAGTATGGGGCCTTCGTACATAATGCACAGCCTCTGCCCTCAGGCAGTTTCCATTCTGGTCGGGAGGATAAGACAGGAGTCCTGACCAGGGTGAGTTACACCAAGGTGTCCCAGATGGACTTGGGGCACTATAACTAGGTGAGATAGACAAACGGAGCAAGGCACCAGGTTGGTTAATCTAGGAACAGAATTTTGGAGAGGAGAGTTTTGTAGGCAAAGACCAGAGGCTAGACTGACTTGTCTTAGGCGAAAGTCCATCTGGGTGGGAGGTAGAGGAAAGAAACACGTGGGGGTAAGGGATTATTGGCTAAAGTCCAAGTTGAGTACTGGATCTGCAAGCTAAGACACTGATGTCTAACCACATGGGAGGGATGTGTGTTGGGCAGAAGTGCATGGAATAGTGAGAGGTCAAAGTGTGAGGCAGATGTGATCAAAGAGCTCCAGCAGAGGCTGAGACTCAATATGGCGAGTACTTCTGGGTTCAGGGGCAGAACACTCACCTCTAGGGACTGGAGTGCAAGGCAGAATGTCCAGTTGTTAGGGTTAAAGAATAGGAATTCATTCATTCATTCTCCATTTATGTGGCCTTTATAATATGACAGGAACTAGATGAGGCTCTTGCAGCTTGCAGCTGAATAGACTGCAGTTTCTGCACTTGAGGACCACACAGATTCGTGGGGAAGGCAAACACAGAGATGGTCATGGTACAGTGCAATGGATGGAGTGGGTGTAGAGAGGACAGAGAGGTTAGACCAGGGGGAAGAGGTCTCAAATTGGTTCCTAGAGGAGCTGCAGTCTGAATGAAGGCTTACAAGATGCCTGCGAATTTTCCAGAAGTGGGGAGGAGAGATGGAGTCTGGTTTTACCCTGGGAAAATGAGGTAAGGGTCAGGAATCTAGCTGAAGGGAATGGGACTTTCAGTCATGAGGAACTGGGCCACTGAGATGAGAATAACTGGGCGGTAACTCCGGAGGCCCCCCCTGTGCTGTTCCAGCCCAGGGCCAGCACTGGCTGCGCTCACTGAGAGGTTTAGACGCTGGGCTGATGCTTACATCAAGCTCACAAGGATGTTCACAGCACACTGAAGGGCCATGTGGCAGCTGCCATCCACTCCTTGCTGAGCTTCCTCAAGACAGCGTGTGTAGACATGTAACAAAGGGACAGACCAGAAATGATATACCAGAAAATGAAATTCCAAGGGTTTTTGGAAGTTGTCTCCCCGTGATAAATTCCGTTTCTCTTGATAAACTGATAGAGTTAATTTATCTTGAATTTTGAAAAGATATTCTATGGCTTCTGGTTCCAAAAATTAGTTATAAAAATATAATTTTTTTTTTGCTCTACAACTCTTCATCTCTAAACTTATTCCCACAACTTTGAGATGCATTGTTTTTGATGTTCCCAAGTCTATTCACCACACCACATGTGTGAACTGACATGTGCTACATCTGCTGAAGAGTTGCAAAGCAAAGTCTGGAAGCTCTGCAGCACTCTCCCAAGCTCTGATTCTAGGCGGAACCTTTTCTTGTTCTCAAAAGAAATTCTGAAATCACAATGACGCGAAAGTGTAAAACCCTATTCATCGCAGGGAGGTATTAACTCTGAAGCCTAGTTTTCTTTCCACTTAAATGGCAAGAGTATTAACCTTTTCATTGAGTCAGAGACATCTCACTTTTCTGGGTAGGTAGTGCAGTTGTTTTTAGAATGCTCCACATTTTCTAAAGGAGTCCTCCACAGGAGAAAAAATGCTAACCTTGCTTGGATCTGCACATGACACCAAGGCTCTAACCCAAAGGAAGAAGTGGATTCTTTGAAAGAGAACTAAAGTTTGCTATATGTAAGAATCAATATTTAAAAAGCAAGTTAGTGATGATTCACAGGGAAAGAGAGGTGACTAAAAAGTTGTTTAAGCCAGAGCTGTTTGAGGTAGAGAGGCAGTTAGTCTAAGTTTCTCATATCTGTGCATGCTAAGTTGCTTCAGTTAAGTCCCAACTTTTTGCAACCCTGTGGACCATAGCCCACCAACTCTCCTGTCCATGCACTTCTCTAGGCAAGAATACCTGAGTGGGTTGCCATTTCCTTCTCCAGGGGATCTTCCCAACCCAGGGATCAAAACCATGTCTCTTATGTCTCCTGTATCTGTAGGCGGGTTCTTTACCACTAGCACCACCTGGGAAACCCTTCTTACATAATCTATTATTTATTCCAATATTAGGCATGGCATGAAAATAGATGTATGACTGGCAGCAAGATGGGGAAATCCCTTTGCAGTTTAGTTGAAGGACTTCTTAATTTCTATTTAATGGCAAGAAATGAAGATGTCTTAGATTAATAGATCAAAAATGCACCTTTGGTCTTACAATCACATTTGTAGTAAAATGTGAAAAACAGCTTCCCATTGCTTTTCCCCATAGTTGGCATAAATATCTAGCATATTAGTCAGAATAAAGCTATTGAGAGTGAGACACATGGAGAGACTTAGTTCATCATGACGTGTCTCGCCATTGCTCCTGTCCAAACTGGTCACTTTAAAATGAACTCAGAAAAAAAAAAAAAAAAAATGAACTCAGACACCAACATGGGCTTGTGGCCCCAGTAGTTACTAAGAGCCCATGGCAGTGGTCTCCCTCGAGACGGACAATTAGAGGGGGCACTGTCTGTAGAGAATTCAAGAACAATGATAAAACCAGCTGAAAGTCGATCTGCTCTGTGTTATTACTATGAGCAGTGATTTCGTGAAACTCCAGTGTTTGCACACCCTCCCTGCAGGGGTCAGGGGCTTCCTCTGTCCACCCACCTTGGTATGCCATTGTCTGCCACCCACAATGGGGTTGATGCAGAAGAAGGCACTGGCTTTGATATATAAGAGGTTATAAAACATGCTGAAGTGAATCTGCATGTAGGGTAAGGAAGTTCTAGTGGGTTTTATTTAACGTTGCCACAGTTGGTATGGAATGATAATGAAGCTCGTTCCTACAGAGCACTTACCAGGCTCCAGTCAGTGAGTGGGACCAAAGATCCAATGGTGAGAAGCCCTTAGGAAACTCGCAGTCTGATGGAGAAGACAGAAGTCACAGCAGCCAGTGTAAGGGTGCATCTGTGTCAGGCGTAAGAGAGGCAGGTGCGAGCTATTTGATTTGGTTAGTGAGGTTCAGGAAGGTCTTTTTAGGATGAGGTATAGTAGGTCTTCCAAGATTGTCACACTAGAAACTAAAACTAGGTAGATTTTTTCTTTTTTTTTTGCTCATAAGCAACTAGCCACGTGGGGCTTCCCTGGTAGCTCGGTTGGTAAAGAATCCGCCTGCAGTGCAGGAGACCCAGGTTTGATTCCTGGGTGGAGACAATCCCCTGGAGAAGGAAATGGCAACCCACTCCAGTATTCTTGTCTGGAACATCCCCAAGGACAGAGGAGCCTGGAAGGCTAAATCCATGGAGTAGCATAGAGTCGGACACAATTTAGCAACAAAACCACCACAACTAACCATGTAATCTCTTAAATCTTCAGAGAAAGCCCCACTGCTGGGTCCACATCCTGGGTCTTCCTAGTGTTGCATAGCTGTTCACTCCAGAGGGCCTGGGGCCTGTCTGTAGACCATCCAAATTCACTCAGGGTCTCCTCTGAATTCTCCCCTCCAGGCAAACTTCTTATATCAGTGCTTCTTGGGCTGCTTGTGCATTACTGTTACCTGAGAGCTTAAAACAGCAACAAAACCACCCGTATCAAGGCCCAATTAAAGCAGAATCTTGGAAACATGGCAGGGTTGGGGGGTCAGGCACCAATATGTTAAAAACCACTGCAGATGATTCTACTGTGTAGCCAGAGCAGAGAACTACTGCCTTAGATGGATTCACCTAATTTCACTTAGGCTGGTAAAAGTAATTTAAGCTTTTACATTAACAAAAACTTGAGAATGCAGAGGGGATTACTTCCGTGAGAGGTGTGTGAGCGCTTGTGTGTGTGCACACACACGAGGGTGATGGTGCTGGGTCTCCCTGTGTGTCGTGTGCGTTCCGTCTCTGGTGTGTGGTGGAAACACAGTGAGTGGCTGGGGGGATGGAATTTCTTAGACTCAAGAATCAGGTTCATTGTCAGAGGCAGACCCTTCCAAGCTCCATGGGGTGTGATGCAGAGGCAAATACATGGCTTAATAAAGAAGCAAATTTCTGCCTTTCTCTCACCACTCCTAATTATTCCAACCCTCCTTCTCCTTTCTTTTCCCCTGCTGTTTTATTTAACCTCATAATTTATGAGGCTTTATGTAAAATCTATGGCCCCTTTGACGAAGCACATTCAAATCTTAATGGGGTTTTTTTTCGTCCTTTAAAAACAGAAAAAGCATTGTGAGCACCTTACATGTAAGTGAAATGAATGTATTTTTGCCACTAATTTTGAAAATATCCCCAGGCATCTGGTGTGTATGAATGTGTATACATAGTACATGCATAATAAACATATTCCACCTTATGAATATTTATACACAAAATACATATATATTGAATATAGACATATATATGTAAATAGTAGCCCTTGCAAACTATATGCAATGTATGTTTCCAAGCATTTGCATCATAGTGCATCAGGAATGTAATAAACCTACCACCAAGTTTAACATATTTTGAGGTGGCATTTTTCTACAGAGTTGTGCTTAGGTCTAGTTACTATCCATGTATGGGGTTTTTTTCATCACGGAAATGTTTAAGAACTAACTGAAAGTAAGGTGCTGGGTGTAGCAGAGTAAGAAAGATGAAGTAGATGTGGTCTCTGCCTTCAAGAGACCTGTACCTCTACAGAGTGCCTTAAAATTCACTTAAGAAGAATCTGACATGTTTGCTACCCATTGGCATCTTATTGCTTTTTACACTGCTGCCTTTTATGTATACGGTCTGCTTAAATGGGCCCCCTTTAAGGCTCTATTGGCTTACTCTCTGATGTAGCTGCAAAGTAGGACTGATGCTGGGAGAAGAAATATCATTGGTTCCAGTGCCTTGATAGCCATTGGGCATGAGCACGCTTACACTTTTTTCTTTGTCACACATAGTGCAATCCTGCAACTACATTTTCATTTTATTCTGATTTGGTGGTGGGTTGCAGGGGAAGGGACAATTAAAAGGCACAAAATCCCGGAGATGTTTGTAAATCTCAAAAATACTTCTTGTAATCCCAGTATTCCTACCATGACAGTCCACTTGCAAATCCCATCAGTTCCCTCCCTGCAATAAATAGGAGAAGCCTTTATTAAAGACAAGCTGCCCCTTCTAAAGTGTACCGAATAGGGATCCCTTTCTAAACTGACAATCCCTAGTCTAGCTGAGAGCTCCGAGTGGTCCTTGTCAGGGGCAGCTTTCAGGCCATTAAAAGAGAAACAATGCTGGGCGCTGTCACCCCTCTGCCGACGTATGCGCGTTGTTTTCTCCCCCTCAATCCATACATCACAACAGGTAGTTCTCAGCTGTTCCCCTGGTGCCAGACATACATTTTATCTAAAGAGACAGCAGACAGAACTACCTGCTGCTTCCTGTGCGGCTCTCCCTGTGTTTCTCTCCTTTTTCCTACTTCACTTGGGCTTTTTAAAATCAGCTGGCAGGGAGCCAGGAGCTCATCATTTTAATGCAGTGCAAAATGGAATATGCATAATTATATGCAAGCCATATGTGAGGGAGACAGCTCAGCTGTGAATTTCAGAAGGGCCAGGAAAGAGAGAGCAGCTAGGGCTGAGATAAGAGGAGAGCAGAGCGGAGTGCAAGTGTCACCAAATGGATGGTTTAATGAGCACGCTGCGGACACGCCTCCTTTCACCTACCGTTTTCCTCTCTCCAACTCCAAACCAGAAACTGATGGAGATTAGAAAGGGAAGACTGTATGCAAGGGGGTATTGCTAATGGGTTCTGTTAATGTCTCCATTTAAACTTCAGCTTTCTTAATTAACAGTGTAGATGAAAATAACCAGTAACTTGTAATGCAGCTTCTTAATTAAATCTTTTTTATTTTTACTGCATTTGATTTAAGAATCATTGTTCTTACTAGATCATTGCTCCTTTCAGATCTTTATTTAAAAATTGAGGGGAATCAGTTTATCTCTAATAGTATGACAATGCAAAATATAACTATGCAAACTGCTTTTCTTATGGCCTTGCTATTAGAATTTTTTTTAAGTGCATTATCTACAAATTGCTTAAGCATGCCAAAAAGTTTAAACACGTATGTATGTCATATAATCCTAAATGTGCAAAAAAAAAAAAAAGTCACTGGAAGTCTGAAGTGGTGGTAATTTTCAGCAAAATAATTTGATTTTGTTTTGTTTCGTATCATTTAAAATATTACACCACAATGAATTTGCATGTTCAAACTGAACTATGTAAAGAAAAATAAATCCTAAATTTTGATATCTAAAAGGCGTACTGCGTATTTAAACAAATTTCTTAATGATGTTGTGATTTCTGGATTCCCGTTTGTTTAATGATCTGAGCTGTTATGCTTTTAGCTTTTTTTCTTCCATTATTTGTAAGTCCCTAAATAGGCCATTATATTTCCCTTCAGGCTAGAGATGAAGATGGACATGCTGAAAATTTTCCCCAGCAGCACTATGCTAAGGAAACTCCAAGGCTTGCCTTCAAGAATAACTGCGAACTACTTGTAAGAATAACATACTTACAACAAGTCTAGAATGTTACTTTAGCACAGTGAAAACAATTTTTGAAAGGGTTTGTTCATTATTACATAATTTTTGAAGTATTATAGTTTTTCTGTATAGAGTTCTTAATGCTAATTCTGATATCACTGAATATGAAGTATAAGATCTCACATTGTTTGCACATCTTTTATATCTGATTATAGAGCTTGGATGGCCCTGTCTTTATTAGTTTGTTCTGTATAGTAGTTGATTAGCAGCCATTTGGAGAATGGCTAGTAAAGTTAAAAATATAGAGAAAGACAGTTGATATATGTAAGCTTGGAGAGAAAAAAAAAAACACAACAATTCCACCCCCTTCCCTCCTCCTACTTCCTAATTGTACACTATTTTAGGCGACAACATGGTAATATTTTGTTCTGCTAGGAAAGATAGCCGAGTTGACACGAGTACTCCCTTTAGAATTCAAGTATTCCTGCACTCTCTTGCCAAACTCAATCAGGCGCTTTCGTCTCTCCTATGTAGAAGTCAAAGCAGCGACAAGATGCGGGGATGTTTCCAAGTCGTGAGAGAGAGGATCTCAGCTGTGACAGGGACTCTGTTCCAACGCAGGGTTAATTTGCTGTTCATTTTAGCATTTACAGCGAGACAAGATGAAAAGAGAGCAGGAATGCCTATTATATTTCTATTAAATGAATCTGTTGGGACCTAATGTTCTTGATTAGCTTTTGAAAACGAGTGCTCCGCAATGCATTTTCTGTTTACCTAAAGTAAACAGAGAATGAATTGTCATTTATTTAGAGATTCAAACACTGCTTTTGAAAATGAAGCTTTATGAGGGATCTAGCTATGTTGTCCCTAAATGTTCTTTTCTTTTCAATTGCATTAAAGCAAAACATTTGCTGCAACTAAATGAAAACACTGAAAGAGAATGAGGATGCTCACTTGTGACATTCTGAGGTCGTCTCATTTCTGTTTAGATTTTTGGTGGAACACATTAGGAAATCACACATGTAATAGTCTTTGGACTTAGCTCTGATGCCAACCGTTCATTAAAAATAAAATGTCCAAAGAGCAGGAGAAGAGAGAAGAATACAGTTCTTACTCATTCTTGCCACAGTAGCTAGATGTTGATAGTAAGAAACTCCTTCCCCCTCCACAGTCTGCGTGGTTACGATAGCATCACTTATTCTGTGTGTTGTCCTTTGGCCAATCAGTCCTCAGGCAAATTTACTGCTTATAAATGCAATTTTTTCCTGAAATTTTAACTCATCTCGTATTTTATCATAGGGCTCTTAAACTTCCATGGTTGCTAGTGTTACCTATTAGGGGGAAACCTTTTTCATTTATTTCCATTTTAATGTTTCACTCTGTGACTCTGGTTTTCTAGCAGAAGACCATAGGGGCCATTTATACTATGTTTTGATATTGAAATGCTTTGGGGGATAGCTGACTTCTTTTTAGAGATACTGTTTACAGTAATATGCCATATTTTACTTTTTTCCTATTTACTGGAAAAACGAATGTGCTTGAGTCCGGGTTATGGTCAGTTTATACTGGAGAAAGTAAAACATACATGTGAACATCTTTTCCAGCTATCTTTAGAGAAAATATATGTTTAGTCATTGATGTGCTTAAACACAGTATTGTGTTGGCAGTAGTTTCAAGAAATCAGTGCAGTCTTTGTCCTTCTAGTAGCTATTATAAATACTTTATTTTGGTCAGCATAATTTCTTGTGATAAAAGAAGAAAATAATAGAGTGAAAGAACAAGTGAGCTTATTTCTCCAAGGAGAAATGTAATTTTTTTCAGCTGCAAGAAAAGTTTGGTGTTTGGCTGGTTATGAATCTCTGAGAAGTTATGCTTCTCTGTGAAAGAGATTTGTTCATTCATAAGAGAGGAAGTCCTTGGAGTTTTCTTAGTGCAGCTTAGGGCAAATTTAAAAGACTGTGAAAGAAGATTGCAAGCCCCGCTCCAGAGGGCTTTTCTTAGCTTGAGGGTGAGTCTGCCCTCCTGTGCAGGTCACTATAACAGGCGTGGGTTTAGAAGGTGGGGGAGCTCTTTGAGGGATGATGATGGCTCTTGGGAGAAAGTGTTGAGGGAACAGATTACTCTGGGTTCCCAGGTGATCAGGGACACATGGCTGGAAGGTTAACCCTCTGGGCCACAGCTGCTGACAGAAAGTGCCCTGGCCAGGGAAATAGGACATAGCCTCTGACTCTGTTACTGACTGTTGATGGTCTCTGCCCTCCTTCCCTTACCCGCAGTCTCTGCTTCTTGGAAGAGGAGGAATATTAAGTAACCTAAACAAAAGCAAAGTAGAAGCGATGCCTAGAATGCACAAGTGTGTGTAATCAGAAGGCACTGACAAAGCATTGGCTGAAAGAAAAATTGGCCATGCAACTGTCGATTTCCTGTAGGTATTGATTTGCCCATTTACACCTCAAACTATGATACGTGCCTTCACACTTAATGTACAACACAAATGACTAGATTTTTAGCTTGGTGGCCAAGATTCCTTGGCTGGTGATTGTGCAGCAGTTTCCTTATGTTTTTTATTAGTTTTGAAAATGCAAGGCTGTCAAGATGAGTGACATAAGATAAAACTTGCATATTATTTGATAAATCACAATTCACTGTGGCCCCATCTACCACTTCGTAAATAGATGTGTGTACACACACACACACACACACACACACTCCTCAGGGTATTTTGCTGGTCTGTCTAAGCTTATGACCAAAGCAAATAACTTACAGTAAAAGATAATGTGGGGAATTCATATCCCTGAATAATACAACAACACGGGGGACTTCCCTTGTGGTCCAGTGCTTAAGACTTTGCCTTCCAATGCAAGGGTGCAGGTTTGATCCCTGGTCAGGGAGCTAAGATCCCTTGTGGTGGAAAAACTGAAACATAAAACATAAGCAGTATTGTAACAAATTCAAAAAGACTTTAAAAATGGTCCATATAAAAAAAAATCTTTAAAAATCAAAACCAATACAGCAACATAGTTTATGAGAGCCCAGAGGAGGCAGAATTTAGAGCCAGCTTTGGTGACCAGCACTTGTCCCAAATTACATCTCTGTTGCTCATCCCTTTACCGTTATCGCCTCATTCTTTTGGGACTAGGAGTCCTTCTCATTTCCCCTGTTAAAATGCTCACACTGATGGTGGGAGTTGGGTTAAGAGCCAGAATGGAAGGAGGACCTCGATTATACCAGGAGCTTACATCTTCTTGTTAGTCAGTACTTGCTCAGTTCTTGAAAGCTACCTGGGGTAAGACCTAGCAGCACCTTAGGTAAGAGCTGAGCCCCGATTGTTCTTCGGAGCCGTCCAGAGAATACAGAGAGCATCAGTGTACTCAGGAATAAGGTCAAAATATAGTCAAAGATGTCCAGAAACCAGTGTGGTGTAATTTGGTTGGAAAGAAACTAGGTTTAGGAAGTCTGAAAGGGGAAGGGGAGAGCAGCCTATCTTCTTTAGTTCCAGATCACCGATCATTACCTAGACAGTCTGGTTCCTTTTGGCTTTTCCTTAGGTTGTTGAAGGTGGCAGTTTTGCAGAGGAAAGGGGAGATGCCCTTCGTTGGGAGTGCATATGTGTGTGCACGAGTGTGTGCTCAGCCTCTAAGTCATGTCTGACTCTTTGAGACCCCGTGGACTGTAACCCACCAGGCTCCTCTGTCCATGGGATTTTCCAGGCAAGAATGCTGGAGGCGGGTTGCCATTTCCTCCTCCACGGGATCTTCCCAACCCAGGGATCAAACCTGTATCTGTTGCGTCTCCTGCATTGGCTGGCAGATTGTTTACCACTGAGCCACATGGGAAGCCCCCTTAGTTGGGAGGCTAAATAGAAATAGCATCAGGGAAGAATTCTTTCTGGTCACTTACAATGTCAGTGTAGGGAGAAGGCGAAAACTATTTTAGTTTTGTGGCCTTGTATATAGAGCTGGTGGAGAGGAGAGATGCTGGGCAGTTCTGTGGGCTGCTTTGTCCATCTGATTTCCTTGTGGAGGCAGAGAGGTGGATTATAAGAGTTGGATGTTGCCTCTAGGAAGAACTGCTCTGTGTTAATTCAGTGTTCAGTTAATAAGACATTACTGAGCATCTTCTATGTACAGGGCATTATGCTAGACAGTGTTTGTAGGGGACAGAAATAGAGAAAGACAGTCCTTTCCCTGAAGGAGCTTAAATTCAGTAGGAAGAACAAGGATAGTCAGTATTGTAGTCATCAGGAACATGGGCTCTCTGGTCTTCCTGGAAGTTAGAATTTTGTCTGATTTATACCATATCACTCTGATGGTATAGCGAAGGATCATAGGCACAAAAGCCTAACGTTTATGGTGATATATCTGACATCATATCATATTGGATCACCATTGTGCCTCATGGACCTCTTTGCATTTTGGATCTTCATCTGTAAAATGTGATAATAAAAGATAATAGCCTCAAAGAGTACTGTCAGGATTGAACGTGATGACTCATTTAAAGTGCCTGGTACATAGTAACTTTCAGTATATATTAGCTGCTATGGTCACGCTCCTTCTTTATTTCATGATTATTATTGTTCCACAGTGAGCTGTGGCCCAAGAGGGCACCAACCAAGTTCTGGAGTACAAGGGAGGAAGAGATTATTTCCACATGTTGTAATTAGAGACTTAACCAGGGATACTTTTGATACAGGCCTTCCAGGGTTGGATTTTTTTGTAGTTGGAGCCGGGGTATAAGGGTCATTCCCAGCAGAGGGAAATAACATGCACAAAGGCAAGGAGGTGGGAAAGTTCAGATCAAGTAACTCACATCTCAGTTGGCAATTAAGTTGACTGAAGTGGAGGGACCTGAAGGATACAGAGTGAGCTGGCAGGCTGGTCCATTTACAGAGGTCTAAATAACTGTCTTATGTTTGGGTTAAAGTGGGTAAAGAATCCGCCAGCAGTGCAGGAGACACAGGAGACAAGAGTTTGATCCCTGGGTCAGGATGATTCCCTGGAGAAGGAAATGACAACCCACTCCAGTACTCTTGCCTGGAGAATTCCACGGACAGAGGAGCCTGGCAAGCTACCGTCCATAGGGTCGCAAAGAGTCGGACATGAATGAGTGATTAAGCACACACAAATAACTGACACCGTCCTATCAAGTCTAGACTTCAGTAGTTTTACTTTCAGAAATCCCTAGTACTTCTGTGGATTAAAAAATTATTATGGAAAATTCCTAACATATGGAAGTAGAGAGTCGTAAAACGAATGTCCATGTACTAACAGTTATCAACTATTAATCTTGCTTCATCTACCCCTTTACCCTCTACCACTCCACCCTTTTAGTCTGCTGAAGTATTGTGAAGCATATGCTTTTTCGTTTGGTTTAACTTTTTTTTTTTTGGTAAAGATTAGCGCACCACTTATCTGGCTAGAAAGAATCCATTGAGACTGATTAAATTGGGAATTGGAGCTTTGGGATTAGGAATACATAAAACAAATGACTCTTGGTTATGCAGTGTGCTCTTCCGTCCCTGCTCAGCACAGCCCTGCAAGGCTTGGATGGTCAGATGGAGTTTTAAAAACCCTTAAGGTGAAAGACATGCCACAGTGCTAGTGATGACTTTTATTTTCTTTACTATTGGATCCCTGGTTTTATTGTTTTATTTATCTTTCTTTTTAAAAATTGATGAATAGTTGATTTACAATATTGTATTAGTTTATTCTGGACAGCAAAGTGATTCAGTTATGTATATATGCATTCTTTTTTATATTATTTTCCATTATGGTTTATCACAGGATATTGAGTGTAATTCCCTTTACTACACAGTAGGACCTTGTTGTTTATCCATCCAATATAGAATAGTTTGCATTCACCCCTGGTTTTAAATGTATTTATTTAGAAATAAGATCTCTTTAAGCTTAGATGGACAAGAAAATAGGACAAAATTTATGATCAAGATTTAAAATTACGTGTAAGAAATACATTTCTACAAGCAAAAAAATTAAGATCTCTTTGCAACCCAGCCCATCTCACCTGTACATGTTGACTTCATTATAGCAGTGAGGGGGAATTCTGGATTGCTGTCAGATATTAGCTATTGCTAGGACTTTCTAGCAAGATCATGGAATCTCAATGCAAACCCCCAAAAGGATGATAGAAATAGCCATATTTCACCAGAAACTTGATAGGCTTTTCAACATAGGTATAATTGGCCAAAGACCTCCCTTAATGCTGCTAGTCTAGCAGAAAGCCAAATACATGCCCTGGCTCAACTTGAATTAACACACTGTTTCTCTGATGTTACAGCTGAGCAGCCCAGGCATTGAGAATTAAAATTCATGGTGATACACTTGGACTCCCATAACATCAAATAAAATATCATATGACGTGTGCGTATGTAGTATGTTGTGTACCAGTTTCCTGAAATAGTCACTGTAAAAACCCCAAAGGTGTAAAATGACCCAGAAATCCCCAGGGATTGGTTGCTGTCTAGAGAGAGTTGGCCTAGCCAACCTTTTTTTTCCCCCCCTCCCTCACCACCCCTGTTCCTGACCCCTGTAGTCTAGAGCTATTCTGGTGTTCTCCAAAGGGTTCTCTGAACTAATGTTTTTAGAAAAATAAAACTTTTTAGAGAGAAGAGGACCAATCTTAGACTAAGCAAGGAGCAGTTCTGCTAGAGGTGGCCCCAATACACTCTCCATCTAGACCATCCAGACTTTGACACGGGCAGAAGAGTGCCTTCTGCCTGAGCTGTCCTATTTCCGCTCACACTCCTGTCTCCATCTGTGCTGTGGTTTCACCCTCTTTCCAGCTGGCTCCGCTGCTTCTCTCTTTCTCTTTTTAGCCCTTTGGCTCCATGGCTGCCATGGTCTTGTGATTCAGAGCCTTTTCTTCTCCTACAAAGACCCTCTCCCACAAAGACTGTCTCCCTCACTTACCACCCATGCAAATCCTACTTTAACTGTCTCTTTTTAATTTCTTCCTTTGGGAGAGAAGCCGCAGGAAGGCTGGAGTTCCCCTGCTTCTGCTCTGGTGTAGGTACTTTTCTTGGGATGAGATTTAATCGGAGACCCTTGGTCCCCTGCAAGCTCCCTTTTCCAAGGCATGGAGATCTTTGCCTTTACCGCTCTGGGGCCGTTGCACAAAAAAGATCAGAGGCATATGGTTTGGTGTTCGTGTAGACTTACATGAACAGTACATCGTGGTGGTTCTTGAGAGAGACATGGAGGACCATGTGTTTTCCAGGTAAGAGTGGGTGTCCCAGCCCTGCTCTGCAGACATACCAGCTGCGCAAGCTGGTCAGGTTTCCCTGAGCCTCAGTGCTTTTATCAATACAATGAAGATAAATACAGTACCTGCCTCATAGGGTTGTTTTCGGGGATAAGTGAGATCATGTATATGAAGCACTTACTATGCCCGACATACTGAGTAAAAGTTCAATAAGCCTTAGTCTTATTATTAACAGAAAGGATCTAGAAAGTAGCATTAATTTAAGCAAAATCTTAAAGCAGATCCTGGAAGCACCTGCCTTTCTTCTCTATTAGAGTCTCTTCCCAGTTGGGTTGGTAGAAGCCCATAAAATATTTGAAATTAAATATTTTAATTTAAGACAAAACTTCAGAGAAACACTTGAACTTACTTGCCCATTTATGCCAAGAACACTACAGATCCCTATTGGCAGCATAGCAAATGTTGCTGATATGTGAGGTACTGTAATGTCAGGGTAATTTTCAAAGAAGGATTTAAAACCTCCCCAAAATAGTATGGTGTTAGGTTGAAGAGCTTGGACTCTTGAACTGGACTATTTGGTTCAAATTCAGGAAACTCCTTCACTCCCCCCACTGGCTATGTGACCTTGGGCAAGTCACTGAACATATCTCTCTGTCCATGTCCTTGTCTGTGAAATAAGGAGAACAATCATGTCTGTCTGGTAGGGTTGGTGTGAGGTCTGAATGAATGAATACCCCTAAGATGCTTAGAACAGTATTTGGCAAACACTTGGCATTCCATTAAGGTTGTTGTAACTAAGATTATTTCTTTCAAGGCTGTCTACTTACTAGCACATCATAGAATACCACTGACTGAATTTTCTAGCAATTGATTATCTGAAAGTCCTGAGTATGAATATTTGCAAACAAAAGCCACGAAATTTCCTTGTGAACAATGAAAGGAACAAGGTATATCAGGCAGATAATTCTTAGAGCTAAGCTTTAAAAAACTATCAAAGAATGTTCTGTGGGATCCAAGACCCCTTCATCTTGCCCTCCCATTTAGTAGTACAATTGTTAATCTTAGAAATAGGCAACTATTAAGAAAATAAATGCAAAGCAAAGGAAAAATATAATTTACACATGGAAGTATCTGTAATAGCAAATGAATATGCTTGATAAGGGAAGGAGATAAGAAACCATCCTTTGTGGGGCGCCTCCAGGGTGCCATTGTGCTTGGTCTTTACAGACCCTTTTTGAGACCCTGTATGCTCTATACCTTTGCTAGTAGATATTGTTATTATCAGGGCTTCCCAGATGGTGCTAGTGGTAAATAACACGTCTGCCAATCAATGCAGGAGATATAAGAGAGACACAGGTTTGATCCCCATGTCAGGAAGATCCCCTGGAGAAGGGCACAGCAACCTACTCCAGGATTCTTGCCTGAAGAATCCCATGGACAGAGGAGCCTGGAGGGATACAGCCCACAGGGTTTCAGAGTCGGACATGGGTGAATCCACTCAGCACAGCATGGCACTCACATTGTTACTACCATTTCACGAAGTGGGGAATTACGATTTGGAGATGTACGTTCCTTGCACTGGGAGATGGGAGGAGATATAGTGAGAGATTGCAGAGCCTGAATTGGTTCACATCTCTGTGACCTGTGACCCTCAGGCCAAAATACTGCCAACTTCTCAAGATAGGCACCAGGTCTGATATACTCTTTCATCCCTGGGTGAGAGAAAGGGTCCAGTCTGTGTTTGTGGGATGACAGAATTAAGCAATCAATCCAGAATCACTCTTTCTGGCTTCTTTATGGTAACAATTCTTTGGTAGAATTCTGAAGCCAGAAGGAACATCTGTGGGAATGTTAGGAAGGGGAGTTTATTCAGAAAGGCATGTCAGTGTTTGAGAATTTCCAATGAATACTAAATTGTAGGGAAAGGAACCAAAGTATATATTTTTAAATTTGGTAGTCTGTAGAAAATATAATTTTCAGTGTGTAGTAAGCATTTGAGTGGGTTTTTTTTTTTTAATCGGACAGCAATAGATGGTATTTGATAAATGTTAAATCTTCTTTTGAAGATTTTTATTCTTTTTATGATCAGTAAAGCCATTTCAAAAAAACTTGGCCTCTTTTGATTTGGTGGAGTTGTATTATTTGGGGTGAACCTGGTAAACCAGGTTTAAACTGATCTTTTGCCTTCAAGACCTCTGGCCATCAAGTAGCATACTGGAGATAAGTGTCAGTGACATTTTCCTTCATTGTTTTAATTGCTAGGACTGAACAATTACCTAAAGTACCAAAGAGAATTCACCTCTGATGGCTTGAAAGAAACTCTAGATCGTATATCAAACAAAACCAGAAAACCAGACAGGATATCAATTATCAATATAAAGGTGCCCAAGAAACCAGCCAGAAATAATATTAATCATATTTAGTCATATGCTTGGTTTGTGGCTAGAACAAGCTAACGAAAGTCTCTTGGGAGAAAAAGGAAAAGGAATAAAAAATATTTGGACTTGAGAAGAATGGCATACATGAGTAATAAAGGAGGCAGAAAATTGGAGATGGGGATGTGGAGGTGATGGAGGACTGGTGAGAGGGAATTTTAAAAGAGAAGAAGAAAGAAAGAAGTCCATGGTTAAGCTGCAAATAAGGTCTTTAATGTATTTTCCCACTGCATTTGGCTTGAAATGCCTTTTGTGACCATGTTTCTTGCACACTTGCTGCTCTTCTGGTTTGAGGCATTGGACTTTCCTGGAGAGCGCTCTTCCTAGCTTCTCCTCCCTGGCCACATTCAACCAGATGTTGAGATGCCCTCTTTTAATTCCAGACAAGGCTCCCCGGCTCAGAACTCTGTGAGGCAAGACCTTTGTCTTTACTCACTGTACCCTTGACAACCATGCTTGTCCACCCCATATTTTATGATGCACCCCCCAACACGTTTACATCTCAGAAATGGGATTTCGTGTTATAATTGATGACCTGTCATTTTAAAAAAATTGGCAATGTTTTTCCCTGGTGGTATTAAAGAATAGCATCGTAACAATCAGTGGTGATATAGATTCAATGAACTGTGGAGGTAGGTACTCAAAAATTATTTGTTGGATGAATACATGAAATAACATATCCTCCTGGTTCTAGTTCAGATAAAAACAAAATGCTTAAGGTTGGGTCTGGATTGTTCACGGGCCATGGACAAAGTGGAGTGGAGGGTGGGCCTGTGGTTGTCTTAGCTGAGAATTTGACTGCTGTATACTTGCCCTTTAGTGGAGCTGATAGATGTCTTTGTTCATAATTTCAAGAGAAATATTGAGCCAGTTTAGACATACTCTCAGTAAATCAGGTTTAAAATAATAAGCAGTACTTCTGCTTTAATTATCGAGAAAATTGCTTAATGTTCTACGTTCGATTGTATATCCATCAGTATTTCTCTTAAATATCCATGAAAATACATTGGTGGAGAAGCAATGGTTTCTCTCTCTCTCTCTCTCTCTCTCTCTCACACACTTTCTCAATAGAACAAGCTGTAGATTTCATTAGGAGAAAGTATGGGTTTTTAAATAAATTAGGATTTTTTTTTACCCATTCTCATCACCAACACCATCACCTCTTAGAGAGGTTCCCAATCTAGAGAAGAGACAAGTACACATAGATATGTACATTCCGTACACTTTGAATTCTGTAATCTACCTTCAGGATATCAACCAAGTTATACCCTAAATTTAACTGTGTGAAATACTCTGCTGTTTTATAGTGTTCAGATCTCAATATAGTTTAGTTTCCTTTGAATGGAAAATTTGAATCTGATTCTGATATTGCAGCAGAATCTGTTATACTCTTCTTGGTGTGAACACGGAAGGGGAAAAAACCACATAAACATTTTTAAATGTCAGAGCCTGAGATAGGAAGGGAGGCAATATTTAAATATTGAGCATATGCTAGGATAAGACCTTCATGTGGAGAGTATCCTGATTATTAACAAATATGAAACACTTTGGGGTCTCCATTATGTAGCCATTTCACACAGTGATGTTTTTAATTTTTAAATTGTCTGATAACTGTGTTAGGACAAAAATAATATAAACACTAGTTTTGGCTTAGAGAAATATTTATATACTTGCCAGATAGCTTGAATTTTGACAATATGTGACATCATTGTGTATATACACATACAAAATACAATATATGGAGGCAAACGTATATCCCTTGCAGAAATGTCGATACATATATAAAAGAAAATGAAAATAGACTGGAGCATTACAGAAGTGCTTATGAGCCTATGGCATTTAACACATCTCAATCATTTATGCAGTATTTGATGTAAATATCAAAACATAATTTGATGTTTATATATGAACACATAAAAATAAGTAACATGAAAAAATGAAGTTGTAGTGAAATTTTCATTTTTCTTTAGCACTTTTATTTTTAAACAATGTTCTGACTGTCATCAAATCATCCAAGTTAAAAATTGAGTGGCATCAGTGGAGACAGCTGGTCTTGATCATTCAAACCCCAAAGTCCTTTTCTCAAGGGATATATTCTCTGCTGTGTTTGGTCTGGATAGTTTCTTATATCTCTAATTTCTTCTGCGTACCTTGCATGAAACAATATATATATATAATTCAATACAATATCTATAAATATTTAAAACCTTTTCTAAAAACCTGAATATTTAGTGTCATAGACACATCTCAGAAAGTGGAATTAATATGAGTAAGTGGTTATGGTGTGTATATGACTTAGATTTTGAAGATATTTGTCTTCCAATCAAGATGCATTTATTGAGTACCTACTGTCTCCTGAGTGCTGTACTTAAAAGATGGTATAAAACGTGGATTCTTCTCGTTAGGCATTTATATGCAAACTGTGCTGGTGTGAACAATGAACTTCCAGTGTAGATTAAAGGGCCAGAGGGGGTTGTATGGTGATTAGAGAATAGAAATACATATTAAAGTATTATGTGTACAAAAAGGAAGTAAAAGTTCATTTAATGGGGAAGAGATGGTGAGCTAGAGTCATCAGGAATAGATCCTCCGGGGAGGTGGGGTCTGGGCTGGTTCCTGTAGGCTAGAGGGGGAAAGGAAGTGTATCACAGAGAAAGAGAAGGCTGTTGGTACAGTGATGGGAGCGAGGTGAGCTTGGAGTACAGGGGGGCCATGGAGAGACTGCCTGGCATCATTGTGTGAGTGATGAGAATAGTTAACTCAGTAGGTTATGGTCAGATAATAAAAACAGTGAGAGCAGCTAATTTTACACTTGGTGTTTTAGGCTATGGGGATCTGTATTAGGAGCCTGAGCAATGAAGCACAGTTACGAAAGCAGTGCTTTTACCCCTTGGAGAATGGGAGCGGTGAGGCTTCTAGAAGGCAGATAGGTACATCGTGATGAGGACAAATGCTTCTCACAGCTGGAAAGGCAAGAAAGAGACTGCAGATGACTGTTCAGAAATATTGGTCATCAAGTTCTTATGACCATGTTAATATAAATAACTGGCAAAGATTTCATCTCCAGCCAATTTTCTTATAAATTTAGATTTTGGATAAGAGTCATAATTGAGTAAGTAGCTAGTTGTGTCCAGTGGGAAAAAGTGAGAGCAAGTAGAAGCAAGAAACTGAGCTGTGATCCAGAATGATTCAGTGATCAGTGTGGCTTCACTGTAAAAACACAAACAAGGCTCTTAAATTTGAATTAAAGAGGCATAGAGTCTCCCTTCCCAAGAATGTAAGAACTCCTTCTCTCAGAGAATCACACAGAGGCAGTGCAGATTATGTGCCCTGGAGTTACACCAGCCCGGCTGGGTGGGGACCAGCTTTGTGGCCTTGGGAAGGTCGGTTTCTGCAGCTGTAAAACAGAAATAATAGCTGTACACGCCATTTAGAGTGGCTGTAACAGCTAAATGAAATAATACTTATAAAGTATTTGGTATATAATAAGCCTCAGTAAAAAGTTGGTAGTGAAGGGAATAAGCACCCCCCCCCACTTTTTTTTGTATTTAACTTTCAAGAGAGAGAAGGAAATGCCAATAAATAAAGCTCACAGGAATATTTAGATTCCTTGCTGTTTAAAGAGAAAAATCTCACGACATATAGTTTTTGATTGTGTGAATTTAGCTTACTTTTTTATACCTGGCACGTGTACGGGACTCTAGAAGGAGAACTGGTATTTTTCTAGTAATGACCCTAAAGATTTTCAAGATCTTCATAAAGAAAAAACATCTTATTGAATTCACTGTCTTTACTAAGATAGAGTATTAGACTAATATTAAATGGTTTTGGGGTAAAAAAAAAGTCTTACACAAAGAGGGTTTACTAGTTAAACCCCAAAATCAAATTTCTTATAATCTGATATTCCCTGATTTTCCTAATTAACTGACTATTTAAATTCTACTTTTCTTTTGGAAGTAAACACCATCACCCACTTCTTTGGGCATCTTCTTAGTTCATATGCTGATAAATTTCAGGATATATCAGTTAGGCACTTACTTATTTGATAAATCAGTTTTTCTTTGGTCAGATTTAACAGTTTGGAATGCACTGGGGACTTGTTGCAGTTGTAAAAAAGAAAAGAAGAAAAAATCCAAAATAATGTGAGCAAAATGTCATTAAGTGAACATGGTAAATCTGGAGAGCATCTCTCTTGGTTTGAATTCTTTGAAATCGCTGGGCTGCCTCTACCTTACACAGATTATCAAGGTCATGTTCAAGATTAAAATGAGCTGTGGGACAATAAATTGTCTGTTATAGCAGAAAAACAGACAAACAGAAAATGAGACCTAATATCTTTCCACATGCCCTGATTTTTTTTTTCTTTCTGAGCCTAATACACCTATTTAGTCTAATTTAGCTTTAGCATTAGTTATGGTTTCTAAAATTACAATGTGTGTGAAGATTGGAATTTTTCTTCCAACAGGAATGAGAGTATATGTAATATGCTTTCTCTCCTCCCTCAGGGAATGGCAGAATTCTGTATCTCCCTACTCTCTCTGTGTCTGGTCAGTCTGCTTGTGGGAATGCCTCTCACCATGCCTACTATGGGAACCGTACCTCCCAGAACCAACAGCCCCATAGCCTTGCATCTAGATGGATCATGTCATCAGTGTATTAGCCCCAGCAAACAATGAAAGTGCAATAATGTCTTTTTAGATTGTGAAACTAACCATTATAAAGCTAATTTTAGATTTGGAAGTATGACTTTAAGATACATGGTTGAATCTTTTGGTTTTTTTTTTTAATGAGTACAACACAAAGGTTTACATTTTAAGTTTTCTGTTGCAAGAAAGGAGTGACTGGACTGGTAAGGATGCTGATGGTTAGAGCAAGAGACCTGGAAATAGACAAAGATTCTGGAGTCAGTTCTCCTTCACTCGCTGCTGTCATCGTCACCATCTCTTTGGCTCATGCTGGCCATGCATTAACATCTCTTAACTATTTCTATAAATTAAAGAACTTTATGCAAGTGCAACACACAGTCAAGCTTTCCTCAAAGCCCATGTCATCAATTTCTTCCATCATTCGGTCAGCACGATTTCGGGAGGAATCCCCCTGGGAAAGGAAATGGCAACCCACTCCAGTATTCTGGCCTGGAGAATCCCATGGACAGAGGAGCCTCACGGGCTACAGTCTATGGGGTCGCAAAGAGTCGGACATGACTGAGTGACTAACACAACGTGTGATGTGCAGGGCATAAGATCATCTCGGGTGGGTGTGAAATGAGCTCCATTTTCACAGAATCCCCCGTGGCTTTGTATAAATTCTTTGTATACTTTATAGTATAGATAGATGATAGATATAGACAAACGTAAGTATTTATAAAATCACCTTACTATAGGCTTTGAATAGGTGCCCAAGGAATACCGACTGTATGAATGAATGAACAAACCGTCCTCATGTGGCTCTCTGTTGGCACTTTTCCACAGCCAGTTCAGACTGCAAGACACTCTCCTGTGTCTAGGGAGTTGTCAGGAATGTCTGGAATGCCGCAGCCTTGGCTGAGTGGACCTCCTTTCTGACACATTTCTGAGTTGTCCAGTTTCTTGGGCAGAATGAATAACGGCAGAAGATGTAGGAGCCACCTTTGGGTTCTGAGAACTCTCTGGGACTCCCTCTCTAAACTATGGTGTACCTCATCCTCCCCACCTCCCCAGTCGTTGTCCATGTTTGTTCCCCAAATAAGAGAATGGAGCCTGAAAAGAATTTTCTCCAAATTGCATTCAGCGCCCCTATATTCATGTATATGTCTGAATTTAGCTACTAGAGAAGGTATCAGATGTAGTTCTCAAGGCATTAGATTTAAAGATATGTAATTTTTCATTCTTTTTGAACTATTTAAAATTTTTAAATGAAAGAATTGCTTTGAAAACATGACAACCTTCCTAGGTTTAAATGAGACACTAGCTCTAGCTTGTCTAGGATGATAAGCAAAGCAAGCTTCCAGAGACCCTCATAACCCTCCTTCCAGCTCTCTCTCTCTCTCAGGTGATTTTCATACAAAATGTCAGTGAGTCCAAGATGTAGTTTCCTTTCTGGAACCCTCATTCTGCTCAGTTGGCCCCATAGAATGATCATACTTCTTTTTGAAATAGAAATGTGCAAAGTCTTGAATTTTATTACAGAATTTAATACCAATAATTACTTAAAATTTAATGAATTTCACTACTGACTTAATTGCTTTTGAGTAGTTCCACTTAACTTATTAAAGAGAAGCAAGGACATATTCATTTAATGAGCAGCAGAAGTCTTGCCCTCACATCTGCCTACATTCTCTTTTCAATTAATCAATTATAGTCTGATGGTGTGTAATTACACATTAAGAAAGTTATTGGATATCGCAGCATGTCTGTCCCGGGGGGCTCATGAATACACGAATATAACACACCTGTAATGACCTGCACTGAGTTCTGCAAATTACACTCATTTCTCTCCCTCTCTTCCTCTCTCTTTGCTAAATTAAGATGAGACCAATTACCATTAACTTTCTGAGTCATATCTAGTCAATGTGATATGGAGAAAGTGAAAAAGACTGAAAGAAAGTGAAAATAGAGGGAAAATACTTTATCTCTGAGTGTGAGTAATCTGCCTTTTGAAATGAAGCTTGCCAAGACCTGGTCCTGAGAGCCGATCAGCGGTGGTTGGTGGTCATCTGTCAGAACCGTGTCTACTGAATCGTACTAAATATTTGAGAAAATCAGGCCGGCATTATTTGAACTCAGATAGTGTCTTGCTTCCCAGCTTCCTTCAACCTCCTGATGAGAGAAATAGGAAAACCTTTTGAAATCACATTCAGGCAAATTTGCTTGGCTTGTTTCAAATCAAACCAAAGTCTGGAACTGATCCCCAGGCAGGAGCGCTAAGCCTCCGCATAGCAACTAAGCCGCGTTAAAAAAAAAAAAAAAAAAAAGCAAAGAAAGAAAGAAAAAAGAACCCACTAAAAATGCAGCACAAACAAAGAGCAAATTTTACTACGTTCATGGCCTAAAGGCTCTGGTTATGTGAAGGGGTCTATTCCAGTATGTCCTTCTGATTTATGCTAAATCAGTAAAACCAACAAGAACCTCTTAATCCAAATTATATAGTCAGAGACATTCTAAATGCCTCAACCAACCAAGTGATTTTAAGCAAATGCCCTGTTAAAATAAGCTTTTGATGTCTGCACAACTCCAACTCAAGAAGCAATCTGTTGACATTTTCGGCAAATGCTATCTTCGTCTGAGACAGAGGCAGCCGTGGCTCCTTTGGAGTATTTTTCAGAGAAAAGTGGTTCTTCTCTCTTTCCCTCTCTCCTCCTCCATTAAAACCCCTGCTTCTGTCATCCCCTCATTGAGGTACTGACATGGTCAATTCTGTTGTGATGAATGGCTGTCCATCAGGATAGTAAGAAGGATACATTGATCTTCAGCTAGCAGATACTCATGCACATGCAAACGAATGTGGTGAGCCTCCTTGCTAGAGAAGGGTTTGTTTTGTTGATGTTTTTAACTCTGCAGCCAATTTGGGGCATTTTGTGTGCTGTTTGCCCCGCTCGCAGCCACTGGCCATGCATACCCCGCCATCGCTTGGGCAAAGCCTGCCTCTCAGGGCACCTCCTAGGGATGCCCGAGACCCCACGGGCCCAGGACAGAGGATGTGTGTCAGTGGCAGAGGCACCCCGTGTACTTTCAGGGTGTGCCCTTTCCTGGTACTCCTGGCCTGTCGGGACAAATGTCTCTGCCGAAGGGGCCGTCTTCCTGTGTGGGCTCCATTTGTGGCATCTCATGGGCCTCCATGGGGTTGAGTTGTAAATAGTGGCCACCACATAAAACATGCCATCTGTACCCCTGTGGGTAGTAGGATGGAACACAAAAAAAGATTTATTCCAGGAATATGAACTGATGTTTACAGACATGCCAGGACGGGCTTTGAAAACACAGTGGAAAACTGTCTCAAAAGCAGTTTAAGTACCATGTAATAGAAGCCTGAAAAAAGTGCTATAGGAGCATGAAGGAAGCCTCTATGCCCAGGGAGATGCGCCAAGCTGGTTTGTCCACACCAGTCCCTTTCTCCCAGAGACGGGAGGTACCATAAGGGAGGGCAGGGACAGGAGGCTCTAATGCTTTAGGGGCCAAGAGTCCCCCCAAACCCCAATCCCTGTAATAATTCCATAAAGACTGGAAAGTAAGGAGATAAGTTTAGATTGAGCAAATTGGATTGCCCTGGGAAACTTTCATTATTCGCTGGTCTGGGGTTCAGGGCTGTATTGGGGGGGCATCCTTTGTTGGTGGCGTCATACCCATAGGCAGACACGGGAACCTTGGCTCTCGGGGTGACAACCACACACCCCAGGCTTTGCACAGCCTTCCCAATTTCACCTTTATCACCTGTTTTCATAAACCAGTGGTCCTCCTCAAATGAGTTCAGGCGCCCAACATTTGGAAGTAGCGTCACTCTTGGGAATGCTATGCATTATTGTCCTATTTAATCCCCATTGTGTGAACTAGGAGTAATTTTTGCCATCTGTAATCCACTTATGAGATAGTCATAAACAGTTCAACAAATACATTATTAAGCTAACTAGACAGGACTGACAGTTTCCTGTTTCCCACTCATATTCCTTTGCTGCCTGCCTGCCCGTTGACTTTGTCACCTTTGAAAGCTTGCTAGCAGACACAGAAGGCTCGGTCTGTGAGATAAGAAAGTCCTTTTCTACTGAAGCTGGGTAATTTCTGTTCAGGCATGCTGTTGGTTACTGCCTTGTGAACTCATTTCCCTGCTCAGCCTGTTCTGGAGACCTGGCCACTCCGTGTCTGAAGAGACTGGGGTCTCACCTGCAGGGAGTGGCGTCTCGTATTTCTAAACTCAGCCGCACATCTCTACCCCTACCCGGTTACCACCTGTTTCCCCTTCCCATCCCCTTCCCTTCAGAAACGGAGAAGACCGCAGTCTGGGGATGGGCAGGCGCTTCTTGGCCCTCACCACGTGTGCATGTCTGTGAGGGCGCCCCCTAGTGATCTGCGGTATAATGACGCCCTCCAAGTTGGCCCCGAAGTTGAATCCTGCATCTGGATCCAGGCCTGCGAATTGTGCCATCACTTTAGGACCTGTGAGTTTGATATTTTAGGTTCTCTCTGCCAGACTGTGGTGTGTGTGTGCTGTGTGTGTGTGTCCTCACGTGGGCGTGCATGTGCACGCAGTTTTCACGGAAGGTTTGAGTCAGCGAGGGCTTTTATATCACAGGACTGTGAAAAGCTTAAATATGACATTCCGGTTCATAAAAGTTTTCCAGCCACCTGCCCCCAGGAATTTCTCCCTGGCCACATTTCCCCCCCAGGTTCTGGTCACCTGTCAGCCTGCTCAGAGTCACCTTCCCCTCCTCCCCTCTCTTTCTCTCACCTTCCTGCCTGCCACACCTCAGGCTCACATTCCCCTCAACTTTTTATGCTGAATGGACTAGCTGTCACCCAGCATCCTTTGTGCATCCCGTATTCTCTGAGTCCATTTCCCTTTCGTTCTCACATCTTGTGTACTGTACTATCTTTTTTGAAGTTGCGCTGGGAATAAAGCAGGTCAAAGGAAGCTGAGGCTTGTGCTTTGAAGACCAGGCAGCTGTCATTTCACAGACCTATGGGGGCCCAACAGGGCTGAAGTGGGGGGACCCCCGCGGCGGTGGAGCTCTGGGGTCACTGCCTTTTGCTCAGTTGGCTGCCCTCCTCCTACTAGAGATTCTCCTGCCATAGCCACGTCTTGAAGGCTGCTAATGAAAGCTGAGGAAGATATATAGGGGAAAAACATAAATTTGCAAAATCAGTGCATTAACATTTCTCCTCAGTGGTCTGGGAGAAGACAAAAGTGATTTGATTGCAGTAGCAGCTCCAGCTGGTCCAGCATACAGGGAAACTGTGTCCTCCGAAGCTGAATTTGAGAGCCACCACCCCCAGTCTCTGAGAACGTCCCAGGAAGTGCGAAGCTTCAGCCTCCTGCTGCGGCTCCCACACTGCCTTTGGCCCCAGGAAGCTATCCCAAATGTTTCCTCAGCCCGTAGGCCCTGGTTTGAGGTTCAGAAGGTACGCTTCCCTTGATGGTGGGCTCACCCTCCCGCCCCAAGTTGGCTTATCAAAATGTCCACCCACCAGCAGCCTGGACTCCATTTGGGCCCCTGGCAGGACTGCAGAATCTCAGGCTGCACCCAACCATCCTGAATCAGAACCTGTGTTTTAACAAGATCCTGGGGGAGTCATATGTACCCTAAAGCTTTCTGAGAAGCTCAGGGTTAGGATTTTCATCCTATAAATTTGGGTCTGCTTCGGCGGGCCCCTTTTCCTCCCAGGACATGTGCCCACAGCTTATTCAAAAATTCACACCCCACACTCCTTCCCCTGCTTTCACAGCCATTGAAAAACTTACAACGGATAGAATTTTGTCCCCTCAGCTGAGAGAGTATCTTGCTGGGCATCTTTAGAAGGAGCAGGTAAAGGTAGGCGGGAGGAGGACAGACACAGCCTCGAATGACCAGAGCTCTGTGGAAATTCAGCCCACCGCTTCGTGCCTTTGCATATTTGAAGTCTGAGCCTTCGGGCTCCAATTTAGGAAGAGAAGGTGAGGACTCTGATGGGAAACTGAATTCCAAACTGAATTCTGGAGCCTGGAATTAGGGCTTCATTGTTTAACCTCTGGAGGGAAAAGGGAGGGTTCCTGCCTGGCCTCTCATCCTGGGGGAGATGGCTCAGCAGGGTGGGATGGGAGGTGGGTTGCAGGCTGGGTGGGGTGGAGGATGGGGCAGGGGCCAGGGTCAGCACCAGGATTTACCCCCCTGTTTTCTGCCTGGAGGACCAGGAGAGGCTGGGCTTGGCTGGCCTCCCTCTGCTCAGACAGATCAACGTGTGCGGTGGGAAGGATAGCCGGGGCAGTCCCAGTCCTTGCCACGTGACCTCACAGTAGCTGTCCACAGTGGCTCCGAACTTGGGGCTTAGCACCGCCCCCATTCCTCTCTCCCCTCCCCACTCTCTGCATGGAACAGGTGAGGGAGCTTAGCATATGACATACTGGGAGGCCTTGGGTTTCTCATCGTCTGGGGATAGAGGCTGTTGTCCACACCAAGAAAGGGAACTGGGAAGGAGACATGTGTGACGAGATTAGGGCCAGTGAGCATTGGACCTTAAGTCCAGTCCCGGGGATGTGCTCTGGGTGATGTTATTCCTACAGCGACTGTACATTTTCCAGGGCACCTGGTTTCCAATGTTCTGCCTGTTGCCACTATAAATCATCAAGATGACTTGGGGCCTCAGCTATACATCCCAGTCTGCCTTACACATCATGGCAGATCAAATACAGGTCAGATCATGTTTCCTGATTTTTTTTTTCAGGCAATTGGTGACAATTTATTGCACAACAAGAAGTGGACAGTTCAAGGATCATGTCTATGGCCACCTGGAATTTCTGGGACAGGCCTGATGTAAAATATTCTAGCCTGTTATCTTGAAACTCCCAAGGAACACTGGTGCACCTCCAGCTAGGCCTTCTTGTTCTACTGCTGATGTCAAATACAGGCATTAACAATTAAGTTAATGAATGTAGTTTTTTTTCATTGAAGAGTTTTTCTTCTAATTTTTCTTAAGCCTTTAGTACTGGTATATGCTGTAGCAAGCATATGCTAGCACTTGATAAACTGAAGATGCAAGAGAAAAACCTTAGTACTGAAAAGCTCAGGAAGAGCTGCCCCTGTGTGGTTCAGGAGCCTTTTGTGTGCACGTGGGCAGTGCGTGGCTTGAGGTTGGCTTTTGTTGATGATGCACACGTAGTATAGTCAGTACAGTCACATTTTCTGGGTATAACACTGTTTTCAGTTCAAATGATAGAGTTAACCGTATCAGCATTTTATGCTGTCCTCTGACCAATATGAGAGGCTCTGTGTCAGTCAGCATCCTTACAGCAGCTGGAGCTTTGGACCTCTTTACAGGGCCAGCTGGAGAGAGGAGGATTGGTTTGTAGCCATGAATATGCTGTGATCTGAGGGGCTACTCAAGGGGAAGGTATGGCCACCCACTCACCTGAAATTCTACCATCAGAGGTTATTTTCCTTGGGTGTTGAGGCTATCCAAGGTGAAAGCCTTGGTTTGACATGTTGGGTTTATTTGTCAGAGATCAAGACCCTGAAAAAAGGATAGATAACCCAGGGGAAGACAGACTGATGAAGGAGAAGGTGGGACAGACACCTTACACCTCACATGTTGTAGTTCTGTTGGGACAGGCTTGTCTCTTCTTTAGCCGCCCAGGGGAACAGAGCGCTGTCAGTGACTTGGTTGGAATTATTGTGCTGTGGCTTCCCTCCACCTCAGTTGTGTCTAAATGGTGATTCCTGGACTGGGGCATGATAAATGGGAAAATGAGGATGCTGTTTAGGTGCTAATTTTTATGGAGGTGTAAGGTCCCAGACCTTTGTGGGAAAGGATGATCTTTTCTTTCAGAGCTTATGTCTTTCAGTTGTGTGGCATTAAAATATCTTTGTTCTTTTCTTTTAAAAAATGAGATTACAGTGATAATAAATAGTGGTGGCTTGGCAGTAAAGAATCTGCCTGCATTGCTGGAGATTCAGGAGTCGTGGGTTCTATCCCTGGGTAGGAAAGATCACCTGGAGGAGGAAATGGCAACCCACTGTAGTATTCTTTCCTGGAGAATCCCATGGACAGAGGAGCCTCATGGGCTAGAGTCCATGGGGTTGCAAAGGGACACGAGTGAGCATACACACACAAAATTCTTTAGGCAAAATTAATTTAAGGGACCGACATAAGGTGGCGAACTTAAAAGCTGTTTTTGAGTTTTCACTGGGTATGGAATCCGAAATCAGGGAAATACTTAGTGCCCAGTTACCTCACTATGACATGGTCATCTTTTTAAAAATGAAAACTATGTTTGCAGGTGTTCTTCATCAGATACTGTATGCAAAGTCTTTAGGAGATGAGTTAGGAAACAGACACTGCCCTGAAGAAGCTAAGAGTCTAGGACAGACATGGTAAAAACTCAAGTAACATCAGATTTATAGTGACCTGAGCTTTGAGCAAGGGGAAAAGTGCCAAAGAGGGGTCCCAAGGCAGGACCAATCACATCAGATCCGGGAAAGGGAGTCAAGTGATTCTATTAGATTTGGCGTCCGAAAGCTCCTTAAGAAACAAGGGGTATTCATCACTTTTGATCTGTTCCTTACACTCCTAGGTGTAAAGAAAACCTGAGCAGTGTCATCCTTGCCCCGCAGCTGTTCACACCCTAATCTGCTGCTATCAGTGTTTCATAAAAAGTGAGGCCCCACTGTGCCTTAGACCTATGATCTCAAGTCAAAAAAACCTGTGGGTTTTTGATTGCATGCCCAATGAGTAAAAAAATTAAAAAAAAAACTAGATGCCCTAATATTTTCTTCCATCCCTTCATTGGATTGTCCTTGCACCCTCTGGGGTATCCCACCCTGCCTCAGAGATCAACACTCTGGAGAGGAGCACATAGGCTGCTGAAGGAGGCTGGGTTTTGTAGGAATAGCTCCTCTAGATAAGAAAAGCCCCAGGATATATACTGTTAGGCTACATATCCTATTTCTGAGCAAATCTTAAGAATACATTGATGTTTGTGTGTGATAGAAATTACAGAACAACCGTGGGGCACAATGCTGAGATTCTTGGTCGTAATTCAGCTTGTAATGCAGAATTTGTGTGTAATGCATAGGTAATTAATACATTGCCCAGGTCCTCTCTGCTGGATCCCGAGTTTTCAGGCTGGGGTGGTAGATAGTATTCGCAGCCCTGGTCAGCGGGGTGACCTTGTCCACTGGCTCCATTAGGCATTAGGAATCCCAGGTAGAAGGAGGAGGACAGAGTTTCTGGGAGGACTAGTGGGGAAACCCTGCACCCCCCAGATCACCACTTTCCCTGGGGAGGACTACACTGTGAGGAAAACAGTAAGTTAGGGCTGGGCAGTGGGGTCATGATCTTTGATGCTGCCCCCAGGCTTTCTCAGGGCTCCATCCTCTGGTGCTCTTTGACCCCTTCCTGATCTTGGGATCCAGTTCTAGGAAGATTCCCCCCACCATAAACACTAATTTCCAATTTCCATAAGCAAAGTTGGGGCCTATAGAGGGATCAATTCATAGGAATTCATTTAAAGAGCCTGCTTTTTTTATGATTAAAAAAATATTTATTTGGCTGTATAGGGTCTTATTTGCAGCACATGAGATCTTTGATCTTTGTTGTGGCATAGGTGATCTTTTTTAGTTGTGGCATGCAAGTTCTTCAGTTATGACATGTGGAATCTATTAGTTCTAACCGAATAGTTCTAATAGATCTAATAGTTCCCTGAGCAGGAATTGAACCCAGGCCCCCTGCATTGGGAGTGCAGAGTCTTAGCACTGAACCACAAGGGAAGTCCCCAAGAGCCTTCTTCTTAGTCATATCTCCTCTCCCAGTTGGAGATGGGAGGGGAATGAGATGGGTATTCCCTTCCAGTGGCACTCACTAGGTCCAGAGCTGCCTGGGGTGCCCCTGAGCAAGGCAGCTGGGGCAGGACTGCAGAGCTGGCCCAACTTTCTTTCTTGGGGAGAAGGAGCCGTAACTGCTCTCCTGACTGTCTCCTGTCTAGAATCCTCACCAGGGCATATCAGAGGCGACTGGCCCACAGAGGCAGCAGGGAGTGAGGCAGGCTGGTCTGGGAAGAAGGCACCCGGCACATCTGAGCAGCCAAAGGATCCATGAGTGAACCTGTGGCCTTTGCTCAGGAGGCCGGGCCTGGTGCCACGGGGCTGCCACGAAGCCCTGAGGGAGGCCCCACCCGCTGCAGGCCAGCTGAGTCAGAACCCCTGAGAGTGGGGGCCGAGCAAAGCTTCCTCAGTAATTCTAGGGTGTAGTAAAACACTTGGGGCATCTGAAGGTGCTTAAGTCATGTTCCAAGCAATATCTTCTGGTTGGTCCTGAAAATACCTAAGGCAACATTTCTGTCTCCCTCCCTCTCTCCCAGGCTACCTCCTTCCCTTCCCTCCCTCTCCCTTTCCTTCCTCCCTCCCTCTCTCTCTCTGTCTCTCTCTCTCTCTCACACACACACACCCTTGGGCAGGAAAAAAGGAGAAGGAATAATAAAGGCTATTGAACACTTGTCTTGAGAAAAATTGAACATTTGCTCAAAATGCATCATTACCATAGTTACCATTTGCTGGGTGTGAATATAATACCTGAAAAACAAAATTCTTCCAGCACACGGGAGGGAGCCGGCCGTCTGGCTGGCTGGAGCAGGTGTGGCTGCTGCTCGGTCCCCAGACGCAGGAGTCTTCTGCTTCCCAACCTGCCCAGCCCGTCCTGTCAGGCTCCATCTTTTCCTTCCGAAGGTCGAGTGATCCTACCCCTGATTGCTGCTTGGTTCCCTCTTCCCGGAAGACTTCAGAGGCGAGGGCCTGTGATAATAACTGAGAACCCACGTGAGGCCTTTGTGGGACTGTCTGAGCCTGGGGTGTTTATTATCCTTCTGAATGGCGTTCTCCCTTCGGGAGGGGGCCCTGGCGGAGCCAAAGAACAGTAATCTTCGGAAAAGAAAGACGAGGGCCAGCACCAGCAACAAAAACTTCCTGCAGATGTGGAATTTGAAGGAATCCAGAGCAAGCGAGCCTATTTTTAGCAGGAGTGAGAGTGCAAACCGTGATCGTCTCCACAGGCTGCTGTCACTAACATTTGTCTATAAGCAACATTTTCATATTTAAACATGACAGCCCTGTGAATTGAAAAGAACCAACACTTTATCTGCTTGCTAAGTAAAAGCTATCGCCTTGCCTCAGCCTGGTGGGAGGACCCGCCCCACGTGGTCCGCCCGGCCGGGCACTGGGTTCACCTGTGTTGCCGTGGATATTCATATCAGCCGCTGATGGCAGGCTGCTCAACAGCGGTGATGAAGGGTGCTGTTTCTTCCGGGCGAGAAAGCTGCGCCGTGTTACCTCTGTAGGGAAAAATGCCCAGTGCACTTTGCTCAATTAAGCATGCATGTGTGGAAATACAGCTCTCAAATGAGCAGGAATAAAAATATATTAAATTTGTAGAAGTAATACCATTGGGAAAACCAGTGAACTTGAGGTGAACCCAAAAATGTCAAAAAAGAGAATCTCAGAAATGTGAGCTCTTCGGCAGTTTCGTGTGGACCCTAAACGAGACACATGCATTACATCCTTTATGCCTCGTGTGAATATCTTGCCCAGGTCAGTATCAGGGAACCTGGCACACAAATTCTTTTGACACTTAGGCAGCAACGACTTTAGTAAGTCCCATTAGAAAATAGTTCATCATTAATGTGGTGAGTTTAGACTGGGGAGGGAGACAGTCCTCTGAGAATGAGGCCCCTGAAGATGGCTTTCTCCATGACCCCACTGCCCATTCAGACTTGCTCCTGTCTCTACTCTGCTGTTGCTGATGTTAGTTACTGGCATTCCTGCTGCAATGGCGGCTCAAAACTTAGTGAGAAGAAAAAGAGGGAGAAAATCATAGGGCAGCCCTGAGAGCCTCAAGTCAGCCTGCATGCAGCTGCTTTTATTATCCCCAACCTGGGTTGACATTGGGCTTCCCTGGTGGCTTAGTGGTAAAGAATCTGCCTCCCAATGCTGGAGAAGCGGATTTGACCCCTGGGTTGGGAAGATCCCCTGGAGGAGGAGATGGCAACCCACTATAGTATTCTTGCCTGGAGAATTCCATGGACAGAGGAGCCTGGCAGGCTACAGTCCATGGGGTCACGAAGAGTCTAACATGACTTAGCGACTAAACAGTAGCATTGGGTTGACATTGCTATACATGCAGAGAAGTTTTACCTTTTCTAGACGATGAGCAACGCAAAGCAGGAGAAGTTGAAGGGTTTGCTCAGCCTCATTGTGGGCTTGGGGCAGTGATTTCAAAATGTGGTCCCCAGGCCAGCTGCACCAGTATCACCTGGGAGCTGGTTAGAAATGCAGATTCTTAGACCCGCTCCCAGACCAGAATCATAGACTCTGGGGCTGTGGCCCCGGAATGTGTGGAGTTACAATTTTTTAATATTGCAAAATATAACATAACGTAACATTTGCCATTTTAACCATGTAATTCAGTGGCATTCTCCATGTTGTACAAGTGTCACCACTATATATTTCCAAAACTTTTTCATCACCCCAAACAGAAACTCTTTAATCATTAGGCAGTAACTCCCTTCTTCCCTCTTCCTCCAGTCCCTGAGAATCTCTAATCTGCTTTCTGTCTGTATGAGTTGCCTGCAATATAGATATTTCACACAAGTGGAATCATATAATCTGTGGCCTTTTGTGTCTGGCTTCTTTCACTTAACCGTGTTTTCAAGGTTCATCCATGGAGCACCAAGTGTCAGCACTTTGTTCGTCTTTACGGTTGAATAGTATTTCATCATATGCATATGCTGTGTTTTTGTTTATTCATTCATCTGTTGATGGAAACTTGGATTGTTTCCATCCTTTGGCTCCTGTGAATAATTCTTCAATGAACACTGGCCTATCAACATCTGGAATCTGTGTTTTAACGTAACCACCAGGTGACTCTGGTGTGTATCTAAGTTGGAGAAGCTCTGGCTCAGAGCCCCAGAGCTGTCTTTATGCAGAAGCTGGGAACACTCGGTGCAGTGTGCCCGACTGCAGCTTTATCCATTCCAGTCAGGGGTCAGGTCTGTGGCTACTTACATTTTATTTCTCCACACAGGGATCAATATTTAGAATCTCTTAAGAATCCTTCTAAGACTGATCCCAGAATAAAAATATCTGTCCCATTTAGGGATTCTCTTTGACTTACCTTCAAGGATGATGCCTCACAATATTTCAGAAGGATGGCAGAAAAACATTTATTAAAAATGCCTATCCATCCATTTGTTGTTGACTGGAATTTCACTCCCATGTCTTATGTTATCCTTGATGACCTCGGTATTAACTATGATGATGACACAGTCTACCATCTTTTTTCTGAGAATTGTAGAGGTGGTAAGTAGAAAGAAAACAAAGTGAGAAGGAAATGTGTATTTGCTATAAGTTCACAGATGCTTGGGTAATGACTATTGTCTGTAAAAAATTTTATTTTTATTTATTTTTGACTGCACTAGGTCTTCATTGCTGGGCACAGGCTTCCTCTAGTTGCAGTATGTAGGGGCTTCTCATTGCAGTGGCTTCTCTCATTGTGGAGTGCAGACTATAGGTACACAGGCTTCAGTAGATGTGGCAAACAGGCCTAGTTGTCTGGTGGCATGTGGCATCTTCCCAGACCAGGGGTTGACCCTGTGTCCTCTGCATTAGTAGGCAGATTCTTAATCACTGGCCCACCAGGGAAGCCCTCAATGACTATTGTCTTAATTTGCAGACCCCAGTACCTTATTCTCAACTAATTATTCTTCCTATTCAGAGAGGTTAAATAATGTGCTTGTGGTTGCATAGCTAGAAAATGACAAAGCCAGCAATTAGAATCTAGGTCACAGTCCAAAATTGCTGAATAAATCAATTTATACTGGCTGTGAGTGGTTTAAAATATTATCCCTTTGGGGATATTTGGATTTTTTACTCCTGGAATTTGTAACATTTTAACCTAAAGAAATAAGTCTTTAAAGATAGAATGTCGTTTCTGAGGAAGAGGAAAGGAAGACCTTTCCAACAACCGCAAAACCACACCATGAAGACTCCTGCAAGCTAAGCGCTAGCAATCCCTGGAGGGCAGTCTCAGGAGAGAGTTTTGTTTTACCTTGGGTGTCACATATTGAAAATGGAATGGAGGTGAGATGGAGGCAGCCTGGATTGGGCCAGTCTGGAAGTCATGATGCCTTAAGAACAATGGAAGTGACTGAGGATGCTCCGCTTAGACAGAAAGGCCAAGGGAACACATATAACCCCACTGCCAAGTAGATTCAGGGCAGCTGTGTGGAAGAGGATGTAGCCATGCTGAGTGGCTCTGGGGTAGAGGGCCAGGCCTATGGGTAGGGGTTGCAGGAGGACAGATCTCTTCTCAGTATCAGAAAGAGTCTGCTAACAAAAGTAGGATGGACACCCTTGTGAAGTAGTGAGTTCCCCATTGGCAGAAGCATCACAGTTGAGTCAGATGACCAGCCGAGCATACAGTGGCAGGGCTGCCTGCACTGACTGGAAGGTGAGATGTAAATGACTCCCTGGTGCCTGCTCATCTCGAGACATTATGACTTTGGACTTCTGAAAGTTGCTGAATGCGGAACGCAAAACCAATATCGAAAGGGAGTGGTAATGATCTATCATTTTCACTATTTAACTTGTATCCTTCCTTAAAAAAAAATTTCTCAGCATCACTGATGGAAATTTTTGAAATATTTAGAGGTGATTATTCTGCAGGGATTCTGTCTCCTGTTTATAAATTCAGTGGGAGCATCAATTTGAATACCCTCCGATAACTGTTTACTGCTCTGACCTGTTGGAATTTCCCTTTTTAGACTAATAATTGGAACATTCACAATGGAGCTGCTCCATGGGTAAGGATCTTGAGAACTAAGAAAGCAGGGAAGACCCAGCTGGAGTCTGAGGCAAACACAGGGACTGTTTGTGTTACCATTCTTCCTATTGCATTTGGCTCACATTAGTTGGGTCTGAGGATTGTATGGTTGGCATGACCATGGTCTTCAGACATCTAACGGATATAAACACCGAGGAAGGAAGGAATTTATTTAGCTCAAGACAAGGGGTTTCATTAGGGTAAAAGTGAGGGAATGAAATTAAGCAAAGAAAGATTGAGACTGAATATTAGTGGGCTACTTTCAAGCAACAGACTGGTAAAGCTTTTAGATATTTTCTAGGGAATACAATCCTGTGTTTTCCACGTCACTTGAAAATCATAGGGACAAAGGCTGAGATAATCTTGAGGAAACCACAGTCTCTGGGGATCAGGCAAACAGAGAATGCTTAGCTTTTTCTGCTTCCTAGTCTGTCTCATAAATGTAAAAAGCTCACTGGGCAATCTCCTACTGAATGACTTCTGTCTACCTATAGCAAGTACTTGTTTTCTTAAATCCAGGAATTATTCAAATGTTCGTGTGTTCCCAAGGGTAAAATCTGAATGTGAGAATCAGTGGAGCGTTCTGGAGAATCAAGGGTGGAGCAGGCATCTGACTGCTCCACCTGCTTGTTAGTTGTGTCTCTGAAGGGCAGGAAGAGGAGGCGAAAAGCATCTGTTCCTGTGGTTGGTGGAAAGGACCTTGAAACTCTGGGTCAAAAGGAGATGCCTGCTGCAGGGAGATTTGAACACAGTGGCTTGAGAAAGATGGAGGCCTCAGCCACTGCAGAAGCCCCCAGGAGCTGAGAGCATTTCCCCTACACACTAGGAATCTACTTGTTCTTCCTGAAATCTAGTACAGACAAGCCTTCCAGGATACACTCAGCTCGTGGGGACCACCAGTCACTGTCCCGGACTCACAGCCTTCCTGGACTAGCCATTGTGGGCACCATGCATTGCCTGGAGGGTGTGGGACTGGGCTTCCTTCTGAGACTTAATTAGAGATGTTTGCACTGAAGTATTTTGCATAAGCCATTCAATGGCACTGACAGGTAAAACAGAAAGATATGTTGACAGTTGGTGGAGATCTTTACGTTTAACCTCTTGAGGTGTCAGTACCTCCAGCTTCCTCTGTGGTAACAGAGGTGGGCAGTCCAAATAGGGATGCTCCTTTTCTATTACAAAGGTAGCTCCCAGGTAATTTTCCATTTTGAATCCTGCATCTCTTTTTTGAAATAAAATGGGATTTTACTTTTTAAAACAGGCCATCACTGGTCTGCATGGTCAGCTTTATCTTAAAAGGGAATAAAATTCATAAATTGAAACCAAATTGGAGACCGTTCTGTGGCACACTCTGGGAGGGCTGAGAGGACAATGGGTTTGCTGATGACCTTGACTGTGGAGACCGTGGGGTCGTGGACCCTCACTGCACAGGTTCCCCTGTCCTTGGATTTAGACAGCCCTTGATCATCCTGCCTGGTCTCAAGTCCTGGATTCCACTGATTGTCTAGCCTCAGGCCATCCACTGTTGCATTCAGGCTTTTGGGAAGCCCTTGTCTCTGTCACCAGGATGTTGTGCATTGGAGCTGGGAGAGGACAGACAGGCAGTCAAAATCAGAATCAAAAACCCCCGGCAGCAGAGAGAAGGGCCCTGGGGAGCTGGTGACAGAGCTGATGAGACAGGAGGCGGGAAGGCCACAGAGTGCCCCGGAGGACCGTGTTTGCTGGCCAGCGAGGCAAAGTCCTCTCGGCATGAGGGCACTGCCCAGAGCAGGGTTAGCCCTTAATGAGCTTTCATGTGTGCTCCGGGGTTTGGAGTTTTCTGCTGGCGTCTCATCACAGTGTGAGGTAGTAGCCAAAGAAACCCTCACGTGCCTTCACATCCATTTCCCAACCCTGGTTCTGCAGAGAGCAGGATGCCTCCCACCCCTGAGGTCTCAAGGGGCATCATAAAACTCTCCAAATAAGACGAATTTGGATTCTTGCTAATTAAAAAAGTCAGCGTAATAATGAGTCTGTTGGAAAATGAAGAAGCTGCGTTGTAAAAGGTGGGTAATTATGGTACAGGGTTGGGTTGAACCGAGGGTTAGTGTCACATTACTGTTACTGAACATCAAAGATGTCAAGCTAGGAGCACAGTCGTCTCTCACAGCGTGACTCTCGTTTACTGCGTGTCAAGCTGCAGGAAGTCCAGCTGATGTAAATAGATTAATATTTAAAGAGTAATACAGAAGAATGAGGTTCCAAACATGTAATGTTTAATTATTAAAAACCCATAATGGAATTCTAATCTGAACTCATGTCTCACTGGTGCTCAGCGAAAAAACTCAATTAAGCCAGCGAGTCTGCTCACCCTTCGGCTCATTTTGACTACCTCAGGCCCAAGCCTGTGTTCTCTGAAAGTGCCTGGAAACAGGTATGGGCAGCTTAGGTCATGTTAGGCTTTCCCATTAGACAATTGTTGCAAACTTTCATTTAAGTCACATTTGGGGGCAAAATGACTATCCATTGTTAACAGGACTCAGAGAAGAATTTGAGATACTTCGAACTAATAGGACTTGGAAGAGTAGGTGATCCGTTTGAAATCACCGTATGAGGCCCTCCGTGCCCCTGCTGGGTTTATCAGGCCATGAAGTGTGTGTTGCAGGATGCAGGTGTCTGATTAGAAACATGGGATAGCTAACCACCCATTCTCCTTTGGAGACCACAGTTCTCCTGGCCCTTTGGGACACATGTGTCACACTCTCGATGAGGGTGAATTTGCCCTGACACCTGTGGTGGACAGTGGCCAAAGGAAGAGATAACACAATCGGTGCGGCTTGGAGTAGAATAAACCTCATGGGCACGTGGAATTCCATTCAAAGTCAGTGTGTCCGGAAGGCTGCGTGGGGTAGTAGTTCTTGATTTTATATTTTTATTCAGCAGGACAGATAAGGATGGTTCTTACGTGACCACGTGTCTGAATATGAAAATACCAACGGGCCATTTGTTTTTCTTGTTCTTGTACTCTGTGAGTTTGCTTCTCGCTGGGGCACCTTGGTTCTCAGGAGATGCTCATGCATTCATCTATGATGAGAAAATGCAGTCGTGTGACCTAAAATGCTCTTGGGTGGAGCTTCAGGGTGTGGAAGGTCACACAAGAGGTAATGGCATTCATGACATCCTGTGGGCTGGCGGGTGGTATGGAGTAACCAGAACTGAGAGGACAGAAATTGAGTTTGTAGTGACTGCAGAAGCTGAAACCACAGGGTGAAATGTAATAGGGTCCAGGCCTCTGTGAACACAGGAAGCTGATGAGAGGGGAGCGGGGAGCTGTAAGGCTGAGAAAAGTGCTGTGAGGGGACGCAGAATCTTGATTGCCGGCAGGACAGAGCCTGTGAACATCCAGAAGGGCAAAGGCGTGGGAATCACCATCACCTTCTCTGACAGTTCATGTAACAACGGACATTCGCATATGGGAAGCCTTATCCTGTGCAAGAGTGCGCTGGGGTGTGAGAACCCAGGCCCAGTACCACAGAGGAAAGCCTTAATCAAAGGAAAAATCCTAAGGCCCAGGGTTTCCTGGCTCTTACACGCATCCAAATCATGACAGTAGCATTTTCCAAAGTGATTTTCTTCAGGATCCTACTAGGAAAAAAAAAAAAGAAAAGTTCTATTTTGGGAAAGTTGAGAAAACTCTGGATTAGTGAAGTTAAATGTTTCTTTTCTGCAGAACTTCTCAGAGGCTTAAATATGGCAACGTGCACTGAGAATCTCCCAGAGGTGTGCAACTTTTCCCAAACCTATTTGACCGTGGAATCCATTTTTAGGGTAGAGCATTGATGGGCCTGGTATTTCTCAGGACACCCTGTAGGCAATAGAGTTGGGGGAAGGAGTCGTCAGTGAGTGGGGCAAGGGGGAAGATGCTGCAGTGTATTTAGGAACAGGCAAGGATCCGATGTGGCAGTCACATTTCCTTTCTGTGGTGACCCTCAGAAATAACGCTGGTATAGAAAGGCCTGTGTCAGAGGCTATCTTGGGGTCACCTTCCTGCTTTCCTGGGCCGAGGCTTCCCTGTGCACTTCACACCCACAGCAGAGGGTACCTGGTGGGATGCGGCCACAAGGAGCTGCTTAACCACGGGAGGAAGTAGTGTGGGACCAGAAAGGACTTTGAAGTCACTGCCTCTTTCCAGGAAGGACTTTGAAGTCACTGCCCCTTCCCAGATTTTCTTCATCTTTTAATAGAGAGTAATACTGACAAGGGCTGTGAAAAAGTGAAAATGAAAAGGGCTGTGGTCAGGATTAAATCGGAGAAAGTATACACAGCTGGGTTAGATTCTTGGCCTCCCTAAAGTTGGAGGTCACTGTATCAAGGAAACAAGACAGAAATAGCCATTGCTGCCCATGCTCATGGGCAGTTGTTCTGGCAGCAAAGATGACCCCCCAGGCCTAACTTGGTGACAGGACTGTCTTTTTGCCCCCAAGGAGCTGGCACTGTTACTTCCTGCTCTCGCACACATCCTTGGAGGACTTGCAACTCCTGCCACGTACCGTTCTCTCAGCTCCAGTCTGCCCCGTGACCTGCACTGCCCTGGGGCTTCTGCTTCCTGCCTGTCTTCCATGGTGCTCTGGCTTTCAGCCATGTGTTTCTGCTCACAGCCATCCTTCCCACTACTTAGTCTCTTGGGGTTACCTTGATCCCCAAACCCCAAAGAAGAAGATCTGATTGGCTTGTTGGATTACCCTGTTCTCGTTAGGCAGAGCCCCACCCCAGGACTTGAGGTATCCTTGGGTCCAGTCTGCTAAGGCCAGGAAACCAGCCAGGCAGTGGCCACAGCAGGCATTCAGCGTCTAATGGGTTCTGTTCTGATACAAAGGTAGTTCCTGCAAGTTCTTTTTCTCCTCCTCTCTTTCCCCTTTCCTGTTCCTCCCCACTTCTGTTCAGGCACAGTGTATCCAGTGTGAGTGCTAGAAGAGAGGCTCCACCTCCAGTGTTTTGATTACCCTCCTGCACACCTTTCTTTTATATATTACTGGATCTGAGGTCCATTACACAGGCTATTTGGATTAGACAGTGCATCTTACTCTTTTCTTTTTTAACTTAGGAGCCAATAGTCCAATTGTACAGTGCATCAAATAGCAGGATCCTTTCCCATTTCATTTCCTTTCTTCAGAGTTGATCAAAGAATGATGTAGTTATTTACCCATGGGTTTTGAGGTGGGGACTTTTACCCAAATACTGATAATGGGATATATAGTTATTGCTAGTTTTAACTTGTGGAGAAGGCAGTGGCACCCCACTCCAGTACTCTTGCCTGGAAAATCCCATGGACGGAGGAGCCTGGTAGGCTGCAGTCCATGGGGTCGCAGAGTCGGACACAACTGAGCGACTTCACTTTCACTTTTCACTTTCATGCATTGGAGAAGGAAATGGCAACCACTCCAGTGTTCTTGCCTGTAGAATCCCAGGGATGGTGGAGCCTGGTGGGCTGCCCTCTATGGGGTCGCACAGAGTCAGACACGACTGAAGCGACTTAGCAGCAGCAGCAGCAGTTTTAATTTGGGCTTCCCTGGTGGCTTAGTCAGTAAAGAATCCACCTGCAATGCAGGAGACCTGGGTTCAATCCCTGGGTTGGGAATATCACCTGGAGAAGAGCATGGCGACCCACTGCAGTATTCTTGCTTGGAGAATCCACATGGACAGAGGGTCCTGGTGGGCTGCAGTCCATGGGGTCACAGAGTTGGACACAACCGAGTGACTAAGCCCAGCACAGCACAGTCTTGATTTATATATATCTGAAATAAGGTATGTTACCTGACTGCTGATATCTTGCAGACTTCTGGTGAGTCATATTATGATAGTATCTATTATACCACTTGAATTTTGAAAGAAGTTATAGAGATAACAAACGTGTTTAAACCTATATGAATACATATCTTTGTCCCAGGTTGTCTTGCTCTCTAGCACTTCAGACATTCAGCCTGGTTGGGGAGATTGGGTTGAGCTCACCCAGGATTTGCTTATGAGGATGGACATGTAAGAGGGATGCTCAGTGGCAAATCTAGCATTAGTGGAGTGCTGGCTTTCAACTACGTAGTTAGCCCAGCATGATAGCTGCGTTCACGGAACAAAGATGGAAGAGAACTAGGCAAGTCGATGGCCCACAGACATCCAGGAAGCTTTTCAGAGACAAAGGGACCAACATGGGGATCTGAAGTCAGAAGCAGTCCCACACATCCTTCCCAGACAACTAAGAAAGTGTCGCTAAGTGGGTGCTCTCACACCAGCTTTGATTAACTAAAAAAACAAGACAACAGGCAGCCTAAATTATTTCTTTTCCCCAAGTTTGTGAGTTCAGCTCTCTGAGCCTTTTGAATTTGTAGCATTGTGCACCAGGTACCATTAATGTCACATTTGCATGTACCTGAGCATAAGGGATTCCATCGGTGACTCTGGCCCAGGTGACCATTGCTGGCCTGAAGCTGAGCCTAGGGCTAAAACATCCATGAGCTTCAGACCACAACCTGGCTGGCAAGCCTCCTCATTATTGCAATTATGTTACTGTCAAACACTCCACAGCCCTTGCAAACACAGTGGAGAAAATTTGGGGTCAAGTGTATTGTTGGTTTGGGTTTCTGGGTTTTATTTTTGTGGTGTGCTTTTGACTTTGAATTGCGCATCATAGGAAGGTTGACAGTAGTGAGTTTTCTCTTTGTTTTTAATAACTGAGATTTAATAAAAGAATAATGAGTAAATAAGAGTGTAGGTAAACCAGCGAGCTCTGTTTTAAACCTGTAAAACTGGACCCAGTGAAGGCAGCGCGTGTGACACAGGAAGAGATGGGATAGTGAAAAAGGGGCCAGTCCCTTTCAAGAGTAAATAAAGTCATGAGCAGGAACAAACAGTGGCTTCTGACATCTCTCTACTGATGCAGACAGTGGAAGAACCAAGTTACCCTGGATTGTGGGCACAAAAAGATAAAAACAATCTCAGTGATACCACTGAGACTTGTGTATGGGGGATGGGTTATGCCTAGACGAGAGCTGACATATAGAACTAAAACTTAAAACACCATATCCCACCAACATAGCTAATAGGTGGGTAAAATTCAGGAAAATCTATCTTTGTATGGCAATACATGCATTTGAGGTGAAATTCAAAGTGGGAATTTTAAGAAAATAAAGGAAACATCCAAAGAATTATTTTGGGGGTACCGAGTACAAAATCTGAAGTAGAGATTAAAAACAGATTAATTAGCAACAAAGTAAGATAAGGGCAATTTACCTACATATTTGCTAAGAATCTCAGTCTCTTAGAAATAGCAATTGATCCTTCTTCCCATGCTTTGTGGATAGTTCTGAGAAGGCAGAGAAGCTGTGAAAGGAATCCTACTTTGACCACCATGGTGCTTAATACAGAGGAGAGCTGCTTGGTGTGTGGATGGACAGAAGTGGCCCAACCGTCTTGGAATGTGCACGGATGTGATCAACTATGTTCCCTAGAATTTAAAAAAGCAAACATTTTTAATCCAAGGAAAGGTTGCTTTGTTCGCCAGATCAGAAGCTCAGTGTAGTTTGTGCAGGTGAGGAGGGAAAATGGAGGGTGGGAAATTCTGAAAATGGATATTATATTAGGAAGGCTAGGGTGCATGAAGGAATAAATGCTTGGGGGAACTGCCCAAGGTAATAAAAAGAACTTTTAGGGCTCTGCTCATAGAAGCAGCAAGAAGTAGAATTGGAGAGATCAGTGTTCAGAACAGATGGTGAAATGTTTAACAAAAGAGGGTGAGAAGGCAAGACTGGACACCTTTTTACTTGTTCTTTTTTACATTATCTCCAGAAAGACAGTGCTCTTTATACTGGAAAGGGTAAAACAGATCCCATAAAGAGGACCATGAATCCCACATTGAGGGCAAAGAGGTAGAGAGCACCTGCTACACTCACCAAATTCAGCTGTCCCTGCCACATGGGGGAAATGTGTAGATTATTTCATATCAACTTTTGGATAATCTCTCTTCTATCATGATGAATAGAAAAGGTTTCAAAAAGACATGGACTAAAATTTCAAAACTGGGAAAGGGTTTCTGATTTCTGAAAGTCTAGACCAGTCGGCTTCATGGCTCACCCTCAAAAGTCTTTGAATATATCATTAAACAAGTGGTTGATGAGCACTTAAGAGAAAAGGGATTTGGTTGAGCAACAACTCAGAATGAAGCAAGCAAGCAGCATGGCAGAGTGAAAGGAGGATGGGTTGGGAGTTCTGATCTGGATCCCAGCTCCATGCTTTGTAAGCTGTGAGAGCTTAGGGAAACCACATCATCTCTTTGAACTCGTGTCTCCTCATTTTCAAGTAAAATGGGAAAAACTGTAGCTCCTTTACAAGTTTGTTGTCAGAATTAAAGGAGATCAGTGTAAGCTTCAAGCTTCGTACATAAGAGACATTCAATAAACGATTGTTTTGAAAAAGCAAATAACTAACAGCGGGATACGACTAGCTTAAGCACGTGTGTTCTAGGGTGGCATTAGCGGAGCTACAGTGTTCCACGGGAGAGAGGGAGAGGAGAACGCCCTGGACTTGGCCAGGTGGCTGCGTTCTGTTCTGGGCGTTCCCAAGGTGAAGTGGACGTCTGGGTCAAGGACAGACAGGACGGGAGAGCTCTGGGAACCTGTCCCTGGCGAATGGGTGCAGGATCTGGGGAGGTGTAAAAACAAAAGCCTGGGGGAAACATGATGGCTCTTTTTAAGTATTTGGAAGGCTAAGCTTTGGAAGAGGTGTTGACCTGTGCTAGGACACCTCGGTGAACAGAACTACTAACAGTGGGTGGACGTGACAGGGACATTGAATGGTTAAACGTTCTAACACTCACAGCTGTCCAAGGACAAAATAGGCTGCATAGGGCTTGGGGTTTTCACGGTCTTGCAGCCTCTTTAGAACTCATTGGCCATGTGGACGGAGCTGGATGGTCACCCTGTCACAGGAAGATAGGGCCACCTAGAAGACCATCTTTGTAGAAGGAAACTCACGCTTTCTGGGGGACACAGGCTGGGCTTGACCTGTGAAATTCCTTTGAGGTCTAAATGTCTGTGATTCCAAAATTTCAAACTAAAGTTATTATCAAATACAGACATACCTCAGAGATACTTTGGATTTGGTTTCAGGCCACTGAAAATAAAAGCAGATATTGGAATAAAGTGAGTCACATGAATTTTTTGGTTTCCCAGTGCATATAAAGGTGACATTTACACTATACTGTAGAATGTGTGCTATAGCACTGTCTATAGTAATGTACATACCTTAATTAAAAAATACGTTATTGCTGAAAAATGCTAGCCATCACCTGAGCCTTCGGCAAGTATTAATTTTTTCCCAAGAGTAACATCAAAAATTACTGATGACATATCACTATAATAAACATAAAATGAAGTTAGAAACATTGTGAGAATTACTACAGTGTAACACAGAGACACGAACTGAGCAAATACCGCGGGAAGTAAGGCACCAGTAGATTTGCTTGATGCAGGATTACCACCAACCTTCAATTTGTAAAAAAACAATATCTGAGAAGTGCAATAAAGCAAAGTGCAATAAAAGGAGATGTGTCTGTATTAGTCAGTCATTTTAGTTTGTAGTTTTAAAGGAAAATGCCAAAAATCCTTGAGTTAGTGGAGCAGTATAGGCTTTGAGCCAGACTGATAAAAGTTAGAATCTGGATCTGCCATCCCTTATCTGCATAGGTAATCTTGGGCAAGTTATTTAACCCATCTAAACCCCAGTTATCTATGTGGTCAGGTACTCGTGGAGATTAAAAGAGGTAATTCATGTAACATGCTTAGCATGGTGACTAGTGCTTAAATAATGCAAGCTCTTATTACTCATATAATCTATTATTGTTACATCAAACTGGTGCTTCCACTAGGCATGATAATAAAAACCATAGCTTTTGACGGAGCATCCTGGAGAGATCTGAGGACTGGGCAGCCATGGATACAGGGGGTGAAATACCTGGGGCAATCCTGGCACCCACAGATCGGAGCTGGTTCAGTCTGGAACCCAGGAGCACAGAAGTGTGCAAAACTGTTAAAAGAGGATTGAATGAGGCGTTGGGCTTCCCTGTGGCTCAGATGGTATAGAATCTGCCTGCAAAGCAGGAGACCCAGTTTCGATCCCTGAGTTAGGATGAATGAGGCATTGCAGGTGAAGCCCTTTGCCAAGTAGCTGGCAGATTTCGAGCAATCAGAATATAGTTGGTAAATAAATGACAGTCACCAGGAGCAGCTGTGAACCTTCGAGAAGACGCCAGAGAGGGAGCTGAGGAGCATGATTGCTGGAGGAGCTGTGAACTCTGCCCAGCAAGTGTCCTTGACCTGGACCACCAGCACACACACAGCCTTGATCTTGTGGCATTTCAGTGCTGCTCATCACTGATGCCAAGACACAGCCCAGGTGGGTGAGGAGGCAGATACAAACAACATCCCTAGGGAAAAAAGAGACTGTTTCAAATATCACAGATAACAATAGCAATCCTTCCGAAGAGTCATATTATTGATGTATGATTAGCTCTGTTGTGGAATTAAAACCTTGTATTGAAATATGATTTTTTGCATTTTCTAAAAAGTCTGTATGAAGGAAGAAATGAGGTGAGTGACCACAGATAAAAAGAAGTCAGGTAACTACTATACTTCACTTTTTAACACATCACGTTGATGGCTCTCCTATTTCACACAAGTGCAACCCAGAGTCTCTCCATGTAGTTTTTTTCAGGCAGAGAGAGGGCTCTTATAGTCACACATAATGAATTCAAGTATGAATTCAAATATTCAAGTATGCATTTAGGAAACAGAGTAGTGATAAATGAGATCAAAGTACGTTTCAAAAGAGATTCGGATATCTATTTTGAAAACAAGGAAAGTTTACAATAACCAAGGTAAATACATATCTGAAAAAAGATTCTGATACAATTTGATAAAAGAGGAGTCGTGGGGTAGAGGAGCAAAGAGGAGTTAGATACTCAGAGAGTAAAATATTAAGACTATTTTTAGTTAACTGTTGCATTCAGAACAAATCTGGGGAGTGGGGCACGCAGATTTCTCCCATGACTGTTGTTGACGTTGTTGTTTTAATATTTATTTGGCTGCACCAGGTCTTAGTGGAAACATGCAGGATCTTTAGTTGCAGCATGTGAACTCCTAGTTGTGGCATGTGGATCTAGCTCCCTTACCAGGGATCAAACCTGGGCCCCCCGCTTTGGGAGCACAGACCCTTAGCCACTGGACCATCAAGGAAGTCCCTCCCATGTCTGTTAATAGATTGAGCTTCTTGAGGGCAGGTGCTGAATCTTTCCTGTGCTGCTTCACAGTTTAGCGCCTCCTGAAACAAGGTGGGTCCCCAATGAACGAATAATTGGATTATGTGATGGCAAAATTTTCAGGGCAGGTCACCATTAGAATATCTGGAGTTGATATAAAGGAGAGAAGATCGAGTCACAGCGCATGGCAGAAGTGATTCTGAGGGGATGGGGTAGGACATGGCTCTCTGCTTTTATGGGGCACATTTTCCATGCCTGCACTCACTTGCTGGTTCTTTCTTGGCCATGTGTTTCCTGGGCAGTGCGTCCTGATGGATGATCTCAGTTAACAGCTGAGCGCCTGAGCTGAGCATGATTAAGTACTGCCCTACCAGGAGCTGGAGGCTGGAGGGGTGTCCCCAGTGGTCTCTGAGGTTCTGCTCAGGGCTGAATTTCATTGCTCTGAGATCTCCTGGACTCTGTCTGTGTCTGTCCTCTTGGGGCTGCAGAACTAAAAAACAGAGAGGCAGACATTTGGCATCAGGTGGACCAGATTTTCCAATGTTTGAATTTTTCAGTTTCCATCTGGGTGATTTGTGTTAGGAAGATGTAAGTAGCATTTATCCAGTTTAAATGAAGTGGAGAGTTTTGTGATGATACACTAATGCGCTTAGGCAACCGAACTTGTCAGAACAAAGGGAAAAATCACCTTCTTCTGAGTCATACGTTTGGCCGTGAGGGTAGATGGACCCTCCATCACTGAATACAGGGCAGGAGTCCATCTCTTGCTTTGGCTGTAGAAACAGAGGCTTGGGTCAGTAAGGAGCCGTTTGTCAGTGCTCATTGAGATCCCGAAAACCTAGCCTATCTCTGCTCTGCCTCTCAGAGCTCATGGCACGTGTGAAAGAGAAGGCTCTGCCCTGGTGACCTGGGCCAGGGTTTCTGGAATCCAGCTGAAAATTTAGATAAGTAGTACTTGAGTCATGGTATAAAGTTCCTACAGGGCAGCTTTCTAAGGAGATGTTCAGTTCTAACAAAGATGGTTGTTAGTCTCTTCTTGAGTTCCAAATCCTATAAGAGGGAGAGATAGACGGAGAGATGGGGGCAGGGGGTGGGGGTTGGAGAGAGAGAAGCCCAACAGCAAAGTCAAACAAAAAACCAAATAAGACCCTTAAACAAAAAGAACTATGTAGCAAACACCATCCTATTGGAATCTAAACCTGCAGAATGTTTGTTTTGAGAATGAACTTCTCCATGAATTGAGTTTAAAAAAAAAAAATAACAATAATAGCCTTTGCTCATTCTAAATCCCTCTCCTGATTTCTGTGTGGCTATGCATGTCTAAGGCTAGGTCATCTTCTTCCTTCCTTCTCTGTAATCCAACTTTGCAAGGAAAGTTGGAATGGTGAACTTGGTCCCCCCCTTCAGAGTTTGGCGCCCCGCTCCATGGGGGCTAGCCCTCACACACATTCTGCCATGCCGGCTTGGGTCATCCTGTCTTCAGGGCATGTGATACCGTGGCTTCTGGCCCTTCGTTTGGAAGATAGTTTCTGCCATGTAATGAGTCAAGCAGATCATTCATCAGTTCTGTTTTTTAATAAAACATGAATAGCACAGTTTATGGCTTCCACTATTCAAACAGCAGTTGAGCCTAAGAGGAATTACTCATCTTAATGGTTCTAACACTCATTTCCATGCAGCCGTGCTGCTTTTTCAAGCTTTTGCCTGAACTGGAGAATGACTGGCCTTAGAAAAAGTGGGCTCAGCAGGAACTGAATAAGGCCTTCCCAGGAGGATGGGCATCTGGGACTCGCACAGGTCTGTCATCCCGTTCCTTGTAACTGCAGACAGTCCTTCTGTCACCCCTGGAATGGCAGGATGGGAGCTGGCTCTGTGAGGTTCAGCATGTGTTTGCCCAGAGAGAGACAGGCTCCATTCTATGTCAAACAGACGCAGGCTCCTAGGAAAGCCTGGATGAAAACCTTCCTTTTCCTCCTCACGCTGCCATAGAAACATCCTCCCATTAAGTTAAACTGAACTTAAACATATGGGATGTTCCTAGGAAGTCAGCAACCACGAGGGAGGCAGGTTAGGAACTGAAAGAATATTCTATAAAGGTTACTGATATGCCCAGTACACCAGCATTACCCATCACTACTATTAGCTCCATTTCACAGACGAAGAAACCGAAGGTGACATTTTCATAAGGCTGTGCTGCTGGAAAATGATGGAGCCCAAACTTACACCCACATCTTCTAATTCCAAATCAATCTGCTGCCCAAGTGCACCAAATTAGGGCCCTGATAAAGGCAGAGCCTGAATCCAAAGGAACAGCTGATGCTGGGGCCATGGACCGCAGGGTTGAGCTGAAAGCAGGTATTCAGGTAGGATCAGTCTAAGGTTCTTAATTCATGCTATGAGGTGATTATCTATAGGTAAAGCAGACCCAAACTCTTCAAAACACGGATCACCCCCGTCCATGTCTCTAGAGCCTCCTTGGCTTCACTCCTAGGTGAGCTCATGATTTTTTGAGCTGGCCTGCACTGCAAGATCAATGCTGTGTTCAACAGGCCAAGATCTAGAGAACCAGCCTCTTATGGCAAGTTCCAGTCTTGGTTACAGCTACAGCTAAGTCGCTTCAGTCGTGTCCGACTTTGTGCGACCCCATAGACGGCAGTCCACCAGACTCCTCCGTCCCTGGGATTCTCCAGGCAAGAACACTGGAGTGGGTTGCCATTTCCTTCCCCCCAGTCTTGGTTAAGCAGCTACAATTTCTGAGCTATTACCTGAGTGCTGTATTCATGAAAAGTCAGGAGCACACGAAGATTTTGTTTTGTTTTTCAAATTGTTGATGGTATTCAAGGATTTGCTAATATCTTTTTACTGTTCCATTGCTGCAAATGTCTTTGCCTAGTAAGAAAGGTTTCAGCAAGAGTTTCTTAATATTGCCTGATGCCGGTTACCACTCAGAAGGCAGTGGTGGGTGGATTCCACTCCAGGATGAACTTCACTCCCACAGCTGACAGCTGATTAATGTGTTAATTAGGCACCCTGTCCCCCTCCCTCACTACCCGAATCTTCTTCTAAGCCCAGCCGAGTGTATATATTGTGCCCATGTGGGTAACCTCATGGCATACTTTGGCTTTGACTTTGGACGTTTATATAAAAATAAAGGCTCAGTTGCCAACATGAATAGCTTTCTTTCTTTCCAGGGGAAATACAAGATGGAAAGAGTTATAGGAACCAGAAGTCCTGCTTTTCAGTTTTCTTGTATCAAGAGCAAGTGATATTTTTGCTGAGGCAGTGTCTTTTGAGCAGTTTAGCGGTGTAGGTTGCCACATTTATTTCACAGGAAAGGAGTGAATCCATCAGGCCACTGAGCTTATAAGTACTACTCTGGCAGTCAGCCACCAAAATATAAATACTCTAAATGGACTAAAGGAAATGTTCATTCTGTTGTTTAGAATTGGACACATCCCAGGAAGGTAAATTTAATCTTTTTGAGGACTGCTGTTATAGGGTTGAATGGAATACGCATTTGTTTATCTCCTTTGTGATCTTTTTGTCTTCCACGTGATACATTATGTATTTGTGATACGAAGCATTTCAGCTGTCTCACTCAAAGGCCTCGCATTAGCTGATTGTTCGGTCCCCAGATTGCCATCGTTAAACAGCTTCAGCCTCGGCTCTGTCCAATCTGGGACCTGTTAGGGGGAGAAGTGGAACCAAAGAGGCCAGATTCCAACAGAAACAAAGCCGGGTGGAATTAGGGGAAATCATTCCAGAGCCCAGTGAGTTGAGCTCTGCACTTCTTACTCTTTATCTTCTAAAATATCTGAAGGAATTTTGGTACTTCTTGGCATAATGAGGAAAAAAATAATGCCTCAAAAGGTTAAAAAGAAAAAATTAAAGCCGTCTGTGGAAAAAAAAGACAGGGAGGATACCCTATAACACAATTCAGAAAAACCATAGCTTATGAGACACATGCTGTGTATTTCATGGATATGCAAATGTTATTTTATTAAAGAGAAAGATCTACAGTATATATTTTCACCTAACTACGACATCTTAAGTAATCAGCTCAGGCTCTCATGATGAAATCTTTAATTACGAGAAGTGTGTCATTAGTTAGATGTAGAATGAATGATGTGTTGCATTTTATTGCTTCACATGATATAGCCATTTGTGCCATAAATTCATTGACCCAATCTTAAACGATGTGTCCTGTAAGACAGACGTGATTCATTATGTCTTAAGTGACAATTTTTTTCCTCTAATAATTTTTCGCTTCATCAGAAAGATTGCTTTACTGTGTTTTTAGACCAGTGTTCAGAATTGAAATGTAATAAGACAAGGATACACACACACTCACACTCCTTACCCAAAATAAGACAGTCATAAACTGTCACAATATTACGTAAACCCTTTGAGATGCTGCAGAAAATCAAGTAGGTAACCATTAGGCTTTTGCTTTAACTGGAAAGCCTGATGAAATAGAATCTGCTTTGAACTTTCATGTCCGTAATTCCTTTTATGAGGAAATAAATAAAATATGGTGGAGAACTCTCCTTGGATAATTGGGATAGATCTATAAGCATTCCTTATTCATCAATGAATTATTGAAAGTGAAGGAAGTGAAGGGAGAGCATTTAAGTTATATTTAGATTATTTTTTGTTACTCTACTTGAAAATATTTATTTAGCTTGAGGAAACATAGGAATCCTCTGGAGGCAAATAATTCAGTCTGGCAATTTGAAAACCAATTAAGGATTTCAGAAAACTCTTTCCCCTTATGGTTAAAAAATACGATCCAAAAGAAATATGCCAGAAAATTTAATATATTATTTTAATTAGTTTAATTCATTGATAATGTTCTTTTAGTTCATGATTAAAGAAGCTATATTTGATCCTTCACTTCAAGCTTAAAAATTTACATTTTAGGCTTTCTCTGGATTCCTAATGTTGAAACAGAATCTGGTGGCTTTATTTCATATTGGAATTTAAATGTCATGTCATTATACATTAATTTTATAAAAATGATCAGGTTTTAAAATCAATAACTTATGAGCATCAAGTTTTCAATAGTTTATTTAACCTTTATCTAGATGAGAATTTTAAGAGTCTGATAGATTCTGTGTGTCTCTTCTCATCAGAAGCAATTCTGTGCTTATTTGTAAACTAGATATCCCAACTGTGATAAAAATAAAAACACAACTCTTAATTCTGGAGAAACTTGAAACACTGTAATGAAACACAGGAGTATCTTAGTATTGTTTTTTGTTTTTTTTTGTTTTTTTGCTACAAGCATTTTGAAAGGGTTTTTTGATATGAGACCAAACAAAAAAACTAATGTATGCCAAGGAGTATTTGTTATTCAGTCTCACACCATCGAATATATTACCTGCAATATCAGGGGGAAAGGTGAGAAGGAAAAGAGTGGATTTACACATACAGACACATCTGCCATGAGTGTGTACACTCACAATCACACACTAGCCTGCCACCACTGTTTACAGTCTAGGAAAGCTGAGAGTTAAATGAGATGAGTAATCAAATGCCCAGCATATGTTGTTTTTGCATTGTTTATGTGACCAATCATTACTAAAATTTATCATTTTTAATGCTATCAGTTTGCCATAGTTAAAAAAACATGCACCAGCAACAGAACAACAGACACCCTTCTCAACAAAAACAGGGCTCCATTCAGAGCAATATTGGAACCAGGGCTTTATTGAAAAGAGATTCAGATTCAATGAACTCACCATTACATTGTGTTTCAGAATTCTTCCTCTCCTGCTGTATGGCTTGAGTGCTGAGGAAATGACCAAAAAAAAAAAAAAAAAAGAAAGAAAGAAAAAAAGATTGTGTGTGTAATGTTCAGTCAAAAAAGTAAGGCACTGAAAGAACTATTGAAAATTTTGACATCTGTTTATCTGTTTATAGCTATGGCAAGATTACTCATATTAATTCTTGTTTAAAATGCCATATGAAGGAAAGACATTTGTGCAAACAAGAGTCATATTTGAATTGTAGATCATGTCTTCACCATCTGTGAGAGCTGATGGTGTTGCAAAATTAATGTGTTAATGAAATCACAATAATTTCTCCAAAGTAATGGGTTCTGAAGCCGAGAATGACTATTTTTTGAACTTTGATGTCTAGTGATTTCCAATTGGGAAAAGCTCTCAGCCTTTAATTAGTTCTGCAGCCCAACTTTAAAATAAATTTGGTGATGTCTTTCTTTTGCCAGGAGTAGATTTGAAGGGGGGGAAAGCCATAAAAACTTTTGGAAAACGTTCTCTGGTGTTTGAAAAGTTGTTAAATAAGACTGCCTGCCAAGAAATGTCACCAAAAATTCTGACTACTGAGAGAGAGTGGGCAAACAGCTCAAAAAATAATTCTAGCTTGCTGCAACATCACAGGTTGGGAATAGCTAAACCTCACACAGACTTCATGACTAATTCCAAGTTTCCCCTTGGAAGCCAGACATAATGATGTTCAGTGCTATGTGTTATTGGTTAACACAGCACACCCCTTCCAACTGCATTATCCAACAGTCAATAGTGTAAAGTGACTTTGTGTGAGGAGAATTTTAAGGGTCTATATTTCAAAGCCCACTGAACTTTTGGGAGAATTCTTTTCACCAAAACTATTTAGATTTGCATGAACAATGAGCCTCTTTGACTGGGGAAAATATATGGGCAGGTATATGTACTCTTTGTCAGATCCACCTTTAAGTCATGCTTAAAGGGGAACAACACAGTTTCTTTTTTCTTTTTTTAAAATAGGAGACAGTGGTAATTGCTAGTCTGAAGAGTTAATATTTATAAAGCGATTCTGGCTTCCAAAGAGAAATCATTTTACAAACATTTAAGAATTTTACCTTTTAGAAGGAAACACTTCCGCCTAGTTGAAAAATTATGATAAAGTTTGAAAAGAACCTCTATGTAAAACATGAAATGCTATCCACCAAAGGAGCTTGCTTATCTTTTTTCTTCTTTATTACTGTGTTGTAGGTATGTGACTGGTGTAAGCACATAAGACACACAAAAGAATACCTGGACTTTGGGGACGGGGAAAGAAGGCTTCAGTTCTGCAGTGCGAAATGTCTCAATCAGTACAAAATGGACATTTTCTACAAAGAGACACAGGCCAATCTTCCAGCTGGGCTGTGCAGCACATTACACCCTCCCATGGAAAATAAAACAGAAGGCTCCGGGGTGCAGCTGCTCACTCCAGACTCTTGGAATATCCCTCTAACAGATGCTCGCAGGAAGGCCCCCTCCCCGGGGGCTGCAGCTGGCCAAAGCCAGGGCCCTGGCCCATCGGCGTCCACCACCGTCTCTCCATCTGACACTGCCAACTGCTCTGTCACTAAAATCCCTACGCCAGTGCCCAAGTCCATGCCCATCAGCGAGACTCCAAACATCCCTCCTGTCTCTGTCCAGCCACCTGCGAGCATCGGGCCTCCCCTCGGAGTCCCACCTCGCAGCCCTCCCATGGTGATGACCAACCGCGGCCCGGTCCCGCTGCCCATCTTCATGGAACAACAGATCATGCAGCAGCTCCGCCCGCCCTTCATCCGCGGCCCGCCGCACCACGCCTCCAACCCCAACAGCCCCCTGTCCAACCCCATGCTCCCCGGCATCGGACCCCCGCCAGGCGGCCCCAGGAACCTGGGCCCCACCTCCAGCCCCATGCACCGGCCCCTGCTGTCGCCCCACATCCACCCCCCGAGCACCCCGACGATGCCGGGGAACCCCCCGGGCCTGCTGCCCCCGCCGCCTCCCGGCGCACCCTTGCCGAGTCTCCCCTTCCCGCCGGTGAGCATGATGCCAAATGGCCCGATGCCCGTGCCCCAGATGATGAATTTCGGGCTGCCGTCGCTCGCCCCGCTGGTGCCGCCCCCCACCTTGCTCGTGCCATACCCCGTGATCGTACCCCTGCCCGTGCCCATCCCCATCCCCATTCCCGTCCCCCATGTCAGTGATTCCAAGCCCCCCAACGGGTTTTCCAGCAACGGGGAGAACTTCATTCCGAGCGCCCCCGGCGACTCCTCGGCGGCAGGAGGCAAGCCAGGCGGACACTCCCTGTCCCCCCGGGACTCCAAGCAGGGCTCGTCCAAGTCCGCGGACTCGCCGCCCGGCTGCTCCGGCCAGGCCCTGAGCCTGGCGCCCGCGCCGGCGGAGCACGGCCGGAGCGAGGTGGTGGACCTGACGCGGCGCGCCGGCAGCCCCCCGGGCGCGGGCGGCCAGCTCGGCTTCCCCGGCGGCGTGCTGCAGGGCCCGCAGGACGGCGTCATCGACCTGACGGTGGGCCACCGGGCCCGGCTGCACAACGTGATCCACCGCGCGCTGCACGCGCACGTCAAGGCGGAGCGCGAACCCGGCGCCGCCGAGCGCAGGACCTGCGGCGGCTGCAGGGACGGCCACTGCAGCCCGCCCGCCGCTGGCGACCCGGGCCCGGGCGCCCCTGCGGGCCCCGAGGCCGCCGCGGCCTGCAATGTCATTGTGAACGGCACGCGGGGCGCCGCCGAGGGCGCCAAGGGCGCGGAGCCGCCGCCCGAGCAGCCGCAGCCGCCGCCGCCGCCGCCGCCGCCTCCCGCGCCCCCCAAGAAGCTACTGTCGCCGGAGGAGCCGGCGGTGAGCGAGCTGGAGTCGGTCAAGGAGAACAACTGTGCTTCCAACTGCCACCTGGACGGGGAGGCGGCCAAAAAGCTGATGGGGGAGGAGGCCCTGGCGGGGGGCGACAAGTCAGACCCGAACCTTAATAACCCCGCGGACGAGGACCACGCGTACGCTCTGCGGATGCTGCCCAAGACGGGCTGCGTGATCCAGCCTGTGCCAAAACCCGCGGAGAAGGCTGCCATGGCGCCTTGCATCATCTCCTCGCCCATGCTCAGCGCCGGGCCCGAGGACCTGGAGCCTCCACTCAAAAGGAGGTGCCTCCGAATTAGAAATCAGAATAAGTAAAAGGTTTGTATGTCCACCGGGGCTCTTCTCCGCACGAGTCACTTCACTGCTCCTTACTTCTTATAAGGCAAATGCGTGCAAAGGGGGTAGAGAGAGTTGTGTTGACAATCATGGTTTTGAGTTCTGTGTTGTACACTACGCCTTGTGTGGTCACATACTACCATCATTTTCATCCAATTCCTATTTTACAGCTGAGAGAACTAAATCAACAGCAAGTAAGTGCCATGCCCAAGGTCACTTAGTGATAAAGCCCAGTCTTGAACCTGAATTGAAACACTGTCTACTAATTACACTTTTGTTCTTAGGCTCCTGTCTGTAAGTAGAGGAGGATGCAGGGAGGAAGGAGCGAACGATTGCTCAGAACCTGTACCTGTTCAGTCATGAGGTTATAGACTGATTGTAGTAAAAGGTGATGGAGAAGGAAATAACAACCCACTCCAGTGTTCTTGCCTGGAGAATCCCAGGGACGGCGGAGCCTGGTGGGCTGCCGTCTATGGGGTCGCACAGAGTCGAACATGACTGAAGCGACTTAGCAGCAGCAGCAGGAGTAAAAGGTGAGCAGAGCCACTCCCTGGAGCTAGCTGGTACAGGCATTGGCAGAATGTCCCAACTCACCAAGTGGTCTCAATAACCAGGGAATTCCATTTGCAAGATGAGAAGAAAATCTAAGCTTCTTAGATGCCTATGCCAACTGAACCCAGGCCATGCAGCCCCATTTGCCTGGTAGGGTGTTGGAGCAGCTCCTGTTCTTGGGATCTCTTCCTTCATTTGTCCCCAGCCAGCATTCCCCAGGGCAGGCCTCAAGCATCACCGATCAGCTTTGCCTTCTCCCCTTTTTGGGACTCAGCAGCTCAGCTGATGGCCTGCTCACCTCTCCAGGCAGTGGGAGGCTCTGGCAGAGAAAAGGGCAACAGTCACTGAAGTGAGTGAGAGTATACATCCCTGACCTTGGTGGGGTCGGGGGCGGAGGCAGGAATCCTCCTTAATACCAGGCAGAGGACAAATAACAAGTTCACAATTGCAGTTAGGGGGAGGGCAGTGAGCCTGTGTGGCTGCCCATTGTAGCCAGATGCAGCCTCATTTGATCTTCCCGCCAATCCTGGTGGAATAAGCATTGTCTGCATTTACCAAGGATGACGATGAGGCTTGGAGATGTTGCCCAAATCAAAGCTGGTAAGTGAGGGAATTGTTATTCGACTTAGGCCTGCTGGACCCAAAGCCTGGGTGCTCTCCTCTGTCCACAAGGACAGCAAACAGGCTAATGTTCTGCTGAGGTTTATCAGCTCTTTAAGGAGAGGAAAGCAGGGGAAATGAATGTTTACTGAGCACATAGCTTGCGCACAGCTCTTTCCAGGAGCAGGGGTCAGGGAGGTGGGTTGGGGGACACAAAGTGAATCTGGAGCAGTGCCCGTCCTCAAGGCACTTACAGTCTGGTGGCAATGTACACTGGGAGGAAGGAGGTCTGGCAAGGAGAAGCAGACCTTTTAGGAAGAACAGTTGCTCATATTTGTATGTGCAGGTCATTCTCTAAGTGTTTTTCAGTAGTATTTCTTTGGGTCAGGATTCATTTGGCAGTTGTCTTCATTTTACTGATGAGAACACTAAGATGTAGAAATTAGGTAACTTGCCCAAGGTTCCAAGATTTCCATGTTAGTAAGTTGAGATTCAAATTTAGGCTGTCTGACTCCAGGGAATACATTTTCTTTAAACCACTGTAGGAGAATAGGTTAATTGGTCCCTACAATAAGCCCTACTTGATGAAATTCTTTTATTCACCTCAGTTGTCTTGGGGGAAATTTCCTAGATAAAAACTAAGCCTACCCACCAACTTCTCTAGTGGTTTTTTTGTTTGTTTGTTTTTATCATTTTCAGTTGTATTTTTCAGCAAGAACAATGAAAAAACAAAAATACCAACCCATTACTTCACAGTAGGAAATACAGATGTGGACAAGAACACTTGATGTGATGTGTCCAAACCATTGTCCCTCGAAGTCAGCATGTTTACCCAGACACCTACCTGACTTGTAACCAGGAGTTTTCCTGGGAAGCTCGGAGCCCATGAAAGGGGACTTGCTGGGTGATGCAAGAAGGGTTTCTCATAATTTGAGGCTTCGTTTTTCATTGATGACTTTGTCAGTAGGAGCAGAATACTAAAACTCAGCTCACCAATTCTTGATTTTACATCTGCAAGTTTGGTTCTCTAAAGACAGTCTCAGCCTTCTGCTAGTCACCTCAATTGAAAATGGCCCTAATTTCTCTGCCAGCATAGTTTAATCTGGTTGACAAAGCAGTGAGTAATGCAAAGATGTGGGACAAAAAAAAGTGATGGCCTTTAGAAAGCCAAAAAAGCATCAGGAATTGTAATTTTAAACACATTCTAGTGTCACTCATTCAAATGACATTAAAGAACAGGAGGGTGAAAACTTTTACTACCATTACTAAGTGAGAAGTGACCAGGTCAAGGAGAGTGTCACTAGTCCATAAGTAGCATGGGGCCAAAAGAACATAAAAGCATGAAATATATGATGGCTATTTCGATGATATATATTTCTGAATAAGGAATCAGGCAAGGGTCTTGTACGTGGACTGGAGTCATTACTAAAAATATTAACCTGGCTTCAGTCTATTTCAGAAGATGCAATGACGAAATCACCTACAGTCCCCCTGAGATTGGAAAGTTCTTTTTTATGATGGGTTTCCCCAAGAAATTACAGCTTTTCTCTAAACCCAGAGACTCTCAGTCTTTGCCAACTACAGCGGGGTGACAAGGCGAGTGATTTAAGATGGGGGAAGAACGCCTCTGCTCCTCTAAATCACATCGCCTCTTGCCCTCTGTAGTTGCGTGTCAACTCATAGCACAGTCTCAACCTGCTGTAATTCACTCACATTCTCTGACCCTTCCTGATTTTCTCTGCACATGCGGCGCTGTTTTTCTTCTATGCCTTCAGAAACCCGGCCCATGCGTGTGGTTATGGAAATTGGACATGCATCCGTTAAATAAAGGACTGCATGGCTTTTGTGACCTGACAGTGAACACTGTTTGGTGACAAGTTAAAGCCAAAGGGGAAGCATTAAAAACCAAAACCAAGCCTGGGCTGAGTTGTGGTAGGTGAGGCGGAGGTGAGTGATTCTCCCTGCGCTTGTTGGTGACTCATATTATCTCTCGGCGTCGAGTCTGTCAGTGACTGCCGTCCAGGTTTTTCATTCTTTTTGCTATGCCCACCATTTTCATACAGTATTACTATTTTAAAAAATAATTTAAAATAGATTCAAAGCAGACTGTAACTTGAAATCAGTAGTCCAGGCAGCTGCTGTTACCTTCAAAGAAGTCATCATTTTTGCTAGTTCTCGGCAATCACAGGGTTTTGTTTTTTCCTTTTGACTGTTTCTGTTCCTGGTTACCTGACTTTATGCATTCTTGTTCGTTGATATGATTACAAGTGATTTAAATAGGCAGATATTTTCCTAGATGCAGAACTAATTAAGTTTAGTTGAAGATTTTAAAAGGTTGGAAACTTCCTTTAATCTTCAACTTTTAAGATGCCAAATACCAGTTCTGCAGCTTCTGTAAGCTGAAAATAAAATCCCCCCAAATAATAAGGAAAACAATGTATAAACATTTCCCAAACTCTTCTCTCCACAAAGAATTCCACTTATAAATGGAATACTCCTTTCTTTGTCTTTGCCTTGGAGTTTGGGGGATAGCTGTTTGTATTTGTACATTTTCTGAATTTCAGCAGTTTACACTTGTTTATGGTACATTGGGGAGTTCACAGTAACCATTTGCAAATGTTTGAAGTTATTCAAAAGAAAATATCCCCCCTCCTTGATTTTCCAGGGAAATGACATCTTCTCTTTAAGTAAAATAATCAATGGAAAAAATGTGTACCATGAGTAACCCTTTCACCCTCACTTTTTCCGTCCCCAAGGAGTGGCAAGACCAAGAACTCCCCACCTTTGTGGCTCCCAAATTTTTTATGTGTTTCTAAGACCAGAAAGAAAATCTGAGAATCTTGTCCCTGGCGCCCACTCCAAGATACTCCCCTAACTCCAGCAGCTAGAGTTCCTTCCACTTTTTATTTGCTCTGAGAGGGCTGAAGAAGGGATGGGAGCTGTAGTTTTGACTTTTTGGAGTTTAGAGTTTAATTATTAGCCTGACCACGGAGCTACAATCCCAGAAAGGACTATTTCAAGAAAAGGGCAGGGGACTCTCCTCATTAGGGAAGCCCAAAGGATGGAGGTGACAAGTAGCTTTTTGCCAGTTCAGTTTCTCCAGCTAAGTTTGAGAGAGTCGGCTGTCTGCAAAGTCAAGTCCGTACAGTTGAAATATAACTATGGATGCCGACCATAAAAGCGAGGAAAAGAGGAAACCCTTCAACTGAGAAGAGAAAATCAGTACAAATAGGATGTGCTCAGATCCTGTGCCAGACTTGAGATTTTTAATGTGCTAGTACTTAGTTGGAGAAGGCAGTGGCACCCACTCCAGTACTCTTGCCTGGAAAATCCCATGGATGGAGGAGCCTGGTAGGCTGCAGACCATGGGATCGCTAAGAGTCGGACATGACTGAGCGACTTCAGTTTCGCTTTTCACTTTCATGCATTGGAGAAGGAAATGGCAACCACTCCAGTGTTCTTGCCTGGAGAATCCCAGGGATGGGGAGCCTGGTGGGCTGCCGTCTATGGGGTCGCACAGAGTCGGACACAACTGTAGCAACTTAGCAGCAGCAGCAGCAGTACTTAGTTACTGGAAACATTCATTGGCGACATCACCCCCGGTGGTGCAGCTCTGCCTGTTTGTTGGGATGCAGATGGCTGCCCAGCTCTAGGTCCAGGTGGTTCAGAGAGCTAGCGGTGAGGAACAGCCAGGTGTGTGTCATGCACACAGGTGAGTGGTGAGAACCGGAGAGAGCGCTTGCTGCGATCATTGCAGACTCATCAGGGAGAGTCTTATGGATGAACAGTGTCAAGGCTGCTCCTAGACACATCTCGCTTAGTGTTGCTGGGTCTCTTTTAACTTTCAGGACAAGGAGATTGAAAGAAGGTTTTAATGTGTAGGCATCTGACTTTAGATATTATTTTAATCAAATTATGATGGAATAGGAAATGACATTTGTGATCGGGTATTTATTTCCTTTAGATATATCACAGCCCTCCTTCTTCACAGGGCTGTGACTAGCGTGAGGCCAGAGAAACGCTTAGTGCTCGAGTTTTAGCGAGGACTCCAAGGTCAGGCAGTGTGGCATGAGTCCTGGCCCTGACCTGCCAACCTCCTGATCTGTGTGGCGGCTCCCCAACCGAAGCTGGTCTCCATGCATAGCCTTCGGCCGCACTCCCCCTGGACTTTAGTGGAAAGCTTTATGTGCCTGTGAGTGGAGGCATTTTCTTGGGAGGAGCAGTTCATAGATTTTGACTTCAGAAAAAAGTATCTTACATATCTAACATATCTGAAGGGTTATTTTATATGATCACCAAGCAGTATCTGAGCGGAAATTTTTCTTGTTACTCTGAGGAAGCTGAATTAATTGTAAATTTCCCTTAAAACTTGGAATTTATTTTTAGCAATTTTTGCTGTGGACCTAATATTGCAAAATCACTGTTACAGCCATATAATGTAGCCCTTGTCTCAGTAAGATTGCCTTAGTGACAAAATGCAAAAGGTCACAGACCTTTCTTCAAGTTACTATAACCTGTGAGTATCTGTGGGGAAAGCAGAAAAGGGAAGCGAGGAAAGGAACAAGCTCAATGCTTCTTCGCCACTTGGCCTTTCAGAGTTTATGCTGTGTAGGCAGCGGCTGCCCTGCACTGGAAAACCATCAACCCTGCTATTAAGGCCAAGGGAGTGGAATGGCTCGAGAATTGGGTAGATCAGTAAACACCAGAGCGCTGGTGTGGCCATATCCGGGAGCACCACCAATCCCCATAGCTCCTTAGCACATGCTTCTTCACCTGGAGAGAGAGTGCTTGGGAAGGTGAAGGCATTCGACTAGTTATTAACAAGCCATGGCCCAGAAGGGCACTGGAAATAAGCTCCCCGTCTAGTTTCCAGTGAATCGCTCCCTTGCCGGCTCGAGTGACTGCCTGGGCATCCTGGTTCAATCACTTACACCTACCTCCATGCAGACAAGCATCGTGGAGGGCAGAGGTGTTTGAGGACCAAAATACACTGCAGCATGAAACACTTAGCTCATGTTGTGGAACACCCCCACCACCAATACACCGCCTTTTCCAGTCTCTCTTGTCAAAGAGATTGTGTCAGCGGCTGAGGGTGGCCACCGTTGTCTTCCTCCACCCTGTCCCGTACAGAGTTATTTTGTATTCTTTTGTTGCTGGTTTAAATAAATATACGTGGATGCATGTTAAGGCAATGCATTCTGCATGTGTAAACTTTTTTTTTTTTTAAATGCCTCACAAACATAAAAGGAATCCATTTAAGAGAAACAAATAAATTAGCTTTAAAAGATAAACAATTTAGCCCTGGCATCATTTAACATGGTCTTAGTCTCAAGAAAAAGGAGTAAATGCCATCTCAGATGCCAGCTCTAAATACTAACCCCAGAGAGCTCTTCTCCAGATCTGTGGATTTCCACAGCACTCTGCTTGAGGGAAAAACAGGGTGGGGTCGGGATGGGGAACATGAACCCATCAGCAAGGAGGGGAAACACACACACACAAATTATTTCAAGAGTCATTTAAAAGATTCTAGTGAAAATGACTAGAGCAGAAGCAAAGGACGAAAACAACAAACGTTGGAATAAATCTCCTGTGCTTTGAAAAGATCCTGCATGTGCTAAATGTTCTTAATTTGGACACTCGGCAAGTTGCCCCTGAGATCCCTTATCTCTGAGCTCCTAGGACCGAGCTGTGGCCATAAGCAAGAATGTGCCTGTGAGATTTTACCCAACGCACAAGTCTGAATAGAGAGATGGGAACGTGGGTGTGGGGTCAGGACTGGGACAATCAAAGCTGCCTCACGCTGCCCGGCCTCATTCCATCCAGAGACTTGGCTGCGATGGTTGTCTCATCATTTCCCCTCTTTGAACCTCTGGTTTGTTGTCTTTCTGTGATAGCAAGCTGTGTTTTGTTTTGGGTAAAAAGGGAAGTAAGAATGTGACAGAAGAACAGAAGGGAGAAACACACTTTATGGACTCGTTTGATATGAAACATTGACCTCATGTCCAAAAGATGCAATTAAAGAGTATATCTCTCCCTCATTTGCATGGCTTATTTCCCCAGACGTGTTTTTGGTATTGAAAATGAATGGTATTCCCATACAACATGTGTCTCAATTTGTAATGATATCCTCCTTGCAGCTGGCTTAGTTCTCCAACTGTTTCTAAAATGTTACTGTCTTAAATTTGAGCCAACCTACAATAACAAATTATCTGGAAGCAACGTGGCTGAGCTGCATTTGGTGAGAGAAGGGGAAACCCTATATTTCATCCTTCAACTCTTGTTTTGGAAATTCAGAACTGTAACATGATCTTTTTCTAAGGAAATCTACACACGCACACTTTAAAAATTGTGCATATTGGGTGTTGTGGGAGCAAGAATGACCTGGTTTAGGTTTCTCTGCAAAGTTCTGCATCCCATCAACAAGCCCTTTTGATATTTTAAACCCATATTTAGAGTCATTTCAAGATATTTGGAGCACATGTGGTTAAATGTGAAACTTTGTCATTATGATTTGTTAGATGCTTTTATTTTAAATATTTATAAGCCATTTTTAAGTACTTTATCCAAAAGATTTCTCCTGCTACAATACTATAATTGAGTGGTATCTGAGCATCAACTGAGGGTATAGTAGACAGAGGGTGAAGTCACTGCAACATGCATGCACGTTCTTCTTGCTTTTCTGGTTTTGATTCAAATGTTGTTTTTAGTAGATTCAGCTTATTTTTTAACTGTATAAAAAGTCATGAACTGGATTGGTTGTCTCTGATTTTTTTTTTTTAATGACCAAATCTCCCAAAGGTAAAATGTTCAACTTGAATTATGTTGATTCCTACCTCTTTTTTTTTATCCTGAGAGTAATTAATAAAACTTTCCATTAGAATGTTGGATTGGAATCTGTGCCCATAGGAACTTAAAAGTGTCATATTGTTCCTCTGACATGTATTAGAGACAGTTCATTGGTGGTTAGATTGAATTCTTTACTATTCACCCTCAGCCTTCAGAAACTGAGACATAAGATCCCATCTTTATCATAAGTAGCCTGTTTGAGTACTTAATATGAAAAAGAGGAGGTGGGGGGAAAAACCTTTTTCCAAACTTAAAATCCATTTAACCTTCAGAGGTTATAAATTTCAAACTGACCACAGGCCTCTGGGGCTCACACTCTTTATGGCTGGCAAAATACAACTTTCTGGTAAGAATGGGGAAAAGAAGGCTTTAAAAGGGCTCATAAACTAGCTTGGACATCTACTAGCTCTTACCAAACAGCATTTTCATGAGTTAAGTGTAAATGAGTCAGAAACATATAGATTGAATTTCTTTTAAAATACACATGGGTTTAAAAATTAAGGCCAAAGTGCTTGGCAAAATAAGTTTTGGTTTTAGCCAAACCCCAAATGTTTGAAAAAAATAGTTCTACAATTTGCCAAACCAAAAATATATCCAGGTCCCTCCATTCCTCTCATTTAATACAATGGCATCATAAGCATGGGACTGAATGTCTATTTTCATATCCACCAGGGTTTGAGCAATGTAAGTCCCAAATACTAACTGAAAAACTATGAAAAATTTTTTGTGGAAAAACCTTATGACCTTGAAAATGAAGATGAGCAGTCACTGGTTCAGGGTTCTGATTTTGACCGCACTTCTCACTGTCTGATCCTCTGATCAACTTGTTTTCTGTCTCAGCTGTGTGTGTGTGTGTGTGTGATGCACAGAATAATAACTTTTTAAAGATCCTATATTTGGAATGCTTAATTTTTACTTAATTAATATACCACAATCCACAAAAGTTAATAAACTCAATCATATCCGAACAAAGGGAGGCAGTACCCTTTTACTCATTATGGTTCAAAGTTAGTCTTCATTTATTTCCCTAGAGGGTAAAACTTATCTGTTTTCAACCAACTGTCTTGAATACTGACTCCATGCAGGAGACACTGTTATTAAGAGTTAGAAGGAAGAAAAAAAAAAAAAAAGGAAGGAAGGAAAGAAGGATGGAGGGAGGGAGGCAGGGAGGGAGGGAGGGAAGCAGGGAGGGAGGGAGGGAGGTAGGAAGACAGGGAGGGGAGAAAGAGAAAAGCCAAAAAGTGGGAGAGGGAGTGGCAGGAGTCTTTGACTTGTTTTGAGGAGCCAGTGATCTGACAGAGACAAGAAATAATCAAGGTCACTGTTACAAGCCTCATGCAGAACCTGCAAATGGATGTGATACTGGAGACAGCGGGCTCTGACAAGAGCAGGGACCTGGGCAGTTCACACTTTGTCATAACTAGTACCCAGCTCGGGACTGGCAGGATGGGCACGGGAATGAGAAGAGAGGGTCAGGAAAGGCGTAGTTAATGGAGTTACCATTCCATACAGCAGGTGAATTTGGGGTTAGGTTCTAAAACCCAGAAGGGCCGTGAACTGGCAGTCGGGAATGGGGGAATAGGGGAGGCAGTAGGCTGTCAAAAGCCGCAGGTGAAGAGAAGAGAAGCCACATGAGGGAGGGCTGTCCCCTTCACCCGGCTGGAGCAGAGGGCTTGGCTGCAGAGAGGGCGAGGGAGGAGGCCGGAGGAGGGCAGGTGGGTGGTGGAGCAGGGGGTCGTGGAGCTTGTACTCTGAATCAGGCCACGTCAGGAATGGCTGGAGGTCTGTGCTTGAGGGAAATTCCTTTAGCAGCTGTTCGCAGACTGAAAGGAAGCAAGAGAGACTGGCATCGCTGAAGCCGATCCCTGCATTCTGATGACAGGCTGATTATCAGCAGTGGATTCTGAACATGGCGGGACGTTCTTGCTGCAGCATTGGGGGGTGAGCACTGCCACATCCACGTTTTAAGCGTGAAGAGCCTTCGTGGCAATGCGCAGGGAGGATGGACTCCTTACTTTGAGCTCAGAGTAGGCCTAAAAGGCTTCATGGCACACAGCAGAAGGAGACCTCAAGATGACAGAACTTCCGAAGTTCAGGCAAGGGGGATACTAGCCAGGGCCCCAGATTGTCATGGAAATAGGGCTCCACCCTTCTGACCACCCCCACCCCCGCCCACGGCTGGGGCAGGGCCTGGTGCAGGCTGTCAGTCACCTCTTGGGTGCTCAAGGAAGGCAGAGGCTCACCAACAGGGGACGTCCCTGGATGGACGCCGAGCCTGGACAGTGGCCGTAGTGAGGCCCAAATCTCTTGTCTTTGGACTGCAGAGCAGCCACAGGCTTGGGTGGCTTGCTCAAGGTCGGACACCGGGAGAGATCTTCACAGAAGCTGAGTCAGATCCCCCCAGGGCCAGCAGGTACTTTTAAAAGAGTTTGGTGACTGTGGGAGATGTCCTTTTATCTTTTTAACTTCCCAGGCCAAAGGCCTTCCGAAACTTTCCCTTGTGGCGAAGAGGACTCTCGGTAGAGAAGGAAGGTAGTGTCTGGTTTAGGGGTACACACCTATGCCTTGAGGTTGGGCCGGCCTGTGTTCAGATCCCAGCAGAGTGGATGATTGAGGAAGTGGTTTCTCTCCTGGAGCCTAAGTCCCTAGCTCATCACATTGCTGGGAAGAACAGATGAGGAAACTAGGTAGAGTGTGGTGCGTGTGCGGTACCCAGGAAAGGGAGTTCCTGTCTTACTAGAAAAGCTACAATGCCTGGGAGAGGAGCCGGAGCTGGAGTGAGGTCTGCTTGGCTCTGAAACTGTGTTGCTTATTACCAGCTATGAGTTTGGACAAGTTTTATAACTGTGTTGTGCCTACGTCTTTCTCATTAAACAGTTGTAATAACTAATATTTCCTGCGGCCTTTTTAGATGTAAGCAGTGTTCCAGATGTTATATGCCCACAACAACCCTCTGGGGTTTCGTTATTAAACGCATTTTATAGATGAAGAAACTGAGGCACAGAGACGGTAAATATCCTACCCAGAGTCACTAGCCAGTAAATGGCAGTCCTGGGGACTGACTGGCAGCCTAGCTGCCCTTTGCTGTCCCTGCAAAACCACTGAGCATGTCTTATATACAAAAAAAAAAATGAAGGTAATAAGCCCCACTTCATAGAGTTATCGGGCTCCAGTGTAAACAACAGAAGTACAATGCCCAGGAGGTTCCTGGCTTATATATAGTAGGTGCTCATTATGTAAGAATTGTTGGGGTAATTCCTGCAGCCCAGAACTTCTTCCCTCAACGTGTCATGGGAGGTCATGAAACACTTCCATGCTACCAACCTTGGAAGTTAGGGAAACTACTCCAGAAATCCTTCTAAGATGTCTGGTTCCACTTTTATAAGCAGAGCCTGGGTCGCGCAGAGCACATGCTCACGGTCACAGAGTGGCACAGCCAGGATTAAAACCTGAGTCCCCCTCTGCCTTTCCCCTCAGTGGGACACGGGATACGACCTGGGCTGCTAGGCTTACACAGCCGGTGCCAAAGACCAGAATCATATTTTTGCCACCTACGGCATTGCTTCCTCACACTGGGCAGCTGATTTCAGAGAGGAAATAGGTTGTACCTGAGTATCTGGTTGGAAAGGCCAGAGAAAAGCAATTACTAGCCACACACTCCATCTCATTGTCTGTTGGGGAGGGGGCGGCCGGGAATCAGTATGCTTGCTCTTGTTTTTCACTTGAAGTTTCCTTAACTATGAAGCCCTTCTCTCTCTCTTTCTCCGTCTGTCTTTCTGCTAAAGGGCTGCTTGTGAAGAATAAATGAAGTGTCAGACCTCTTTCTCAGACCTAGCCTAAAAATCTTAAAGTCTGTTGATCCATAGACAATAGCTACTTGCCACATAAAGCTGCCTTTTTCTCTCATTTTTTTTTCTTTTCTTTCTTTCCTTTTTTTTTCTAACTTAGACTGCCTATGTTCAGATTATATAAATAAATAACAAACTCAGTCTTAGTACAATAAACATCTACTTTTGTGTCCAAGGCAGATTTTTTGGAAGGCGCGTGAGCCAACATCAGCTAGTTTGTGTATTGGATAGGACTTGAATGAAAATGCAATTATTATTTCTTGTCAAATAATTTCTTGGAGTTCTTGTCTCTAAGGCCCCTGCAAGCTTTGACATCTGCTTCTCAGGGGGAGGAAGGGGAGAGATGAAACCTGGACTCGGGGGCAGTACTCCGAGGGGAGCGTGGGCTTTGGGGTTGTAGGAGCTGGACTTCAGATTTGCCCCTTTCGAGCTGGTGACCTTGAGCAAGTAAGTTCTTGGCAAAGTTTCCTCATCTGTAAAATGGGGACAGTGATAAATACTTCATTAGCATTATTGTTTCAATAAATCAGTATATAAAACACACTTGTTTTCAAGTGAAATAAATATATAAAAGTGCCTGGTGCGATACTTGACATAAAGTAAGTGCTTCTTAAAATTTGACTCTTTTCTTTGAAAACACTGCAACTTTCCCTACTGAACAGGAAGAGCTTGGTCCTGAAAGTCAAGGGGCATAGGGATCGAGGCTCTTCTTCCAAAATTTCTTACAAAACATTAGCTATATCATGTAATTTTTTGTTTATTTTTCTCTTTCACGAATGGATGTAGCCACTTGCTCCAGCACATTTGTAAAAATGTGTGCAGTTAGTCATGAATCCCTGCCTGTTTTTAGAAAAGGACCAGAGACAGGGTAATTTGTTTTGCTTAAACTCTCAGGTTTTAGAAAGGACTTGAGGTGGCTGAAGAAGATCCATTGTCCAGGGAGAAGATAAAGGCTTTTGCAGTACACAGGAGGGGTTTTGCAGGTCAGGGTTCTTTGTCCCCCAGGATCTTTTAGAGGTCAGCAAGAGATAGCCGTGGCCACTTGTGTGAATAAACAAGTCTCTCTGCCCATTTGACTCATGGAACCAGCTAAACAAAGAAAAGCAAAACTTAAATTTGTAAAACAAAGAATTAAAGATGGAGTTTTCCCAGTTGAGGGTCTTATATGGTTGGAATTTTTGTTGATTAAAGAGTAAAATAAGAGATATTGCTAAAGGAGGAAAATCATTAAAAAAGAAAATCAAGGCCTTATGTTTGGTTTAATTTTTTTTTTCTTTTAGATAATATGAGCCTTAGTTTATCAGAGCTGTGGGCTAGGCATCTCAGTAGTGATGGAACTTACTGTTTGTCCCACAGCCTTCTCATCATGGGTTATTTCCCAAAGCAATCGTGCTAGAAACAAGAAGCGATGTTTTTAAATTACTTTCATCAATTAGCAAGCAAGCTCTAAGAAAAGAGATGTCATCTACTTTGTAAATTAAAATAGTTTCCAGCTTGTAAAAGCCATTTCAGAACTCTTCACAAAGCAATGGTGGATGGAGGAGAAAGGGAACCATTTTTTGGCAAAACCTTCCCAAGCTATAGCCCTGTCCGGAATGGGCTTGGTGCAGAGACCACGATCTGGCGTCACACCCGGGCTTATCAGCCAGTGCAGGCGGCTCTGTTCATTGACCACGGGGCTCTCCCCTTGTGAGCGTCCCAGAATAGCTGCAGCTACCTGAGAGCAGTCCAGTCCTTGGGGACTCATTATTGTCCCAGATAAACAGCATGGCTGAAGCCAGCACGTAATAGCTGTATTTAACTGTGATAAGTGATGGGCCGACGTGCCCGAGTGAGTGGCATCATGGCAGGGCTGGGATAACTGGACAAAGACAAGCCAGCCTGGCAGTGGGCATCTCTTGCACATCATAGGGTTGATGCCACGGGATTTTGGTTTCTGGGGAATATATATGACAGACCTGGAGAACTTGCATTCTAGAAGACAGGACAAACCTCCGGGATTTTGATTATGCTAATGACAAAGGTATTTAAGGAATCAAAGAAGAATAAAAGTTTGGGAAAATGGACTAGATTAATGGAGGCAGGCTTCCTCACAGAGGTGGAATCTTGGATCTTGAAAATACAGAGTAAGACATTTTTCATTGGAATACAGACATTTTCTGTGGCTACACATTTACATTTGGGAATGTGTAAATTAGAAAATTTCCTTTTAAATGCAACCTGCATCTATCTTGTTTAGTCGCTACGCTGTGTCGGACTCTTTGCTACCCCATGGACTGTAGCCCACCAGGCTCCTCTGTCTATGGGGATTCTCCAGGCAAGAATACTGGAGTGGGTGGCCGTTTCCTTCTCCAGGGGATCTTCCCAACCCAGGAATTGAACCCAAGTCTCCTGGATTGGCAGACGAATTTATTATCACTGAGCCAATAGTTAGGCTGTAAAGGCCATAGAAGAAAAGGTGAGAGTGATGTATGCTGACAACATCAACATTAAGATAAGTTATTAACACTCAGGCCTATTTTTGTTTTCTATTGTGCTCTGAAAGTGCTCGTGTGATAAAGGAAAAGTAACTCGGTCTTTGCAGTGCTGTCCTCGTGAAAAGGGAAAGTGTTGGTGGACAGAGGCTGGCTCTGTGCACTTGGTGTACAGTTGTGACTCCACGAAGGAGACACTGCCTTTCTCTGGCCAAAGGGGCAGCTGGGCCTGGAGTCCTGAGGGCACCGGCTGTGTGTGCCTGCCGGAGATCGTGCACTGCGGAGCGGTTTTCATACACGGTGCCTGCATGGTCCATGGGATGGGCTGTGCGCGTGTGTGTGTGAGACATTCCATGTGGCAGGGCCCTGGGCTGTCCTGCCTTCAGCAAACCCCGAGTTCAGAGGAAAACCCAAACATGAGGCACAAACAGAACTGCTTGCATTAAGAGACACTTCCCTTAAGAGAGGAGTGTGTGTGTGTGTGTGTGTGTGTGTGTGAGAGAGAGAGAGAGAGAGAGATAGGAGACTTTTTCTGAACCTTAGGACTTCAGGGTAGAGACGTTAATAGTCTTTCTTCTACAGTGTGTACTTCCATACTTGATGATGGCTTCGGTCCAAAGATCCTATAAATACAATCACAGAATATGAGAGTTGGAAGATGTAATAGAAAATCTCACCCAGGCCTGCATTTCACAGAGGAAGAATCCAGGCCCAGGGGGTTAAGGAATCAAGGTCACATGGCTGCAGAGGGTTTGTGCTGGACTATAGTCTACTTCCCTGTCTCACTTATTGTAGAACTTTCCCCTTAGATCAGGAAATTTAGACAGAGAGGACAGATTGTCCCATGCGATGTCTCTGCCTGCCACGAGCACTTTCTAAAACCCCAAGCTCACTCCCTCCCCACTCTTGAGTTTCACACCTTGCCAGCCAATAGCTCTCAGGAAGGTGACTCCCAAGCTTGGTTCTTCATTTTCACTGATTCCTGTCACCAACAGAGGGGCTGCCCTGACCAGCCAGAGCCAGGAGGACAGAGGAGGAGGTCTTCAGTTCACCCCCTCCTCAAATATCATCCGGCGAGAGCAACTCGCACTTCGGCAACACCACCATCCTGCCTGGGTGGGTGTCCTAGATATGGCACGTGTGTGGGGAGAGGGAAGGAAATGGTACAGATTTTGCCTTTAGCCATTAAAATAAGCTTGGTGTGAGGAGGCTTTCCGAGCAGCAGGAGTGGGGCTGCAAAAAATAGAGTGCGGTGCAGCTGCACCCTTTAGAACTTTGGGGGAAAACACATATTATTTACCAGACAATAATAGATACCAGAGAATAATAATGATTATTATAGTGTTTGGGATGGCAAACGCTATAGTTAAGGTTCCAGAATGGCTCTCATTATAATCCCGTTTTCCTGGTCCCTTATGAAAGCCTGGAGATTTTCTCCAAGTAGGCTGTTGCTGTCCGTGTTTGGCCTTTGTCCAAAGGCGATTTCAATATAAGGAGACTTATTTGAGACATATTCCCCTTTGGAGGCGGTCACACTCACATTAAAGAAAAAAGCTATATCCTTGAAAAAGCAGTTGTAGCATTCTTGAGTGAGTAATTCAAAATGGTGGTGTTTCCCAGTCACTGGAAGAAAGCATTAAACACCTTTTTTTTTTTTTCCTTTTTAAAGAAAGGATTCAGAGGTCCCCTCTGACTGTGAGATTTGGTCACTCTTGGTCCCAAGCCCAGAGGTAGGGATGGCTTTCCTCCCCTCACAGCAAGTTTCTTGCTGTGCTTCTTACACAAAAATAAATCCTCCCCAGAAAAAGCTGTGCTCTGTCCATTTGGATCAGTTTCCAAGTTCTCTTCTCAGTCCTTTGTGATCTCTCATGTGATGGTGGCTCTTAGTGTTTTTATTTTGGTACCTCTTTTCACCACTGTCTTAAAGAAAGCAAGAAAGAAAGAGAAAGGAAGGAATGAAAGAGAAGGAAGAAGAGGAAAAGAAATTAAAGTGAGCTCTTTATTCTGAGATAAATATTCACATTTCCAAATCTGACCATGCCAAATGAAAAGGTTTCCATGGCCTTGTAATTCCACTCCCATTGCATATTTGTGGTGTTTTGCATTTTCACTTTGGTTATTTAATATACATATTAAATGCACACGGATCTGGTGATTTAATGTGATTTGGGGAACTCAGGCATTTCCTGTCATGCACATTCAGATTTTCAAGTCTTGTTTTTTGGCTGATCATTATTATGGTTACCATTAACACCAGGATTTGGATAGCAGGGTTCAAAGCACGAGCTTGGATGTAGTCCTCCCAGCGGGCATTTTGACCTCTTCACACTTGTGCTAAATTCATGCTGCAGATACTCTGAGCACGTTTCCAGGTCTCTTTGTGGCCTCCATTTCTTCGTCTATAAAATGAGGAAATTGTGTATATTATCTCTGGGGTCCCTTCAAGTTCTCCATTCTATCACCTGAAATTATTTGTTCATTGTTCTAGGAATAATCTCAACAGTTGTAAAGATGTTTACGAGCCCTCTGCTACCACGTCATGTTAGCCAAATTCTACCCGTTCACATTTCTGACATCCCCATTTACGGGCAGAGGGGAAGAAAGTACTGTTTGGGGACACGGGGGACAAGAGTTGTTTGACTCCCATTCATTTGACAAATGTGTGTTGAGCTGAACACATTTGTCCCTGGGTGTAGGGACGTGAGTTAAACAGACACCACCCCACACCTCAGGGACTTCACAGTTTGGTTGGCCAACTTCTAAATGGCTGCTTCCTAGGGGTGACGGCAGAGTAGCTTCAGGAGGTTGAATTTCAAGCCAAGAAACTGGTAGCAAATGAAATAAGCCAGTAAGGATAGAGAGGCAGAGCCCGACATCTGTGGTGGAAGTTGGGATGGGTGTTCCTCACTTTTCTGGTGACCGTCCCGTTCATACCTGCTGCACTGGGACCAGCCCCGTGCTTGGTTTGGATGTGAGGGGATGTGAGCGGCTCACCTTTCAGGCCTGACCCACAGAGAGAGACACTTCTTCCAGCTCAGTGGTCCCTGGAGGAAACCCCTAAAGAGAGGTCTGGGTGTCTCAGGAATTTTTCACATGCTAAAACATTCATCTCATGGCCTTCCTCCTTTGCAGCAAACCTCGGGGCTGTTACATGAGGTACGGGGGTGCGGTCTGCAGCCCCAGGTCCCCTAACGACCCTGCCTGTCTTTGGAGGTGCCCTTGAGCAGCTCCAAAGACCTCCTGCCAGTTAGGGGTGCACTAACGTGGAGAGCGAAAGCTGCCGGTTGCAAAGGATGCCGCTGTGGTCTTTGGGCGAGGGCGTGGTGCGCCATGCTCATTATGGTATTCCAAAAAGCGACTCGAGTTTCATTTCCTCACACAAAGCTGGCAGGCCTGACCCTGCGCAGAACCGTGAATGAAAGTCGTGTGGAAACCAGGCCGTGCCACCCCGTTGTGGGGCCCCTTCTCCAGGCTGACCTGCCGGCTGGGGAGCGCGCTGCCCTGACTAATGCCGGGGTTCTCCCCAGCCTGGGGGTGGGGGGCGGTTTGGTCCAGTGGATTCTAACAAACCCCTTCTCCTCTATTTCTAGGAACGCGCACTCACAGGGTACCTTGCGTGGAGAGAGGGCGCAGAGCAAACCATATCTCGCCATCCAATGACACCAGCTGGTCCGCTCACCACCCCCTCTGGCTAAAACTCAAGCAAATAAAGCCGCTTCCTGTCATTAAGCATCTCAGAGGAAGCAGCTCTCCCTCAGTGGCCTCTAGCCCAGAGAAGCCAGCACGTCTTGGACCCACCAAGCGGGCCCAGCCTTCCTGCCGCCACCATCTCTGCTTCTCCCCAGAGGAACTTAGGGATTTTGCCCCTGGTTTAAAAAAAAAAAAAAAACCAACAAAACACCAACAAGCCACAAGGACCAATGTAGGTATTCTCCCTGCCCCATCTTCCAAGGCTCAGAGGGTGAGGCTGGAAGACGATCCGGATTTGAAAACAAAAATCTTTTTTTAATCTTTTTAAAAACTGCTGTGGTTTTGCTGCTACACGAAGAGTTGTGATTTGCATTGTACGGTTTTGGACCTATACTGTTCACGTTTTGACGGCGGAGAGGGATCGTACTGGAGTCCCAACGCTTCCAGATTCATCTCTGTCCTGCCCAGGATGCACTTTTAAATGAAGAGTTAGAATATTTTATTGGCTAATATACTTTTCTTGTTATTTTTACAAAGGCCACCTTTATCCTTTTTAATGCCATATTTTCAGTGTTACACTTTTATGGCTTTTAATTTTCGATTTGACAGATGTAAGAAGCAGCATGAATAGTTTATACTGTGGTTTTTCAGAGACTGAATGCCAAGAGAACTCGGTAAATGTTTATTCTTCTCAGCTTTCTCTTTAAATTCCCCTAAATAGCGCCCCATTTGGGAACAGAGCAAGAGTGTTGAACTGAAGACCAAAATGCCCTGAAGGTGTAAAATAATCCGAGGGGGAATATTTGCTGGGCGTCACGAAAGACTTGGATGAAATTTCAACCCTGATGGTTTTCGGTGATCCAGGAAGTCAGTGAAGCAATCTCCCTATACGCAGAGCCCTTTCATGATAATTAGAATGGTATGGACAAACCAATGAAAACAGGAGGGAAAGTGAGAAAGCTCACCCATGATTCTGTTTCACTGTTTGCTTTCTCCTGTCATGGTTAAGAGAAATGTGCAATTCGATCCTCAATCAGTGGGTGGAGGATAACAGGGTAGATTTTCTTGTGTGCACTTGTACAGTTGTTAGCTGGGAGTCCAGAAGTCCTCTAGAGCATGTGTACTGGCACTGAGTTGGTGAGACAGTTGTGGAGTATCCCATTCTGATGAGTACAGAAAAAAAAGAAAAAATAAGAAAAAAAATCCAAAAAAAGAAGAAAACTAAAGAAAAAAGAAAAAAAAATCAAATCACCTTGTGATTCAGTGTATCTGTTTACTAACTCCAATAAAGCAATTGTTCCCTCTGGAGGGGTCCAGGTGCCCCCGCCCACAGGCCGCTGAGCTGGCAGCAGGAGGGGGCGGGCGGGCGAGGCCAGGATGGTGTCACGCTGGCCCTGAAGCACCACGGGGCCGTGGATGCGGTGTACATACTGTATTTCTATATCCTCCTTTGTACAGAGTCACTTAACAAGTCAAGCTACTGTCTTACAGGTGCTCCTTATTTATTAGAGCTGTGAGAGCTTCGGGGGACACACCTGACGAGCGAGCTTTTTAAAAATGAAATTGGGGGGAGGGGGCAGGGGAAGGGGGCGGGAGGGAGGGGAAGCTCGCAAGCCCAGGGAGAGATTTATAAAAGTGAACAAAAGGAAACTTCCAGCCACCGATTAAACCAACCAACTGACCCCAACACCAAACCCGCCCACGCAGGACGCAGCAGCCCCACCTCTGGGCACCCCTTTCCCTGCGGGGGGCCCCCAACGTTCTCCTCGCTCCCTGACCCAGTGTCCGATTCATCAAACAAAAATAAACCTCTAAGAAAGAAAAATGCACTTACATGTGCTTATTTTGCTTTTCTCATTATTATGACTATTGTTGTTATTTTCCTTGTTACAGAAGGTGTTCGTGTCTTTCCCCCAGGGGAAATTTTTTTTTTTTTTTTTTTTTTACATAAAGTCAGTTTTAAACGGTGTCAAAATAGAAGGAGTGAAGCTGGCCCTTCCCAACCTGCATCTCTGCAAACAAGAGCCCACCTGGTCTGTTTGAGGGTCTGATTTCCCACTGTGTCCATCACTGACAACACACAGCACATGTGGAGTGAGCTCTTGGGCCTGTAGACTGGGGTGTCCCTTCCCAAAGTCTCTCCAAGTCCTGATTCTTTTGGCTCCAAGGGTTTGGTTCTAAGGCTCAGGAAGCGCCATGCGCTAGAAGCAAAACTCCCCAGTGGACTCCGCTCCCATCAGTACATCAGTTCACCTGTAGGTCAGGAGTGCTTCGTGAACAGGAAGAGTCAATCTGGTTTGCTTTGGTACCTGAATTAAACATCAGAAAGTTTCTAAGATGGAAAGTACATGAATACCTAGTTCTAGTCAGTGTAGATCTACCCCAATCCTCTTGTTTTACATATATAAAAATAAACAAACTGAAGCCTAAGAAAAGTGAATTGACCTGCCCAGGCTCCACACTGAGTTGGTTTCACTTGTCAAAAAACAAATGTTCATTGAAAAAACTTAGGCACCATCAGCAGTCTTCTCTAAATAACCATCCTTAGGGTGGATTCTGACAACCTAGTTTCTCTGTCTTGTGGAGCCTGAGGGATCTTGGAGGCTCCAAGTGTGAGGATATGGTTCTGACTCCATGGGAACCCCTCAGCCCCAGCCGAGTTCATACAGGGGCGGGCACCCGGCTGGGGCGGTCTGGTGCAGTCTCTGATAGCATTATTTATCTGCACTTGGCTGTAGACACCATCACCCAGGATACTGATTCTGCTTTTGTCTGTAGTCCAAGATTGTCCAGCAAACATGTTGACCCTTCAGGAAACAAAAGCTCCCTTTGTTTCAACAAGAAAAGATTCCGTGGTGTCTCATCAGACAGCACACCTTTTCCTCTTTCTCTTCCTTCTCTTAATCTCAGTGTTCCCTGAAATACAGAATCCTCTTGGGCTATCAAAAGTGTATACACAGAAATAGAAATAATTATGCCAACATTTATGAACATGTGTTGAGTACATTATTAGCCTCATTGACTCACAGAAGGTCATAGTATTTCTCCCCTTTTTTTAATTGCATATGAGGATCTAAAAGCTCAGTGCATTTAGTAGTCGCCCCAGATCATGTGGCCAGTGAGTGACAGAATGGGATTCAAACCCAGGGGTTTGGCCCCCAGAACCCAGGTTGCACATCCAATCTGCAGAAAAACTGTTGACATCTTCATGGACTGTCATTTTGTGGTGCAGTAATGCAGTTTTGTAAGTTCCTGGTAGTGATTCAGTTTGTCGTTCTAAAGTGGCCCTCATTTAAAACTAAGCCAGAGAGTTGAGTGTTCATGGTTACCCCACTCCATGGCTTGTTGGGTGTGTGGATGTGCTGAGGCCACTCTGCTTTCAGAGAAATTGGGCAGTGAATCCCCTGTTGGTTAGCAAAGGCCCACTGAACATGCCCATATGTGATGCCGAGGGTGGCCCAGGAGAGACCAGAGCTCAGCGCCCCTGCGCAGGGTGGCTTACACGTGGTGGGAAGAGGGGGTTGTGGAAAAGATGGACCACTTCTTGGTCTCAGCAGGACCTCTCTGTAAGTTCCCAGGGTTTATGTGAATGTACACCTGGAGCCTGGATTCACAGCTGTCCAAAGCCACCTCGTGTTGCAGACGCTCCCTTGACACTGGAAGCTGCAAGCAGACCTGTAGATGCCAAAGGCCAGGGCTGGGGCCCAGGGGCAAAGGCACTCGAGATCCGCACCTGCTCCCTGCCCTCTCCGGCTCCTCCTCTACTCCTGAGCTTAGCCTCAGCTTCCTTGACAAACGTCCACAGGGTCCTTCCCGGGGATGTGTCCACTCTGCTTACAGCTCTTCAGCAGTTCCCTGTGGCCTATGGGGTGTCATCCAAAACCCTCCCTGCTTTGTCCCCTGCCGGCCTTTCCAGCCCCATCGGCTCCCTGCCCTCAGCCTCACCTGCACGCCATCTGCGGAATTAGGAACTGTTTCCTGACCCCCCTGCTCTCTCTCCCACTCCTGTGTCTTTGCACAAGGAGCTGCCTTGGCCTTGAATGTCTGTCCCTGTCTTCCCAGGGCAGTATCTGTAGCCCTTCAACACTTGACAACTACCCTGGGGACGCTTTCATGAGGAGTCTGCAGGGCCCACTTCCTCGCCTCCCCGCTGGGCTGGGGCCCCTCCAAGCCCACCTCCGTCCAGTGCATAGCACACCCAGCTTGTCCAGTCGCTCACCTGGCCATGCCTTTACGAGTCTGTGAAGTCCTTGAGGAAGCGGATCCCGGCTTAGCTGCCTCGTACCTCCTAGGCCCCGCATGTGGAAAGCCCTCCTTCTTACCATCATCTGTAACCACAATGAACAAGGCAACCACTTCAAAGCTCAGCCGATGTGCCACCTCTGCATGGAAGGCCTGCTTCTCTGAGGGGCAGCTGGTTGTTTCTCCCTCTGGCTCCCACGGCTCTTGTTTAAACGCGCCGAAGCCTCTTCTCACCTGTTCTTCCCACGTCATCCGGGCTCCTCAAGGGAGGGCACCTTGGCCTTCCTACCTCGGCATCCTTGAAGAGCTATTCTCCATCCTTGCAACAGAAAACTCTGGCTGAGTTGAGGCCCTTTTCTCCTACCAGCCTACCGGGAGAAGAGGACGGGAAACCCCAGAAACCAGAGCCGCCATGAGACAGACAGGGGAAGGCTGCGTTCGGAGTTTCATTTTGTTTCTGGGGCTCAAGGGAGGAGGAGCTGTGGCACCCCCAGTCCAGTGCATCTTCAGGCGGCTTTTAAAAGCAAGACGCATGTGAAGTAATTAGCCTCCAACTAATTAAAAAAAAAAAAAAAAGCAAGACGCAATACACAAGGGAGAAGTCTCAGGGCTGCCCCGGGCTTCCGTGCTCTGCGCTGACTCCAGGCAAGGGGCCGGTTACACGCTGTTCTCCCCAAAGCCTTAGAGATCATTCCTTGACCCTCGGGTACATATATAGATGGAAAGTTAGTCTTCATCACCCAGAAACGGCCTCTTGTTCTCTGTCTTCGCCTTGGTGGATGGAATGAGCCGTTGCCTTGTGTGTGGAGTTCTTCCCGTGAAAGGAGGAGCCTCGGCTGGTTCCCACCTTCAGGCGCTTCCTTTGTGCGCGGCCCCAGTTTTGCATACGTTCGCTATTAAATTCTCATGACAACCCTGTGAGGGAGGCAGTTGCATGACCATCGTCCCCATTTCACGGTCAGAAAAACCTGAGGCATGACAGTGAAGGAGGTTTCTGTCCATAAATGGAGGCAGAATCCAGCAGTGGGCTCCAGTGGCCACGCTCTCTGTGCAGTGCTAAATAACCTTACCAGGGCCCAGGATGCCTGGCGGTTCAGGCAGAGTTCAGGTCAAGTGTGTGTGTGTGTGTGTGTGTGTGTGTGTGTGTGTGTGTGTGTGTGTGTGTGTGTGTGTGTGTGTGTGTGTGTGTGTGTGTGTGTGTGTGTGTGTGTGGTGAGGGGAGGGTGCTCAGTTGCTCAGTCATGTTGTGACTGAGTTGACTGTTTGTAAGTGTGTGTGTGTGTGTGTGTGTGTGTGTGTGTGTGTGTGTGTGTGTGTGTGGTGAGGGGAGGGTGCTCAGTTGCTCAGTCATGTTGTGACTGAGTTGACTGTTTGTGACCCCATGGACAGTAACGCGCCAGGCTCCCTGTCCACGGGATTCTCCAGGCAAGAATGCTGGAGCAGGCTGCCATTTCCTACTGCAGGCGATCTTCCTGACCTAGGGATCAAACCTGCGTCTCCTGCATTGGCAGGCAGATGCTTTATCACTGTGCCACCTGGGGAGCCCCTGCCTTGGCACCCAAACCCTGCAATTGAGACACCTTTGACCTCTACATTGTGTTCAGAGAGGAAAAAACAATCTACTTCTCTTGATGCCTGGTTTTGAACATCACTAAAAACACAACTGTCACTGTTTCCATAGGGACAGTTTGAGGGAGATGGGAAGGGGCCTGGGCCAGCAGCTCAGAGAAGAGAGGAGAAAGGCACCCTGGTCTCGTGTCGGGTTTCCTGTGGCAGGAAGAAAGGGGGCATGTGGACCAGGGGCTGGTTTCCATTTCCCTTATTCTGATTTAGGGAGCTGTAAGCGGGGTTTTCTCCTGCAGCTCTTGTTTGGTGGGTGGAAGGGGTGTCAAGTGAGAGCAGGATGGGACTGCCGGGGCCACACAGGACTGTGTCCCTCTGCCCAGTGGGCAGGGGGCTAAAGCCAGTCTTCACCGTCACTTCGAGGCTGGACCACTGGATCCGGGGTCAGCTAGCTGACTACACAAATGGACAAAAATGTTGAAAGTCCCCGAGTGCCAGACTCCACACAGGGCAGTCACTCAGATGGGCTCAGACCATTTTTAATAAACCGCCTGCTATACAGTCAGTGTGATCCTCATTTCTGGATGAGAAAGTTACAGTCCAGTAAGATAAAGTGGTCTGCTCAGGTCACTCAGCTGATAAGGAAGAAACTCATGATTCGGGCCCTCAGCCCCCATGTGCAGGGCTCTTTGATGGCAACACAGCTGCAGAAATACCAGTGTCAACTCAGGTCACAACTCAGTATGAATTTGAATCAGCCAACCGGGCACGTGCCTGATGACATCATTCCAGTCTGCTTCTAGACCTCTGGGAAGAGATCACCCTCTCTTTCCTCACCCATTCCTCACCTGCAGGGTTGGGCCAAACCAGCAGATGTGACCCCCTCCGAGAGGGAATGAACCCCACTGGAACGAACCCCACCATGAATCTTAATGGGCATTTATCCAACGTGTTCTAAATGCCACTTTGGTTGCATTATTTTATTTATGCCTCATAACAACCCTTAGGAGGTGATTACTATGATTATTCCCATTTTACAGATGAGGAAGCTGAACACACAAAGGCTAAGTAAGGGCAGAGCCTGCCGCTGCATCTGGGCGGTCGGATATCTGGCCTTCGCCTCACCAGCACACTCACGTTTCAGCTTCCCTCTTGTGGATGGATGGATGGATGCCTGAAAGCATCTTGTGAGCCCAAGAGCATTTAATCGAGTATTTTGAGGCCAAATCTTACACTTTCATGTATGTCATCATCTTTGAGGGTGGCTGGAGCATCAATCCTGGAAGTCATGTGGATGAGCACAGAAGTGGTTCCCATCTCCCTGAGTTATAGAAAAAGTTAATTGCCCATTTCTTCTCCACCTAACCTCCCATCAATTCCTGTCCTGAATGAGAACTCTTCTCTGCAAACCCTGCTGGCCTCGTAATCCAACAAATAGGAACGCTCAAGGGGATTCACTCCAAAGCTCTTTGCCGTGCTTATTTCCACTCGTGTGCTTCCTTTTAACAGCCTGGGAGCAAGGACCAGGGCTAATTCATCTTTGCATTCCCTTCACACATCTGTCACGCAGGGCACACTCATTGTCAAAGGGCAGAGTCGGATGTGTAGATCGTGGCTGCTGCAACTCCCTAACTATGGGACCCTGAGTCCCTCAAATCTCCTCCACACCCTCTATGTCTGTGAACCCCCCTACCCCATTTCCTGCTCCCCTCCAGGACATCTGAGCAGCAGTGAGGGGCCACTACCTGCCCAGTGGCAGGGACAAGGCTGGTTCAGGGAGCCTCAGCTGTTTGGGGAGAAAAAGGAAAAACTGCTCCTCATTTCTCCTCTCCTACTTCTCCTGCCAACAGTTCACTCATGTTTCATTTAAATGTCCCATGTAAGATAATTTCTGGTATTGGAAGTAGTTGAAAAAAATTTTTTTGTTTAGGAAAGGCTGGTGTTGGAGTGAATGAGCTCTGGAAGGCATGCCTTTTGACCTTGACCAAGAAAGGGAAGGTCAGTGCAGAAGCATATTTAGCCACAAGCTTTGGACCATGGGGTATTCTTTTCCCTTTCTTTCTAGGTTTATTTAAACAAAAGGGAAAGATGATCACAACATAGAAAAATGAAAACAATTATAGGCAGAGAAAGCAGAGTTTCATAAAACAACAGCACCCAGGAGGGCTCCTCTGGATCACGTCCTCCCAGCACCGGAGCCCCCAGCCCACACCAAGACCTCCCTTCCCGGGCTCGGCCGTGCGCCTCACAGTATCCCCTTCACGTTCGGTAGCTGGATTAGGGCTCAGGACCAGAGGCCAGGAATGCAATAAGATACTTTTCTACGTATTGATCCTTTAAAAAAAGAGTTTGTTTTCATGAAACTTTAATTCACTTTTTTTTTTTTTTTTTAGCTTTTTAGCCTAACTGCTACACATTTTATCCCTGTTCTTTGTGAAATGCTAATCCAGCCCAGGGTTTTCATTTTCCGGGTGTAACTTTTCAGAAATTGTATATCTGCATAGCAACCCAGCAAGGGCTGCCTATGTCACGGTATCATGTGTCAGAAAGATGAAAAGGACTCCAAACCCCAGCTCTCCACACACTTGGCCCTCCGATCCCAGGGCAGAGAGCTTCTTGGCCTTAATATAAATGGCAGGAGAGTCATTTCGGGGCCAGAGAGGTGCAAACTTTTATCTTGTTGATGACAGAAAACGACACATGACCTCAGCTCAGCTCAGCGGGGACGAGCAAACCCGAAACAAAGGCCGTATTTTTCTCTGCTCTGTCCCGGCTGTCAGCTTCCAAGTGCAACCTGAGCCTGGATTCCGAACCCAGTGTCCAGATTAGAGATTGTTGACTCAGATTTAGTGGTGAAACGTGAGCCCAACTCTGTTGATGGCAGGCCTTGAAGGAGCAAGTTTAGTTAAGCCAAGAGAGATTGTATGTCAGACGAGAGCCTGGCTTCTCTTTATCACAAACTTCCTGATCTGCCTCTGTTTTAATAGTTTCCACCACACCACCAAAAGAGAGACAGCAAAAGAGAGACAGAAACAAAGGTGGAGAGAGCCAGAGACAGGGAGAGGGGAAGACAGAAGGAAGCTTTGCCCTCAGTTCATCTCCTCAGTGTCATAAATCAGGAAATTAACAAGTGTGTAACTGGCCTTTGCCACAGTCAAAGACAATAAGCTTTTTGTGTTTCTTACCGGTGGTGAGCACTTAACATAATCAATGGAGAGCTCCACTCAGAAAGGATGAAAAATGGGGGCTTGATCTTGCCACTTAAAGGATATTTCCCGATACGCAGGCACACGGCTTTTATGAGGCTCAAACATGGCTTAGAAACTCGCCTCTCTGGTCTGAAGGCAGGTCATTAAGAGAAATCATTACATCGCTTTCCCTCTCTCTGTCTCTCCGTTTTTTATTTTGGCACCTTCCCGGCTTTTCCTTGGCTTCTGATTTCATCCCTCTTTTAGATTCTCTGTGCCTTCAGTAATTTATGTGCAAGATATTTTTCCCAACCTCCAAATGTTTTTCCATTTGGCAAACCATGTCCCGATGCTTCCACACAATGTAACTGTAGAGTTCATTTACACTAGAAAACACAAGCTTGGTTAATGGAAAAGCCGAACAAGCCGACGTCGGTGACCCCGGGTGCGGGGCCGATTCACAGACAATCTTCCAGGCCACCCCTGGGGACATGTGGGGGTGGGTGTTGAGGAGCAGTGTCTTTCCTCGCTTGCCACAGATGCTTGGCTTCGACCCTTCTTGTCTCCGAAGAGGAAAGAATTCCTTCCAAGCCCCTTTCTCGTATAGTTTTTGGAAGCTTCGGGGCACCATATGGAGAATCATTTCGTGATTCTCCTGATGGCTTTTACGTGAGCAGCTATAAATTGGATGGTTTCCTTCAGGTCTGCTATCCCTATGGTACCTGCTAAAGACTGTCGGGAGTAATCACTGAAGATGTTAGTCCTGTGTGTTCTCCATGGGAGAGAAAACCCAGGCCTCCTCCTGGCTGGGCAGGAGTTAAGGAGACCAGGGAGCGCGTGGGTGGGGTGGGGCAGGCCATGCAAGCCTTTCCAATTGGTCACGAGGGTGCTTGGCCCCAATGACTTTTTCATTCCAAAGTCAAGGATTTAGGATTAAGGCGGAAGTTGAGGCCCCACCCCCCATAGGGTTTATGTCCAGTCACAGGGCACATCTAGACAACATTTTGGCTTCTGAAAGATGAGTTTTATTCAGTAACTGACACTATTTCTTCCTTAACAGTTGCAATGATGTAGATAGACTAGACTCCTTGCATTTTACCTTTTAAAAGTGGCTTTCCCTCAACCCAACACTCTGTTAATTTAATAAGCCAATCAAAGGCAAATTGTTGTTCTAATAAGGATACAATTGAAAGTGAATCTTTTTAGGGTGTTTATTTTGCTTGGATAGCATTTCCTTAACTAATTTCTCTGGCCCTCTGGATCAGTGCCAGGAGGGCAGAGGGTGGCTAATATCTTCTAGGGAAACACAAATGAATGAGGTACCAAGCCTTTAAATGATTTCCCAAGCACTTCCGCTTAAAAAAAAAAAGTTAAAATTAAAAATCATAATACTGAAGATTGGTTGGCTCTAGGAACCCATTCCCCTGGATATATTTTTAGGCTTTTGTTTATCTTTCTTGATTGATAAAGTAATTATCAAAATGCGTTAGAAAATAATAGCCAACTGGTGAGAAAAGGAACAGTTGGAGGAAGCAAAGCAATGGAGGAAAAGCCTGCACAGACTCAACCCCAGGCTTTCTAGCGAAATTCCATGAAAGTTCATCTTCTCTTTTGCCTTTCCTGTCCCTGGGGGCTGACCATGGCTCTGGCTGGATAAAGCTTCTCCATCACCTGGTAGCTAAAGAACTCCTCCAGAAAGGCTGCTCTCATCCTCCCTCCCCTGGTCCCTTCTCTCCTCCTCACCTTTTCTCCATCCCTCTTCACTCTGAAGTCTGCCACAGGCCAACCAGAAACCCAGCAGATGTTTGTGTTTTATGAGCCAAATGGGAGCCTGAAGGATCAACCAAATACCAGCCCCAGTGAAAGATGGAACCAAGCCATCTGACATCAGAAACACAGAATGCCCACCCAGGCTGGGCTTCCAGGGAGCAGAAGGAGGGCTCGATAATGAGCTGGCACACCCTACATGCTGGCCCATTGCTCTACCTTCTGAAGAGCACACACAGCCCTTTCGTGGGGGCCTGGGGAGGTTGGGCAAGACCTTCCACGAGTTCCCCTCCCTGGATGGCAGTCCTGGCACACAGCAGCTTCCCCTCTCGCCAGAGCACCATGTGGTGCCCTGACTGTGACTCCTGGCCCAGGCATGGACTGCACGTTAAGGACCACCACCATCAGTGGCTTGCAAGTGCCATGCGGCTCAGCAGACAGCCCTGCCTTCACACCACTGTAGGACCACAGAGTGGGCAGAGTGTGGGGGGACAGATGGAAGATCTAAGCTTCTGTCTCAGCTCCACCATTCATGGTGCTGTTGGCTGTGCTGGTTTTTTATCATCTCTGAGGCTTGGTTTCTCCATTCGTGATATGGAAATCATAATAGTCACTCTTGGGGTTACTTCCAGGATGAAATGATCCAATGTGCGCGAGCTCTGGGCCCATTCCTTCACTTTCCCTGCTCTGCCCTGTATGGGAGGGAATCAGACTCACTGAGTTCAGCCAATGGGAATGTGGGAGAAAGGTGTCCTCCCCACCCCTCACCCCAGCCCCCCTGCTTCAGGCAGCTTGTCCGGGAGCAACTTCCTCTCTGCCGAGTCTCCAGTCCCCTCTGGGAAGCCCTGAGTATGGCAGGTCCCTTACTGGCTCCTCCCTTTGTTCCTCTGTCTTGGGGTGGTCTCGCCACTCACTGCCTAACTGTTCATCGAGTTCCCTCGCATGGGAACGTAAGCGCTGAGGTGCTTTCTGTTTCCCTGGTTGGACCTTAGCTGATAGAGTGTGTGAACGTGCAAATGAATCTCACACCTAGAGGAAACACCTGAAGATCTCAGCGCACGAAGATCAAGGGGGCAGGACCACTAACCTGGTTCTTCTCCCCCTAAAGCTTCAGATCCTGGGCTTTAACCTTGAGGTCAGGGTCTTCCTGCACCAGCGGTTGATCAGAAGCAATTTCCAGAGGGGTTCTTCAACTTGGGCTTTTATAAAGACAGAAAAATGGGATAAGATCTACATATTTTTTAAAACTCATACATTAGTTTAGAAATACACCATAATGAAAATATCCAGTGGACTTCTGGTCTGCTTTCCACATACTCTCTGCTAAGGCAAATATAGGCGATGTTGCCTGGTTTGTCTAGACTCTTTTACAGTCGCTGACCTCCCGAGTCTCTGGCTACTCCTGTTCCCCACCTGGGAGCATTTTCTGCTTTCCCAGCCTTGGTCTCCAGTGCAGTGAGCAAGCGTCCCCGTACCACCAAGGAGGGGGCGTGTGTGTCCATCAGTGCCCTGCTGTGTCTCTCCCGGTGCTGTTTCTCTCCATCTGCCTTCTGTCTTCTGGTTCTTCTGTGCTGCGGGGATGGGAAGGTTGTGCTCCACTCCTTTTGGCAGGAAGTGTAACTTCCTCATTGAGGTCAAATTGAAAATGGATTTCCCCACCGGGCAGAGAGAAGGAGGCCCAGCTTCCCTTTCGTGTGATTAATCAGTGGCCCTCCCCTGCCGGTGGCCTCAGGGCTCAGGACAGTCTTGCTTAACCATTTCCTGCCCAGCATTGTGAAGTCTCCAAAGGCACCGTGGGTGCTCTGAAGTGCTGGTTATTGGATCATTGTGTTCTGTGGGCATCTTTCCTCAGGTCCTGGGCTACTGGTGCCACGTGGGAAGCAGGACCATTAGGACAACAGTGCCTTTGCCCGAGGAGTATACTTAATACATTTTTCTCACTCCCATCTCCATGCGCAGATTTATGCTATTTCATCTCAAACTGACAGGCCTAGAAAGACATTCTTTATGGGTATGTCTCTCTCCTCCCCTTCGACTGGATTTCATGTCATTCCTATAGAAAGTATACTAACCAAACCACACGGGGGCATTTTAAACACACCTGTGACCTCACAGATGACATTGTACACTCAAGCGTAAATGGGGGTCTCCCTAATTTTGTACTACCCAACCTCTCCGGATGCAAGTTAGACTCACGTGGTTTCTCACACAGTCATAAAGTCATAACACTTTAGATCTGGAATGGACTTGACTGTTCATACTGTTCAATGCACCTGTCTTTGCACCTGAGGGAACAGATGTGGACATAGGTTGCGTGACTTGGCCAGTGGCAGGTGGCCAGTGAGGGGCAGTGTCAAGGTGAGAACATGGGTCTTCAGGGACCTCACTCTAGTGCTCCTTCCAGTGACCACTACGGTGATTAAAACCAACAAAGCTTTTGTTGCCTCGATGCGTGTGAGTTGTGTTCCACTGACATGACACTCAGAGAAGATTAAGTGTGCCCTGGTAAGTGTTTAACCCTGGGCTCCATGGAAAATACACATGTGCATATACATAAATACACAAGCACTTTATAAATTTTTGCTGACATAAAACAAGTGTAGCATACAATTTACACATAATATAATATAACTCTCTTTGTTATCAATTCCCTACTGCCAGTTAATTCTCACAGGATGTTTTTGTTGATCTTGGCTGAATTCTTGTACCTGTACCTGGCTGCAATTGCTGAAGAAGTGTTCAATGGTATTTTCTTGTACATTAGCCAACAAGACAAAAGTAAAGCCACAAAGACACCCAGTTGAAACTTTGCTTATTCTTCAATGACAGCAATGACTTTTTCCTAAATCAGCTAGTAGTCTTCAAATATGGGGAGGATATTCTTCAAGTTTTTGTGCAATTTGCAATATCACAGCCATAGATAGGACATGCTTTTGAGTTTAATCCTCAATATAATAATAATATTTTCCAACATCTTCCTAGGTTTAGACAATCAGCAAACAACAAATCAAGCCCTTGGATCTAGCATATGCTGATTTCTGTGGCATGAATATTTTCACTATGATCAGTTTCAAGCTACCAGTGTGATATCACTGAACTCGGAGTTGGCAAGACCTGTACAGAGGCTCCATGTTATGCAATATTTCCACTCTTCAGATACAATAGGTGTAGAGAACCCCAAGAGCAGAGAGAATAGAAAAATATAAGGTGGAAAATAATTGGGAAGTGGTATGTTTTGAGCATTGATTACTTTTTAACATCTTATTGAATTGTAATATGTGTGATTTAAATTTTAACAATGTCTGTATTTAGCAACTGACTCATAAAATTCCTGAAAATTAAGAATCAGCTCCTGTGAGCCCATAGGAGCAGCCTCCAGCACAGCACTGGCAGGATATGGGTGGGAAGGAGCTTTCTTCCTCCTCAGGGCATGCAAAAGGGTGCCAGGCTGAGGAGACCAGACACTGGCCATCTGGGTAAGAAGGCCTGGATGGAACTCATGTGAGGCAGAGGGCAGACTGATCATCATAGATCAGATCCTATGTGGCAGGTGAATAAAGATGGGGCTGAGTTTTTATACGTCTTTCTAAAAGTTACAGGAAGTGAAGTTTTAAATATTAGACATTGTTGTTTTCATCACCAAGTCGTGTCCAGCTCTTGGCGACCCCAGGGACTGCAGCACTGTCCTTATCAAGGGAATTGAAAAGGAAATTGATAGTCAAGGAAATTGAATGGAAAAGGCAGGCAGGAGAAAGAGAAATAAGGAGGAAAAGGACTAGGGTTTTTAAACATCCTTTATGGAGAAAGTAATGTGCTGACCCAAACCCTAGCCCAGCTTTTGCTAGGCTCCATGGCCCTCCCATGTGTGTGCATTGTCGGACACAGTGCCCGTCGCCCTGGGCAGTTCCTTTCGTGAGGACCTGACCTCTTACTGCTTTGGAAGGGGAGGATGAGATTACCAGAGCTTTGGATCCATTTTTGGATCAAATGAAAACGTCAGGCTAATCCTTAGCGTCTCCCTCTCGGCTTACAGATGCCGCCTCACCCTAGGGGTGGGGCATCAGAGATCTAACAGTCCCCCTCCGTCCTAGGACGGGGCGGAAGGTCACATGCTGCTCACGAGGCCTTCAGCACCCCTCCTGACCTCCGTCAGCAGCACCTTGTCTGTCCCAGGTGACCCAGTCTTTCCAGACAACCCGAGTCACCTCAAAGCCCTCAGGGGCGATGTCCTAGACTGTTACCACCCTCTCCTCCTCCCTCCACAGCATCTGTTATCATTTGTTGTACCTTCTGTTCACTAGTCTCTGTTCCCAAAGGGACTGTGGGCTTTTTGAGGGAAAGGATCTGCTCTGGTCGGCGTTCGGTGCATATAGATCTCAATAAACCGTAGATCCCACATCAGCTTGTTTCCTGCTTCTCAAACACTGGTACATAAGAATTACCTGAAGAATGGATTAATGCAGACCGCACCCCCCTCCCCACCCAGACCCCAGAGCAGTCATTTTGAAATCTGGGTCTTTAACAAGACCACGTGACTCTCATGCACATATGTTCACAAACCACATTTTAAGAAATACAGGTTTGCTCAATCTTTTCATTTCATAGGTGGGGAAACAGAGGGCAAGAGAGGAAATGATCTGCTTCGGACTCTAAGCTACCAAGTGTAATGGGACGTCATGGTGCTTTGAGATGGAACGGTCTTCAGTTCTTATTAAGCAAATCACAGTCCCACGGATGGTTATTGGTGGGAATATTAAAAACAAACAAGCCCTGGACTGAAATCACTGCACACTGCATCTTAAAAGAGCAACAGAATCTCAGATTCAGATATAATGCCTCCACTAGAAGGACGTACAAATAGGTATCAAAAAGCACCCCTTTTCCAGACCTTATCAGTGTCTCCTGAGAATATGAGTTGTGGAACAAGGCCCCCGATGCTTTCTGCCTCTAAACTTGCCTCAGTGGCTCTTAGCACTTGTCTGTCACAAGCTCTATTTCCAGCAGTGTCCTCTGCCCGCCTTCTGATGCTCAGGTCTGCGGCAGCAGACCCGGCGTTCAGGTGTCCGGTTCAAGCCTATTTTTACGAGCAAATCCTTGTTTCATCTGTCAGTTGTTTGGCGAGTGCCCTGCGTGCTGGTTACCGCCTTGGGCAGCAGGTGCCACCTAGAGGGCCCTGTGGCAGCCACCGTGCCCACCGTCAGGAGCTGGGCAGCCCCGGGGCCTGAGGAAGCGCTGCAGCCACCCACCGAGGGTTACACCAGCTCCCTAGCAGAGGAGGGGCTTGCCGGGAGCCCGGGAAGGACAGAAAAAGATCCTGCCGGCCCTACCCTAGTTCAGCTTCCTTCCTTGATGGGATTCCGAGGGGAAGTGGGTGGGCGCTCTGCTTCTTGGCCACAAGGTGGCAGCAGTGGGCTGGCCAGGTGCCTGCTCTCCGCGGCTCCAGGAGGAACGCCCAGCACGCGGTGTCGCCGGCTGCCCTTTAAAATTCCCCGATTTGAGAAACGGCCTTTCTTTTTAGCAAGAGCACTGTGTTGAAGTTACCAAAGCCCCTCCCTCAGTCTTGCCAATGGACCAACCACAGGCCTCTCCTGCGGGGTCTCTTGACCAAACCACAGTTTAAAGAGGCGGAGACAGCTGGGAGTTGCGGGGTGGGGGGCGGTGCGGGGAATGTCCAGAAAGCAGTGATGCACGAAGTGTGGAGACAGAAGAGTAAGGACAGTTTTTAAATTTATTTTTAATCTAGCCGTCAGTTCTGGCCTGTTTGCTTGCTAGCTGTGAATCTGAAGCCTAGGTTTGCTTCCCCATCTGTAAAATGCCACATTCCTTTTTCAAATGGCAGTAGTCGCAGGGTGGTTCTGTGGATCAAAGGAGACAAAATGGTTTGCAAACTGTGATGTCCCATATACACAGGGGTGTCGTTGTTGGGGTTGGTCTTTTGAGCTGAGCCTTGTCACAGCGCTTTCTTGGGACTGGAGGCACAGACATGGGCGGGGCAAAGGGCCAGCTCCTCTCCCGGAGGGTCACTGCAGTTCCTGCATGAGCCGCAGGCTGTCAACTCCTGATCTGGCCTGATAGTCATCTTCCAGCGAGATTCTTTCTGGATGCCTTTCTGTGGCAGGTTTCCAAGCAGAGCGCTGGCAGTGGCTGCTCCCTCTTCCTCCAGTGAGCCTGCTTTTCCATACTGGAAGACGATGAAATGCACATTTCAGAATGTAAGTTTTTCCTGTAGGACACTCTCCCCAATGGTGGAGTGATGGAGAAAAATATTAGATGAAGTCAGGGGATAACTGAGTAACATACTGATTTATAAACTCATGGAATGAAATGAAGGCGTTTTTTCCACTGGTGGGGTTATTTATTATGTCCTACTTGGCCAGAGCCAAGGGTTGAAGAGGCTTTGGTTCCTGAGCAATAGAAATAGCAGGAACCAATTTTCTCTGTTCCTCCTCTTTCAAAAACACAGAACTCAGCCAACGTTGAAACACACCCAGTTGTAGGTTTGACTGGATACTCCTCTGCTCATCACCCTACTGGGGTGAATGGGGACTGAGACCCAGACACCATCACCCTGGGATGGTGGAAAAGAAGAGATGAGACTATCGTCAGTGGTCATTGCTCTGTGGAGTTTTTCCTGTGACCTGTCCCTCGGTGGAAATGAACTACTCTGGAAATATCCTATGAAAAACTCTGATGCTCTATGTTAATTTGTAGGATAGTGGCATCTTTACGATATAACATTTTTCCTTCCATGAACATGGTGCGTCTTTCCATTCATTTCATTTCTTCTTTATATCTTTCAGCATAAAATTTTCTTTCTTAATAAAGATATTGTACATCATATGGTAGATTTATTCCTAAGTAAATTATAGCTTTTATTGCTATCTTTAAGAATAACTACATCTTCTAAAAACCTGTTTATTGCTTTGCAAGAACAACTGATTGACATCAGATAAGATGGAAATCTATAGCCAAATTTTAACGAAAGTCTTTCCATAATTGGTGAATGAAATTTAGTTAAAAAACAACCAGTAAAGGAAATTATTACGGATTTATGTTTCTTCATGAGACATATTCCTTAGTTTCAAAAACCACTACAACAAAATACTGGAGAAAATGAATTAAGTAATATTTAAATGATTGTTGGACTATAAAGAAAGCTGAGTGCCAAAGAATTGATGCATTTGAACTATGGTGTTGGAGAAGACTCTTGAGTGTCCCTTGGACTGCAGGAGATCCAACCAGTCCATCCTAAATGAAATCAATCCTGAATATTCATTGGAAGGACTGATGTTGAAGCTGAAATACTCCAATACTCCAATACTCTGACCACCTGATGTGAAGAGCTGACTCATTTGAAAAGACCCTGATGCTGGGAAAGATTGAGGGCAGGAGGAGAAGGGGACGACAGAGGATGAGATGGTTGGATGGCATCACTGACTCAATGGACATGAGTTTGAGTAAACTCCGGGAGTTGGTGATAGACAGGGAGGCCTGGCGTGCTGCAGTCCACGGGGTCACAAAGAGCTGTACATGACTGAACGACTGAACTGAACGGAACTAAATGATTGTATCACACATTTTTTTGAGTTTCAGATAATAGTGAAGCATATTCAAATTTTAAAATAGTTTCAATGAGAACAAAAAGACTTTTGTTCCATTAATAATAAAAATAAAAATAAAACCATGTTTATTTCATCATAAACTCAGCCTCTTCGGGTTAGAATGGTATAGACTTTATGCTATGCTCAACAGATATTGACACAGTATTTTATCTATAGTTTTAAAATAAATGAGTATACATATAGTAAAAAAAAAAAAAGAATATCTACATCTTCTAATTATCTGTGTGTGTGTAACAGTTGATTGAAGCCTTATTAGTTCTAACAATTTGCCTGTTGCTTTGAATTTTCTGTGTAAACAATCATATCAAATAATACCAGTTTTAGTTTTTCCTTTTTAATCCTAAATATGCTTTATTTCTTTCTGTTTTATTCCAGTGCTGATTAGCATTCTGAGGTCATTCTACCACTCTTCCTGACTTGAAAGGAATTTCTTTTTTGCATAAACATTTTATTTCAGAACAATTTTAGCTTGCAAAGAAGTTGCCAAGATAGGACCCAGAGTTCTTGTATACCCTCGCCCAGTTCCTCCCACTGTTAGCATCTTACATACCCATGGTACCCATGTCAAAACTAAGAAACCAAAACTGGCACATCGATTTGAACTAAATTCCAGATTTTATTCAGATTTCAGGAGTTCTTCCATTAGTGTCCTTTTTCTGTCCCAGAATCCGAGGCAGGAAACCACACTGTGTTTGATTCCTATGTCTCTTTAGTCTCCTCTGGTCTATGATAGTTTCCCACTTGTCTTTCTTCTTCATGACCTTGACAGTTTTGCATACTTGTTGGGTGTTTTGTCATGTATCCCTTCATTTTTTTTTTTCTTTATGATGTATAATTTGGCTTTAAAGTTGAGTGATTTGTCTAAGGTCAAAGAACAAGGTTTTCTGAAAACATCTTACTTTTTTCTGATGATAAAAAATTAATACTGAAAGAGAAGAAGGTGGCAGAGGAGTAGGTGGACATGGAGTACATCTCTCTCCATGGATACATCAGGAATACACCTTCAGACACAGAAGTGCATGCAGAACACCTACATATCTCAGCTGAGAGTGGACAGGAGCACCTAACCAGTGGGAAAGAACATATAGTACCATGCTTGGTAGGACAAAGGAACTAGGAGGAAAAACAGGAGTGTTAGTAGGACTGGACCTGTTCTTGGTGGCGGCGGAGCAGGGGGCGGGGGGTACTGAAGCAGGGGTCCTATCCCCACATCGGGGCAATTGTCTGAGTCAGAGGAGAAACGTTAAGGCCAAGAGTGAAATAGCTGATCTGTGGCAGCCTAAATGGAATGAGAATCAGACAGTCCTTGCCGCAGCCATACATACCCCAGACAGGAACGCTGGTCCCCTGGAAGGCGCAGCGGCTGGGAGCTGGAGTTTGGGGATTGTGGAGCAATCCCAGGGCAAGGGCTGCTGTTGACTGCGGAGAGATGGATTGAGGGGATGTGAGGAAGGAGATTGTGGGGGGAAATGCCTGTGGAGGAAAGCCAGGAAGCTATGGAAGCAAGGTGATACTGCTGAGTCATGCATAAAGGGGTGGAGCCATCAGCATAGCCTCTCTCTCCCCACACGCCAGCATCGGCAGCTGAACAATAGAGAGGCTGGCCCATCAAGTGCCTCACACTGAACTACAGAGAGGACCCCAGCCGGGGGCCCCGCTATGTGCCTGACGCACTGAACAACAGAGAAAGACCCCGGGCAAGGGAGCCCTCTAAGTGCCTGAACGGGCAGAGCTATGGAGAAAGACCGGCCAAAGAGGCCTTCTGATCGCCAGCTACAAGAGGCTCGAAAAAAGACTCTGATCGGGCCACAACTCCTGCGGCAGAGGCAGTCCATGTCCCTGCACACTTGGCGTCACCAGGGTCCCCGCAAGCCAAGCAGCAGCTCCACCTTCACTCTCAACTCTCACGGGGGCAGAGCTGCCACAGGCAAAAAAGTCTTACGTCTATGCACGCAGGGTTGCTTTGGTCACGTCCTACTCTATGCAACCTTGTAGACTGTGGCCTGCCAGGCATCTCTGTCAGAGAGGGGTTCTCCAGGCAGGAATACTAGAGCATATTGGCCAAGACTGGTTGCCATACCCTTCTAGAGCACCGTATTTCCTGCTGCCTGAGCCGCCAACTCTCCTGAGTACCTGGTGCTGCCAGAACCCCTGCAACCCAAGCAGCTGCACCACCTCCACACCTGGCCCTCACTGGGGCAGACCCAAGCCCTCCAGGGCAGCCTCAGGAGCAAACCCCAGTGGACGACCCACTTGGAGAGGTGGAAGTAAAACCACAGTTGAAACCCAGGGGCAGTGTGGCTAAGGAAGAAGACCCAAACCCCTTCCCACCAGCTGTGCAAGCTGCAGATTAAATCCACACAATCAGCTAGGCAGACTCTGTGTCTATGGAATATGTAAAAGGTCATTGAGAGCGCCCACAAGAGAAAACGCACTAGTTCTGATGGCTGTGGACAGGAGCAGGACCAGATTAGAATCTGAGCTGCCCCCACAGCAGGTCCAGAGAGCAGCACAGTGTTGGAGGGCAGCCTAGGGAGGTGAGGTGGACTGTGACTCCCAGTGAGGGAAAGGACTCTGACAGCAGTGACTCAAGAAAAACATTTATTATTCTTATTTTTTTACTTGTTCTGTGGAATCTTTTGGATTTTTTTATTTTTTATCTCCCCGCCCCCACTCTGTTGTAGTTGTCGATTTAATTGGCACGATGAAATCCAATAAGAGCTGACTCATTGGAAAAGACCCTGATGCTGGGAGGGATTGGGGGCAGGAGGAGAGGGGACGACAGAGGATGAGATGGCTGGATGGCCTCACCGACTCGATGGACATGAGTTTGAGTAAACTCCGGGAGTTGGTGATGGACAGGGAGGCCTGGTGTGCTGCGATTTATGGGGTCGCAAAGAGTCGGACACGACTGAGTGACTGAACTAAACTGAACTGAACTGATGAAATTCAATTAAGCTTTTGAGCTTTTTTTCCCCTCAGTCACATTTTTTATTGCTGTTGTAAACTTCTGCCTCTATGTTGGACTTTTGCAGTTCTGTGGAGATCCCCCCCCCCCCGTTTTTTAAAAATCTTTTCTGTTTTTTTTATTTTAATTTTTAATTTTTTAAATTATTATTTTTTCTACATTTATTCCTTTGTTTGCTTTTCCTACTGTTCTTTTCCCCTTGCAGTTAATCTCTAACATATATAAATCTTCATCTACCTCTATTTAACTTTGCATATCTATTCTTTCTTTTTCTCTCCCTCCTTTCCTCTCAACATATTTGTTAGTTTTATTTTCATTGCTTTATTCCCCAAGACACCTTGCTTTATTTTTGTTTTCCAGTTTGTGCTTTAGTTAGTTTTGTTCTGATAGATATAATTTTTGGTTTCCTTTGTTCACAGGGTCAATCTAGTGTACTTTATTTTTGTTGGGCTGTTTTGATTTTGCTTATGGTTGTATATTTGTACATGTATATTCAATCACACCTTTTATTGTTGTTATAAACCTCTGCCTCTACGTTCTTTTGCAGTTCTGTGGAGTTTTCTCCCCCCCCCCACTTTTTTCTTTCTTCTTTCATTTTTTTTCTTTTCTCTTTTATATAAAAATTTTAATTTTTTTAAACCTATTATATTTTTCTGCATTTACTCCTTTGTTTGCCTTTCTTACTGTTCTTTTCCCCTTGCAATTAATCTTTAATATAAATAAATCTTCTTCATCTACCTCTATTTAACTTTGCATATCTATTCTTTCTTTCTTTCCTTTCCTTTCCTCTCAACATATTTGCTAGTTTTGTTTTCATTGCTTTATTTCCCATTTGGCACCTTGCTTTAGTTTTGTTCTCCAGTTTGTACTTTAGTTTTGCTCTTAACTGGTAAATATAATTTTTTTATTTCCTTTGTTTGCCAGGTCAATTTACTGTACTTTATTTTTGTTGGACTGTTTGACTTTGCTCATGGGTGTATATGTATACATGTATATTCCATTATTTTAATTATTATTTGCCTAATTTTGTAACTGCCATTTGTCTGGGGTTCATCTTTGGTTTCTTGGTTTTTGATATTTGTTTAAATTTCACTTAATGCCATAACAAACCACTTGTGGAATTTTCGTTCCTGACCAGAGATCAAGCCCTGAGCCTTTGGAGTGGGAGCATTGACCCCAAGACCCTAGACTCCCAGAGAACTAACCCTGCTGCTGCTGCTGCTAAGTCGCTTCAGTCGTGTCCGACTCTGTGCGACCCCACAGACGGCAGCCCACCAGGCTCCGCCGTCCCTGGGATTCTCCAGGCAAGAACACTGGAGTGGGTGAACTAACCCTAGGGAGTATCAAATAGTTAGAACTCCCACAAATGAAACCACTTGAATATAAGACCCAGCATCACCCAACCACCAGTAGCACCCTGTGCAGGACACCTCATCTAAACAACAAACAAAACAAAAATACAAACCCAATCATCAACAGACAGGATTACCACCTCACTCAACCTTGCCCATCAGAGGAAAAACAAACAAACAAACAAACAAAAACTCAGCACAAATCTCACCCTATATGAAGCTTTCACAAACCACTGGACCAATCTTGCTGCTGCTGCTGCTGCTAAGTCGCTTCAGTCGTGTCCGACTCTGTGCGCCCCCCCATAGATGGCAGCCCACCAGGCTCCCCCATCCCTGGGATTCTCCAGGCAAGAACACTGGAGTGGGTTGCCATTGCCTTCTCCAGTGCATGAAAGTGAAAAGTGAAACTGAAGTCGCTCAGTCGTGTCCGACTCTTAGCGACCCCATGGACTGCAGCCCACCAGCCTCCTCCGTCCATGGAATTTTCCAGGCAAGAGTACTGGAGTGGGGTGCCATTGCCTTCTCCGGGACCAACCTTAGGAGGGCAGAAACCAAAAGGAAGAAAGAATTCAACCTTCTTCAAGGAAAGAGTTCAACTTTCCTTGAAGCCTGGGAAAAGGAGACCTCAAACACAACACGTCAAAAAAAAAAAAAAAAAAAAGTGAAAAGGCAGACAAATACCACACAAATGAAGGAACAAACTAGAAACGCAGAAGTCCAAATAAATGAGAGGAAACGGGCAAACTGCCTGAAAAAGAATTCAGAATAATGATAGTAAAGATGGTCAAATGCCTGGAAAACAAAATGGAGAAAATGCAAGAATCAATTAATAAAGGCCTAGAAGAATTAAAGAATAAACATACAGAGACAAACAACACAAGTACTGAAATTAAAAATACTCTAGAAGGAATCAATAACAGAATATCTGAAGCAGAAAAATGAATCAGTGAGCTGGGAGATAAAATGGTGGAAATAACTTCTGAAGAGCAGAATAAAGTAAAAAGAAGGAAAAGAACTGAGGATAGGCTCAGAGACCTCTGTGACAATATCAAAGGCACCAACATTTGAATTATAGGGGTCCCAGAAGAAGAATAGAAAAAGAAAGGGTATAAGAAAATTTTTGAAGAGATTATAGTTGAAAATTTCTCCAACATGGAAAAGGAAATAGTCAACCAAGTCCAAGCGGCACAAGGAGTCCTATACAGGATAAACCCAAGGAGAAACAAGCCAAGACACATACTAATCAAACTAGCAAAGACTAAACACAAAGGAACAATATTAAAAGCAACAAGGGAGAAGCAACAAGTAACATACAAGGGAAACCCCATACACTTAACAGCTGATCTTTCAGCAGAAACTCTGCAGACCAGAAGGGAACGGTAGGATATATTTAAAGTACTGAAAGGGAAAATCTACAACCAAGATTACTGTACCTGGCAAGGATCTCATTCAAAATTGATGGAGAAATAAAAAGCTTTTCAGACAAGTAAAAGTTAAGAGAATTCAGTACCACAAAACCAGCTTTACAACAAATGTTAAAGGGACTCATGTATTCAAGAAATACAAGAGAAGAAAAAAGATCTATAAAATCAACCTTAAACAACGAAGAAAATGGTAATAAGAACATATATATATATAATTATTTTAAATGTAAATGGATTAAATGCTCCAACAAAAAGACACAGACTGGCTGAATGAATACAAAAACAAGACCCATATAAATGCTGTCTACAAAAAATCCCCATGGGGTCACAAATAATCGGACATAATTGAGCGACTGATCTAAAGACACATATAGACTGGCTTCAGACCTAAAGACACATATAGACTGACTTCAGACCTAAAGACACATATAGACTGAAAGTGAGAGGATGGAAAAATATATTCCATGCAAATGGGAAGCAAAAGAAAGCTGGAGTAGCAATCTCATATCAGACAAAATAGACCTTAAAATAAAGATTATAAGAGATAAGGAAGGACACTACATAATGATCAAGGGATGAATCCAAGAGGAAGATATCACAATCATAAACATCTATGCACCCAACATAGGATCACCTCAATACATAAGACAAACACTAACATACAGAAAAGGAGAAATTGACAGTAACACAGTAACAGTAGGAGACTTTAACACCCCACTCACACCAATGGACAGACCATCAAAACAGAAAATTAATAAGGAAACACAAGTCTGAAATGATACATTAGATGAGATGATCTCATTGATATCTTCAGGACATTCCATCCAAATGCAGAAGAATACACCTTCTTCTCAAGTGCACATGGAATATTCTCCAGGATAGACCACATCTTGGGTCACAAATCAAACCTCAGTAAACTTAAGAAAATCAAAATTGTATCAAGCATCTTCTTCTGACCACAATGTTATGAGACTAGGTATCAATTACAAGAAAAAAAATGTGAGAAACACAAACACATGGAGATTAAACAACACGTTTCTAAATAACCAATAGATTGCTGAAGAAATCAAAAGGAAAATCAAAAAACTTCTAGAAACAAATGACAATGAAAGCACAACAACTCAAAACCTATGGGATGCAGCAAAAGCAGTTCTAAGAGGAAGTTTTTAGCAACACATTCCTACCTCAAATAACAAGAAAAACATCGAATAGACAACCTAACTTTACACCTAAAACAACTGGAAAAAGAAGAACAAAAAATCCCCAAAATTAGTAGAAGGAACAAAATCATAAAGATCCAAGCAGAAATAAATGAAAAAGAAATGAAAGAAACAATAGTAAAGATTAATGAAACTAAAAGCTGTTTCTTTGAGAAGATAAATAAAATTGACAAACCTTTAGCCAGATTCATCAAGAAAAAAAAAGAGAAGAATCAAATCAACAAAATTAGAAATGAAAAAGGAGAGGTTACAACAGACAATGCAGATTTATAAAGGATTATAAGAGACTATTATGAACAACTATATGGCAATAAAATAGATAACCTGGAAGAAATGGACAGATTCTTAGAAAAGTTCCATCTTCCAAGACTGAACCAGGAAAAAATAGAAATTATGAACAACTCAATTACAAACACTGAAATTGAAACTGTGATCAAAACTCTCCCCCAAAACAAAAGCCCAGGACCAGATGGCTTCACAGAAGTCTATCAAACATTTAGAGAAGAGCTAATACCTATCCTTCTAAAACTCTTTCAAAAAATTGCAGAGGAAGGAACACTTCCAAACTCATTCTGCGAGGCCACCATCACCCTGATACCAAAACCAGACAAAGACAACACAAAAAAAGAAAACTACAGGCCAATATCACTGATGAACATAGATGCAAAAATCCTCAACAAAATTTTAGCAAACAGAATTCAACAACACATCAAAAAGCTCATACACCATGATCAAGCTGGGTTTATTCCAGGGATGCAAGTATTCTTCAATATACGCAAGTCAATCAATGTGATACACCACACTAACAAATTGAAAGATAAAAACCATATGATAATCTCGATAGATGCAAAAAAAGCCTTTGACAAAATTCAGCACCCATTTACGATTAAAGCTCTTCAAAAATGGGCAAAGAAGGAACCTATCTCAATGTAGTAAAGGCCATATATGATAAGCCTACAGCAAACATTATTCTCAGTGGTGAAAAGCTGAAAGCATTCCCCCTAAGATCAGGAACAAGATAAGGGTGACCACTTTCACCACTATTATTCAGCATAGTTCTGGAAGTCCTAGCTACAGCAATCAGAGAAAAAAAAGAAATAAAAGGAATCAAGATCAGAAAAGAAAAATAAAGCTCTCACTGTTTGTAGATGACATGATACTGTACATAGAAAACCCTAAAGACAGTATCAGAAAATTGCTAGAGTTAATCAGTGAATTTAACAAAGTTTCAGAATACAAGATCAATACACAGAAATCACTTGCATTTCAATATACTAACAAAGAAAAATCAGAAAGAAAAATTAAGGAATCAATTCCATTCACCATTGCAACAAAAAGAATTAACTATCTAGAAATAAACCTACCTAAGGAGACAAAAGAACTGTACACAGAAAATTTTGAGACACTAATGAAAGAAATCAAAGATGACATTAAACAGATGGACAGATATTCCATGTTCCTGGGTAGGAAGAATCAATATTGTAAAAATGACTATACTACCAAATCTACAGATTCAATCTGATCCCTATCAAATTACCAATGGCATTTTTCACAGAACTAGAACAAAAAAATTCACAATTCACATGGAAACACAAAAGACCCAAAATAGCCAAAGCAGTCTTGAGAAAGAAGAAAGGAGATGGAGGAATCAACCTTCCTGACTTCAGATTATACTACAAAGCTACAGTCATCAAGACAGTATGGTACTGGCACAAAATCAGAAATATAGACCAATGGAACAAGATAGAAAGCCCCAAAATAAACCCATGCACCTATGGGTACCTTATTTTTGATAAAGGAGGCAAGAAAATACAATGGGGCAAAGACAGCCTCTTCAGGAAATGGTGCTGGGAAAACTGGACAGCTACATGTAAAAGAATGAAATTAGAACACTTCCTAACACCATACACAAAGATTAACTCAAAATGGATTAAAGACCTAAATGTAAGACCACAAACTATAAAACTCTTAGAGGAAAACATAGGCGGAACACTTGATGACAGAGTAATGAAAATAAAAACAAAAGTAAACAAGGGGGACCTGATTAAACTTAAAAGCTTTTGCACAGCAAAGGAGACTATAAGCAAGGTGAAAAGACAACCCTCAGAATGGGGGAAAATAATAGCAAATGAGACAATTGACAAAGGATTAATTTCCAAAATACACAAGCAGCTCACACGACTCAATACCAGAAAAACAAACAACCCAGTCAAAAAGTGGGGAAAAGACCTAAACAGACATTTCTCCAAAGACATACAGATGGCTAACAAACACATGAAAAGATGCTCAGCATTGCTCATTATTAGAGAAATGCAAATGAGATCTACAATGAGATATTACCTCACACCAGTGAGAATGGCCATCATTGAAAAGTCTACAAACAATAAATGCTGGAGAGGGTGTGGAGAAAAGGAAACACTCTTGCACTCTTGTTGGTGGGAATGTCAATTGATACAGCTACTATGGAAGACAGTATGGAGATTCCTTAAAAAGCTAGGAATAAAACCACTATATGACCCAGCAATCCCACTCCTAGGCATATACCCTGTGGAAACGAAAATTTAAAAAGACACACGTATCCCAATGTTCACTGCACCACTGTTTACAATAGCTAGAACATGAAAACAACCTAGATGTCCATCGACAGATGAATGGATAAAGATGTGGTACATATACACAATGGAATATTATTCAGCCATAAAAAGAAACACATTTGAGTCAGTTCTAATGAGGTGGATGAACCTAGAACCTATTATATAGAGTAAAGTAAGTCAGAAAGAGAAAGATAAATATTGTATTCTAATGCATATATATAGAATCTAGAAAAATGGTACTGAAGAATTTATTTGCAGGGCAGCAGTGGAGAAACAGACACAGAGAATAGACTAATGGACATGGGGAGAGGGGAGGAGAGGGTGAGATATATGGAAAGAGTAACATGGAAACTTACATTACCATATGTAAAATAGACAGCCAATGGGAATTTGCTCTATGGCTCAGGAAATTCAAACAGGGATCTGTGTCAACCTAGAGGGGTGGGATGGGGAGGGAGGTGGGAGGGAAGTTCAAAAGGGAGGGGATATATGTACACCTATGGCTGGTTCATGTTGAGGTTTGACAGAAAACAACAAAATTCTATAAAGCAATTATCCTTCAATTAAAAAATTAATTAATTAAAAAATAAAAACAATACTAAAAGTGCAATGAAAATTAAGGAAATAAAGATAGCAGAGACATCAGCTTGCCAACAGAGGTCCGTGTAGTCAGAGCTATGGTTTTTTCAGTTGTCATGTATGGATGTGAGAGTTGGACCATAAAGAAGGCTGAGCACCGAAGAATTAATGCTTTTGAACTGAGGTGTTGGAGAAGACTCTTGAGAAGTCCCTTGGACAGCAAGGAGATCAAACCAGTCAATCTTAAAGGAAATCAACCTTAAATATTCATTGGAAGGACTGATGTTGAAGCTGAAGCTCTAATACGTTGGCCACCTGATGCAAAGAGCTGACTGGTTAGAAAAGACCCTGATGCTGGGAAAGATTGAAGGCAGGAGGAGAAGGGGATGACAGAGGATGAGATGGCTGGATGGAATCACTGACTCAATGAACATGAGTTTGAGCAAACTCCAGAAAATAGTGAAGGTCAGGGAAGCCTGGCATGCTGCAGTCCATGGGGTCACAAAGAGTCAGACATGACTTAGCAACTGAACAATAACAACAAAAGATAATCTAAAATTTCATCACCCCAGAGGAAAGCTCACTTTAGACTTAGTTCTAGCAAAGAGCAAGTTTAGAAGTTGAATCCAGACCAGAATTAAGGTCTCTCCGTCCCTTTGAAGAATATTTGCTTTTATTTATTGACATATATCTCAAATCACAGTAAGTATAGGCAATAGTACAAAAATCCAGGAAGCCAAGGCCCACATGTAACACAAGTTTGCATATTTACTTCAGATAGCTTTTGTTTTAGTAAACATGATGTGGCCGAGATTTGATACCCATCCCCACCCCCAACCCTTTCCTCTCTCCTGGAGATAACCACTTTCCTGAGGTTGAGTCTCTTTCCCATGAGTGTTTTTCTATTTTTCTATGTGTATTTACATACTTAAAAAATAAGGTATCATTTTTGTATTTTTTAAGACTGACACAAATTATATCAATACCCTTTGACTTTCTTTTTTTGCATTCACCATTGTATTTCTTGCTTTATTCACACTGACACCTCTGTATTATTTTAGTTACTGCATAGTAGCCCATTAAATAAATAGATCAGAGTTCATTTATCCATTCCCTTGTTGATAGGCCTTTAGGTTGGTTCTAACGTTTGGCTATTTCAAGCAATGTTGCTGTTAATATATTTGGCCTCCTTGTGAACACCCATGAGAATTTCTAGAAGTGGAATTTTGTTGTTGTAGTATAGGCACGTGTTCAACTTTTTAGATGTCACCAGATTGCTGTCTAAGGTGAGATTCAGGTGTGAGTCCTCCAGGATGAGATTCAGGTGTGAGTCCTCCAGGATGAGATTCAGGTGTGAGTCCTCCAGGATGAGATTCAGGCATGAGTCCTCCAGGTCTGCACCTTCTCCTTGGATTCGGGCTGGAGTTGGAGTGGCTCTAACCACAGCTTGTGCTGGCCCATCTTGGAGCTGGGTGGCTCCTGTGTCTCCACCACTGCCCTCGACCCAGGGCGGCTTGCAGGCATGAGGTGACCATGCTTGCCGTGCAGTCCTTGTAAAGAGGGTCGGAATTACCACTTCCCTGCCATATCCACACCCATTGCCGTGTGCCTGTCCTGTCCCTCCCATCCAGAGGCCGGTCTCCCCTTCCCTGAAGCCCTTGTGACTTCTTTGACTAAGAAAATGTGTAGGAAGGACTTGTGTGACTTCTGAGCCTCAGCCCTAAGAGACCTTGAAGCCTTGTCTCTGCTCGTTAGAGCTCGATCCTGCCAGGTTTGGAAGCCCAGGCTGCCCCCTTGAGGGTGAATGACCTTGTACAGAGAGAGGCCCTGCCATCAGCAAGTTGCTAGATGACGGAGCGTAGCGTTCTAGACTATTCAGCCCCAGGAGAGCCCCAGCTGAGCCCAGGTGAGCCACCGGATGCCTGTGGTTATGGAGCAAGCCCTGGCAAGACCAATAGAGAAAACCCTCCACTGCACCTGGCCCAAGATGCTTACCTGTAGTATTGTGATCACATGAAAGCGCTGTTGTTTTAACTTAGGCTGGTGTGTTCCGCAGCAGTACACAGCTGCCACAGCGCCCTCCCACATGCCAGCCGCCCAATTCCTGCCTCTAACCTGCCAAGACGTGGGAGGCCAGGAGACCCACTGGTGCCCGTACAGACACACCCAGAAATGGCAACTGGCATGCCAGGACCAATGGAAGATGGGAGCTGGAGGTTAAGTCCATCTCCCTTCTTCCCCTCGGGGGGACTGTCTGAGGATGGGTTGGGTCACGTGGTCTCTCCACAGACGTGCTGCAGGACTGAACAGCTGCTTTCTCGTGAAGCCACGAGCAACTTGGTGACACGCCTCCTTATGTTTGCCTTCCCTCTTCCCATTTCTCTTATCTTCAGTTCTGCGTCCCCCATGTCTCAGGAAAGTCTTAGCATTTAACCTTGGCTCTGTTTTCTAGGGATTCTGGGCAGAGACAATTCCCAGTGTGGCCCTAGAGAGCAGATCCTCAGGATGGATTTGGGAGTTGAATCACCTCCTGGTCTGAAAGTGCTGGGCCCCCCGTTGCTCGTGGGAACAACCCTGACGTGCCCTGACGTGCGGTGGCCACGCTAATACTTTCACAGCACTGTGGGGAGGTGCGAGTCAAGGTACCAGGATATGTCAGTAGTTCCCAAACCGCTGCGTGCTATAATCATGTGGGGGAGCTTTCAAACCCATGCTTGGGCCCCACCACTTACTTATTAAATCAAACTGTCTCTAGGTGGAAGCCGGGCGTTGAGAATTTCTGAAATTTATCAGGTGATTCTTGTATGCACCAAAATTTGGGAACCCTTAGACTATGCATGGGCTTCCCAGGTGGCACTAGTGAAGAACCTGCCTGTCCAAGGAGGTAGACATGGTTTGATTCCTGGGTCAGGAAGATCCCCTGGGCATGGCAACCCACTCCAGTATTCTTGCCTGGAGAACCCCATGGACAGAGGAGCCTGGCGGACTGCAGTCCATAGAGTCAGACAGAGTCAGACATGACTAAAGGACGCAGCACATGGTCTGTGCATGGAGCGTGGCTCTCAGCTGGTGAAATGGGATAATTACAATGGTAAGGATTGAAGTAGGTGCTGGCTGCTTTTGATGGCATTGCAACACTTGACTTAAAAAAATGTTTGGGATGCTTTACTGCCAACTTAGAGCACGCTGGCAAAGCCAGGGGCCTCTGTGGCCACCTGTAACTCTCACCTCCGGCATCCATGGTGCAAACCATGCTGAAAATCAGCCCTGAGATCTGATCGTGGTAGAGGCAGAGTTGCGAAGGACACTGAGTGGATAACCTGATATTCCCTGCAGCTAATCCGTGGCTCTAAAAGTGACAGAGTGGGACCCTGAGATTGGGATGGAGACAGTGACTGGAAGCACCTGGGAATCTTCAGCCCCCCAGTTTTCCTTAGTTCTCCGGGTCAGCAGAAGCAGGCCTCTCTCACCGAACAGAGGGGTTCCCTTTGCCTGGAGACAACGTAAAGTCTTCCCCTGAAGCCTCACAAGTTGGTCCATGGACTCTTCGAGGTCTCCCCCCTCCTCCTGACCTCATTCCAGGCCCTGGCTGCCTCCGGGTGGATTGCCAGGGGCAGGTCTCGGCAGAGCTAAGTGAGGACACACAGCCCTGCTTCAGGAGGGCATGTTCACACACCGTGTGGTCTGGGAGCTGGTGAACATCTGCTGGCAGAGCAGTGAGCGCACATGTGACCGTGAGTCTGCAGAGGCAGGACTGATGAGAGCCGACTGTAGCCGGACAAGGAGGACTGTAGCTGGGCAAGGAGGACTCAATCGACATGGATCACTCACCAGTGCCACGGGATTCAGGGTGCTGGCGGGAACGTGAATCCTGAGTTTGCTTGAAAGTTACACACAACGAGGGTCTACAGTAAAGGATAGAGCACATCGGCTGGGAGTGCTGTGTGAATGTGTAAGAGTTGTTGAGTGTATTTTGAATGTGTGAGTGTGAGCACATGTGCTTCTACTGAGAGGAGGCTTTATCCTTGCCTTCCTCCAGGTGGGCCAGGTGACAAAAACCAAAATTTCCCTCCATTCTTGTGCTTGGCGTTTTGACAGCTTTTGAGAGGCTTATATTCACAGTCTCTGAGAGAAGGGAAAAGGTCCCCCTAGACTGAGGACCGGGGTCTGTGAGCTGGTTCTTGCCTAGGACAGAGGTCTAACCACCAGACCCGGTGACCTGGCCTCGATCCTCATGGAGAATAAAGGCCTCCCAGAGGACAGAGCACCTCGGGGCGCGCTCACCTGGCCCTCTAGGTGCCCACAGAGCAGGAGCGGGGGTTGAGGAATCAGCCACGTGTTCATGTGAAGCACGCAGGGCCGAGCTCGACTCTGAGGAGGAACCGAGGGGTGCCCGTACCTGGCCTGCTGCAGCCGGAGCCCCACAGCCGCCCTCCCAGCCCCCGAGCTTGCTAAGGCCCTGCCTGGGAGGTTGCTGCAGGCTTGGGTTGCATGCTGGGGACTGGCCTCTTGGAGGGGCCGCCGCCCAGCTGCATAATCAAACATTAGGAGCCCAAATGAGAAATCACAGCTTAGAATTACATCCAGAGCCTCCACCAGCTTCTCAAGTCATAAATCAAAGTCAGTTCTCCGAGAACCACAGGTCATGGGGCCCTCTGGGCGCCTCACAACAGAGCGATTTCGGCGGCAGTCAGGATGCGAGCAATGGGTAGGAAGCCAGGCGACAACCCACAGGGCTCAAATCCTCCCTGTCCGGGGAGAGAGGGGGTCTGTGTCTCTAAAAGGGGAGGGGGAGAAGCCCAGAGCACTTGGTCCTGGCCTTTGCCAAAGCCCAGCCGCCTCTCCAGCTCTGTGCAGATGGAGGCCCATGGGGGACTCTCAGAGCTTTTACTGGACGCCTCTCTAGAGTGTCTAATTTTAATGAAGAAATCTTTCATCTGCCGTCCTGTTTCCAGGAGACAAGTTTGGAAGGAATTTTCACAAGTCACTGAGGCCCTTGGAAGAGTGTTTGCGGGTGGAAAATGTAAGGCAGTGAGGCTTGCACAGGGATGGTCTTGCTGGGGTGGGAGCAGAGAAGGCAGAGGAGGAAACAGAATGCTGAGAAAAAAATGCTCCAAGAGCCAAGAGGAGGAAGAAGGCAGAGGTGCAACCAAACGGCCAAAGTGTTGGACTGGAGATGTGTAAAGAGTCATTCAGCCAGAAAATACAAAGACCCTCCCGGGGGAAATCATGCAGCTCCAAGAAATGCTGGGGACCTGAGGATGCGTGGGAAGGGGTGGGTGAACAGAGAAAGGGTGGGAGGGAACGTCATCCACAATGGAAGGAGGCAGAGAGCCTCCATGTGTAAACATAACACCACAAACACACACATACCACGCCCCAGAAAAATTCTCAAATTCATCCCCTCTAGAGCTTTTTGAGTCAAAAGGGAAAAAACCAACCAAACAAAATAGCTGAACTGGAAAGTGGAGGGTATAGCAGGTCGGCTGGGTTTCATCTGTGAGTGTCGGGGAGGGGCCGAGACACAGCCATGCCCCTCTGGAGATGAGGCTGAAAGGTCTCCACTGCCTGTTCCGGCAGCAGCTCCCGCCCTGCATTTTGCATGGAGGAAACGGCTCCCCTTGCCTCCATCTCTCCATCCCACAGTGCCTCCCACCAGCTGCAGGACACGCTCACCCACCTCCCTATCCACACGGGACATGACGCCGTCTTGGTAGGAGGCCAAAGCAGACGCCAACATGTTTAGCACCACCTGGTCCTTCCCCAGGCCCATGGGGAAAGGGATGGGTGAGCCTGTGTGAATGCGCGCAGAGGAAATTTGGCAGATGAGGCTCTGGGATTTAAACATCAGCAAGAGCCAAGGGTGGGGAGGTGTAAGGAGACCGGGAGACAGAGCTCAGAGCCCTGGAAGTGAGAGCTGAGGGGGGTTAGCGGAGGTGGTTTTGTTGAGGCAAAGTGGCTCTCCTGGATCGCTAAATCACTGTTAAGTCTCCTTCAAGGCTGATGAGCACTGGGACCCGGAATTGGCATTGACATAGCAAGGCTTTTACAAGCCTGTGAATCTACTCTCAGTGGACACGAGAGTGTGTTTCCTTCAGCTGGTGGTGAACAAAGGAGCTGCTTCCTACCTCTTTCTGATTTACACTCCACACCAGCACCAAACAATGGGTGAGGAGGGAAGTGGCAGGCTAGCACGACTATAAAATATTTGGATGAAAGCATCAGTCTGATTTGCACACAAATAGCATTTTCAATGTGCTTCTGTTTACCTCATTTCTGCTAACGAGATACTACTTGTAGATGCAAAATTTCAAGGATGTTATCTTCAACCTGGAGAGAAAGAAACTGTAATTTGCAGCTTTTGCTAAGTGATAACCTTATTAAGTAATGGGATTCGCTGATTAACTGCTGCTAACAAAACATCCTTGCCAAAACTGTTAGTCTGAAACCGGCAACAGAGCTGCTGTCAGATCCACTTCTTCTTCACCTCCCAATCCCGGGGGATTTTAGAGAAATATTTAAATAGCCCTTGCCTCTCAATAGATTTTTTTATTGCTTCCACTAATAGGTTAACAATAAGTTACCAGCTACTCCTAGATGGATTTTTGAATCAACCTTGGTGAAGAGTTCAAGGAGAAAAGCAATTTTCCTTAAAAAATGATTTTTTTTAATGAAAGGGGTAATTGGAAGATGTGCAAGTTCATTGAGCACTAAAATGAATGGAAGTTCTTAGCCATCAGAAGGCAAGCTGTGTCCGCACTCAGCGTGATGGTACTTTACCTTCCTACAGTGGAGCAGTATCTCTCTCACTATGTGAATCACAGTGATTCACATAGTGTATAGGAAATTCTCTTTTCTGGTAACTTGTCTGAGAAAAATCAACTCCATTCTGTTCTTAAAGAATAACTTTCCCTGTCGATCTTTAAGGAGAGACCCTGACATAGGTGGTCATCTTGGTCCCAGCTAATTAAACTCTCTTCTCTACAGGGCCCCATGGGTTTCCCGCCAGCTCAGGACTCTCAAGATCTTGACAGGAGAATCTAGGCACACATGGCCTTACTATGACCAAGCCACAGGCTTAGGGCGGCTGGAGTGGTCAGGGTGAGGGTGGGAACATGGACCTTGGCTAGTCTAACACCCTTGGGGTCTAGAAAGTTGAAGTCATTTCCCCAACATCCGCAGCTGGTCAGTGGGAAAGTCAAAACTAAAACCCAGGCTGGGGTGGCTTCTGGTCCAATCTACTGATGAAATAAAATCCATCTTTTATGGCAAGACAAAGATTTAAATAAAAATTTTCTCTGCCTGCTTGGGTCTCCTTCTCCTTTAGGTATGTTTGTGCATCTGCATTACCCAGACCTCCTTAGGGGATGACATTCCTTCTTCATTTCGTAAAGGGCTGTGATGACCCACTGCCTGCTTTGTATGTGCAGTTCTGGATTGTGTAATCTGTCAGAATGTCATTGGACGCATAACCTTTTGTCTCAAAAACTTACTGCCTTGACTTCTAATGGACAGACCGGTCTTCAGAGCTTCCTGGATTATAATACTCAGGTTGGCTTGGATAAAAATTTTCCATTTCTTCCTTAGATTGACTACTGATTAATTTTTTTCTTTGACAATGTCTTCTGGCCCTTAAAAAACAGAGAATGAGGCAGGGGGCGTGCATGCATGTAGACGCATTCAGAGGTTTACATGCTGACACGCCAGCTTCAGACCTAACCATGGACACCTGCTACACTGATCCTGACCTACAGTGATGTCTGCACACCATGTACCTGCTGAAATCCCAGGCAAGACACGTCCCTCCATTGTGAAGTTCCCTCCTTCCTTTCCAGGTCTGCAAGTGTTCAGCTGGTCAAGTCTATGTTCAGATTTGACAGAAAAGCATATAGCATTTATTTCAGGATTTCTTCTCCACACAGACAGCTTATAATTAGGATACTACAGTTGGTACAACATAAGAAAAAAACTAGTCATGGAAGGTGGGTTTTCAGAGCTTTCGTCTAACAATTGGGGAAGAGCAGGCTCGGGGAAGGGATCCTTAGGACCTGGGTGCCTGGGTTTTCTTGGGGTGGCTCAGGGGCTCATGGACATGTGAGAAAGGCCACCTAACTTGGTCCTGGACTGGAGGAGAGAGGGGAGAGATGAGTTTGAAAATGGTTGTGTTCGAGGCAGGGCAAATAGTAAGGTTAATATTTTCAGAGGCTATTAAGTTTTAAGCAAACCCATGGCAGATAGTGAGAGGCTTTGGAGGTTTGCACCCCAACCCTTCCCAAGAGCTGTCCCCAAACCTTTCTTGCTGGCTTTATCCAGCCCAGAGAACATGAGAGGATCCCCCATCCTGGATTGTTTTATTGAGAACCATGTTGCCCTTGTCAAGGATTATTGCAAAGTGCCAGGGATGGGTGGGAGGCCTCTGGGCAGGGAACTGGCCACTCAGGGTGAGAGCTGGATCAAAAACCAGGAGGAGCCATGACCCCCAAACAGCTACAACCAATGGGAGTAAACAGCCTGGAACAAGGATTCCAGATTCAAAGGACGCTGTTTGAGGAGCTGTCCAACCATTGGAATTTTAATCTTCCCGACTGTCACAGGCAGCAGCCCTCTTGTCCCTGATTACTGACCTGGAAGAAGATCCTGGTCTAAGATGACCCCTGGGGGACCCTCACTTTGAGGCTCCGACCAGACCGAGTTTTCCTTCCCTGCCCAGGGGCTGCCCCTTTATAGCCATGAGCTGGAATTGGAAGGCCGGGGAGATATGCAGTGTACTCAGCAGACCCCCAGGCTCCCGTAACAAGTCCCTCTGCGAGGTTGTGGGGCTGGGCCGCAGGCAGCCGGTGGGAGCGGCTTCCCAGACAGCTGTGAATCAGGCCTTTGGGGTCTTGGCTGTCAATAGCCTTCATCTGAAAGACTTTTCCTTGTTTTCCACTTACAGGAACTAGTCCTAATGTAATAATAGTGAACATTAAAAAGTTGATCAGATAAAATATACAGAGGCTCATAGAAATTCCATTCTTTATTAAAAATACAGAAATACTTTTTACAGCATGAACAGAAAATACTGCATTGTCTTGGAATCTTAGGATTTAGAAATTTTATTGAACCATCCCAGGTCAATGATACACTGTGCTAGAAAAAACAAAAATACTGCATCAAAAATGGGGGAAAAAGCACCTGAAAATATTAAAATCATTAAGGCCAGTAGTGTTTATGTAATGAAACTGTATGTATCTATCATGTACCTACAGTGACCATTTAAGGGAATACATTAAAAACAGACCTCTAAATAATGAAAGAATTGTCAAAAGCAAAAAGTTACAGATAACCAAAAGGTTTTGAAAATTTTAAAGAACATTTTGACATGGTGTCCTACATATTTGTAGGATATATTTGTCTATTTGTTAATAGTCCATTTGCACTGTACACTGTAAGAAATAAGCACATCAACTCACTCCTAAATGCGGTTCATTGGAGCCTGCATATTACAAGTAAGAGAAAAACTATAAATATGTGCGGTAAAAAACCAGGTATGTTCATACACAGATAATGCATCTGTATGGACAATATGTGATGAAATTAAACTAGAGGATAAATAACTTTAATAAGCTCTACACTTTGAGGCACATGAGGAATAAAATTCATGTTCTTTCTAAGTTATGGACACAGCATCTTTTCTCCCCACATGTTTTTGTACCTTAGTGTAATGCTTATTGCATTTAACCCAGTTATCTTATGTTTGCATGCTTTGCAAACTGAATTACAGAACCAAATTGCCTATTACAATTTCCCATTATGTGACACAATTACATAGGAACACTTTGAGGTGAGAGGATTGTCCCAGTGTCAGGAAACACTGATTGCATCATGCTTGCAAAGAGCAAAAATTAAGGAGCCGCTCTTTCCCCAGGTGATAGAGTCTACTACTCTCTCTAATGTAAATACTGTTCCCCATTACAATGAGTTCTGTTCACTGATTTCTGGTCTGCAAATTTAGATCCATTAATATTTTAAAAATAAAAAAAGCCAGATCTTAAGACAACACCATTCCCTAATCGAAGCTCTGCATTCCTTGCATGCTTCTAAATAAAGCAGGGAGTTGAAGTAATGTTCCAGAATTAACTTCTGACCATAAGAAGTAAAAGCACAGTGGATTTTCAAGTAATGAGAGAGTATCTGCATCGCACACACCAGGCCCTTCTTGAACACTTGCCTCGGCACAAACAAATGCTGCAAAAACTTCCATCACCCAGCAAATGCTGGATGAACTTTGCCTCAAATTTTCAAACTCAATCACAAGCACTCACGTGAATATGCATGTAAATGTACCCTTTCACAATCTTTAATTAGAAGGGAGGAGAGACCATCTAGGTAGAGAAAAGGGATGGAGTCAATCCTGTTTCTCTCTTACTGAGACGAGGGGATGGCCTATTTGCACCTTCATTAAAAACAGAACTTCACCAGAGAAAGTGAGCAGGTGCAGTCAGTCTCCCAGGTGGAGAGAGCAGAGGGTCCCCCGTGTTGGCGTATTGAGGTCCAGACATAGAATAAGGAGATGGAAATGTGAAATTAACTAAGGCTGAGTTGAAAGAAAGAATCTGAATATAAACCCCTCAACTTACCAAAAGGCACAACATTTCAATCATCATCATTCAATCTCGAGAGCTTAGTACACATAGATTTCCACTTACTCAGAATTGCTCATTATTTACCTAGAGCCTTGTCAGATAATCACAATCTAGCATAGTAGTAAAACACAAAACTTTTAGCCTCCGATGTTCTGTGATGTTACAACAGACCTTAATAAAAAGTTTTCACTGTCAATGTGGAGAAAAATTTGCAACAGAATACAATTATGATGAAATGATTTTAATTCATCTATTTAGTTTTCATGTGTATAGAATAAAAAGTCAATTTATCTACAGATGTACTTTTAGTATAAAATCTTTGTATTCATAAAATTATTTTATGTATATACAGGAGAGAAATAATCTAATCAACCGGTAACTATAAAATGAAAATATACACTATATAAGACAACTGCTATTTCAAAAGATCTGGAAGATGAGATAAGACAAGCTCATTTCTTTAAAATCCTCATGTGATCCAAGATATAGCTGGAAGATGACAGCAAAAGTACTGTGACTTAGTAAACAGTGGAGAATGAAAGAAATCAAAGTTCTCCAAACTCTTTCACATTTGAGCACAGACACTTTTGGTTCCTGTGGAGGGAAACAAGCTTGATTTCTAGAAAGACCCTAAGCGGGTGTGACAGTGCTAGATAAAGGCCAGGGACAGAGCATCCTTGTTCCAGAATTTTGCTGCCTTTCTCCCTCCTTGAATCCACATTTTCCTTTGGGAAATATGTCGTCATCTTCCCCTACTGAGACACAAGCCCCTTAACACTGCAAACATCTCAGCAGACTTGTAAATGCCTAAAAACAACCCTTACCTTAGAAGTGCTTCTGATGTAGGTCATTGTGCCTCACCTCTGATCCTGGCCGCCCTCCTTATTTGAACGGAGACCCTGGCCTGGCTTTGGTTGCTGGGAGCTGCAGTCAGTGCTCACTGGGTCTGGACAAAGCTACATGTTCTATGAGGAATGGTAGGATGGCCTGAATTGCTCCTGGAGGGCAGAGTGACTCCATGCAGGCTACAGGAGCCAGCATGGCTGGGAGAAACAACTCATGCTTTTCAAGAGGTGTGTGTGTCCCATCACCTCCAGGTCACTTGGCTCTTGACCTTCGGGGCTGAAAGAGGAGGGACACCTGATGGGGTGGGCACTAGGGCCGATGCTGGAAGAAGGCTGAGGAGGCCTATGAGGGAGATGTCAGGGTGAATCACAGAATGAAGCCATTAACAGGGACAGGGCTCTTGTTCCCAAACTCAAGGACAGATTGAGAGGACAGGACCTTGAGGAGTGGAATGAACAGGTGGAGATTGGGCCGGAAGCACCACAGAGCCGAGGAATGTTGTAGGTGGCTAATGATGGGGTGGTGGGAGGCAGGCAAGGGTCAGGATGGCCCAGTTAGGTGGGGAAGAGGCTACTTGTTAATTCTTTATTTCCCTCTCCATCTCCTCTTTTTCCCCCAAGGCACTGGAGCTGATGGAATGGAAACACAGAGGCAGGAACAAAGTAAGAAATGGAAAGTAAAGATAATGAGAAAGGATAGCACAGTGATACTTCAGTGGCTTTGAGGATGAGCCATAGGACTGATGTTGAGGCTGAAACTCCAATACGTTGGCCATCTGATAGGAAGAACTGACTCATTGGAAAAGACCCTGATGCTGGGAAAGATTGAAGGCAGGAGGAGAAGGGGACGACAGAGGATGAGATGGTTGGATGGCATCAATGCCTCGATGGACATGAGTTTGAGCAAGCTCTGGGAGTTGGTAATGGACAGGGAAGCCTGGCGTGCTGCAGTCCATGGGGTCGCAAAGAATCAGACATGACTGAGTGACTGAACAACCACAAGGGGCCAGTGAGAGAAGAGAATGAGAAAACATCTAGACGAGGTCAGACAGGAGGAGAGGCAGAAGCTGGAAATCGTAAAACAGAACACGGAGGAGCCAACAGCCCCACTGACCTTTGTTGAAGTAATAGCTGTAAATGCCTGTGAAGGACATCTGGATCCCACTTCTTTTCCAGATGAGGAGATGGGGCATGAGGCAGCTTGGAGGGCTGGCTTCATCGCACTGCACCGTAATCTGCCTCCAGAGTGGTGAGAACCACTGGGAGAAGGCTCTCCCCCGGAGATGAGCTGTCCAGGTGTCCCCCAAGGCTTCTTCCTCCAAGTTCCCCTGCTATTTGGGGTTGTAGGACACTCACAATATCCTGAGCTTACAATGCCTAGAGATACAGGGGCGAACGACAAACGAGCTTTACAATGAACATGTTGAATGTTCATCCAGGTGATGTTGCTCGCCAAAGCAGTCTCTGCAGTACAGCTCCTTATACTGATATATTCAAGTTAACAATGAGTTGTGTCTGTTATTGTTCAGACCATCTGCATCCAGTAAGGAAACATGAGGAAAAGACAGACTGATGAGTATAGAGACACACTTTTTGACATCTCAAGTGGATCAGCTGCGCTGCTGTGCAGACATGACCCCAATGCCTTTGACATCAAAAAGAAAAAAGAATCCACCCTCCAGTGATGATAATGGGCTTTCCACTTTGAAAAGAATGTGTTCTAGCTTCTAAAGATGACCCCAAAAGAGATGCACTAGAAATATTCTAAGCAATGACAACATCCTTGGGACAGATGCTCAGGCTTTTGAGCTGATTTCTTTGAAAGTGAAACACTCCAAAATTTGGTGTGGTTGTGGAAAAAGAAAGTCAGTCACGTGGTTCTATAATCAATGCTCCTGTGTAACTATGTGGGAGAGAAAAAAGAAGCCCCTGATCTCTCCAAATCGGCTCTCAAGGGGTGAAGACGGGTGAAGAGTGAAAAGGGCAGGAGAAGGTGGTCTCCTACCCACCTCCTGCAGGGTGCGCCTTCCCAGCCGGGCCACCATCAAGAGATGACAGAGTGGCTTGTGGGGGGCTTGCTGGCTCTGCTGACCTGCCCTCTCCACGGTGAGCAAGGCACTGGGAGCACAGGGCTCAGGGGACATGCCCTCGGACTCCCGGGGACCCTGACTGTCCCTGGGTGACTAACCGGCCCACGGAAACCCTACTCAGAGCTGAGAGCCATCGTGGACTGAGAAGGAAAAGATGTCTTAATAGTAAAGCTGGAAAGAATCTATTGTTATTCTCTGATAGGCCAGTGAGAATGTGAGATCCTAAGATGAAAAGAGGAGTGAGGAGTCCACAGCTGGGGGGTTGACCTCCCTGAGCGTTTGGGGAACTAGAGGAAACGAAAGGCCTCAGCTCTTCTTTTGGCCTCCTCTCTTCAGCACTTCTCCTTTCAGTAAAGACATGGTGTCCAAAAAGGAAATCAGTGACTTTTTGAATAAAATACGGAAACTAGTCAAGCACTCCTTCCTTCAGCGGATGAATGTTAATGAGGTAACTTTTATACGGCAGGTGCCACAAGGCAAGGTGCTGGATGGTAGCTACTTTTTCCAAATACCAAGTTTTAAATATTTTCAGAGAATCTGTTCCATTATTCAGAATTTTATCTAAGCAAAGTACATAAACTACATGTTACTTTGGGATCTGATTTCTAAATCGTTGCTAGATAGTTCTCCTGAATAAGAATGCTCTAGAAAGCAAAAGCTCCCTTTTGCAGTCTCTCCTCATACCTTCCCCAATCCCCACCTCTTATCACACTAACTCACAAATACACAGTCGTCAGGGCATGCACACACACAAGCACGAAATCCACTTGGGCTTGGCGTCATAAACTCCATCACTCTTGCTTAAATTCACAACAGACCATGTTTACTTTTCTGTCATCAATTATAACTTGTTTTTGGCTAAACTAAAGCTTCTTTAGTTTATTATATCACCAGCGAGTACAATTAAGAGATAGGACCTCCAAGTCTTTTCCAGTTATTGAGGAACATGGACTTACAGATTTTTTTCATGCAATCTTTTATAACTCACATGCTTATATGACCACAGCCAGATTTACAACTACACTAAAGATTCTCCCAAGACACCCTTTTCTGTGTGTGTGAGGCCGCAAGAATTTCGATAGTTTTTCCTGACAGGCCTGATGAATCTGATGGCCATGACCTATCTGAGTCCCCCATTCATACACAGTGTCTACTCTTCTACGCTAATGTAGTGGGGCTGGGGCCTACTTGCCAATGTTAATTTGTATTATAGGTGTGGTTACTGCACGGACAAGCTCTGTTGAAAAGAGAAAGATTGCAGAGTTGGCTTCGTCTCAAACGTCTGTGTCTGATTCACAGACATCTGTGTCTCCCTGAGAAATAACGTTTTCACAACCAGAGCCGTCCAACAGAGAAATAAGCCACTTCCTATGGGACTCAACTCCCCCTAATGGGAAGTGGTCAGGCAGAGCTGTTTCTCAGGGGTGTAGGAAAGGCATTCCAGCACTGGAGGGGGAGGTGGGGCCCACCTGAGGTTTAAGGATGCTACATTTGTGGTGGAGGTAGCCTCCGGTCACATATGCTTACTGTAAAACGACACCCAGCGAGGGTCTACTGTTTCATAGAGAGCAAGGCTCACTTCATAGTGGAGAAGCAAGGCTTTGGTTATGTTCCAGAATCCAATAGGAGGCGTTTGTGTTGGCCTTTACAACAAAAATCTGATATGAGGAAACAGCACAAAGGCTCAGGTCCTGCGGTGGAGCTACAGAGCGGAGAACGGTGGGCTGGCAGCCCGGAGAAAGTCTGAGTGGTGCGTCTAGACCCTTCGGAGGGAAGATGCCCACACTGTCTGCTGTCATCACCTCCTCCTCTTCTGAGCAGCTCCTGGCTCTTGGATGCATCGCCACCCCTCTTGGGCCTCGTCTGCTGATGGAAGCCCGGTGGGGAAGGCGCAGCCCACACGAGGTGGACAGAAGACCACCTTCCACTGCCTTTTTCACTCTTTACTCTGTATTCACTCTGGGCACCGTGCACGGACCTGGAGGAAGGTGTCACTCTTTAGCTCTGCTTGCTGTGTTTCCTCCGGAGGAGATCAAGCTCATGGCTGAGAGGGAGGAGAATCCCAGGCTCTCTAGGTGGGACTTGAAGAGCACCGTTCTGCAGCCCTCTTCAGGAGCAGGGAGTGAAGAAAAGCACAACCTCCTCTAAAAAAAAAATGCCTTGCCCAGAACTGCTTCTAAGTGCGGGGAATTTCCTGCAGCCTGGGAGAGCCGGAGTGAGTGTTCTTCTCAAGTTCAGCGATTTGGTGAAGTCCGTGTGTGATAATACCACTGTAACCACAAAGGAATTCACCACAGGAAGTGTCCCAGCTGTTGCTTATTAGCATTAGAACAAATTACACAAAGCAAATTGTTAGCAGACATGTTTCCATAATATTTAACTGGTGGCAATAAATAAGAACGATTCTCTTTCAACTAAACGCTACATTTCCAAAAAATTCCAGCTTCCAATTGCCCGTGAAGGAATCGTCTTCGATTAGGATAAAGGTTGGAGGGAAGGGCACCCTGGAAGCGGGGGCTCCCAGCCCTCTTCCCGGGGCAGTGTGGCGGGGAGTCACGTGAGAGGAGCCACTGGGGTGACGTCACGAGCTGGGAGCGGGACTCTCTGCACCGCTAGATGGCTGACCATCTGCGGGGCTCAGCGCAGCCTTCTCCTGCCACTGGGGCTGCGGCATGCGGCAAGACTACAGCAGGACTGTGTTACTTCTTGGAGTGTGTTAGTGACTACAGATAAACCTCGCCCACAGACAGGCGTTCATCCCTCTCCCTGACCAAAAATCATCTCCTCCTTCCCCTTCTTCTGTCTTGTTATCTGAGGTGTAAGGGGGGAAAATGAGTCTCTCCTCCTCCTCTAAGCCCATCAGAGAAGAGCTGAAAAAGCACCGGTCAGAGCAAACATCACAACTCACCTTCTCACATGGATGGAAACCTGTCTGGTTCTTTAGAAAGAAAACAAAGTGTCTCCGCCTTTCAAGAACTTCTGACAATGACTAAATTTGAGTCCCTGGTCACTTCTGGGCATTTCCAATCATCTTCAGAGCTATAATAAAATTTTCCTTAAAACCATCTCAGAAAGTAATAAAAAAATAATTTTAATTAAAAAAGAGAAGTATTCCATACAGCACATAAATACAAAAATAGGTAATTGTAGCTGAAAGAGTTGGGCCTGTTAGAAGAGGTGTTCTCCGCTTTCTAAGTCACTTTTGGCTTCCTCTCCTGCTGTTTCCTCCTCACATACACCAACCTCAGCTCGGTCTTCCTTCCCAGTGTATTTTACTATCCTCTTTGTTTCTCTTGAGGAGCGTCCCATTCCTTTCTCCTGCTGTAAAGGAAAACAGCAGATAGCCCTGCTGACGACAGATGACGGGAGTGCGTGGAGCCGTGGCGGGCACCGCACCAGGCGCTCAGGATGCCCATTGCCCGCCTAGTGGGCCCGCTGGCGAGGCCTGTCCTCTCAAGTCATGGGGAGCAGAGCCTGGGCTGGCTGGGCGGGCCCAGTCAGCGCCTGACAGCGGGCAGGTCTAGAATCCCAGCGCCGGCCCCCAGCTGCCTCCAGGGTGCACCCTGCTGCCTGGGGTGGGTCCTACCTCAGTGCTACGAAACTGGGAAGGCATTAGAAACAAAGCAAATGCAAGAGCTGATACATTCCCAGCCACTTTCAAAGGCTCTTCCCACTGCGCTGCCAGGAAGTACGCATGTGCCTGCGTGCGTGCACGCGCGTACCCACAGACACATACACACATGAAATGCACATCTTTCACCTAAAATCTTCACAAAAGGAATAATGTGCTTTATAAAATATTTTAAATGCCTTAGGCAATAAAATTGTCTAAGATTTTTTTTTAAGTGTTTAACAGACAAGTATAATTGGAAATGTTTCGAACATGAACGCACACGCCCGCGCGCACACACACTCTAATTTGAAATTATGCAAAACTCTATCATTATTCACCACAACCTGAAGCGAAGCTACTGCCATGGAATAACAAGTACCACATCTGTACAAGTGCAAGGCCTCCCCCCAAATAAGCTCCCATTCAGATTAGAGTGATACACATGGCCTGACTCGGTAAGGTCCATGTAGAGGAGATGGCCCGGCATGTTTTACATTTGCTAAGCTATTTATCTGCCTGGTTTGACAAGATTTTTGAAAAGGGTGAAAATTAATTATAATTGCAGGATTGGCGACAATAATTTGGCCGGCTAATTGCATTTCAGTGTAAAAACAGGCAAGGAAGAATTTCCTCCCTGGGTTATTCTCTGATGTGGCAGCATTCATTTTAAGAGTAATGAGATTTTTAAAAAGTCAAACCTTAAATATCATGGCTGCAGCAATCTGTCCTGCTTAAAGTTTAAAGCAAAATAAGACAGCACCTCTGTGAGAACAGATCCACATGAACATGGACCCAGTTTTCTCCTCAAGATGGGAAAATCTCTCTCCCCTGAAAACTCCAAGTATCTCCTCGATATTTTCTGAGGATGATTTTCACTTGGTGGCACCAATGTTGGTATTTTTGTGCCAAGGGAAGCACTAGCAAGAATGGTAGAAAGTTTTGAAAGTCTCTGTATGAGGTACAGGGCTTCCCAGGTGACTCAGTAGTAAAGAACCTGGCTGCCAGTGCAGGAGATTCGGGTTCGATCCCTGGGTTGGGAAGATCCCCTGGAGAAGGAAATGATAACCTATTCCAGTATTCTTGCCTGGGAATTCCCATGGACAGAGGAGCCTGGCAGGCTACAGTCCATGGAGTCATAAAAGAGCTGGACATGACTTAGCGACTAAGCAACAACAGCGTACGGGGCATACGTTGATGGAAGAGGCACCGCAAGTCTCAGAGGGCTTGGAGTGAGGAACATGGGTTGTTGTGGAATTTTTCTGGATCTCACTGCTTTCATACTGGCTGTTCTGAATATATACACTCCCCATGGTTTTCTGAGGGAGACTATTTAATTCCAGACCAGCTGTGAGCACGTCACAATGAGCAAACTTAGAGGAACAGAGTCAATTTATTGCTTCAAAATCTTGAAGACACTGTCCCAAGGCCTGATTCAGGATAGTTTAGTCAGCAGCCGGAACTGACAGACATTCAACTCTTCCATAGCCTGATAACTCAAGCTCAGTTTCGTGGGCAGTTTTAGGACATTCTCCTCTGTCCTGTACGTTCTCCTTTGTCCCTTCTCTGTCACACTTCAAGTCAGCCACTGTTTGTCTAAAAAGGATTCTGCTCTGATGTGCTTTCTCAAATATCACTCATTAAAATGGGTCTAAGAGCATGGCATGGGAGGCTTCTTAGGGATTTTATCCATGTGATTTTTCAGACAAGAATACTGCAGTGGGTTGCCATTTCCTTCTCTAGAGGATCTTCCGACCCAGGGATCGAACCTGCATCTCCTGCATTGGCAGGTGGGTTCTTTGCCACTGAGCCACCAGGGAAGTCCTAACAGAGGGGTGAGAGGCTCCTGCTCACCAGTGAGACACCTGTCCAGGCTGTGTCCTGAGGATGGTGTGCCCTTTCTGCTCTGCATTGGGCCAAGGGAGGTCTGGAGTTATCGTTGATCCTCCCCCTCCCAGGGAACACAAAGTCTAGCATTCATCTCCTCACGTCCAACAATATGGATTTTTTTTCTTTTTTCTTTTTTACAGAAGAGGATATGCCCATGGCAAAGGTGAATTCATTTTGAAGATATGTCCCCTATTCAGTGAGAGAGGAAGTAAAAAGGAGACAGGAAAAGAGAGAAAGGAAAAGATAAGAAGAATGGAGATGCGGCTGCCCTTCTGCCTAGTAAATTGTGGGTTCATTGCCCTTCCCTGGACACAGCTGCAAAGGGGTAGAAATCAATTTTTTTCTATTATTCCAGAGTGAGAAAGGAAAACCGATTTGTAAATTGAATTAAACCCAATAATAGCATGTCTGTGTACATGCTATTATTATTAAAATTAGCCACAGATACAGCTATATAATCCCACAGTGTGACTAGAAATCAACACCTTCTGATTTCAAAGCTTAGTTGAGGCATCTTTTTTCTTTTTGAAAGAAACGCTGTGGTTAAATGTTACTAAGAGTCTCTGGCGCGCCAATACATCGACACCTCAGTAAGGACTCTGGAAGGGAAGGGACTCCAAAGCCCCATCTGGGAAGAACGTGCTTCCAAATTTTTGCCTTTGCTGCTTGTGCATCTCAGGCAGTCGATAATGACTGGTTATGAACAAGAACCTTCTAGAAGACGGTTTCTTCCCACATTGCAATCTGTGGTCCTGACTGTGGAATAAATTCTCTGTGTCTGTGTAGGCTAGATCTTGTTCCCAGAAACCCTAATTCATCCACTGGATACTGAGTATCAGGCTGCTGCAGTGAGGGTCCTGAAATTACATTGGCAGTCTGCCCCCTAGTGGGACAACACAGTACTTCAGATAACTAGGTATTGATAGAAAAGATTCTTTTTCTTCTTCTCTTTCAGAGAGCAAAAGAATTCAAGTTTTCCGGATAGTGCAAGGTGAGGCATTTATCCTCAGAAGACAGCTTCCAGAGCTGAATCAAGCAAGGTTCACAATGATAGGTCTCCAGGTCAGAGTTAAAGATGGGGGGCTGCTGTGGTGGGCATCCCCACAGAGCCTGCAGGGACAAAGGTTCTTCCCACATGCTTGGAAATCTCCGAGGTCCTCCTTGGGTGATAGCCTTCGGTTCCCCAAACTCTCATTATAGAAACAGGACCTACCCTAAGAGGAACCAACCAACTAGGAATGTTAAAAATAATGGGCATTTTTTTTGTTAATTTTTTGGCAAATCATTAAAACAAAGGGACCTTTCAAAAGGGCCATGTTGAATTTTTTAAAAGGTCAAGACCTACAAATTTTATTAAAAAAAAAAAAAAGACCAAGTCTTTGTGACAGTTCTTTTTCAGAAGGGAGTCCTTGTGATGGTGGTGATGTTGGTAAGGCAGATGGTCTGGAGATTCTGCTGTCTGGACTTTGCTTGTATCTTTTAAACACCTTCAGAACTTGTCTTTCTTCAGTTGATCAATATGGTAGCAGAGTTTCAGCGCAGGCCCCAGCTTCAGGCCCAAGTATTTCATGATCATGTCACTCTTCAGCAATAAGAGGGCATTGCCATCAATCTCCTGGTGGAACAGGATGAGAAAAGAGAAAACCCAGGAGGTGGTCAAAGTAATCAAATAGTGGCCACGGTTAAGAGTATGGTCAGGAAATAAGGTAAGGGAATATGGATTTACTTAGATGTATATTCTCCTAGTCCCATGGCAGTATCTTGAAGAAATAAATGAAAGCCCACAAATGCTATGTGCTCCTCATCCTACATTCTCCCTGGGGTCATTTGATACACTGGATCTTTCATATTACTGCTCTCTCCTGATAGAAGGAATCTAACCTAATCCCAGCCATATTCCCAATACCATGCATATGTTTACCACTTTACCCAATCTAGGGCTGAAGAAGCAAGAAAGCTTCAGTGGACTGAATGTGTCCTCCCCACCTGCTCCCCAAATCCATATGTTGAAATCCTAACCCTCAAGCAATGGTGTTTGGAGGTGTGAGTTTGAGAAGTACATAGGCCATGAGGGTGGAGCCTTCTTGAATGGGATTAGTGTCCTCGTGAAATGAGAAGACAGCAGTCCAAAACCTGAAAGGGGGCTCTCACTGAAAGCCGAACTTGATGGCAACCCGACCTGGGACTTCCAGCCTCCAGAACTGAGAAATGAATGGCCATTGTTCATAAGCCACTCAGTCTATGGTACTTTGTTACAGCAGCCTGGACTGACTAAGACAAAGTATCATCTCATGAGACCCTGAAACTAGTGGTTCCCTTCCCATTCCAGGTGCTGGTATAAGGGCCTGACTTCCATTCATCATCCTAATCGCTGGTTTCTTTTTTTGGTAAGCCCACCAGCTTTCAGCTGGTTATCAAATTGCTAATGACAGTCTAAAAGGGATTTCAGGTGCTTTTTGACCCTATCAATAATACTAGGTGGCACACAACTAAAGAATGCACCTGCTTCATCCAAGGGTTTAGCACAAACACATACTAAGGGGAAGCCAATCCTTTGAGGTCCTGAAATTGCTCCCATTCATCTCTGAAAATGGTAACCCATCCAGATTGCATGTTGAATTTACAAACTTAGTACGGCTGGGCTTCCTCCTTTATCTATAGTGCTACTTTCAGAACACTAGAGAGAAAGGGTGGAGATTTTAGGTGCTCAGCTGGGAAGAAGAGGCACAGCACAGGACTCACATAACTTCAAGTGTTATCAGCCCCTTCTGTTCCTCTAACCAACCAGCCATTCAGCCAGAGAAGCACCTACTCTGTGTCACTCACACCACATGTCCTTGGTAGCATGGCAAAGCTCATCTGTGAACCCTCCCAGGGGCCTCATGGCCTAATGTTCTCTCTTTACCCACTGCCTAGACTTCTGCTGACTCCTGTCATGCTGGAAAGGAACCAGAGTCCTCCCTCAGATCTGTCTAAACATCATCCCTCTGTGGTCCTTGCTCTCAACGCCCCACTGTTAGCTGATGTCAAATATATCCCTAATAAAATATAAGTGTTGGGTTAGATGACGATCCTCTCCAGGTCTGAGTGTATGATTTTTGTGATCTTCATTTCAAATAAAAGAGGAGAAAAAAAAAAAATGGTAAGGCTGGTAGAATGCTTCCTCTCCTTCACATGAGAGGTCTACGTCCTAGTCCCTGGAAGCTGTGAATATGGTAGGTTAACTGGCAAAGGGTAATTAAGGCTGCAGATGGAATTAAGCTACTTAACCAGCTACATTTAAAACAGGAAGAATGTCCTGGATTATCAGGGAGGGAGGGAGACAATGCAATCACACAGTCCTCAGAAGTGGAGGAAGAAATCAGAAGAAAGAACCAAAGAGCTGGCAGCTTGAGAAGGACTTAGCTTGGTATTGTTGGCTCCAAGGATGAAGACGGGGAGGTAGGAGCCAAGAATGAAGGTGGATCTCGATGCTGAAAAGGCAAGGAAATGAATTCTCCCTAAAGCTTCCAGAAAGATGTCAGCCCCACCAACACCATGGTCTTCTCTTAGAGAGACCCCTGTCAGACTTCTGACCCACTGAATTGCAAGATTATAAATTTCTGTGGTTTTAAGTTACTACATTTGTGGTAACTGGTTATGGCAACAATTGTAACCATGACACAGTAGGCTTGGCAGATAAAATACTAATTATTACCACTGAAAAAAATTTACCATCTTTATATATTTTAGAATCTCCGATACAAATACCTGCTAACCAAAGGCCATCTTCAAGCCAGGCATCGTGCTACACGCTTTATGTGCATTTTTTCATTTAATCCTCAAAGCAGCTTAAGAATAGGCACTGTTAGTTTGCTGGCACGTTGTAGGTGTGTTACCAATGTTTGCTGAATGCACAAATAGACGGCCGAGAAAACAGGACTCCTGACAAAGGCCAAGTGAGGGCACAGGTGGGACAAACGTGCCTTCAGAGTAAGACTAAGTGGCTGTTCTGCTCTGAGAAACCTGTGGTCCCCTCTGGCCTCCCTCGAGTGGCACCCCCAGGGTGTAGTGCAGACGCTCCCCACCCCACAGCTCCCGGACCCCACCCCCAAGGCCCCCACGGTGCATACATGCTTCCGGAAGAGCTCCACATGGGGCCCCAGGGCCTGCGGGTCTGCGTCCTTCAGGAACCAGACCACATCCTCCACCGACCAGCTGGAAGGGTTCCTGCTCCTCGGCTGCCGGGCATCCTGCCTGTCTGGAGGAAGGTTTGAGGCTGGAGGGGAGAACACAGAGAGAGAGGCCGTTAGACTGCGGCCTTTGGGCTCGATGCCTACCTGCTGCCGCCTGCCCCCTTGCCTGGCCCTTGAGTCCAAGGTGGCCTGAGTGATCTCCTGTGACAGAATGAGGCCCCCAGAGGCAGCCCCCACCCCCACATCTATACAGAGGAGAGCACTAGAAGAGGGATTTCCTCCAGCAGGGGAAACGCTGACCCATGTTAGACTTCAGAGACCCCTCCTGGTCACTTCTGTCTCCGTGGACCCCGAGCCTCCCATGACCCAGGCCTTGGTGGCTAGAGAATGCTCCCTATGATAGGCTTCTGGAGTGCTGTGATGCCAAAGTGACATCAGGTCCTATGTGACTTCACTGGCATCACCCTGAGATGACATGGTAGGATGGAGGGCACATTTCGGTGCTTGTCCTGGGTCTCTACTGCCATGGTCTTGGAAGCCCTGTCTGTGAGAGGTCTGTACCCTGCGCCCACGCTGAGCACCTCCCCAGCCCTCGGTTCTGCTGAAGCGCTCACTCCAACCTCCCCACTAGACGGGGTTCCTGGACAACAGGAGCCTGGTCCTGTGCCTGGTCCATGCTGGTCAGGGACATGAGTTGCATTGTGGCATAAATGCTTTTCCCCCAGGGCAGATTAAAAGGTGCAGGATCAGTGAAGGAGGAAGAGAATAGGGAGTCAGTATTTAGGCAATATTTGGGGGTGGTGGTTTTTTTTTGGCATGTCCCAAACTAATCCATCCTCTTTCCCTAGAAGCAGCATCTCCTCTTCATGCTTCTGAAACCTCAGTGATCTCTCCTGTCTTTTATTTGCTCCTCGAATTTAATTATTCTGAAGCTCTTAAAAGGATGCCTCTCACAAGGATCTCCTCTCTTCCATCCCTGCTGATTATAGCACGAGATTCATCCAGCCTGGCATTTCACATGATGTACTCTGCATATAAGTTAAATAAGCAGGGTGACAATAAACAACCTTGACGTAGTCGTTTCCCAATTTTGAACCAGTTTGTTGTTACATGTCCGGTTCTAACTGCTACTTCTTGACCTGCATACAGGTTTCTCAGGAGGCAGGTAAGGTGGTCTGATATTCCCATCTTTTTAAGAATTCTCCACAGTTTGCTGTGATCCACACAGTCAAAGGCTTTAGTTTAATCAATGAAGCAGATGTTTTTCTGAAATTCTCTTGCTTTTTCTATGATCCAATGGATGTTGGCAATTTGATCTCTGCCCTTTTGAAATCCAGCTTGTACATCAGGAAATTCTTGGTTCATGTACTGTTGAAGCCTAGCTTGAAGGATATGGAGCACAAGCTTGCTAGCATGTGAGATGAGTGCAAAATTGTGCAGTAGTTTGAACATTTTTGGCATTGCCCTTCTTTGAGATTGGAAAGAAAACTGACCTTTCCCAGTCCTGTGGCCACTGTTGAATTTTCCAAATTTGCTGGCATATTGAGTTCAGCACTTTAACAGCATCATCTTTTAGAATTTGAAATAACTCAGCTAGAATTCCATCAACTCCACTAGCTTTGTTTGTAGTAATGCTTTCTAAGGCCCACTTGACTTCGAATTCCAGGATGTCTGGCTCTAGATGAGTGATCAGACCATTGTGATTGTCTGGGTCATGAAGATCTTTTTTGTATAGTTCTTCTGTGTATTCTTGCCATCTCTTCTTTAGGTGTTTATCCTCCCTCCTTTCCAAAGAAGTTCTACTAGTCATCAAAGCCCAGGTAGACCCCTTCACAGGCAGCGTTTCCGTGTCCTGCCATCTGGATGTCACCTTCCTCTACTTTTAACCCCCAAATCTTTGTTTGTTCTTCTCTTAAAGATGCTCTCCACATTCTGCTGAGTATTACCATTATGCATGTGCTTGCCTGTAACCTCCAGCTATCTTTTAAATTCTTGAGGATGATCTTTTTCATCTTCCCCCTAGTCATCCACAGACACCTAATGAGCATCTCTTCTGTACCAGGTCTTACCATTATGCATGTGCTTGCTTGTAACCTCCAGTTATCTTTTAAATTCTTGAGGATGATCTTTTTCATCTTCCCCCTAGTCATCCATAGACACCTAATGAGCATCTCTTCTGTACCAGGTCCTAGGCTAAGAGTTTGGTGAAAAATGTAATCCTCTCATAGTATGCATGCATGCTGAGTCACTTCAGTCGTGTCCAACTCTTTGCAACCCCATGGATGGTAGCCAGCCAAACTTCTCCATCCACAGGATTCTCCAGGCAAGAATACTAGAGTGGGTTGCCATGCCCTCCTCCAGAGGATCTTCTCAACCTAGGGATCAAATCAATGTCTGTTACATCTCCTGCATTGGCAGGCAGGTTCTTTACCACTAGCGCCACCTGGGAAGCCCAGAATCCTCTCATTACAGGGTTTATAATCGTTGACTCCTCCATGGCTCCAAGCAAATATATTTGTAATATGGGTTCAATGAATATAAAACAAATCAATACACTTCACAAAAACAGTATTAGTAATTTACACAAAAGCTTTGTGTGTGTAATCCTTAATCTTATTTTCAGGCTCTGAACAATGAAGCAGCTTCCCTACAGAGTAATTCTAAGTTCGTAGTTGAGAAGACTTCTTTTCCATTTATGTTCTTTAATCTCAGGGTGCAGCAGTTTTCTGCTGTCTCTTTTTTCCTCCTCTTTTCAATGTGCTTGAGAAAGGCACAGCTCTGCATTGGTGCTGAGAAAAGTACATTATCACATTTCCGTGTCTATCCTCAATACAATGGTTTGGTTGAGAATTGGATTTTCTTTGAGATTTTCCCTGCCTTTCCCTTGCTAGACCTGAAAGGGTCCCCTTAGGTGATCTGGCATAAGGTGGGGGGTGCATTTTGCCAGGAAACTGTTAATGCACCCCAGGGCTGTCTGAATGCGGATGCATGCTTATTAGAGATGATTTCATTGCATTTAAGGACATCTGCACTCAACAAGGGGAGGAGGAACCACGGAAATCGCATTTGCCTTTGGAGCCTGCCCCATCGGAGTGTCGGCAGTAATCAGGGTGATAATAGATGCTCTGATTACAAAGGCGGGAAGCCTTCAGTGCCAAGAATGATTTTTAGAGTGATCAGAGCAGAGGTCAAATCTAATTTCCCATGTTTGACAGGAAGGGAAAACACCAGACCGACTCACAACACCATCCATGGGAGCCTAAGGTGCTCTGAGCAAGGCCAGGGAAAGGCTCTCTCCGTGAGCCACAGCCATGGGGTTGAGCAAGGGGTCTGGCTTGTCTTTAGGGTGAGGCTCTCCAGGCGATGAGTGTGGAGGGAAAGTGGCTCTGCTCCTGGCACCTGGGTCCTAGCTGTGGGCATTTTCATGTTTCCTCTCTGAGGGGCCTTAGAGTCACGCAAGACGGAGAGTAGCAGGAAGCTGTCATACCTAGAGACCAGCTCGGGATCCAAAGCGAACTAGCTCTAGGAGGGAGAGAGGGAGCTTTCCAGCCTCTGCCATGCTCACACAAAGATAATAACCACACAGTCCCTCCAGCTGCTGTCAGGCTGTCAGGAAGACACATGGGTCTGGGCTGACACAGCCAGTCTAGGCAGATGTGACTGCACAGTGGTCAGACATGATGGATACAAAAAAATTCTTGTTCCTAAAAGAACAGAGTGTGCAAAGCACTCGCTGATTGCCTTTGTGAAAGGGGAGCATTCTCTAGTTGGAGAATTTGGTGCGCGGTCGGGTCTGTCCCCTGGGTGCTGCTGGAGACATGTGTGAGTGAAACCCAGCTGTGAATGGATATAGGATGGTGGCTATTTCTAATGCTGAATTCACACCTACCAGGAATGGAATGACTATGAATCCATCTAAAGTAATCCCGGACACCTTCACGGCCCGGTCCGCCTGTGGCTGCCTGTGTGACGCTCTGTCTCACACAAGCCCACAAGCACACGCATAATTTCCTTTTGCTCACTCTTAATCCAGAGGACACTTTTTAGCTCATGATAGAGTCCAATGAAAGAAGAGAAGGATCAATGAGCCAGGAATCAGAGGCCCCTCCACCCACCACTGTGCGAGTGTCTCTGTGCTTCTCTGCTGGGAAATGAGGAGTTGGGAAGGATCGCCAAGGTCCCCTCAAACCACAGCCTGTCCTGGGCAACATGAAGGCCCTACCTTCTCACACCTCTGAAGCCTTATCAGCATGTCGGTGTGCAAAGCACAGTGAATGAGAGTCAGTGGCCAGGTTTCCAACTCTTTCCTGGACCTGATCATCTTATTCTTTGTGGGCTTCAGGTTCTCCATCCTGTTTCCCAAGAGTATGGTAAGAATCATGTGATTCTGTGGCTTTGGGCTGGAGCCTGATGACAAGCATCCTGAAGGGAAGCCCATCGGCTTCCAAAAGGGGCCCCTCAGTTTTGTTTGTTAACCGTCTGTCTCTCTGCAATTGGAGACCGTCCGAGAACAGGGCCCATGTCTGTCTTGCTCACAGCTCCACCCTCAGACCTTAGACAAGCATATTGTGCCCCATGAGTGCGTGCTGGCCAGGATTGCCCAACATCCCTCTGAGTCTTAGTTGCCTCCACAGTCAAATACCTACCACACTGTGAGGATTAAATGGGATAATGTGAAGCATTAAGCAGGAAGAATTAGTCAACGGTAGCTGCTAGTCTCATTGTTACACATCATTCCATAGTGGCCAGTACAGTCATATTCCTGAGTTCTGTGGCCACCATCTCACGTCCCTGTTCAGAAATGTCTGATTTCCACAGAGTAAAGGAAGCCCAATCTGCTTGATTTGAACCCCAAATTTCCCAGCATGAATTCTGTCCGTGTCCCTGCACAAACTCTTCTCATCCCTCAGAATGAATAAGTCCTACTATACCTTCATTCACTTTACCCCCTGCCCCACATAGAGTGCCGTTCCTATTCTTCTTTTTCTGGTTGAATCATTCTCTATGCACCACCCAAGGCCATACCCTATAGATCAAACTTGAACCCATGGAAAGCATGTAAATGGTAAGGTAAGAACAATGTTGAAGTCACTTCAATTCTGAAGCTTAGACACACTTGCAGTTGGGAATTCTACAGCATCTCCTGTTATCCAAAACCTCTTTATATTACTAGTTCTTAGTGATTATATCTTGGATGAGAGACACAGGTGAGCTCTCAGATTTTCACCTGAGTATCAGCAAAAAACAGGAAAATATGTCCTGTGAATACATCCCTTGAGTCCATGGGCAGAGACAATATATCAAGACAGTAGTAGGCCAGGGTAAGTATTCACGTGAGGGAAAGGACTGAGAAGTCTGTCACATCATTGATACCTACCTTCTCACACAGTCTCATACCAGTTTCTGATTTCTGCAGGTTTAAACCATTAAGGTTAGCACCATGGAGGAAAATCCATTTCTAGGTCCCTTCCAGTTTTATGACTTGGGTCAAACCCTCCTAAAGAAATATGATTTCTTAATACCGACTGCTTTCACTTGGGATGCAATTTCAGAGCAATACCAAGCACTTCTTTGGGCAGAGGGAAAACTTAATAGCCCTCCAGAGGGTCTGCGGCGGCACCTGAGCTGGCTGCTAGGTGACAAATGGGTAAGGAGGCCAGGAGTTTCTCTCCTATTTTAATCTACTGCCATTCAGTTTAGCATGGTTTACCTCTATGGTTTCCACATGTGTTTAGTTGCACAAGCGCTATTCAAGCTACACAAATGAAGAACCCCACTTCGCAAATGTGACGAGGCCCTGGTTAAAGAGGGTGGTGTTGGAGTCCTGTCTGCTCCCATCCCCTCCAGCCTTCTGCTAGAACCTCAGAGGGACCCATTGAAGCTCACTGAGCATGTGAAAATCCCAGGCATAGTTTTGAAAGCCAGCTTTGGAGCCAGCTGAAGTCAAATCCTGGCTCAATGCTTGTCTGACCTTCTGTTGATCTTCACATGCTTTGTCTGTAAATTGAATCTAATAATGCCTACAATAATAATATACACCTGATATAATAATAGGGCTTCCCTGGTGGCTCATTTATAACTCATAAAAGTCATAAATACTGTGTGGAGAGTGTCTGGCCCATAGTAGGTGCTCAATACATAGCTATTTAGGCTATGCCTCAGACAGGCTGCTTTCCTGGGGCTTCAGAGGATTCGAATTGGAGTGAAAGACCTCATGAAGCTGAGAGCTTGGCTCCTGCTATGAGATGGAAGGGAGGAAGTACGAGAGATGAGGAGGCAAAGCGCCACAGGAGGAAACAGGCAGCAGGAAGGAACATTTCTAATCAGCAGCGGCCGAAAACTGCTAGTTACCGACTCAATCCACCTGCTAGATGCATGGGGCACGGAGGCCACAGGGGACAGCAGAGCCACAAGACGGACGATCCTGGGTCTCTGAATTGTGATACACACACCAACTAGAAACACTTCCATTGTAGCTGAGCCACTGTACATTTTGGATTCTACTTATTCCTACAGTTTAGCCTACTCTCATACACCATTGTCTTTGCTTGAGGTCAAAGGTTGAAGTCAGCTGCCTTCAAGAACAACAAAAATCCACAAAGGGGGTTGTGGAAACGTCTAATTTCCCTGTGTTCCCACATTCAAACAGCCACAGTCCTCAGTCTCTCTGTACTCGGTGGTCTCAGGGCAAGGGCAGAAGAGGTCAGGTCATGGGGAAGCCAGCCCACGCGTTACATTACCACATCTGTTTCCTTCAAGAGAGGTCCCGTTCCTCTTGGGGCTGGAGCCAGGAGGCCGCAGCCCAGGTGCCGAGGGGCCTCCGGAGGACATGGGGCTGGTGCGGGGACCACCGACTGTGGTGGCTGAGCCACCCCCAAGGTGGCCGTCTCCAGAGTTCTGCCGCTTGCAGTACAGCGAAGAGGAGGTGGGCAGGGAGCTCCTGTGGCTAAAGGTGGGGGAGGAGGGGTCCAGGCCGTAGCGGTTCATGCTCGCAGGGTTCACCAGGCACTTCTCGGTGCTCACTGTTTTTGCTAGGCAAGAAGGCAGAGCAGAGAAGCAGAGGTTAGAGAGCAGTCAAGAGGCCACCGGGCTCTGGGTCTTGGAGAATCTTTCCCCAGCAGCACGGGTGCCACTGTGTGTGGGAACGACAGAGGAGAAGGAATGGACCCCGAGGCATACACCCCAGTAGCTCAGCTCTCAGCAGAATGACACCTGCTCACCAACAAAGCAGACTTTAGCAGGGATTAGGACATGCGACCCTTCGTGTCCCAAGGAAAATGGGATCATCTTGGTTATTGATGACGTGTAAATAAAATTCAAACAAAAGTCTTTCTCCCTCTATGGCTCTGCTCCTCCAGGAGTCTCTGCCAGCTTGTTGGAATCTCCCAGTTCCCTCTTCTTTCACCCATTAACCACTGCCTTCCTCACCTGGCCCAAGATTCCTGGGAGATATCAAGCCAGAGTCACGGTGTCCCAGAGTCAGGAGAAACAACTTTGGCCTGCGTTCTGGTACAGCTGTGACGGTGCTTCCTCCCCACACCTTCAGTCCCAGTACCCATGAGGGCACTAATCTCCCACTAAGGTGAACAAACTAGGGACATAAATGATGATCTGGATGGCCCCATGGTCCTCCCCAAACCCTGCAGATAAGAGAGAAAGAGCCCATCTAAGGTACAGAGAGTAGAGGGCCTGAAGAGCCTGCCAACCTCCTCCTCAGCTCTCTCACCCAAGTAGATAAGGACTTTCTACACTTTTAAAGCTCATTCTTACAGCCTGTTGAACTCTATCTGTGAGCTATTCAAATGGTGTGGGTGTTTTGTTTTGTGTGGAAAGACAAGACCTAGAGGAATTACAGGGATAGAAAGAGGAAGAAACTATTCCAGCAATTCCTTTTCTTCTTGACCCTAGACAAGATCATATCTATAACCCCATCAATAACCATCCAAATACTACACATGATAAAAACAGATACGGACATCCCCAAAGTGACTAGAATAAGAAAAACCAACGGATCCCCCAAGGTTGGCAATAAGTAAGCACATCTGGGGCTACGAGATCCAGATGTCTTCTTCAGTAAACCAGTATGGATTACTCCCACAATACAGGTATTAAAACATAAAGACTTGATTTAATTAGGGCAACTAGCAGGTCTTCTCACATATGGGGACGCATATGGAGCTTGCCTAGAAATAAAAACCACTGCATATGGAATACAGCTAAAGCAGTGCAGTGCCTAGAGCAAATTTATATCTGTTAATATTTATATTTAAAAAGAAAAATATTAAATTAATAACCTAATCTTCCTCAATAAAATACTGGGGTAGAGGAGGACAAACCAAACCTAAAACAAGCACAAGGAAGAAAATAATAAAGACTGAAGCAGAAATTAATTAGAGGACAGAAAAATAGAGAAAATCAATGAAACCAAAGCCTGACTCTTTGAAAAGATCAACAAAATTGACAAACTTTTTTAGCTAGGTTGACAAAAAAAAAAAAAGAGAGAGAGAGAGAAGACTCAAATTACTAGATTCAGAAATGAAAGAGATGACATTAACACCAATCTCAAAGAAATAAAATGGATTATTAAAAATATTACAAATAATTATTGCCAATAACTAGGTAAATTAGAAGAAATGGACAAACTGACAGAAAGAAATAGACAATCTGAATCGACCTAAAGCAAGTAAAGAGATCAAATAGTAATCAAAAAACAAAGGAACCCCAGACTTAAATGGCTTCAGAAATTAATTCTACAAAGCATCTAAAGAAAAATTAAAATCAGTTCTTCACAAAGTCTTGCAAAAAATAAAAATGGAGTGCTATGGACTGAATTGTGTCCCCCTCAAATATTCATATGTTGAAGCTCTAGCATCCCCAGGCAACTATACTTGGAGAGAGGGGCCATAATGAGATAACTGAGGTTAATTAAGGTCTTAAGGGTAGGACGTCAACCCAATAGGACTGATTAAAAAGAAAGTACTGATAAGAGGAAGAGACATGAGTGTGTCTCCCTCTTCATATACATGCACAAAGAGGCAATGTGAGGACACAGAGAAAGTGGCTGCCCACTAGCCAGGAAGAGTGGTATCACTAGAAACTAACCCTGATGACACCTGGATCTCAGACTTCTAACATCCAGAACCATGAGAAAATAAAGTCAAAGCTACCGAGTATGAGGTTTCTATTATGGAAGCCGGGCAGACTAATATAAGGAGGGAATATTTCCCAACTCATTCTATGAGAACACCAATACCCTGATACCAAAACTAGACAAAGACATCACAGGAAAACTAGAGATCAAAGTCTTATTAATATGGATACAAAAATTCTCAACAATATACTAGCAAAACAAATCCATAACATACAGAATAACTTATACATCATGGTCAAGTAGGATTTGTTTCAGGGATGCAGGGTTGGTTGAACATCTGAAAATCAATTAATGTAATACAAGACATCATCCATTACTGTAATACATGACGATGTCCAGTAATGTAATATACAACACTGATAGAATGAAAACCAAAGATCATATGATTATCTCAATAGATGCATAAAAAGCATTTGACAAAATCCAACACTTTTTCATGAGAAAAACACTCAACACACTAGGAATGAAAGGGAACTTCCTTCAACTGAAAAAAGGGGCATTCCACAAAATGCCCTACACTTAACATTATAGTTAATGGTGAGAGACGGGACACTTTTTCTCCTAAAATCAGGAACAACACAAAAATGTCTCTATTCTTGCTACTTCTATTAAACACTGAGTTAGAGGTTCCAGCCAAGGCAAATAGGTAAGGAAAAGAAAAGGCATCTAATTTGGGAAGGAAAAATTAAAACTATCTGTTTATGTAGAAAATTCTAAGGAATCCAATAAAACACTATTGAAATTAAGAGACGAATTCAGCAAAGTTACAGGATACAAAATATGTAAACATCAATTGTACTTTAAGCTATGGTTTTTCCAGTAGTCATGTACAGATGTGAGAGATGGACCATAAAGAAAGCTGAGTGCTGAAGAATTGATGCTTTTGAATTGTGGTGCTGGAGAAGACTCTTGAGAGTCCCTTTTACTGCAAGGAGATCCAACTAGTCAATCCTAAAGGAAATCAACCCTAAATATTCATTGGAAGGACTGATGCTGAAATTCCACTACTTTGGCCACCAGATGCGAAGAGCTGACTCATTAGAAAAGACCCTGATGCTGAGAAAGATTGAAGGCAAAAGGAGTAGGGGGGTGGCAGAGGATGAGACGGTTAGATAGCATCACTGACTCAATGGACATGAATTTGAGGAAACTCCAGAAGATAGTGGAGGGCAGAAGAGCCTGCAATGCTGCAGTCCATGGGGTTGCAGAGTCAGACACAACAGCACACACACAGAGAGAAAACTGGGACGCTCACACACTGCTGGTGGGAATGTAAAATGGTACAACCGCTTTGGAAACATCCTGGCTCTTTCTCAAACGGTTAAAAATAAGTTCACCATATGACCCAGCAATTCTATTCCTAGGTATATATATTTCCAAGAGAAATGAAATTTCCACACAAAAACTTATACATGAAGGTTTACAGAAGCACTATTCATAAGAGCCAAATGTGGAAACAACCCAAATAACTATCAGCTGATGAATAGATAAACAAAACATGGCATATCCATACAGCAGAATATTATGCAGGCATAAAAGGGATGAAGTATTGATCCATGCTACACTGTGAATGAAGCTTGAAATATTATGCTAAATAAAGAAACCAAGCCACAGAAGATCACATATTCAATGATTTCATTTGTATGAAATGTCCAGGATGGGCAAATCTATAGAAACAAAAAAGTAGATTAGTGGTTGCTTAGGACCTGGGGATTGCAGGGGCGGGGTGGGGCTGGGGGTCCTAGCTAAGGGGTGTTCTGTGTTTGAGGTGTGGAAAATGTTCTGCAACTGAGGTGAGAGCTGCACAAATCTGTGACTATACTAAAGCTGTTGAGTTTAAATGGGTGAATTGTATGATATATGAATGATACCTCAATACAGCTATTTTTAAAAACTTATTGCAGAGGCCTCAGTGTTTGGCTGAGCACTCTCACATTCTTGAGAGTGCTATGCAGTCAAGTCTGACACTGCTGGGCCACTAGCACACAGGGACGTGAGAAGCAAAGGGTAGGCACGCGTGCCCTCTGCTCACGTTTTGTGGCTAATGCAGTCCTGCAAGAGGTCTGCAGGAACCTGGAACTCCGCACCTCTGCCTGGATGGCCTCCATTTCATCATCCCTCCTGGTCAGAAGACATCAGCAGGAAGGAGCTGGCTATGAAGCTATGTACTAGGCTGCTTCCTGAATGGAGTGCTGAAGAGGAAGATAAACATTTTTGAGAACCTACTAATATGGCCAGCACATTCCTAGCCAGTCAGCAGCAAGGCTGCCATTCCATTCCCTTTATTGGAAAGTATTCCTCATCTGGGATACTAATCCTTTCTGTGTCCCCAGTGGCAGGTGCTTTGATGTATGTGAGGAAGCTACTCATAGTGTCTGGCATGGTGCTTGGCATATAGAAGGTGCTCAATAAATATTTATTAAGTAGACATTTGGGCACAAAGGCTGCTATTACAGAGAAGATGCATTAAAATTCAGATTATAAAGAACTAAATATGAATTCTTCATGCAGATGCGTGACAAACAATGAAAAACTCTAAAACATTTATTCTGTTTGTTAAATATTTCAAATCCAAATTAAATATGCCTATGGAAGTCTAACAATCTACAGTAGTAAATGCAGATAATTCACCAGTCTGCACTATGGCTGAAAAATACAGATGCAGATGGAATATTGTTCTCCTATGACAACGTGTGGAGATGCGGAACAAGGGAATGTGGACTGTATTGGTTTAAAAACTGCTGACAACCATGGGTGAGATCAAAGGTAATAAAAGTCAGCTTCTGGGCTATAATCCAAATGAAGTCATCATAAAGTAAAACTGACTTGAGAGAGCGTCAAACAATAGCCCTCTACCTGCAAAGGCTGTGCCAGTGACTCTGAAGGCGGTCAGGTGGACAGCCGTGGAGACGGATCACTAAGCCTCAGACACGGTCCTGCACAGCCTGCAGCTCCCGGGAAGCCCGGGAGAGAGCAGCACGGTCAGGCGCACACACCAGGGTGCAATGCAGAATTGAAGAGATGCATCTGCTCCAGCCCATTAAAACAGCCTTTCCTCACCTTTACAGATAGGGGTGCTGACACTTACATCACACCGGAGGGTAGAAATAACGGATCCAGTGAAGGCCACCTTTCAACCACAGGACTGAAAAGGACCCCACTGAACACCTTGCCCAACATTTCCTCAAGTGTTAAAATGCATCCCACTGGCCCACCAGGGGCTGATTCTTGGTGGTACTTAGGTGTATTCGTTTCCTAAGGCTGCAGAAATTACTACAAATCTTGTTACTTCGAACAACAGAAATCTATTCTCTCCTAGTTCTGGAGGCTACAAGTCTGAAATCAAGGTGTTTGCAGGGTCATGCTCTCCGAAGGCTCTAGAAAAAGATCCTTTTTTGCCTCTACCTGCTTCTGGTGACAGCCAGCGATCCATGGTGTTCCCTGGCTGCAGACACAGCACTCCAACCTCTGCCTCTCTTGTCACATGGCATTGTCCCTCTGCGTCTGAATCTGTGTCCAAATTTCTTATAAGGACACCAGTCACTGGATTGGCACCCATCATCCAGTGTGACCTCATCACAACTGGATTACTGCAAAGACCCTATTTCCAAAGAAAGTCCCTTTCACAAGTATCTGCAGTTAGGACTTGAACATGTTTCTTTTTGGAAGACGCAAAAACTGGTGAATGTTATCTTTTTATGGTCATGTATTTTACTGTACAGCAATAAAATATAATTAAGCCATCAAAATATGTTTCCACTGATAAGGCAGCACTGCTTGAGATGACTAAAAGCTAAGGTTAAAAGAAACGAATCCACTTAAAGGAATATCTTGAGTAAATACTTCTATAGGTTTCCTCAAACAAAGCAAAAATTGCAAAGGTGGTAAATTAACGGAGGAATGCCTTGAGCTCACTCCAAATTCTCTCTTCAGGCAGGGGTGGTGTTTGAACAGGAAAACAAAGTAAATAGCTGAGCCTCTTATTTAAAAGCTTGCCCAAAGAGATTTTACAGTCTCCTCACAGTTAGGTCATTATGCCACAAACTTCACTGCCTAAAACTTTTTCCTTATATCTAACCCCAGTTCCTATTGCTTCAGTTAAAAAGATGACTGCTGGATACATACAGTTTATACTCTTAAAACCATTAAGCCATCCATCATACAGGGAAGATGAATTACAGGTAAGCAGAACTTCTAGTAGTTTAAGAATTTAATGAAGGGTGGCTCATGAACTGTTTGTTACAAAATGACTATTTGAAAAAGAAGAAGGACCAAACCTATCCTTGGAGACAGAACTACACTTTTCAAGCAGTTTTTCGGATGACTGGGGAGTGAACACCAGATGGGGCCAGCAGACCTGGGATTGTCTGGCGAGAGTACTTTGTGAAGATCCGGTTCTCGCACACAGACTCATGGCAAACCAGAGGGCTGACAGATTAACACATTCCTGGTCCTTTTCTCCCAGATGAGATGAGAGAGAAAATTCCTTCTCATCTGAAATGATTTGTCTTCTCACCCTGGCAGCTCTCATTAAACAGGAGGCAACAACCCAGCCTCTAGCTAAAGCTGTTTCATCGCTGTGGACACCCGCACAGTAGGGTGAACAAGAGGCACTTAATGTACTTCTCTTCTATAAGCCCTGCCTCTATCCAGGACACCAAGGATGCCACTTGTAAATCATTAAGCCTTTCCTCCCGAAAAAGGACTGATCTGCTTTTGTACGATCACAAGAGTGTGCTTAACTAGAAAGGCACAGGCACAAATGGCTCTCACAGAAGCCTGCCACATTTTCAGGATTTGGTGTCTTGGGAACTTTCAAGAGACTGGTGTGCCTTTTTCGCCTTGGCTCATCTGTGGACTACGGTTTCTCCCAGCTGCTACATAAAAAGTCTGCCTGTTAGCCTGAAGAATCCTCTGCACACTCCATGTGTGCTCAGTCGCTCAGTGGTGTCTGACTATTTGCGACTCCATAGACCCATAGACTGTAGCCCTGAGACCAAACTATGGTGGGGGTAATGAAGATAAGAAAGATTTCTGCTTTATTGACTACGCCAAAGCCTTTGATTGTGTCGATCACAACAAACTGGAAAATTCCTAAAGAGATGGGAATACCAGACCACCTTACCTGACTCCTGAGAAAACTGTATGCAGGACAAGAACCAACAGTTAGAACCGGACATGGAACAACAGACTGGTTCCAAATCAGGGAAAGAGTACATCAGGGACCCTGCTTATTTAACTTATATGCAGAGTACATCACGCAAAACGCCAGGCTGGATGAAGCACAAGCTTGAATCAAGATTGCTGGGAGAAATATCAATAACCTCAGATATGCAGATGACACCACACTTATGGCAGAAATCAAAGAATTGAAGAGCCTCTTGATGAAAGTGAAAGAGGAGAGTAAAAAAGTTGGCTTAAAGCTCAACATTCAGAAAACTAAGATCATGGCATCCGGTCCCATCACTTCAGGGCGAATAGATGGGGAAACAGTGGAAACAGTGACAGACTTTATTTTTTTGGGCTCCAAAATCACTGCAGATGGTGACTGCAGCCATGAAATTAAAAGACGCTTACTCCTTGGAAGGAAAGTTATGACCAACCTAGACAACATATTGAAAAGCAGAAACATTATTTTGCCAACAAAGGTCTGTCTAGTCAAAGCTAAAGCTTTTCCAGTAGTCATATATGGATGTGAGAGTTGGACTATAAAGAAAGATGAGTGCCAAAGAATTGATGCTTTTGAACTGTGGTGTTGGAGAAGACTCTTGAGAGTCCCTTGGACTGCAAGGAGATCCAACCAGTCCATCCTAAAGGAAATCAGCCCTGAATATTCATTGGATGGACTGAAGCTGAAGCTGGAACTCCAATACTTTGGCCACCTGATGCGAAGAAGTGACTCATTGAAAAAGACTGATGCTGGGAAGGATTGAAGGCAGGAGGAGATGGGGATGACAGAGGATAAGATGGTTGAACAGCATCACCAACTTGATGGACACGAGTTTGAGCAAGCTCGGGGAGTTGGTAATGGACAGGGAAGCCTGGTGAGCTGCAGTCCATGGGGTCGCAAAGAGTCGGACATGCTTGAGCGACTGAACTGAACTGAGACTGTAGCCCGCCAGGCTACTCTGTGCATGGAATTCTCCAGGGAAGAATACTGGAGTGGATTGCCATTTCCTCCTCCAGGGGATCTTCCCGACCTAGGGATTAAACCCATGTCTGCTGCATTGGCAGGCGGATTCTTTACCACTGAGTCACCTTGGAAGCCCAAAGAATATTCCAGAAGAGTTCAAACCCACTCAGCCTCAAAGGATACCCCTTTGCTCCTGAATCTGCACCAGGTCTAAGCCTCCTCATTCAGGGAACACAGTTCTAGGGTCTGAGGAGTGGTGACTCCTCCCTCTGCACCCCTGCGGAGGCTGGGGCGGGGTCGGGGGGCGGGGAATGCCCCTGCATCCTCAGCTTCCCAGACACCCAGCACGGCCCAGCCTGCTGAATTTCTGGGTCAACTGAGTGCGTGGAATGTGGAGAACCTCTGAGGAGAAGCAAGAAGAGGCAGAGGGACAGGAGGGAGAAAGCCAAGAGCCAGGAGAGAAAGTCCAAGAGCAGCGGTAGTGGCCAGGGAGTTCCTTTAGGGGGTGCTGGCCCATTTTCACGTAGGACACAAGACCCAACTGCTCACAGGTAAGTGAGTTTGGACTATTTAATTTATTTAAAGTATTTTCATGGCACTTTACTTGGATTCTCTAACCAAACAAAGCCATGAAAAGTGGCGACACCACGATCTGCAAAATTATTTTCAAATAGTATCTCTACAAGCAATAATAACCCTACATCCCAGTCTCAGACCCTGTTCTTCCCAGCACTAAATAGTTCTCTCTCTCCCCAGCCCCTCTCTATCTCTTTCTCTCTCTCTCTCTCTCTCTCTCTCTCTCTCTCACACACTCACCCTCCATTCCCCATCTTATTTCCCCACATTAGTCACAACTTTCCAGCTGAAGGAACAGCTGCACAGAGTGAACCCTTTCTTCAGTCATCTCTGCTCCTGGCAGATTGATTGCCAGCAGGTCTGCCCAGCCCAGCCGGCCACACAACTCTGCCCAGGCTGGCAGGAAGGTCAGACCACGGGATCAGTGTCCAGTGAACGCCTTGGCTCTGCTGCTTAATGAGATGGCAGCACCACGGATCCCTAGCCCTGAACCCCAGATTAGAAGAGGAAGTAATACAGTCGGCCTGATTTCACCGCCTCTTGATGAACGGTGTGGTAACTATCCCCCTCTGCTTAACCAGATGCCACCACCTAAGGAGCACAGCCAGCAAGCTCTGAAAAGCAGAGAAAGAGACCTGCAAGGAGAGAAGCAGAAAGAGGAAAGGGGGCAGGTCCCGGTAGGGCTGCCCGCCCCGGCTCAGACACCTGGCTTCCTACCTTGAGCGGCTGCGTCTCTCCACCAGGTGCCTCACACACGCAGGCGCCCGGCACGTGCTCAGTGCTGTTGGAGCCGCGGGGGACCTCTGAGGGACTGCGTGGTGTCAGCAACCCCCAGATTTCCTCTCTGCCTTCCTGCCGCCCTTCGCTGAGGTTCTCACGGAGGTCTGCAGGTTTCCTTCTCTTCAGCTCGGTCCCGCCCCTTGTTCTTGCTCAGATAAGCTCACCGCGTTTTCCCTCAGGGCCCTCTGCGGCCTCTTGTCCCAGCCTCCCTGGTTCAAAGGGCACTGGGCTGCACCACCTATGAGGCTTGGCCTTTCATTCGCCTCAATTAAATTTTCCATTAACTTGGTCTCTAGCCAGTATAGATTTTCCCTTCAAGCTTGTCTCTAAGTTCAGATCGCTCAGCCCTCAGAATCCACCTTATGACTCCCCTCAGGTCCATTCAAGTACATTTATACTTTTCCTCCCTAATGAGATGTACAGAAAGCAACCGTAATTTTAATGCCTGACACCTGAACTTCCTTAGTCCTTTCTAGTGTTGCTGGTTTGCCTGAGACTTTGTTCTTTATGATTTAAGATCTCCTCTCGTGGAAATTTTGCCCAAAGGCAGTTTTGCCCAACGTCGGCTGCTTTAGAACAGTGAATGCCTTTTGAGTCTGCAGAGGAGAGCAGGTTCCCTCTCTGTAGTCTTTTCTTTGCAGCTTTGCCAAAGCCTCCACCCGGAGGCTTATAGGAATTTCCAGGAGGAAGGGAGGGCTCTGGAGAGTGGGGGACCTTCTGCCATCAAGCTCTGTTTCTTCAACAACTTCTGGGTCTTTCATAGGAAACTGGGGAAACTTAGAGTGACCCTTAATCAGGAAAATGCTGGAGTCCCTGGAATAGAGGACACCATGCAAATTCCGGTTCCAAATGGACATCCTGACTTTTAGGAAAGCGTTCCAGTATTTCTCAAGTGGGCGAAGCAGGCTGCCATGTTGTGAGCATCTCTGTGGACGGGCCTATGTGGCAAGGAATCAATGGCTCGTGGGAAGCGGAATCCTGCCCACAACCACATGAATGAGCTAGGGAGTGGGTCCTTCCTTAGCCAAGCTCTGAGGTGCTTGCCATCTTGCGAGAGACCCACAGCTGGGGAACACGGTCAAGCTGCACCTGAATTCCCGATCACAGAAACTGTAAGATGATATATGTTATTTTAAGCCACTAAATTTTAGGGTAATTTGTCACACAGCAATATATAAATAATACAAGTGGGAAAGGAATAATACATTCCTCTTAACTCTGCATATCTAGGTTAGAAGTTACAATTATTAATTCAATAGCAGTTAGGATGTATATGCTATAGAATATCTAATTCTCTGTCAGGGAGTTTATTGGATTCTTTTTTTTTCTCCCATAATCAAAGGGTTTGCTACTTATGTCTGAGACCCAGAAATGACCCACTAAAAGTCTGTGGAGTTTATCTTAGAAGATTACTGGTTTCCAAAGTTGCTTCAATTCCTCTTGACAAGGTTTAGCATTTTATTCCTAGTTCTAATACATGGTCAGTAGATACTAGTGTGGATAACCTGCAGCTATTACCTTAGAACCCACCACAGAGGGTACAGGTCCAGAGGAGCAGCCCAAAAGATAGTCTCCAGTTACAGCTCCTGTGGGCCCTGGAGATTTGGGGATGGCCACATCTCACATACTCTTACATCACAGGCAGGAGCCTCTTTGGACAGGCCTGCCAGAGTCACAGAAGGCCTTCTGCAGCTGACCCAGATGTCCCCAGCATGATCTCCAGTTTAAGAGTGGCTCATGGGGAGCTAATGGGTAGGGGTGTCACCTGAAGGATGGTTAGCTTCATGGAACAAAGGAAAAGATTTCCAGTAGATTTTGTTATTTGAAGAGAGGCATGGGGCTGGGGTAGGGGTATCTTTTGGATAATTCCTGAGGCTAGCCTTATGGGAAGAAAGAGTCTACACCACCTCTTTTTTGACAGCCTCTTTTTCTCCTCCTTACTCCCTCTTAGCAAGAGCTCTCCCAAACAGGAGAAAGCCTATTAGGGATTTACAACCATCATCATTCTGCTCCTCAAGTCTTGGGTGTCTTTAATCCACAACATGACTTTATTTGTGACCTTGAAAGAGGAGCATTATCTTCATTTCTTTTTGTTTCACTTTAACATTAAAATATTACCAAATTGGTCAACATGATTCAATACTGGGTTATTTATCTCATATTGGAAGTACCTTGAGTGACTTCCTTGGTGGTCCAGTGATTAAGACTCTGTGCTACCAATGCAGGGGGCTGGGGTCCATCCCTGGTCAGGGAACTAGATTCTACATGGCGTAACTAAGAGTTCGCCCGCTGCATCTAAAGATCCCACAGGCCAAAACTAAAAGAGACTGCATGCCTCAACAAAGATCGAAGATCCCGTGTGTCGCAACTAAGACCTGGTGCAGCCAAGTAAATAAGTAAAATACCTTGGAAGGTTCCAACAACTTAATTGGAACATTCATTCATTCATTTAACCAATAATTATTGAATCTTTGTGCTTCCTCAATATCTGTAGGATTTGAAAGAGAACCTAAGCCTTATAATGCAAAAGAATTCAATAAATTGCTGAACATTGTAAAAATCTATTTCAGATTCTACAAAACCCAGTGTTTTACTTAGAGGTTACATTTTTCCCTTTTAGCTCAGTGTTTTAAAAAGTACAGACACCCAGCAACCCCACTCCTGGGCATACACACTGAGGAAACCAGATCTGAAAGAGACACGTGTATCCCAATGTTCATCACAGCACTGTTTATAATAGCCAGGACATGGAAGCAACCATTCGTCCAAGCAGACGAATGGATAAGGAAGCTGTGGTACATATACACCATGGAATATTACTCAGCCATTAAAAAGAATTCATTTGAATCAGTTCTAATGAGATGGATGAAACTGGAGCCCATTATACAGAGTGAAGTAAGCCAGAAAAATAAAGACCAATACAGTATACTAACGCATATATATGGAATTTAAAAAGATGGTAACGATAACCCTATATGCAAAACAGAAAAAGAGACACAGATGTACAGAACAGACTTTTAGACTCTGTGGGAGAAGGCGAGGGTGGGATGTTCTGAGAGAACAGCATTGAAACGAGTATACTATCAAGGGTGAAACAGATCACCAGCCCAGGTTGGATGCATGAGACAAGTGCTCAGGGCTGGTGCACTGGGAAGACCCAGAGGGATGGGACGGAGAGGGAGGCGGGAGGGGGGATCGGGATGGGGAACACATGTAAATCCATGGCTGATTCATGTCAATGTATGGCAAAAACCACTACAATATTGTAAAGTAATTAGCCTCCAACTAATAAAAATAAATTAAAAAAATAAATAAAAAGTACAGACAGTATACTTTCATGAATGATATCATTGAAAATAGAATAAATAGCTTTTCCTAAATGGACTCATACAGGCATACAAGCAGAATTAAGATCAGGAATTCTACTCTGGCAATCGCTCCCTCTCCCATACTCTAAGAGCTCTGGCTGGGCTTCTCCTGGACCTATCTGTCTAAAAATACAGGAAGGACTTTGTATTTACTGCAGAACTTGTGGACATTCTTTTTTTTTTCCTGTGGCATATGGCACTTCCTTGACCAGAGATTGAATCTATGCCCCTTGCATTGGAAGTACAGAGTCTTAACCACAGGCCTGCCAAAGAAGTCCTGGACATTCTCCTTTTCACGTGTCCATCAAAACTCTCTCAAAGATTCTTTAAAACTGAGCTTGGCACTGATACTCTTCTCTCCTTCCAAATGACCCCAATTTCAACACATGACTTGAAAATCAAATCGCTCATTGTGCTCACATGGCCTGTGGCTATAACAGGATGAACACAGCTCTGAAATATTCTGATCATTGGCCTGCACATGCCTTCCTTCATTTCTCTTTTTTTAACCCCATCACTTCTTATATTATTTAAAATACTGGGTCAAACCATGCCTGGGGCTTCCCAGGTGGCTCAGTGGTAAAGAATCCACTTGCCAATGCAGGAGATGCAAGAGACACTGGTTTGATCCCTGGGTCTGGAAGATCCTCTGTAGTAGGAAATGGCAACCCACTCCAGTATTCCTGACTGGGAAATCCCATGGACAGAGGAGCCTGGTGGGCTACAGTCCAAGGGGTCACAAAGAGTTGGACACGACTGAGTGACTGAGCAAGCAAACCATGCCTAGTATTGGGGGAGCAGGCCACTTTGTGTGTATTCTGTAGGGATGAGGAAGTTCTCCTGGTGTCTGGGATGATAGGTTTTGCCTGTCCTGTGGATGTCATCCAGCAACGATGCAACTAGGGCACGAGAATAAGGATAAGACACTTGCAGCCAAGATATTAACCCAGAAAGAGAAAGGATAACTGATCAACCGAGAGTTCAGATTCTGCCTAGATTTTGCTAAGTGGGCATTGGTGTTTGTTTTGTTCATTTACATCTTTGCTAGAAGAAGAGACACAAGGGTACCACAAGCCACTTGTGAACATCCACTTTGTGTGGTCACACTTCTGAGACAGGAAACAGGACATATACCCCACTCAGGGGGTGTTGGGTAATGGGGCCCTATCAATAGGCTTGGGAGGAAAAGCAAAGTGCCAGGGAGGAGATCTAGGTTCAGTTTCCACCTCGCTGCTCCCTTTCCGGTTGGCTTTGAACAAATGGCCTCAGCTCTGCAGGCATCACAAGTAGAGGGAACTCAGAAAACATTTGCTGTCTGACCATATGGATGTTTCTATATTATGGAACTCATGCCACTTGGTACCGCTCTATTGCCTTTTAGAAATAAACAACCTTTTGGAAAGAGATATTCTCCGGATAGTCATTCTTTTGAAGAGCTATTACATTAGACAAATTTGTAGTTCAACAAGGAAGCAGATTTGATTTCTAGATGCTGGGTATGCAGAAGGTACTGTGCATGTCTGTTACTCCAAGAGTTTTCTGGTGCCTGTCTCCAAGACCACCAGCCAAGGAAGAAAACAAAAAGAGTCAAGAATCAAGGCCTTCCTCATTTCCCACCCTCACCATTTGTGTATCAAAAAGGCTCCTCAACAAAAAGTAAACAATTTGTTCCCATCAAGTCAAACCTTCAGAAGGCAGGAAACCAATCACTAAATGAGATCTCGCAAAAGACTTCAGCTATCACATTTGTGGTTTCCAAAGAAGATCTCCCCAACGCTTGGTGAGCACAGTTCGTTCTGTTATGTCACACTGAATTGGAGACAGTAAAATGTTTACTGTGGACTTGTGTTTCAGGCTGTCCTCAAGTCCCCGCCCTCAAGTCTACCTGGGGAGTTGAGGTCTGGACCCGGACTCTAGCGGTATAAGGCAGAATTAAGAGCCAGGAATGCTGTGCAGACAAGGGTCTGAGAGAATGGATCCCTAGGGTTTTCTAGGGATTCTGGGAAGCCAGGAAGGCAACAGAGACCCTCCTGCCAGGGCAGGTCGGGCCACACTGAGAAATGTGCCAGTCATCATTCTTTTCTTTCTTTCACCTTCTTCCCCAGCACTGCAAACCTTCTCACCGGCATTCTCACCTCTGCCACTTTGCCCGACCACTCTGCCCCCTCACACCCGTGGACAGCTCACCCAACTCATCCTCAGCGTCAATGCTTCTACAGGGCGGCAGCACCCTAGAGTAGACAGGTGTATTTTACTGAAAACCTGACATAAATTTCCCTCTGTGAGTAGGACTCCATCAGCACACACCTTCTCATTCCTTGTGTTCCTAAGCAGCAATGGCACAGGACATCCCCTGGGAGCCTGTCAGAAACACAGGCTCTCAGCCCACTCCAGCCATCCTGAGCCAGAGTCCATATTTCATCAAGATGCCCGGGTGGGTCCAGGGCACAGTCAAAGAGGAGAAGCACTGGCTAAAGCTTACTTATAACTGAGACCCTTTTCCCCCAACATTCAAAGTGAAGTTGCTCAGTCGTTTACGACTCTCCGCAATCCCACTGATAGACTGTAGCTTACCAGGCTCCTCCATCCACAGCATTTTCCAGGCAAGAGTACTGGAGTGGGTTGCCATTTCTTTCTCCAGGGGATCTTTCCGACCCGGGGATCAAACCCAAGTCTTCCACATTGCAGGCAGACGCTTTACCCTCTGAGCCACCAGGGAAGCCACCATTCAAAGGTAAAGTAAAATTGTTATCAAATCCAAATCCAGAACCAAAAATGTTATCAAATCCATCTTTTTGCTTCCACTTTCCTAAAGCACCCAGAGAACTGCTCTCCACCTGATAACATGAACATTTGGCTATCAGTTAACAGACATAGAGGAAAATGACTGAACTTCCCAATCTCAAGCCAAGAACTCCACGGTCCAGACTGAATTCAGGCAGCTGAGTGGGTCTGAAGCTGGTTTTCCCTGAACACAAGAGAAAGGTCATTTGGTGAGAGAGTTTATATTTGAAAGCTCTGAGGAAGAGATTTGGAAGAAGCACACTCTCTGCTCCGCTATGAGCCCTTCTACCTTGGTATACTCATCTTCCCTTCTGGGGGATCCAACCACAGGGCTCCTGGGGGCCCTCACCTCTTACTGTCTGCGGCTATTTTCTGCCACTCCCAGCTGTGACTCTCAGCTTGGAAGGGACCAGGGAGGACATCTTGCTCTTACATCCTCTAGATGTCCAAGTTCAGCCTGATGGCCCTGACAAGTGGACATCTTCTTTTGTCACCAGTAAAGAGGAGATCACATCATCCAAGAAGCTCCATCTACTTCTAAATAGTTTTGACTTTTCAAAGAAGTTCTTTACAAAGTCAACGCCACCTGACTCCCGAGGGAGCCGTCTTCTGAGAGTTCCATTTTGTTATTCAGCTGCCAAGTCCTCTACCTGGGAGAGTATTCGTTACATACATACTTCTCAAACTTTAATGTGTCTTTAAATGCCTAGGATCTGTTGCGAAGGAGTGAGGGAGGGCTGTTGAGCTTTTTGTTTCTCAGCTGATGGTGATGCTCCCTGACCAGAATTTGAGTGACAAGACTTGAAGGTTAATTAAGTATATCTTCAGGACCATAAAGAACAAATCCATGTGACCTGCTGTCACGTCCTAGAACAGAAAATCATTTCTTCCCCAAATCATCCTTTTCTTTTTAAAACCACAAACATCTTAGTTTCTTTGACAGTTCCTTGTGTGTCCTGGCTTTGTATTTTCTTAACTGTCTGATGTACTGTCTTCTGGAAATGCTCTAATGAATGCTAACAAACCCTCTAACTGTGTGGCACCAAGCCTGGAACACTCCAGCTTTGAATGAACAACCTTGAGGCAGAGCAGGATCTGGTTCAAATGAGTTCAAGACTATATGATCTTGTTTAGGAATGACATGGATACGAAGCCTTAAGTCAACAAAGACCTCCAGCCCTTCCCTCATAAATACACGTGCCTTTCTTGCCACAATGGTGGGAAAGTGGGTAATAAACTAATTCCTCATCCAAGGTAATAATAACTTGATACGTTATCCTTTAAGGGAACTTTGGGGCTTCCCAGGTGGCACTAGTGGTAAAGAACTCACCTGCCAATGCAGGAAACATAAGAGACACAGGTTTGATCCTTGGGCCAGGAAGATCCCCTGGAGAAGGGCATGGCAACCCATTTCAGTATTCTTGCCTTAAGAATCCCATTGACAGAGGAGCCTAGTGGGCTACAGTCCATAGGGTCATAGAGTTGGACATGACTGAAGTGACTTAGCACACACACAAGGGAACTTTGACAAGGCAGTCCTAAAGAGGCAATGTCTTATTCTCAAGGCAAACTCTTTAATGGTATCATCCTAGGCCCCACGCAGACAGGTAGGAGAGACATGTGCCAGGGGGCTGCTCAGAGCCTACCATGCCATTGCTGCTTCTTCCACCCTTCCTGAAGCCCCTAGACACAGCACTTGGTCCTGTAACACCTAGGGCATGAGGAGCAATTTCCACAAAGTTGGTTGATCTGGAGCAATTCATTTTTTCAAAGCATCCATGGGCTGGGGAAAGGTTCTTGATGACAACTGAAGTCATTGCTTCCAAAGCCAAGACAACTAGGAAGGAAATCAGCTTTAGGTAGAAATACTTGCCCCAGTCAAGGGAAGAAACAAGGCGGCTACTTCCAGGAAAAAGACAGGAACTTCACTCAGCATGGTGAGTTTGGAAGGGGAGAGAATATGGTGGAAACCAAGACAAGGGGTTCCTCAATGATCACGAAAGGAAAGCTGGAGCGGGGTTCCTGGGACAGGATGTTAAAATGAAACTATTTTGGTTTTAGTTTTAGCTGAAGTTGCAAGACAGTAGGCTCCCCATACGAGAGTCAAGTGTGGAAATCTTGCAAAAAGAGATGGGGGTTGTGGGAAGCCAGTTTTACAGTTGTAGAGGACCACCCACGTGCAGCCTGCACAGCTGCAGAGGTTGAAACGCAGGGTGAATAGAAGATGAATTGTGGAGAAAAAACTGTCCCACGTGTTCCCATGGGCTTCAGTGTGGCCCTGTGGATAGCTTGATCTCTGACCCTGGAGCTCAAGAGACAGAAAGTATTATTGTTTCATCTCCATGAGAAAAAATGTCTGATGGAAGAACAAAGGAGAGGTGGCTGCAGAGATCAGCCTGCATGCCCTAGATTTGTTTGGGCAAAGGATGTGTGAGTGTTTCTAAGAGACCAGATCTGAAGTGAGATTAGCTTAGATCCTTTCTACGGGACTATCTGGAGTCACAGGGGGCCTCAGGAGAGAGAAGCCAGAGATTTACCTGCAGATGCCTTGAGGCTGTGGGAAGAACTGTAAATGACCAGCCAGAGACTAGTTACCTTTGTCTTTGACAAGGAACATGCAGATGAGAGATGGGGGAATCTCCAAAGGACCCATGGAAACAGTGTCAGATTTCATTTTCTTGGGCTCCAAAATCAATGCGGATAGCGACTGCAGCTACGAAATTAGAAGATGCTTCCTCCTTGGAAGAAGAGCTATGACCAACCTAGACAGCATATTAAAAAGCAGAGACATTACTCTGCCAACAAAGGTCCATATAGTTAAAGCTATGGTTTTTCCAGAAGTCATGTATGTGTGTGAGAGTTGGGCCATAAAGAAGACTGAGCACCAAAGAATTGATGCTTTCAAACTGTGGTGCCGGAGAAGACTCTTGAAAGTCCCTTGGACAGTAAGGAGATCAAACCAGTTAGTCCTAAAGGAAATCAACCCTGAATATTCATTGGAAGGACTTATGCTGAAGCTGAAACTCCAATACTTGGGGCACCTGATGTGAACAGCTGACTCATTGGAAAAGTCTCTGATGCTGGGACAGATAGAGGTGAAGAGGAGAAGGGGACGATACAGGATGAGATGGTTGGATGGCATCACTGACTCAATGGACATGAGTTTGAGCAAACTCAGGGAGACAGTGAAGGACAGGCAAGCCTGGAGTGCTGCAGTTCATGGGGTCGCAAAGAGCTGGACACGACTTAAGCGACTGAACAATAACAACAAGAGCCCACAGGATGAAGAATCAGCTTGAAACACCCACTAGAACCAAGGGGCCCCATGCCAGCTCCCAGTGGGATTAGTCAAGCAAAAACTCTCCTACCTCTTGTCTCTCCTCCTTCCCTCACTCTGATCAGGAAGGATTTGGAATCACTGTTAGCTTCATACAGAAGGAGCAAAAACAGAGGACTAGGCAGGAGGTGGGAGAAGGCAATGGCAACCCACTCCAGTTCTCTTGCTTGGAAAATCCCATGGACGGAGGAGCCTGCTAGGCTGTAGTCCATGGGGTCGCTAAGAATCAGACATGACTGAGCGGCTTCACTTTCCCTTTTCACTGTCATGCATTGGAGAAGGAAATGGCAACCCACTCCAGTGTTCTTGCCTGGAGAATCCCAGGGACGGGGGAGCCTGGTGGGCTGCCATCTGTGGGGTCCCACAGAGTTGGACACGACTGAAGTGACTTAGCAGCAGCAGCAACAGCAACAGGTAGGAGGTGAAGAGAAGCCAACCATACCTTCATTTGCTGCTGCAGGCAACTGGCCCAAAGCAGGACTGTGCTGGGAATGGGGAATAGTTACATCTTTGAGTGAAATTTAAAGTTTGATGATCACACTGACCTGCATATTAACTATTCACTAAAGAATATTTTGTTTTCTGAAAGTAGCCAGGAAAGGCAGGAGATCTGCCCTAAATTTCATCCATGGACAGGGAATAAGTGGTCTCACAGGTGACATTTATTTCAAGGAGAATGGGAGACATGAGCTCTATGACTTTATGATTATGTCCCATAGGTCATTGCTTATTCAATGTAACAATGACTTAAGAGTTTGTCAAATGAAATCAGTCATCTGCTGTTCTCATTGCAAGTTTCATTGGAAGATACATTAGCTTTACAATATGTTTTTGAGTCAACCAAGGTTTATAGGAGAGGCCAGATTCATAGACTGTCAGAACCAGAAGGTTATACATGAGCAACTCAACCCCTCATTTCACACAGGAAACTGAGGCCCAGAGACATGAGAAGACTTTCCTAAGTTCAGATATATAGAGACATCAAGTAAACACAGAAGTGTATAGCATCTGCTCACACAGGCTATATTTAATTAGGTACCTTTCTTTGTAAAGGCCAGATTTTTTCCTGTTTCCCAGGTCTCAGAGTTTAGAGTAAAATTATAGACAAGGTTCTTGACATTATATGAGAAAAATCTATGCTAAGAATCTTTCCTGATGTCCTCCTAGGCTTAAAATATAGCCACTCTGATTATAAGTATCCTTCTGCTGAACTCTATAAACCTGCCTGTGAGCACATAACTGCAAATGTATTGGTTTTTTCATTATTCACACTGGTCACTCAATACCTCAAAAACTTCCTAAGCTCACATATTTGCCTTATTCTAAGACAGGGTCTCTCTCACAAGGTACTTGGAGCAGGAAAAGGGTCAGCAAATGTTTGCAGAATGACATAATGGCTAGATTTCAGTTTCACTATCTATGTGTTCTTTATGTATCAACAACACTGATTCCAGAGAAAGGAAAAAGGCAACATGCCTGCTCATCCTTGAAACCTGAAATCTAGAATCTGGACTCATGTTCAACTTTTTGCAAATCCATAACTCAGGGCCACTATGTGGGGGATGAGCAGCTCCCACTGGCACCTAGCCCATTGGGCAGACAGTGGTGTGGCAAGTTTGTCCATGTGGACTTGCCCTTCCCACCAACCACTTTCCTACACTGAGCTATTCTGGGGCTGGTGGTACAAAAGGCATTCAGCCCCTGGGATACCTTCTGTCCTGTGATGAGGGAGAAACACTAAGTCTCACTGGAGGACATATATGACTTATGGCCAGGTCAAATTCCTGCCATGATAGACACTCTATTACATTTTTTATTGACCTGGGTAGGAACCTGAGACCCCCAGACAGGACCAACATAATCAGTTTATTAGCCCTTGTTCCTTCAGGATTTCTTTGTTACTTAGCTTAGTAGTCCTTCAATTATTCGACAATGATGAATAAATGCCCAAGAGTCTTAATTAGAGGAGAAGAAAAAAGATCACTCACTACGAGTGATGCGGTCTCAGTGTCTAAATTCTAAAAACATAGGCCTAAAAGTTACAATGTCAGCTCTCACTAGCTGGAGCCATCTCTTCCACTGCAGCCTGGGTGGGGACCATCGAGGTGTCCTTGGTCCTAGCTGGCTCTCGCTGTGTCTCAGATGCCCAGAGGGGCAGCTCATGAACCTCTAGCAGAGGGAGGGAACCTCTAGCTCCTAGAGTTCCCAGGAGCCCCCTCAGTGGCAGCCTCATCTGCCCTGGGAGGGCGGGGACACCTGGAACCACCTGCAGGCCCCAGAGGACAGACCGCAAAAGCCTACCTGACTCCATCCTGCCTTCCTGGCTCTCCAGGGCATTGTCAGAGGCGCTGGTGCCCCTGGGGAAGGGCTGGTGGCTGAAGAGGTCGTCACATAGGAGGCTTCGGCACAGCTTGGTGAGGAAGCGGAGGACGTACCCGACGCTATTCACCACAGGCAGGCTCCGCAAGTGCTGCTTCCCATCAAAGGAGGCAGAGACTGGAAAAGCAGACACAGCTACTCAGAGCAGGACCCTGGAGAAAGCCACACGCCAGTCAGCCCTGGGGGACAGGGCTTGGTGTGGTCAGTTCTGCTGTGCTTTAAACCAAGTTTTGTTTGGATTGCACCTGTTTTTTCACTAACATCCTGTTTCAGTTCCAGGATCTCATTCAGGAGATCACACTGGCTGTACATGTTGCGTGAACTTGGTATCCTCGGGTCTATGACTGTTTCTCAGTCTTTCCTTGTTTTTCATGATCTTGACAGTCTTGAAGAGTACTGATCACGTAGTTTGTCAAATGTTCCTCAATTTGGTTTGTTTGACATCTTTCTCAAGATTTGACTGGGGTTATGGTTTTTGGGGGGCTTTCCTGATGGCTCAGACAGTAAAGAATCCACCTGCAATGCAGGAGACTGTGGTTCGATCCCTGGGTTGGGAAGATCCCCTACAGAAGAGAATGGCAACCCACTCCAGTATTCTTGCCTGGAGAATTCCATGGACAGAGGAGCCTGGTGGGCTACACTCCAAGGGGTCGTAAAGAGTTCGACACAAGTGGGCAACTAACACTCACTTGCACATGAGTTTTTGAGAAGGAAGACTGCAGAGGCAAAGTGCCCTTCTCCTTGCATCAGATAGATGCATGACATCTGGGATGTTAACCTTCATCTCCTGGCCAAGAAAGTGTTTGCTATGTTTCTCCACTGTATTCTTCATATTCTGTTCCTGGGAAATAAGTCACACGGTCCTACCCACATTCAAGGGCAATGGAGGGATTAAGCTCTACCTCCTGAAGGGGGAACAGTCCCTATATAATCTGAAATTCTTCCATAAGGAAGACTTGTCCCTTCTCCTCCACTTGTTTATTTGCTTATTCATTAATATCAGTGTAGACTCAATATATTTATTTTGTACTGCGGGTTGTCCAATACTATGTTATTTATTTTACTGCTAAATTACTCCAGTTTTTATCTTTTGGGAGATTGCAGATTAACTCCTGCATCCCTATGACACACCCTCACTCTTTAAGCAACTCTAGATAAACAGACATGGATCAAAGGTGGGTCTTGATAGATGTCTGTATCTAGATGTGTGTGTGTGTGTGTGCGTGTGCGCATGTGTGTGCATGTGTGTGGTCAGTCCCTTCAGTAGTGTCTGACTCTTTGCAACCCTATGAACTATAGCCTGCCAGGCTCCTCTGTCCACCGGATTTTCCCAGCAAGAATACTGGAATGGGTTGCTATGCCTTCATCCAGGGTATCTTCTCGACCCAGAACTGAACCCACATCTCCTGCACTGCAAGCAGATTCGTCATGCCACCGGGAAGCCCATATCTAGATATATATGTGTATTCAAATAAAAACGAGTTCATACTGAGGTGTCCAACTCTAACCCAGTGTTCAGGGTTCATTCAGCCTTCCGGGGAGGAGTCTTTATAAAAGAACTCCAACGGTGTTCTCTCTGCAGTGATGCTAGATCACACTCAATTTCTCTAGGGCTACCAGAATTTTGAAGAAACACCCAGTTCCTCCAACTGAGAACTTGTTTCTTTGTGTAATCCTCCTCACAGAATGCTGTTGCCACAGGAAGCTCACACACCAGCTCCAGTGTGGGGAACACATGAGAAGATCCCCAGCAGGACATTCCGCTCCCCTCCTCCCCCAGGCTCTGCCTTCCGTGCCCACATGTGGAAGCTAGCCTGGACTTTTATAGTCTTGATCCCAAAGGCTAGCACACTGCAAGGGCTGGGACAGGGCGACCAGAGCTAACTGTGATTTCAAAACTGAAAAACAAACTGTCACACACACACACATACACCCATTTAAATTAGAAATAAAAAGAAACATTTCTTTTGTGTAACTTTTTATAATTTAACAAGAGCTTTCATGTCTATCACCTCATTTATGCCATCTGACTGTCCTGTGAGGACAGTGGGAAGAAGGTTATGATCCCATAATGTAGATGAGGAAACTGAGGAAGCCTGGAGTGTTTTTTCCAGCTCCTGTGGCCTCTAAGTGGCACTTGCCTGTCACTTTAATACTCCATAATAATGACTCTGATTGGGAGAGTGAGCAGAGAGCTGCCAAGGTGCTCAGTAAGGAGGATCTTGACCTCTGGGACATGCTGGAAATTCCCTCTTGCGGGGGAGGTGTGGGGGGTGGGGAGGGGGCGGGCACTGCTGCTCACCTCCCATACCTTAAAAGACTATGTGAGATGGAGACTGACCACACAGCAGGAGGGTCTGGGGCATCAGGCCTGTGCCTTAGATCAGCGTGTACACATTTCCAGATATTCCTGGAAGCTCACAGTGGGAAAAATCCCACCTCCTGGAAGCAGACGTGTAATATGTGAGATCACAATAGCCAGCCCTCTGGGAGAACATGGCTAAGGCAGAGCACCCCAACAGGTGTGCTAGGAATGGGCCGTGGTACTGTGACATGGATCCCCTCAGCCTCTGGGGTGGCCCGAGGCCCAACCATGGCAGTTAGAGTTCTTCGGGTCCATGATGCCTGCACTAGTGTCAGCATTTTCTACAAGTTGTGCCCACGGGGATGTTTAAAAAGCAGTGTCTGAAGGCTCAGGTTCTAGGTGGAGAGTGGGGGAGTCTGGGTGTTTCTCCTTAAGCCCCTCCCTAAACCACCTTGGAGCAATCGTCACCTTGCTGGGTTTCCACATCACCACCAGAAATGTCGAAGACCACTGTGCTGCTTCACAACCTCAAGGAGGAGGCTCCTCAGTGCCACTGCATTCTCCAAGACCAGGCACTCCACTCTGGCCTTCCTGGGAATCCCTCTGCCAAGGGAAACTTGGCAGGGTTCTGCCTGCTCGGGCGTTGGTGCCAGGCTCTGCAGAACCTCCTCGCCAGTGCTGAGGCCCCTGAGGCCACAGAAGGGCTGAGCAGCAGACCAGGGAGTTAGGGGTCTGCTCTCCCAGCACAGAGGGCAGGGCCACAGAGAACCTGGGTGGGATTCACTCAAGAGGGAGGGTCACAGAGTGCAGGAAGAGCTTTCTCTGAGCACTGGTCTGCGTCTTGAGCTCTGCTATTTAGCCAGGAAAAGGACAAGGCTTTCAACCTCAGAGGGCAGTCCAGGTTCAAGAACTTGGCTCTCAGATCAGGAAAGAGCAGCCAAGGAGCCCTCAGAGGTCTAACAGTGGGACTCTCCTCTTGGATCCCTCTTGATGCAGTTCTTCTTCCTCTTGTCTTCTGCCCACATTGGCTGGAGTCTCTTAGAAGTCACCCCAGGTCAGACACATGCACCCAGACCTCGCCAAGTTCTGTTTTAATCAGTTACCAGCAAGACAGACCCAGCTTCCTGCTCAGAGGGAGCTCCAGAAGGAGGTATGAGTCAGGATGAGCTGGTGAAGCTGCTCTGCAAGCCCTGGGGATTGTCCAGTAAAACACTCATGCTTTGGTTTTACAGGACACAGCCACATTAGAGGCCCCTCTCTCGAACCCTCTCTTAGCCAGCCAGCAGGGTCACCTATACTGCCCTGTGGCTGGAAAGCTGTCTCCCTTTCGCCTGGTGATATGAAGGCTGTGTCCATGATGCTGGGCCAGAGAAGACACCAGGCTCTCCTCTTGGGTTCAAAGCATCTTGCAAAGGTCTGGAGCTCCCAGGGCTTAAGGGCAGGTGGTGACAACCACTGTAGACGTGGAGAAGACAGACAGAGTCTCTGTCGGGGGAACATCTGAAGAGGGCAGAGCTGCAAAGTCTGCCTCTGCCTTGTGGTGACAACTTTCCCTCCCTCTGGATGCTGTTCAGTCGGGATGGAAACTGGAGGAGTGTGCTGACAATGGGAGGTGGGATTGAGCTCTTGTTAAATAAAAGCAAAAACATATCCTGTGAGATAGGTTGAGACCAGGAACTTTCCCCACTTCCCTGCACAGTGACAAGTGTTATGAAAAAGGAATGAAATGGAGGAAGGGAGAATAAATAGTGACAAGGGCTGATATGTCAGACAGGGTAGTCAGGAAAGGGATTTTTGAGAAGGTGGCATTTGAGTATAAATCTGAAGGAAGTCTAGAAGCAAGTCACATGGACAGTTGGAGACACAACATTCCAGAAAGAGAGAACAGCAGGTGTAAAGGTCCTGAGGCAGGAGGAGCATGGTTGGAGGACATAAGAAGGAAGCCACTGTGGAAAGAGTCAAGTGGGGGACTTAAGAAAAGTGACCAAAAAAAAAAAAAAGAGAGAGAGAGAAGTGACCAGAGCCAGGTCACATGGGGCCTGGGAGCCCTTGTAAGGATGTGAGGTTTTTCTGGGAGTGACATGAGAACTGTTGAGGATTTGGAGCAGAGGAGAGGCATGATCTGGCTTAGATGTGGAAAGAACCAAAGTGGTTACTGTGGGTCATGAAAAATGGCTGGATTCTGAATGTATTTTGAAGTTAGAACAATAGGATTTATTGATGAGCTGGAAGTGGAGATGAGAGAAAGGGGCAAGTCAAGGGAGAGGATTCAGATGTCCAGTCTTTTTACCCAGATCCGGGAGCCTCTTCTCCTCAAGCCCCTTTGGCACACAGGCTCATTTAAGGCCCCTGGAGCCCAGCAGATGGGGACAGACCCTGGCCGCAGTCCCCCAAGCCTGATTCAGCTGCTGTCCTCTTTGGAGACACCCCTGGATGCCATGCTTAGTCATTCAGGCGTGTCTGACTCTCTGCGACCCCACGGACTGTAGCCCGCCAGGCTCCTCTGTCCGTGGGGATTCTCCAGGCAAGAATACTAGAGTAGGTTGCCATGCCCTCCTTCAGGGGATCTTCCCAACCCAGGGATTAAACCCAGGTCTCCTGCATTGCAGGTGGATTCTTTACTGTCTGAGATACCAGGGAAGCCCAAGAATACTGGAGCAGGTGGCCTATCCCTTTTCCAGGGGATCTTCCCAACCCAGGAATTGAACCGGGGCCTCCTGCATTGCCCTCCTCATACAGCCCACTCCAGGGCCTTACCTGACACCATCTCGCCACCGTAGCCCTGCTTGACCAGGGAGAAGACCAGCTTCTGCTGGTGGGCACAGTCAATGCACGCTTGCACAGCCTGCTGCAGGACGGCTGATGGCCGCTCAGGCCCAAAGTGCTCGGGGAGCTGCTGCACCTTCCTCCTCTCCAGGTACGGCCCCGCGTTGGCTTGCTTGTTGATGTAGAGGCAGACTGTGGAAACAGACCCACAAAGCCCTCAGCATGGAAGCACATCAGGCCTGGAGCGGCTCCTGTATGCGGGGCCGGGGGGCGGAATGCCACAGCCATGTCCCCTTGGCCCTGGCCTTGGGAAAGCTGAAAAGGCCAAAGTGGCACCAATTCTTCCCAACTTGACAAGTAAAAGAGACAAGAGAGTCAATCACCTCCAACTGCCAGGGCTTGCTCTCAAGACAGCCTCCTGGTTGGGAAGAGACAGACAAGTGTGTCTCTTCCGATGTATTCAAATCTGAATCATAGACAATTATGGACCATGTGTATAAATGTATTTCTATGCTGGGAATATACACATATAAAATCTTCCCTCTGGGCAAACTGAGAGAGTAGCACTGAAACATATGCATTACCATGTGTAAAATAGATAGCTGGTGGGAAGCTGCTACATAACACAGGGAGCTCAGCCTGGTGCTCAGTGATGACCTGAAGGGTTGGGATGGAGTGGGAAGTGGGAGAGAGGCTCAAGAGGGAGGAGACAGATGGACACTTATGGCTGTTTCGTGTTGTGTGGCAGAAACCAATACAACATTGTAAAGCAATTATCTTTCAGTTAAAAAAAACAAAACAACCTTCCCTCCTCTTCCCAAAGAAGCTCTCAAGCTATACATAATGTTTGACATTTGCCATCGTTGTTGTTGTTAACCTTCAGTTAAAAAAAAAGAAAAATCAACCTGGTGCTAATTACTCCAAAGACTATATATTCGATGAAGTTCTAAAGAGAATTCTATCAACAACTTCAGGCATAATGAACACTCAGTAGTCCATTTAGGTAAGCCCAACCAAAAGTCCCTGTAGTTTTAGGGTTTTTTTTTTTTCTTTTAAAATTTAATTTATTTTTGGTTGTGCTGGGTCTTTGTTGCTGAATGTAGGCTACCCTCCAGTTTCAGTACACTGGCTTCCCATTGTGGTGGCTTCTGTTGTGGAGCATGGGCTTTAGACCATGGGTTCAGTAGTTGTGGCACACAGGCTTAGTTGCCCTGACTCATGTGGGATCTTCCTGGACCAAGGATTGAATATGTGTCCCTCGCATTGGCAGGTGGATTCTTAACCACTGGATCACCATGGGAGTCCTTCCTGCAGTTTTAAATACATCATACTGGTAAAAAAAAAAAAAACTTCTGAGCATGTGTCCCCAAATGTGTTAATTTATTTATAGATTATAGACATTCTCAACCACATTAATGTATTGCATACATTTAAAATGCAACCAAAAAATAGAAAAATTTAAAGGGTGATATAAAAAGAAATATTAATAGTAGGTATCATATTTTCTTCCACAGGTTAATGACTCCTCTCATGTCTCCCCATGTCCCCAGCCCACGTACGAGCATCTTACCTTGGAGGCCACTAGTGCAGAGGAGTGTTGAAGAGGGACTTTAAGAGGAAACCAAAAGAACTTTGGAAGGATTAAACAGTAATAAAGTTGAAGATTAGTTTTTACCGAGCAGCTACTATACAGTCCAGGCATTGTATCTACTTTATCTTGTTTGATTCTCAAAATAAACCTGAGAACTAAATATTATTACTTTGTTGGTAATGAAGTAACTGAGGTAAAAAGTGGTGAAGCGGCTGCTCAGAAAGTGTAATTAGTGGGATTTGAACTCACGTCTTTCTGATGTCATGACCTGTGCTCTTTTCACTCTACCAGGTTGCCTTCTCCCCTGCTAAGCCCAGATGATTCAGTAAAACCGAATTGATAAGGGACTTTCACGCCAGGCAGTAGTGTGCTACAGAGAAAATGGTGAACCAAATCTACACGACCCCTGGCTTCAGAGAGCTTAGGGCCCAGCAGGGGAGATAGATCTACTCAGAGAACTACAGGAAGTGATGTGGGACCTTGGCTGCCAAAACACTAGGGAGGGGCTAGAAGAGCTCTTCCTGGGAACCCTGGCAGGAAAGTCAGTGAAGGCTTTTTTGAGGGAAGTACCTGAGCTGAGATGGGGCTTCTCTGGTGGCTCAGAGGGTAAAGCGTCTGCCTGCAATGTGGGAGACCTGGGTTCCGTCGCTGAGTTGGGAAGATCCCCTGGAGTACGAAATGGCTACCGACTCCAGTATCCTTGCTTGGAAAATTCCATGGACAGAGGAGGCTGATGGGCTGCAGTCCATGGGGTCGCAAGAGCTGGACGTGACTGAGCGATTAAATCACCACCACTACCTGAGCTGAGATACAAGGGAGGGTGACCAGAGGAAAGATCATTCCGGAAAAGGAAGAGGCAATATGCAATGATCCTATGGTGGGCCCTAAAGACTAGAGCAGGGCCTTGTAGGCCATACTGCAGAGTGTGGTTTTTACCTTACAATAAGGGGAGGGCACCAAGGAATTTAAGTGGGATGGGGCTGGAGGTGGTTTGTGATGAGCGGGATCTCTGTGTGTGTGTAAGAGAGAGAGAGAGAGAGACCATCCTATTGCCGTTACTCTTGGGATGGAACTGTCGGTCCACTGGTGGACACTCCATCAGAGAGACTGGGCAGAGCTCTACCCTGACTGGACTGGATGGTATTAGGTGGGACTGGGAGGCATTAGGATCCTTAGGAGACCTGGAGGCACAAACACAGGGACATAAACTCTTCGAGGTGAGCAGGCTCACTATTGGTACAAAGTTAACCTGTCTCTGAAGAGAAGAAGCTGGGCCACCAACCGCTCTTTCTAGTCCCCATCCACCCACAGCAACCAGCTGAACTCAAGAAGCATTGAAAACCAACTGCAAATAATTCAGGCTGTGAGATATTTAAATAGATGTTCTCAGAGAATTTGGTCATCCTATGTGTTGTCCAGCTGACACACATTATAATCCTTCATCTGAGCCATCTCGGTGGTGGCTCGCTAGTTCACAAAAGAACTTTAGCTGGTGGGCAAGTCATCACAGCCTTGGAGTTCATTCACCTGACCTACCTGTGAGAGCCTGTGAGGCTGCCAAGCTGGGCACGGTGGCTGCATCCTGAGGGATGGAGCTGAGGTCGGGCTCTGGTGTGCTCCGTGGAGGAGACAGGGCTAAAGGAGTCATGAGGACCCGAGACTTCAGCTGCAAGAGAGAACCCATGGAATCAACGAAAAATCTGGAGATGCTCCCTACACCTTCCCAGGCTCATTCCTGGGCTCAGTTAACCACTGGTACTCCATCATGCTTCCACATCTTTCTACTGTGCTGCTTTGGAAGCTGAACTTCAGATTCGGTTTCATGATCAAGACTCAAGTTTGGATCACACCCAGAGCTGAGCTCTGCACTATGTCCTTACAGTGGAGCCGCCCAGGAAATGACTGTGTCAGGCAGCGGGTGTGGGTCACACAGAGGTGTGAAGAGTTGAAGCCCGTAAACCTCCTGAGGGCAGGATGCAGGGTGGGGTCAGCTCCCCACCTGAGCCCCTGCGCTCCTGAGGTTCTTGTGACAGGGCTCTCCAGCCAGCCAGCCAGTAAGCAGCTCTGAAGCTCTGGCTACTCTGCTGAGCTTTCTGCTCGCAGAGCACACTGGATCTTGCTGGAAAAGAGCAGGAACTGGTCTTCCAAATGCTTCTCAGGGTTTGTTTCCTGCAGTGGAGCCTACGAGTGCAGATGAGTGCATTCTTTGGTAGTGACAAGCAGCCACCTTGAACGTCACTCACTTGAAACCACAAATGAGGAGCTGAAATTTGCTGTTATGGATTAAGGGAGAGATGACTGGATGATGGATCAATACCAACAAATCACTCTTTGTACCACGGTTCAACAGACAAGTTTCTAATTTCAGTTCTCCACCCTAAAAATATGAGTAAGTCAGTTACTTCACCTCTTCACTGCTGACCTGTGTTTCAACCCTGCTCTAGACTGCTTTTCATTGCTGCTTTCCTTTTTAATGGCTTGTTTTGTTTTTTAATGGATAAAATAAAACAAAATGCTGCTATCTTGATTTCTAATACCGTTCTTCAATCAAAGAAACCAGGTATCCTTGGAGAAATGGCTGATTCTAGGGCTAGGGCAGGAAACATACAAGATGAGCCTGGATCATCTTACTATGCCAAAAAGTAGGAAAGTACTAAATTTAAAAACCACCTACATACACAAATAATGAAAGGGGTAGGTCACAGGGACACAGGAGTCATCTGAAAGAGTTTCAATGGTCAAACCAGGAGCCACACAAGCAACAGATAAAGTAGTAAAAAAAAAAAAAATTCTGTATTGAATATCCGTGACTCCATACTCACATAAATGAATGACTGACTAAGTAAATACATGGGGAGAATAGACAAATCTCTGTATAAAAATTCTAAGTATTTTATCGTGGAGCATAGCTCCTCACTCCTGAGTGTAGGCCACGCATAATGACTTCCTTCCGAAGAGGAAAGTATGGAAATGGGGGAAAAAGTATCTTTACAGGAGATAACCCAGTCAAACACTGCCTCAGTTAGGGGAGCCAGGTCACCATCCACAGTGATAAGCCATGTCAATAGTATGCACCCTTGATAAGACATGATGGTAATGGCACCTTACTTGTGAGATCTCTTTTCTAAAAACATAATCCCAAACTAATCATGAGATAAACTTCAAACCAGCCCAAATTGCAGAATATTTCATAGAATGAAAGTGAAAGTGTTAGTCACTCAGTTGTGTCCGACTCTTTGCAACCCATGGACTATAGCCTGCCAGGTTCTTCTGTCCATGGGATTCTCCAGGCAAGAATACTGGAATGGGTTGCCATTCTCTTCTCCAAGGGATCTTCCCGACCCAGGGATCGAACCCAGGTCTCCCTCATTGCAGGCAGATTCTTTACCATCTGAGCCACCAGGGAAGCTCTTACAGAATACGTGACCAATACTCCTCAAAACTGCCAATGTCATCAGAAACAACAAAAGTCTAAGAAACTTTCATAGCCCAGAGGAGACATCATGACTAAATGTGTGATGAGGTATCCTGGATGAATTCTGTAACAGAACAGGGAAAAAGTAATGAATCTCATTAAAATAGGGATATTATTTAACAATAAAGAGATGGGAATACCAGACCACCTGACCTGCCTCTTGAGAAACCTGTATCAGGTCAGGAAGCAACAGTGAGAACTGGACATGGAAAAACAGGCTGGTTCCAAATAGGAAAAGGAGTACATCAAGGCTGTATACTGTCACCCTGCTTATCTAACTTATATGCAGAGTACATCATGAGAAACGCTGGGCTGGAAGAGGCACAAGCTGGAATCAAGATGGCTGGGAGAAAATATCAATAACTTCAGATATGCAGATGCCACCACCCTTATGGCAAAAAGTGAAGATGAACTAAAAAGACTCTTCATGAAAGTGAAAGAGAAGAGTGAAAAAGTTGACTTAAAGCTCAACATTCAGAAAACTAAGATCATGGCATCTGGTCCCATCACTTCATGGGAAATAGATGGGGAGACAGTGGAAACAGTGTCAGACTTTATTTTGGGGGGCTCCAAAATCACTGCAGATGGTGATTGCAGCCATGAAATTAAAAGACGCTTACTCCTTAGAAGGAAAGTTATGACCAACCTAGACACTATATTAAAAAGCAGAGACATTACTTTGCCAACATAGGTTTGTCTGGTCAAGGCTATGGTTTTTCCAGTGGTCATATATGGATGTAAGAATTGGACTGTGAAGAAAGCTGAGCACCAAAGAATTGATGCTTTTGAACTGTGGTATTGGAGAAGACTCTTGAGAGTCCCTTGGACTGCAAGGAGATCTAACCAGTCCATCCTAAAGATCAGTCTTGGGTGTTCATTGGAAGGACTGATGCTGAAGCTGAAACTCCAATACTTTGGCCACCTCATGCTAAGAGTTGACTCATTGGAAAAGACCCTGATGCTGGGAGGGATTGGGGGCAGGAAGAGAAGGGGATGACAGAGGATGAGATGGCTGGATGGCATCACCGACTCGACTGGCATGAATTTGAGTAAACTCCGGGAGTTGGTGATGGACAGGGAGGCCTGGCATGCTGCGATTCATGGGGTCGCAAAGAGTCGGACACGACTGAGTGACTGAACTGAACTGAACTGAACTGATTGTTAATAATTCACTAGCTGCGACATATGTAACACAACAATGTAAGATGTTAACAATAGGGGGAACTAGGTGTCTAGTATATGAGAATCCTCTGTATCTTTGCAACTCTTCTCTAAATCTAAAACTATTCTAAAATATAATTTATTTTAAAAATCTTAAAAACAGAATCTGGCAGGATAAACTGGGTAAAACAAAAGGGAAGGAAGAAGAAGAGGCCTCTTTTTTGGCAGCATAAGGCTGGAAGAAGATTTGCTGCCCAGGACGCCTTGCTCTGACATACAAGAGCCAACCCTTGGCCTTCAAAACCAACAGCCCCATACAGATGCTGTCAGCGCTGGCACCTTTACCTGAAATTCAAAACCATAATCAAATGGGTGTGGCGATTCCTCAGCCAGGGCTTGGTTGCCATTGGCTGTGCTTTGCTGTGTTAAAGTATAGTGAAGGGATGAAGCAGAAGGATAGAGGCGGCCCCTGCCAGCTGGAGCCTCCACCAAAGGGGCTGGGGAATCTGGGAGCGGCTCATCTTTCTTTTCCATTCACAGATCCAAAGTAAGGGCCTGGAGAGTTTCTTGTTGCCGCTGTCATCAGTGGAAGACCTTCTCTAAGACATTTGCTATAGAAAACCACTGACAACAGCTGGGAAGGAATTCACTTACAAACTGAGATGTGTGGCCAGGGCATGCTAAAGGAGAAGGGGTCAGAATGTAAAATTCAAGTATTTTTCTAGAAATACGCAAGTGTGGCAGAAACAGATGCACTAACTAAACAGTATTTGTTAGATTGACAATAAGAGGTGGGTAAATGAAGGATATGCAATGTGATTTGGGAAGTATATACATGTGTAGAGGCTTCCTTGGTGACTCAGATGGTAAAGAATCTGCCCACAATGCAGGAAGCCCGGCTTTGATCCCTGTGTAAGGAAGATCCCCTGGAGAAGAGAATGACAACCCACTCTGTATTCTTACCTGGAGAATTACATGGACAGAGGAGTCTGACGAGCTACAGTCCATGGGGTCGCAAACAGGTGGACATGACTGAGCGACCAACGTTGCCTGCATATCAGCAGAGGATGAAACAACAGAGCCAAACTTAAAAATAAGTTCATGGACTTCCTTGGTGGTCCAGTGGTTAAGAATTCGCCCAGTGCTGGGTACAAGGGTTGGATCCCTGGTCTGGGAAGGTCCCACAGGCCGTGGGGCAACTAACTGACGTAACTACTGAAGGCCGTGCACTCTGGAGCTTGTGCTCTGCCAACAGGAGAAGCCGCCACAACGAGAAGCCCATGCACTGCAACTAGAGAGTACCCACCCTCCACTTGCCACAACTAGAGAAAGCCCAGCACAGCCAAAAACAATTAAGTTCAGGACAGCAGTGGGCACATGCAGTGGGGCACTAGTTGGATCTGGGTTCAAAACCCGACTCAGTCGCTCACTAACTCTGTGCTAAGTCTTACTACTCAGCCTTCAGAGTCTGCCTTTTCTCATCGGTAAGGTAAGGATGATAGCTTCTCACAAGGATGTGGTAAGAATGAAGTATAAACATTTAGTACAGGGCTAATGTGAAGTGTGCAAAGCGAGAACTCGGTAAACATTTATTATCATATTGCTGCTGGTATTATACTTTTATTATTAGAAATTCCAGAAATACAAATGAGTCCCAAGTTTCCTGTTCCTGTAGCCACAGCAGGAAAGGGAATTGTCCATCTTCCTCCCAGGACCCATCTACATTTTCTACACCTACCCACTTGGGACCATATCTTCCCAATCTTTGAAGACCCACTTGCACATGATCCCCTTGAAGAAACATGTTCCCAATACATTTTGTAATGGTCCCTAAGTATTGCTTACGCAGGAGCTGCTCTTTCCAAGTTGCATCATTTAAGCTAAGTCTGAAAAGGGAAAACAATTCATTCCATGAGGTAGTCATTCACTCAACAAATATTCATTGAGCATCTACTATGTGCAGGGAACTGTTCTAGGTGCTGAGGATACAGCTATGAATGGGGGAGATAAGGTCATTGTTCTTGAAGAGCTAGTATCATAGTAGGGGGAAACAAGAAACACACAACAAAAATGTCACTTTGTGATAAATGCTACTTTAAGAGGTAAAATATGGTGATGTGATAAAAGGGAACTGGGTGACTGGGGTAGGCTGATAAGGAAAGACACCTACTTCAAGATCTGAATAACGAGAGGGAACCTGGGGAAAAACCTTCCAAGCAGACAGAGTGGTCAGTGTAAACCTCCTAAAGCTTGGCTTCTTCAAAGTACAAGGAAGCCAGGGTGACTGGAATTGTAAGCAGGGCAGAAGGATGTAAGATGAGGTTAGCCTGGTAGTCAGGGCCCAATCATGAGGACTTTCTAGATCAGTGCTGTAGACTGAATCCTGTCCCCCTCAAGAAGACATGTTCAAGTCCTAAGCCCCAGTACCTGTGAATGGGACTTGACTGGGAAATAGGGTCTTTGCAGATGCAATCAAGTTAAGATGAGGCCACACTGGGTTAGAGTGGGCCTTAATACCAATGACTTGTGTCCTTAAAAGAAGAGGGAAATCTAAACACAGACACACAGGGAGAATGCCATATGGCAATGGAGGCAGAGACTGGAGTGATAGGTCTACAATTAAGGAACACCAAGGATTGCAGACAACCACTAGAAGCTCAGAAGAGTCAAGAACCTTCAGAACCACTAGAACCTGCAGAGAGAGCATGTCCCTGCCAATATCTTGGTTTTGGACTTCTAGCCTCCAGAACTCCTGTTTTAAGCCACACTGTGGTACTTTGTTGTAGCAGCCTGAGTAAATAAATACAGGCAGATTAAAGAGTTTGGATTTTATTCTAAGAGGTATGGAAACAATTAGAGCATTTTAAGCAGAGAAACACATCCTAGCTTTTATTTTATAAAGTTAAGTATGGTTGCTATATAGAGAGTAGATGGGGGGGGTGGTACAAAAATAGAGAAAGGAACACTACTGAGGAGGTTATCATATGGTGCAGGCAAGAGACATAGGTGGCTGAACTAGGGTAAAAGTAGTGAAGACAAAGAATTGGTTGGATTCAAGTGTATTGTGGAATTGAAATTAAGGTGATGCGAGAGAGAAAATGCAAATGCAAAGATAACTTCTAGATTTATTCACATAAACTTTGTTTTGATAATATATTTCTATTACATTAGTTTAAAACATTAGCATTTTACTTGTTGCTCACTTAGTTAACTTTGAGGAAGACTCGCTTGTCTCTAAGATTCTAAATATTCCTCCTCTACTACTCAAGCAGTAAACCTGCAAAATACCACAAGATAGGTTCTATGCAGAACTTCTGGGAGAAGACATGAAACGAAGATGAGCATCCACATTTCCTCATCTGGGAAATGGACACTGAGAATTGACATGATTTCATGTTGCCCAACAAACTGCAGGGGAGGAAAGAGAACACAGGACTCAGAGAGGCTGGAATTCTAATCCTGGTCCTGCCCCCAATTCACATGGGACTCTGAGGAAACCACTTAATACCTCTGGGCTTCATCTTCCAAAGCCATTAAATGAGAGTGTATGAGTGCTGAGTTGCTTTAGTTGTGTCCAACTCGTTGCAACCCTATGGACTGTAACCTGTCAGACTCCTCTGTCCATGGGATTCTCCACGCAAGAATTCTGGAGTGGATTGCCATGCCCTTCTCCAGGGGATCTTCCCAACCCAGGGACAGAACTTGCATCTCTTACGTCTCCTGCATTGGCAGGCAGGTTCTTTACCACTAGCACCACCTGGGAAGCCCTAAATGAGGATGGGGTTGTTGGATTTATTTATTTATTTTTGACTACACCACACAGCATGAGGGATCTTAGTTCCCCTGATCAGAGATTGAACCCATGCCCCCTGCAGTGGAAGCACAGAGTCTTAACCACTGGACTTCCAGGGAAGTCCGGGTTGTTGGTTTCTAAGTTCTCTTTCAACTCATAATGTTGTTTATGTACCTTGCATTAGACCAGTTTTGAAAACAAAGAGTTTGAGATAAAACCAGTGTCAGTGCCATATTTTGAATGTTGACTAGAAGAAATGTGGCATCCTAAATATCTTTGGAGCTTTGTTTCTGGGAATATAGAAAGCTATGCTATTTGGATCAACTGAAAACAACTGCTAACAATGGATAAAACGTAAGATTAGTAAAAGTAGGAGGGGCTAACAATATATAATATAAAGAATAATTGGGCCCAAATACAGGTGAAATCTAGGCCTTGGAATTGCCATAGATCCCAGGGTTCACCCAAAGGGTTAAAACCCCTGGGTAAGGGTGAGCCAGCCGTAAACTTGTCCTGTTTCACCACGCCCACACTGGACTTTCAGGAAAGTTGCCTTGACACAGGGGGAGGGGGTGTACAGAATCCCTGGGAAAATATTGCCACAAGCCAGAGCTCACATAGGTTTGCAGCCCAAATTCACAAAACTTGGGTCACCAAGGAAACTTTAGGCTGTGAAGTTAGTTTAAAAATTACCCAATCTGGCAGTGCTCCCAGATTACCTGAAAAAACAAACTCAAATCATTACTGGAGAAATGTCTCAAAGAAATCTCCAAAACAATTTTTCAAAGTCAATGAATAACACAGCTCAAACACACAAGAAAGCAAGGAACCAAGCAAGAATGGGCAATAAAAACACACAGCAATCAAACTCTAGAAAAACTGAAGATATTTCAATTATCAGACTGAGATTATAAAAGCAACTCTGATATTCTATATAAAGATAGAAAAGACAAGTTTGAAAATATCTCTGGAGAACAGAAAACTATGAAAATAACAGCAAAACTACAAAAGAACCAAATTGAACTTCTATACAATAACTGAAACTAAAAACTAAATAAACAGATCTAACAGCATACTAAAGATAGCTTCCAGGTGACTCAAGGGTAAAAATCCACCTGCCAGGCAGGAGACATGTTTCAATCTGTGGATAGGGAAGATCCCCTGGAGAAGGAAATGACAACCTGCTGCAGTATTCTTGCCTGGGAAACCCCATGGACAGAGGCGCCTGGTGGGCTATAGTCCATGGGGTCACAAAGAGTTGGACATGACTTAGCGACTAAACAACAACAACAAATATAGCTAAAGAATGAATTAGTGAGCCAGACGATATGTCAGAAGAAATTCATTAAAAAGTAGATACACAAAAACTATGGAAGGAAGGTTAACAGACAAGGCAAATATAGACATTTTAACATTAGAGTTTCAGAAAGAATGGAACAGAAGTTACATTTGAAAAGATAATGGCTTAGAATTTTCCAGAGCTGATGAAAATTCTAATACACAGATTCATGAAGTCCAACAAATTCTAAACAAGATAAATAAAAAAGAAATCCATAGGTAGACACAACAGAATGAAATTGTAGAATATTGAAGAAAAAGAAAAAAATCTTAAAATTAGCTTAAAAATACAAAACCTTATTTGAGGGAACACTCCAATAAGTCAGATGGATAGCTAAGTTCTTTACAACAATGTACCCCAGGAGATAAACAGGATAATATCTTCAGTGTGCTGCAAGGAAACAAAAACCTAGAATTCTACAACCAGACCCAGAAAAAATATTTTTTTCCAAAAGTGAAGATGAACTAAAGGTACTTTTAGACAACAAAAGCTAACAGAATTCCTCACTAGAGGATCTATAAAAGAGATTTCTAAAAGATGTACTGCAGGCAAATGGAAAGTGATTTCAGGTAGGATGTATGATATGTGAAAAGGAATGAAGAATTTTTAAGTGGTAAGTGCAAGTGAATCTAAATGGAAATGACTCTACAAAACAAAAATAATTGTTTATGGGGATTAAAAAACAAAAAATAATTAAGATGTATGTTGACAATAATATTCAAATACGGTGATAAATCGAGTTAAAAGTGCTTTAAGGTCCTTGTATTATCTGGGAAGAAGCAAATGTAAGATTAACTTTAGAAAACTCTACTATGTAAGCATGCTGTAATTTCTACAGCAATCAGTAATACACTAGAAAACGTAGTGCTTAAACTTCAAGGAGTAGAAAAGAAAGAATTATATACTTAAAAATCCAAAAGAAGGCAGGAAGACAGGTAAAAGGAACACAGAATGAGTGGGATGAATAGAATACACAAAATATCGATTTAAATCCAAGTTTATCAAGAACTACTTTAAATATAAATGGGCTAAATGTCTAGTTAAAAGATAAAGATTATTACACTGAATGCTATGGATTAAAATGTGTCTCCCCAAGAAAGATGTTAGAGTCCTAACCCCCAGCACCAGTGAATATGATCTTATTGGGAAATAGGGTCTTTGCAGATGATCAAGTTAAGATGAGCTCATTAGATTGGGGCCTAATTTACTATGACTGTGTCTTTATAAAAGGGGGAAATTCGGACACAGAGACAAACATGCACAGAGGGAAGACAATTCACAAGCCAAAGAACACTTGAGGCCCCCAGAAGCTAGGAGAGAGACCTACAAAAGGTCCTCCCTACCAGCCCTCAGAAAGAACCAACCTAGCTGACCTTGATCTGATTTCCAGCCTGCAGAACGGTGAGTCAATAAGTTTCTACTGTTCATCAACAAATGAATAGATAAAGAAGATGTGGTATGTATACCCAATGAAATATTATTCAGATTAAAAGATTAAAATAATGCCTTTTGCAGCAACATAGATGGACCTAGAGATTATCATACTAAGTGAAGTAAGTCAAACAGAGAAAAACAATAAACACATATATTCTACCCAGGGACTGAACCAGTGTTTCCTTTGTCTCCGGCACTGCAAGCATATTCTTTACCTGTTGATCCTTCTGGAGGAGGAAATGGCAACCTACTCCAGTATTGCTGCCTGAAAAATCCCATGGATAGAGTAGCCTGGTGGGTTACAGTCCAAAAGTGTCACAAAGAGTTGGGTATGACTGAGTGACTAAACACAACAACAACATTAATGTTGTTATATATAATAATATATACAATTACAATAGATATACAATTATATACTATTATATAATATTATAGCTATATTATATAATATAGAATAAATATTTTCTTATGTATGAAAGAATATATATATCACTGATTCAGTTTGCTGTATACCTGAAATTAACACAACATTGTAAATCAACTATATTTCAATTCAAAATAAATAAAATTTTCTTAAAATTTTTTATTTTTTAAGTCATCCAGTTTGTTGTATTTTGTTGCAGGAGACCTAGGAAACTAATATACTGGGTTCTATTTTTTTTAAATCATGTTTTCCCTCCCTTCACTTTTTTTTTTTTTAATCATGTTTTCCTCTCTCACTCCTTTGGAGGATAGCTTTGTTCACGTCCCTGCCCATAGCTTTCCCTGGGGACACATTGCTGTTTTAGGATCGCTCTATTTCTTCACACAAAACTCCCTCAGGGTTCTGCATCGATGCAGGAAGCGGGGTTAGGGAAAACTGAATACCTGACCGTGTTTAACCTCAGACTTCAGTCGAGAAAAACTTGCCTGTTGGAAATGCAAATCAGCTCCAACAACAAGAAGTTTGTGGCCAATGACCTAATTCCATTTCAAGGAGTCAGCCTGTCTGAGTCTACCCACACCTTTTTCTCCTTTCGCTTGGGAGAGATTAAACATGCAAGGGATGGAGGGGCCAGTATCCTTCAGCCTTGGGACCTGCTTTGGGAATATGCCCCTCAGTCAAATCTGAGATCCCAGTTAACCAATCTTTGCACAAACTTCTCAAGGAAAATAAAATTACCCCATACGATATACTGCCTGCATAATAATGAAGATAGAAGAGGATGCTCAGAGATGGGAGGGTAATGGTCTAGTAGTCTCTTGTGTTTTTCAGGGGAGCAAATGGGATGGGAATAACATGAGGATGCTGGAACTTTCTCCCATGAACTCTGTGTTGGGTTTAGATTCTCCTCTGGGCCCAGAGAGGTAGTGAAACTGGTGAAGTGCAACAGAGTGGGCAGGGGTGGGGGGAGGAGGTGGTGGCGGTGCTACTATTCTGTCTGGGTGGGACTGAAAAGAATGACTTAAATTCCTCCTGACAGAGGGGATCTGGAGAGGAGACGATGAAGCCAGTACTCCATGAGTTATCAGGAGACAGAAGGAAGAAAAAGGAAAACAAAAATAACCACCACTGGCTAAAGTGGAATTCAGAAAAACAGATCCGTCCATGTGAAATATTTAATGGAATGTCCACTCTGTCCTGTGACCCTGACAACCTTTAGTAGAGACCACACACTTAAAGGTATGTGAATTGCTATGACTGAGTTTCTTACAGAAATGGGGGAGGCAGCTAAGTTCTATGCATCAGCAGGCATGGGGTCAGCCCTGCAGATAAGAGGGGGCAGGTGGAACATACAGTTACAGGCATTCTGTCCATAGCAGAGCTCAGAGCAGTGGCGAGATGGAGCAGCTTATGTCAGTTCACAAGATATGATTGTTAAATTTTCAGGAATATTGCACGTTGTTTGCAATATCTGTGTTTAAACACAGCAATTATTAAAAATTGAAGTGCATATACTTACAGAGTATTAATTAAATAAAATGTATTAAAAACAAAGGCAAAAAAAAAAAAAAACAAAGGCAACAAGATACTCAAAATCACCACTTTCTAATTATTTTACTGCTGCATCTGTGTGGAAATGCAGTTAACAGGAGCGACACTGCAGCGCATCTTTTACCAACTCCACCTTCTGGAACATTACATTTGTGCCTTGAAACTGGCCATGTTGGGAATATTTACACCTTTGAAATTGGCAAATGCTACAAATAGGGCTGGATTTACTGTTGTGTTGACTCACAGGTTTAAGAGAGTAATGGAGAAAATACTTAAAATGCAAATTAAACTTAAAGTGTGCCTTGTCTGTAGCCATTACACCGTGAACAGCGTGAAAACAAACACTTTTTGTTTTCACCAACTGATATCCGATTCAGCAAAGTCAATCACACCCTTGACAAATGCGTGAAACTTCAACGTACAACTTCATTGTTTACATTTCTATTACTCCTCAAAATAAGTGAAAATACCAACTAACATTCATTTCTGAGTTACACTCAAAATGCTGATCAGAAAACATTCACCGGATACCACTGCCCCTGACCCACTGCTAAGCCTCACCTCTGATCACTGCTCAGCCCTAGGGTGGGGGTGGGGGTGTCACAGCAAAACCACAGGAGAGACGGTCCCTGCCCTAGGTGCTGCACACTGTTCAGTCCCAGGGAATGGCCCCGGCCTTGTGCCCGTGTAGTCATTTCCCTCATGGCCACAGGTGGTACATCACAAGCACCGTCAGCAGGTGAGGGACGGGAAGTAGGCGCAGGAAGAGTTAGATGTTGATTCTTCCCTTCCATACTATTAGACTACATTTAGTGTTCATAACTGTGACTCTCAAGGCAATACAAGATCTGGATAATCAAAGAAGGACTGAAACCCATTCAGCGGTTATAACGAAAACACTTTTTAGAAAGAGGCTTTAAATAAGTGTTGAAATAAACAAAATCCTTTCTACTTTCAGCTTGAGCATTCTCATAATTGAGATTTCTGGGAATTTGACATCCTTGTTACAGTGTCAAGAACACACACTTTTTCAGTGGGGAAAGGATGACAATAAAAAAGGAGGAACAAAACCAAATGTTGTATTTACCCATGTTCTTTAGAAAATTACTTTCTTTATAAAGTTAATTTTCCAGTTAATGGAAGACTGTCCTTTAAATTTTTAGCAGGGATTGCTAGTTCCTCCCAAATATCCATACCCCTTTCTTCATTAATTAATGAGATCCCTGAATTTTAGCTCATCACCTTGTCACTCAGCACTATATTTTCTCACCTCCTGTGGAGCTAAGTGTGGCCAAGTGACTCAGTGAGTTCTGGCCAGTGAGTTCAAGCGTGAGGATTGTGTGCAATTTTGAAGCTTTTATCCTTAAGGAGGAACAGTGTGTCCTCCACTACGTCTGTCCCCATTCTGCTGGCTGGACTAGTCGGCTTGTGGGACCTGGAGGAGCCATCTCAGAGCATGAAGTAGAGACTGTATCTTACGGTAGCACGGCTGTAGTCACCTCAGTCGTGCGACCCCATGGACTGTAGCCCGCCTGGCTCCCCCGTCCATGGGATTTTCCAGGCAAGAACACTGGAGTGGGTTGCTGTGCACTCCTTCAGAGGATCTTCCTGAAACAGGAATCAAACCCGCGTCTATTACCTCTCCTGCATTGGCAGGTGGGTTCTTTACCTCTAGCGCCCCTTGGGAAGCCCATTAGGACAGCGAAGCAACGATATAACAGAAGCCTGGGCCCTCAACACCGTGGAAGCATCAGAGCAGCCCCGGATGGCCTTCCCAGGCGGTAACGTGAGAGAAAAACTAGTTTCTATCATCCTTAAGCCACTGTTCCTCAGTCTTTGTTACAGCCGTTGAATTTGTTTTTAATATTTTGGGGATGATGTTCTTTCTACATGTTACACTTTTCTCAGCTTGTTAAACAGAACAAAGTAATCTACTCTTTTTTGAATCATGAAACATAAATATTACTCTGAACAATAATGCAAAGAGTCTACTGAGAGTTTAGAGTGCTCCTGACCTGACAGTTATGTGGCCTCAGACTGCAGGGCGTGATTAATTCCTGCCTAATTCCTGCCACTTTTCTGACTCCTCTCACTATGGAACTACCAAGGATATATAAGAAATACATATATATATAGTGCTTAGGCTCAGAGACTCAAATGTAGAAGTGTTCAGTGTTACTCATGACTATTATTGCTATTAGTATTGATTACTGTTATTGTGTATTGGGGACAAATGGCTATCCTAAAAACCCATCACTTTTTTCTCCTGCTTAAATTATAAAGACACAGAAGCTGAAAATTCTGCTATTTGGAACCATTATAATCAGCTATGTCTACTGAATGGAAGCTAGTGTTTGTCCCTGGAGCAGATCCTCTCTCTTTATCTTTTTAAAAAGACCTCGATGGTCTCCTTAGTCATGAAGTGTGAGGAAAGTCTACCTGTTGGCCTTGGGGAGTCTCTGAACTGACAACCTAAATCAACAGCAGATTCTTCAAACTGAGATGTAAATGTTCTATTTGATAACGAGGAAGGTTGTTTTCATGGCTCTTAAAGAGAAATTATGTTAAGAGATTTTTCCTTCCTTTGACTGGGATGAGAAGGGGGCAATAAGGCCATAAAATGATGCTCTCACAGTAGTGAGCATGCCCCAGCAAAGTGGCTGCAGACCTAGGCCAAGAGACATAGCCAGATGGGCCCTGGGCGGAGGGCTGACCCATGAACTCTGGAGCACTGACACCTGACCGCTAGTTAGACTCTTCCTTTTCTGCCTGTAATTTGCTCCTGTTATTCTCAAGACACAGAGAGAGGGTTAAATGTCACAGCCCGTGTTCAGCTGTGCTTGGGTCTCAAAGGGAGAGGCTTGTCCTCATACTTGGACCTGAGAGATTTTCCATGTGTGCTGGGACACAGAGGTGATTGACCAAGCCACTTGGGACAGCACTAGGCAGGAAGTGGCAAATGTCAGTGAGCACAAACCGGGGATACAGTCGCTACAACAGGGCCTCCTCAGAATCTCCTGGGGAAAAGCCTGTCAAAGGCTCAACATTTGTCATTTTATGATGATAATATTGCTAACATAAATATATCATGATAATGTACTGATATAATAAGTTATATTATTTATTATTTTATAACATTGATAATATTATTGTTCTAAATTATTAATATGAAATCATATAATTATACTTTCAGTACCCAGCTGTGTATGCTATCTTCCCCAAATATCTTCCCCTTTAAATCGAAGGCTATTAAACTGTGATAATCAAACTTGTAAGAAATATGTCTACAACAAAGGTAAATAGACTCTGAGGGAGGGTTTGGAAGCATTTTCTTAGTAATAAAGTACAAGATCTTAAAGGATAGACCAAGTAATTTTATTTCACTTGTTCAGGAATTTTTATTTTTAACAACTCTGGCTCCTCAACTGTATCCCAGATAGTTAAAATTGCCCAAATGAGTGGCCATTTGGTAAATGAAATCAAACCTTACAGTTGCCTTGTTGACTTCTCCACAATTAAAACCACTTTGTTAATGGTAAAATGGGGCTTCAGGGTCTAAGAAACTGCCAAAATAAAATCGGAGAGACTTAACAGGTTGTTAACTTTATTTTGCCAAGTAAGGACATTATTTTTTTTAGATTACCAAACCTTTGCAACATACAGCACTTTATAAACTTTTAACAACAAAATAGCAAGAAGCAGATATTTCAGAATAAAAGATGTTCCTTTAGTCTGTGAAGACTTAGATATTTTTCTCCTGTCACCATCAACAGGTCAGGACTTCATGCAGACTGGCATCTGGTTTGGAGCTGTTTTCCTAGAACATGAAGCCCATGGCTTGGGGAGATATCTGGGAGCTGCTGGCCTGAAGTAATTCCCACAATTCCCTCAAATATATGGGAGATGGACTAAAGGAAGAGTGGTGGCCTGTTATCCTCAAAAAAGAGACCTTATGAGGCATGGGAGTAAGATCCACCTGCTGTGTGTCAGCTAAGTGTTCCCAAAACTTTCTTCCTGCCTTGAGTTGTCTCTGAGCATTGGGAGCACTGAAAACTGCCCTTTTCAAGAGATGGGAAAACTGCAAAGTTGGGCTCATTCCACGGAGTGAATTTCCATTTTTCCTGGCCACAGAAATGCTGTGTCTGTCGGTAATTTTCATTCTTGGGTCACAGCTCCCAGGGGAGCAGGAGAAAGGGCAAATAGGAGAGAAAAGTTTTCTGTGTGTTTCTTCAGTTCCTAGATTCACTCCCTGGCCTTAGCATGCAGAAGGGCTGCCCTGTTCCAGCCTTCCAGATGCCATTTCCAGACCCCAGCAACTGTACAGGTAGCTGAGCAGAGAGACCTGCCCTGGGCCAGCTTCAGAGAGACAGTTCTGGAACTGGTGTGTCCATGAGAAAAAGGAAGCTCTCTTTGTTAGGAAAAGAGCCAGTGATGGAAGACTTTGCTGCAAGAGGTGGCCGAATAAAAGCTTCTTTTACTAAAACCAGTGACCCCCAAAAAACTTTGAGTCACCTTCCCCCTACCCCACTGCATCTATTTCCCAGCAGTTGGAAGAACTGTGGAGAGCCAAAGGGACAGAGGTTGAATTCATAACCGATCCTTCCAGAAGCTTTGTCTTTCTGCTGACCGGAAATAATTGCCATACATTTTCCTAAATATATGAGAGTTAATTGCCAATTTGCATCTTGGTTTGAGTATTCAGATCTCAAGGTGAAAACATAAGCCCCTTATTTCAGGAAAAATAGACAAAGGAAAATGTCTGAAGCTCATTTTCTAATGCCCAAAAGGCTCATGGAAAACAACTCAGTGATCTTTCTTCTCTAGCAGACTCTTCAAAAACATCTTGGAGGAGAAGCACTCCCTCGGGTTCGAGTTGTTTTATGTGATTTCAGTTACATCAGAGAATTTATTCTCCACCCCCTCAAGCCTCGCCAAATCATTAATTCTTGAAAGAGTAACAGGACTTTCATTTCGCTTGATGTGCCTCCTTAAGCCAAACTTGACGTCAGCACCTTTTGTAAGCAGGAAACTATGAATTAACACCCTGAATTTTCATGATGAGTCCCCTTATTGAGGCTCTGTTAGGGAAAATTCTTCACATCCTTTGACACTAGCTTGCTCGCATTATTAATTTAAATGTCTCAGGAACATCATCTGCTTCTACTAAAATTAATGACAAATGAGTTCTGGAAAGTGGCTTCCAGAGCCGCCCTCATAAGAACAGTCAGGGGAAAGCTCAGTGTCTGAAACGCTAATTGAGATGCGAAGCTTAATAACGTGTGTTTAGCTATGACCCTAAAATCTGCTCGCCTTACAACTTTCCCCATCTGGTGTAATTTGCTTTCTCTACTTGTAAAAATGCACACGACAGCAACAGCATGTATTGTGTGCCATGTTGCAACAATGAAGCCTTGTCTGTCACATTCTTCATCAAGAGAAACTTATTTCTCACCCTGTCTTTACCCAACTTCCAACCTTTCATTACACTTTGCGTTGGAGGTCTGCCCAAGCACCATGCCCCGGCCCAATCCCACTTTGGAGAAAGGAGATGATGGAGCCATACCTTGTACCCGGGTTTCCGCCCTCTTTTCTTTGGGATCTTCACTGCTGGTAAAGAACCAGCTGAAGCAGAATAAATGTTATGAACTGCCATCTTCATAGGTGTCGAGTGAAGTGGGGGTCGGCCTCGCTTTCTCCCCGGGATCCTCTGAGACTGCATTTCTGCTGGTGCCAGTCTTACAGAAGGAAGTGACAAATCGCTCACAGGCAGAAGAGGTGCTAAGAATTAGTCCAGACACAAAGCAAAACAAAAACAGAAGTGTTTGTTTGGTTTGCAAGGCAAACATGGATCCGGTTTGGTGATTTTGGCCATACCTACCCCTTAAGGGAGGGGAAGACCAAATAGGAGAGAGCCAGGCATTAGTTGGAGCTTTTAAAGTGCTTTTGGGCTCCTGGTATAATTTCAAGGATAGTGAATTTCCATGGGACTATAGTGAAGTAGGGATGATACTGGCTAGGTGAAGAGGACAACAGATTCCCAGCAACCAGTACAACCAATAGTGTCATCAGCAAGGAGACACTTTTATCTATATGCCTCAACTTCCCAGTTAGTTCAACTTTGAACTGAAATAATAATAGCATTAAATAAACACAACCAGTTTTTCTCACATTCACTCCTATCCCTTTGACTGGGTAACAAACAGTTATACATTTTTCCCCCATGAAATAAATTTAATAGTAGAAATCAATTGTATTAAAGTTGATTATGTTCCTCAATCAAAATGTGGACAGAGATTTGCATACAGAGGTGTTCATTTTTACATGATCCAGCTTCCAAACTCTCAAAAATAAAATGAATAGAGCCCAATAACAAGCAATGGGGGAATGGCTAATACATCTACAGAATAACACAATCAGCTAGATACAAGCCTTTAACAATACTCTTTTTAATAACATGAGGTTGAGTGAAAAAGCATCACACAAACTTCAGGTAAAAGTTATCTCAACTCTGCAAAATTTTATGTGGTGATAAAGTGGAAGGAAATGTGCTAAAATGTGGGCAATAGCAAAGATGGTGGGACTATGGGTAACTGTTCACCATGTACAAATCCTTTCCCCCTTGTACTACTATGCTCAGCATTAAAAATACTTAAAATAAGTGCTCCAACTAGGGATTGAACCCACACCCCCTGCTTTGGAAGGCAAAGTCTTAACCATTGGACCACCAGAGAAGTCCTACAAAACTCCTTTTGTCGAATAGGTTTTGAAGACTAAAGTAAGGGTAATAAACTAATCAGTACTTTACCCTAAGAATTCGTATTACTCAAAATTACACTTAACTATCCATAACTTCCTAAGGAAAAACAGTCATCTTTTAAACTGGATTCTTTTTTTCTACTTCCCTCTCCCTAGAGGGAGGAAAAACCAGGATTTGTGCTGCTTTCCAAGTCCTTCTATAGAAAACACATCCATCTCAGGAGTATGAAGGACCTTTCCAGGTAACTAAATTGATCAACAGACTTCATGCCAATGGAACAACAGTGAAGTATTTTTAGTGGAATACTAAGTACCTCTGTAGCTGGGGAGATACTTGGAGAGAGTCTTCTCATAGTCCTCTCAATTCACAAAACACCTGAATGATTACATGTTGTATCATTCATCAATCAGGAAGATGCTGTTCCCCAATTCCTTGTTACAAATATATACCATTTTAACACAGAGACAAATCCAATTTTAAGTAATGGGACAGAAAGTTTTAAAAAACTAAATAGGTTATTTTAACCACTGGGGAGTCTCAAAATAACTTCTTGGAATAAATTTCAGAGAACTGGAGGAAAGCATCTACAAAATGGTCCTTTCAGTAACAAATCCAGACATTCTGGAAAAGATGGTGTCAAAAGTCCAGGGTCCCTCAAATCTCCCTTTCCAAAACCAAGATATGAACAAAGAAAAGAATAGCAAATATGAATACTTTTATTTTTAAGTACCAATATTAGAATACAGTGGAAACAAGATGCAAATTTTTTAGGGAAAATGTAACTATGGATGATAGACAACCATAATTTATCAAATGTTTAAGGATAAGGTCAAAATTAATAGCAAACTAAAATACTCAAAGATATATTAAGAGGCTGTCATCGAGCATAAAGAGTTTCTATGTGTCTTAAAAAAAATTTCTTTAAGAATGAACAATAAAAATTCCTAAAAACAAACAAAGAACACCCAAAAGAAAATGGAAAAAAATCTATAAACATTTGGGCAGAACAAACAGATCATTTACAGTGAGAAAAATAAAAAGGTTAGCTGTCTTCAGTACCATTAGCCAGAAGATATTGGAATCAGTATGATGGTCATTTTTCCAGTTATTTAGAGTCTCCAAACTTCCTCCCATCACAGGGACTTTGCACATATAGTTCCCTTTGCCTACATTGCTCTTTCCTCTTGCTCTGGCTTAGTCCTCTCATTCTTCATCGGTTAACTCAACAAAACTCACCTTGAACTCTCATTAGAGTTTCCTAAGCTTAGAATTCCTCAGCTGTGACAATTGCATGTAAAGCATCCACAATGGAACTTGGACAAGAGAAGCGGATTGGGATGTGAAGATTATACCACTTGCAATACCTCTGATCTAGCAGTCATCTTTTTTTCTGCCAACATTTATGACACCAGGGTGGGCTAACTTGTTTGCTTGCCAAGGATAAAAGTTCAGACCCTTCACTATTTTTCATACAGAGTTAATGAGAAGTAGAAGGATTCATTTGATAAAAATAATAGTTTTTGAAATTATAATTATACCCAAAAATAAGACTTGAATAAAGAAAAAGTTTATCATTGGACAAATAAGTATTTTAAAAATATAGTTTTTACCTAAATTATTCTATAAATTAAGTGTAATCACATTAAAAACCCAAACTGATTTTAGGGGGGAAAAAAGACAAAACAAGTCTCAGGACAGACTTGCCCTTCTGTTGCTTAAAATGTGTTTTTTGCTGTTGTTTAGTCACTAAGTCATGTCTGACTCTTTTGCAACCCCATGGACTGTAGCTTGCCAGGCTCCTCTGTCCATGGGAGAAAACTGTAAAAATGGCAGTAGTTTTGGTACAGAAATAAGCAATCAGATCAATAGAAAAGTTAGTCCAGAAATTAAACTTATATTAAGTTTTCATTTGTTTGAAATTTAGGATCATTTCATATCAGTGGAGACAGCTCAATAAATGGCTTGTGGACAAAGGGCACTTAGAAACCAATAAAATTTTACTATATTTATAAATCCTAGAGATATCTAAGACTAATACATACAAAAATAAAAGAAATATTAAGAAACGCTGGAGGCAATATAAGTCAATATTTTTATACTCTTGGGATTAGAAAGGAGTTTCTAAATATGATGGAAAACTTGGGAAGTGGACATGGAAAGACTGATAGACATGGCCACAAATGCCTTCATACAGGAAAAGTAAAATCATGGAGAAGGTTGAAAATAAATGAAAATCTGAGGAAACTATTTGCTACATATGGAACCAACAGAAGTTTAATATAAAGAACCCTTTTAAATTATTAAAATAAAAATGACACTCCAATAGAAAAATGGGCAAAGGACATGGAAAACTCACAAAAAGCACAGGCTATGTTAGAGAAGGCAAGAAAGAAAAGAACAGAAGGAAGAGGGGGTGGAAAGAAGGAAGAAAGAGAGAGAAATAAATGATCAGTTATTACAAAAAAAAAAAAAAGATTCTGAACTTTACTGGTTATTTCCCAAAAAGTAAATTGAGGTATCATTTGTCATTTTTCAGACTGACAAATGTGAATAACTCTGACAATACTATATGTTGGTGAGGGTGTAGAGGACATTTCCATTTATTGTTGGTAGAGTTAGAAATTGGCTAACTTTTCTGGAGGGCAGTTTGAAAGTCACTTACAAACTTTATTGCTGTGCTGTAGCTCAGTCGATAAAGAATCTGCCTGGAGTGCAGGAGACCCGGGTTTGATCCCTGGGTTGGGAAGATCCCCTGGAGGAGGAAATGGCCACCCACTCCAGTATTCTTGCCTGGAAAACCGTATGGACAGAGGAGCCTGGCGGACTACGGTCCATGGGGTCACAAAGAGTCAGACACAGCTTAGTGACCAAACCACCACCATTTACAAACTTTATACATGCACGCTTCCTATTCTAGCTATATCACTCCTAAGGATTTGTCCTAAGAAGATAATCTGGGGAAAAAACAAAAATATAAGGCTAAGGATATTCTTCAAACATTGTTTATATTAATAATAGTAAAATACTGAAGACAATCAAAACACCTCTCAAAGCAGCCTCAGTTTAGTAAATTATTTCACATTCATAAAATGGAATACTTGTGTGTATATATTAATACATACATGCATCTACAAAGACTGTAAAGTAGCATTTGCAGTATGATTCTATTCATAACCTTTTTATATATACAGATTGAAATAAATCTGCACGTGCTTAGGCATAGAAAGAGGTCTGGGAAAGATAATCGTCAAAAAGATTGATAGTAGTGGTCTCTGGGCAAAAGAATACTGAAAGATGTTTTTGCTTTCTTTTTTGTACCATTCTGCATTGTTTGAAAACTTTAAGCCATAGGTAGGAAAACAGTTTAAAGGGAAAAATAAACAATGAGTGACTAATTCTCATTCTCTGAAAGTTTCTATTGGAAACTTTTGTTTCTTTCGATGGCCTTTGTTTTCTTGTTTTCTAATGGTTTGGGCTCCAAAGCCACAGAACTTCACTGACCACTGCTTTAACATCTCAAGTAAATTGCAACAAAAGGCAAAAAGACGTTATAACCAATATTACAGAAAAGGTTGTTTCAGAGCTAAGAAGACTATCCACAAACAGATGGTGGATGGGGTGCTCTGCTGAGCCCCTAAGAGAACCAGCTCACCACCCTTACCCACATTGATACCACGTCCTGCAGGCTCTTCTATCTAGCTGGCTACTGGGTTACTGCTCTCCGCCCAGAGATTTCCATTCATCTCCAAAGACCTTCGAAGACCTCAAATGCTGTCCAACGACATTTGAGCCAAGGACACATAATCTGATATCACCAATCATATAACTCATTTGAGAACTGTCAAAATCTCAAGGTATATATGACACCTCTGAATTTCTCTGCTTTCTCTTGAGGACTTCAGTGAATACAGATGGCCTCTGTTCACTTCAGAATCGGAGCCATCTTGGAGCAAAGAGTTTTAGTAAACATTAAAAGATTCTGTCCCTAGAACAACATAACATTCAAGTCTCTAAATTCCAAGTTATAACCTCTTAAGTAGTTGTCAAATCCTGGCAACATATTAAATCAAGAGATTTGCTGCTGGTTTCCTAAGTCTCCTACTTCTTTACACTCCCTTGCCCTCAAAAAAAAAAAAAAAAAAAAGGCTTGGCTAGAAATATCATAGCTGAAGCCAAGAGAAACTAAGATCTGGTCTATGAATTTGGGGGTGACAGTTTCCCTGTTAACCTTGCAAATATAATACATGTAAATATAGATCCTGGCTAATGGTGCTTCCCCAAGGTAAAGAACAAGGAATTATCAAATTCAAAGCACACACCAATCCCATGGGGCCACTGAGTCACCTAATTCAATCCTGAGGCATGTGTTACATATCCATTCATTCATTCACTCTTTCATTTATAAATCTATCCAACAAACATCTGTTGAATATGCAGTGAGTGTTGAGTATTATACATAGGCACTTGGATTACAGATGAGAATAAGTAATTCACATCTCAGATATTCACTGTGGAGAAGCAGACAAGTAAGAAGGCAATAATAAAACATGGAGTAGAGGGTATAACAAAGATTTCCTATTAAATGACACGCAAACATCAGGGATGAAAGAAATCATTCTTTTAACTGGGTTGGAAATAGTGGAGGCAGGAGAAGCACAGAAAAGTTGACATTGGAGCCTGGCTTTTCCAAGCAGAAGAAGCTAAGAACTGGCAACAGATGCTTGGTGGCCCCTGGAGAAGGGGTGGGCCACCCAGACTGGAGGCAGGGGCAATGGCTGCCTGCTGTTTCTGAAAGTATGAGAGGAGGTAGTTACAAGGCTCTCTAACCTCCTAATGGACTTGAGATTATTTCCTTCTGCGTGGGATGGGTTCCTGACCTTAATGTCATGCCCTTTCTCACTGTCACTTTAAAAGTACAACCAGAATCCTATTTTCTCTTGTTCTGGGGCAACAGTTGAATTCACCATAAGCCAGAATTTCTAGTGTCTTTTTTTTTTTTTACCAGCAGCCTCATATGCACCTTAATAGCCACGGCTCCCCACGCTGTTTAGGTCTGTATGTGAGGTGGTTTCAAGCAACTAAGATGTGCCTTGCCATCTATCTAAAATTCGGCTGCTCTCCATGGTGGCCCAAGTCTTTCTGCTTCCGAGACTTTCCCTTCTGCATACTGGTCTCTCTCTTCTTTCAACTTTCTTACTGCCTCTTGCCTGCACCACTAGTTTCAGCAGGCACTGACTAAATGATGGTTGATATCATTCTCTCATTGCTTCATGCACATAAATGATTTCTGCCCACCCGTGGAGGCCAGGGGCTGTGTTTCTTTCATCTGTCATTCTGCACTTCAAAGCACCTGGTACAACGTTGCCCCCACAGAGTGCACCTGGCAACCTGTGGAGGCTGCCATCTCACTGAGGCTCATGGCCCACAGTTAGGGTCAAAGCTCTGCATTCAAATGTTTTCATTTTGGGTAGAAACATATCAGTATGATAGAACACTTTGCTGGCCAACGAAAGCTTCATGCCATAAGAAGTGGGACAATATAATCCGTTAAATGGAAAAGTATATTCCCTTAAGATACATTTTCCCCCCCAGTTCTGTCACAAGTATGGGGCCAACAGAAGCCAAAACCAACACTCATGTGGACTCACTCGTAGCACTCACTTTTTGCTCTCTGATACTATTTTCCACTTAAAATAAAACCAACACTCCTTAGAGAGCTGATTCCGTATCTGGGGGACAGAGAAAGATCAGAATTAGCTTGGAACATATTATTATTATCAGACAAGGATGACTGCTAAGAGGACAAAGAAGCAAGTTGTAACAATTTATGAATCAACAATAATAAATGGTGATATAGTAAATTGGAAAGATTGTGAAAGGCTATGAGTTCTTTATGATATTCAGAAGACTAAGCTAAGGTGCACCAAACTCTATTTATAATTTTTTTAATGCAATAGAAGTAAGAACAGAATAAAATATAATTTATATTTCTTTTGTTGATTTTAATAAGTATAGGGGAGTTTTATTGTTGCCATCATCATTTAATCACAAAGTTGTGTCTGACTCTTTTGCAATGCCATGGACTGTAGCCTGCCAGGCTCCTCTGTCCATGGGATTTCCCAGGTAAGAATACTGGAATGGGTTGACATTACCTTCTCCAGGGGATCTTCCCCACCCAGGGATTGAATTCACATCTCCTGTGTTGGCAGGCAGGTTCTTTACCACTGAGCCACCAGGGAAGGCCGTGGGAGGGTTTATCTACAGGTATTTTTGTTCCATTGATTGCATATTGATATGCCCTTGTCTTTCCATGTCTAAATACACATGGAAATGATAAATGTCTTTCCATATCTAATACAAAGAAATGATAAATAAATCAATTTGTTCTGGAAAAATAGGAACCAACTTAGGAACAAAAAGGACTGGGTAGCCCCAGTTGTCACACATAATAACCAGGTAAAAAGTGGGTTCAACAGAACATTCTTAGGTGATGAGTCTGTTAAATGTCTTTAGAGGGGTTACAATGTGCAGACTTATTCCCTCAATCCCCAGACATGTAGCTTCTAGATGCAGATAGTAAGTATATAGAGACTTCAAGGCATGAGTGTCTCCTTGCCCACAGCCAGAACTTGCAGCTCTGCTGCTGGGTAGGTGAAGGGCCTTCCCACTCCCTTGTAACTAGTCATTGGCTGAGAGGGCAGATTCTAAAACCTGTCACATCCATTTCACCCTTGGCCAAACTTATAAAAGCTCTTCCCTTGCTAATACTGGAACCTTCCTTATATCCAGTAAGGGTGCAGCAACCAGGGTGATAGAGAGCCAAAATTTATATATTTAAGGAGGAAAGACACATGAAGCAAGATCAGAGAATATGCACCTCAAAGTGGGGAAAACACACATCCTGATCTTCAGGGTTTGGGAAAACATTAGAACACTTGAAAGCATGAGAGATAGGTACACTACAGAGTGACAAATTATTTACTGACTAGGCAGTAAATCAATCAACTATTTTCTGAGTCTCACCAGTCCCCTCAGCTGGCACAGGAAGAAGAGACATTTGCTTCTAACTCCGGCATGGCCATCTGGCCTAGAGCTGCTCCTAAGAGGTACTTGAGAGAACAAGGGAATGCAGAGGCCAAGCCCAGAAGGTGCTGGCTGCTACCTTGTTAGGGAAATGAACATGAAGGAAGTCTTGTTTGGGTTTCAGAAGCAGGAGATCAGGTCTCTGACCTGCTTCTGATCTGCCTGGACACAGACCAGATTCTGTGCTTGCCTGCAAGCATAGCAAGTCAGGTGGCACTTTAAAAAGAAAGGAAGGGAGTGGGTCTTGGAAGTCTTGGGCCCCTGGAGGTCTGGCCAACCCCACCTCCCCACCCTGCCTGGGGTCTAAGGAAATCCTATGACTCACAAGGTGAAACAAACAGCATTATAAAAAGTAAATCAGAGCTACATTTTTTTTTTTTCTTTTTTCACGAATTTGCGTGTCATCCTTGCGCAGGGGCCATGCTAATCTTCTCTGTATCGTTCCAATTTTAGTATATATGTGCTGCCGAAGCGAGCACCAGAGCTACATTTTTACATGCAAACTAATGGTAATATCAGTATGCAGCCTAGGATTAGAACCAGGAGACCTCAAACTGCAATTTCAAGTCTCACCCATGGGGTGTCTGCACCGCCCAGAACCTTTTCCCAATTGGGATTCCCAATTGCTGTTAACAAGGGACTTTTGGAGTGCTGTTTAAGTCTGGATGTTGGTCAACCCGATTTGGTGATGTATGTGCTATAACTCTTTTCTATTGTTTCTATTTCTCTTCTTTTAATGACTGTATTTTGAAATTAAGCCAAATAATCCTCTATTAAATATTGAAATTGTTTATTTTGTGTAGAGTGATTTCTTTTGTTAATGAATCTTTCGAACCTAAAACATAAGTAAAATTTTTGGCAAAACACACTTCCTTGTTTCAAGTGTTCATCTCTTTTTTAAAAAAATCAAGTTCCCCACACTGATAGGGCTTCCTTCCCTTTCAGGTGACATCCTTATAGAAAACAGCTCTCTGGAAATTCTGTGGGCCAGCCCTGGGCCTATCTCCTTCAAGCTCCATCCTTCACACTGCCCAGTAATTCTCTATATGAGAGGCCTGGTACCCAAAGCGGTTTTCCAAGGTTGCCATGATAGCTGACCACTGGCTGGGTTTGCCCAATGGGAGGTGCCAGTCTGAGTTTGGAGGGTGGCTGTTGGCATGGGTGAAGCCAAGGGCTCTATCATCCACCATCTTTGCTTTGCTAGGCTCTGCCAGAAACCGCCTCTGCTCTGAGGCTCCAGCTCCCACTAGACAGGCCCGCACAGTCCCACACTCTGCAAGGTGGCCTGGCCCTGCCTCCAGCATCACCACCTCCTCTCTAGCCTACAGTAGTACCACTGCAGGGACTGTGCTAATGGTCCAGCCTCCTGGGTTGGCCTGTCCATCCCTATGCCTCCATTTCCCTGCATGACATGCCCAGCCCTTAAATACTAATGAGATTTCCTAGTTAGACCCCTACAGGCAGACATGGAACAGCAGGTCAGTTAGTGACCAGGCAAAACTTTGTAAGAAAGATTCCTTTGGGAATTTCCCATCTTTCCTGCTATCTCAAAGAATGGAGTCTGTCTTTCTGTTGCCATACTTGGAGCACTGCATAGCTGCAAACCCCTGGGTTGTGTGGAGGAGGGAGGTGATAGAATGCTTTCTGCCATTGCTGTGGTCAGCAGAATTGTGGTTAAGAAAAATAAGGGCACATAATCTTCAAGATAAATGTTTAAGTTTACATAGTAGCACAGATAGCCTGTTATCATATGGTAGGTGAGGAAGATATACATATATACATACATGCTACTGCTAAGTCATTTCAGTCATGTCTTACTCTGTGCGACCCCATCCCTGGGATTCTCCAGGCAGGAACACTGGAGTGGGTTGCCATTTCCTTCTCCAATGCATAAAAGTGAAAAGTGAAAGTGAAGTCGCTCAGTCATGTCCAACTCTTCACGACCCCATGGACTGCAGCCTACCAGGCTCCTCCATCCATGGGATTTTCCAGGCAAGAGTACTGGAGTGGGGTGCCATTGCCTTCTCCGACATACATACATACATACATATATCTATAGATAGATAGATAGATAGATAGATATACACTTCTATATGCATAAAATATCTCAGGAAGTATTAAAAAATGGCAGCAATCATCTCTTGGAAGTTGGTAGCAGGGGGACTGGAACTTTTCTCTGCATACTGTTTCCTACCTTTTATATTTCGTTTCTATTCAAAAATAAAAATAAATTAGCACATCTACAAATTCTTATTGCAGAGAAGAATAAGTGAGTGGCCCTGCCATGCACAACCATTGAGCAGCCGGGGCTACCTGCACTGACATGTGGGAGGTAGGACAGGCCAGGTGCTCTGGACTCTTCAAGGACCACAAATCACAAGTCATTCTGTGGGTGCCACCCTCATCAGGTGCCATAGCTGTGTGCATTCACACTGACCAGACACCTAATATCCCAGTGATGTGACTGGTTGGACCAGCAGCCATTTCAGTGGGCATTCATAAATTCACAGATTCCTTCAGCTGTCTCCCAGGGTCAGCCCTGAGTGGCATGCCTGGAGCTGGCGATGGAGTTTGCTAGAAGGAAAAGGGGGGAACCTGACCCTTCCAGACACATTTCCACATCTCTGTAGGCTATAAAGAGACGGCACTGACGCAAAGGGAAAGCTGAAGTGGTACCAGGCAACACAATCAACTCACTGAGCACGTGATGACCGGAGAGATACAGGAACACACCTATTTGGCCAGTGCCTGTGACCTACGGGCTGATCTAAATACTTTTAAAGGATTATTACAGTTTCAGTGAGCTTCCCTGGTGGCTCAGATGGTAAAGCATCTGCCTACAATGCGGGAGACCTGGGTTCAATCCCTGGGTCGGGAAGATATCTGGGAGAAGGAAATGGTAACCCACTCCAGTATTCTTGCCTGGAAAATCCCATGGATGGAGGAACCTGGTAGGCTACATTCCATGGGGTCGCAAAGAGTCAGACACGACTGAGCGACTTCACTTTTTCACTTTTTATAGTTTCAGTAGCAGTAGGGCAGCTTGTACTGGAAGACATTGTCTCTGCTGGGAGGTGGAACCAGTGAATTTCTGTCACTTGGGCTCTGAACTCAGTATATAGTGTAAGGAAAGTAACTTTTTAGGGCAGCTACAACTATTTCTTTTTTTTTGCAAACCACGATTTCCTGTTTTGTTCTCTATTTATACTTTACATTTAGTTTTAAGAAAGCACTAGTGGTTTGGTGTTTTGGTTGTTTCTAGTTCAATCTTTATCAACAGAGCAAACTTTCAAGACTATGTTTTGTAATAAAAGTGAACTGTAGGCCTAGATTCCTTTAAAATACTTTGCTCAGAAAGATTCTTAAGGCTTTAATAATAAGACAAATCACAACTCTCTAAATCAATGTCTCATGAAGTGGGAATCCACTCAGCAGTCTTGAGGGTTGTGAATTCCTTAAGGATTTCACACGGGGCTGCTTTAGACAGCATCCTTCCAACACAAATGTTTTCACACAAAATTTCAGCACACAGTTGTTCAGCTTCAAGTGCAGAAATGTATAACTATGATATCTGCATTATGATACTCTTCGCAAAACACTGAAGTATCTAAGAAACTTTGTTAGTTGTCTCAAGACTTAGAAACTCAATGTTTGCCCTTGAAGAATTCGTTGTCTAAGAAAGATACACACCTTGGCTCCACCTAGGCATAATATAGCACTCAACAGAATACAAATATGAGAACAACTCAGGAACCAAAGCCGTCGCCTCTTTGCAAGTCAAGGAAAGATGTACTTTAGAGATGAATGGCAACAGCCCTTAAAACTGATTTTGGTCCTCTGTGTTTGCTGGCAGAAAGCTTTGCTTTCCCAGTGTACAAGGACCGTATGTGTTTCTTTGATTGCGGGGCTTATAGGAGGAGCCGGCACGGCCAGTGAACAAGGATCAGGTCTACACACACACCACCTTCCAGGGGGCCCCTCTGGTATGTTGCGGTGTGCAGAGCACAGCCAAATTCTCAGTCTCAGTCTTCCAGGACGGCTCAGAGCCTGATGACACTCGCAGGTCACTGGAGAAGGAGAAGTGGTCATAGCACACACTTGGGGTCCAGATAAGGAGCGGTGGCTGGCCATCATAAATACAAAGCCTCTGCAGAACAGGCCTGCCAGCCCATGGTACAACAGCCAAGCTTATGTTCAGGTTTTCCCCGAGCAACTCCTGCTTCCCTTGGGACATACCACCCATGGAGCATGGGATCCCAGGTCCCACCAGTCCCTATCGGCTGCTTCCCTCACATCTGTGCCTGCGATGCTGCAGGCGCTGGCCCTGGTAGACAGGGTAACACACATGACCAACAAGGTAACAAACAGAAGATGACTCAGTAAATGGATGAAAGAAGCATCTGAATGTGCACGCATTATTTTGTTAAATTCTCACTAGGAGCCTTTAAGGCAAGTATTATTATGTACCCCCGTTACACAGATGAAGAGTCTGTCAAACCTACACAGGTGACGGCTCAGAGAGACTCTGTGTCTTATGCCAGACACAACCTCTCCCAACCAGCACCTGGTTAACAAGATGTTAGCCATTGAGACCCAAGGGAGTGTCACCTCTCAGGGCTTTTTGCTTCTGGCTGGAGGTGGAGTGAGAGATGTTACATTTTAAAATGTCCGACCAAAAAGTCTGGAATCCTTGCATACAATCTGAGAGAAATCAAGGATGTTATTAATGTTGTACCTGGGCTGGGTAAAGTTAGTGTGACCTCCTGGGGCCCTGCAGGCATTGAACCCTCAGCAAATATGATTTGATTGACTCATAAAAAGAAAGGGAGGGAGACGAGCACACAGTGACACAATTGTGGCCTTCTGCTGCTGGGTTGTGAAAGAAAGGGTCAAAAAAAGAAAAAAAATAATGACTTTCATCCTGGCTCCTCTCCAGTGGGTGAGCAGTCAGCAAACAGGGGCCTCCTGGATAATTTTCCAGATCTTCTCCCCTTCTCAGAGGTCTCCTGAGGCTGTGCAACAGCAGTTAAATCAATTCTTAATTAGCTTTCAGCATTTATCTTTTGAAAATCCAGACCTATATGAATATTTATTGAACACTTACAACTGACTAGGTGCGGAGCACGTGTGCTAGGTCCTGGAGATACAAAGGGAGATCGGGACAAGCCTACAAATGGAAAAGTATCTGCAGTGGCAGGTGCATCTGTTCTGGGACAAACCTTGCATACTTGCTGCGGGAAGCAGGCAGACAAGTCTCAGCAGGAGTCAAAACACAGAAGGAGCTGAAGAGAGACAGAAAGTGTCGAAGAGTACAGGGTGGGTGCCACTGGGCTAACTTCTATTTTTCAGAACAAGAAGAACAAGGATGGGATTAGCCTACTGCTTAAAGTAGACTGGAGGGGTCACAAGTGACAGTGAACTGGAACAACAGCTCAGGGACTATTTGCTTCTGTTTAGGATGGGAAGGGGAAGGATTTCAAACTGGAGATGGCAGAACACAGAGTTAAGAGTGAGGACGGCTGCCTGGGGCCAGGGCAGAAGAACTGAAAACAGTTCATCACTTTCATGAGCTCAATCTCTCCAGGCTCAGACAAACCCGTCCTCTGGGGCAGTAAGAATTTACACATAGGGTCTCAGAGCTACTATTAGAAATCTCTGAGGACTCATGGAAAGAGAAGTACTAGAAGAGCAAAGGGGCATATTTTATCCCAATTTTCAAAACTGTTCGAATTCTGGATGTGAATAATCCATTACCAAACTGATTATTAAACAAATTGGTAAGCTCTTATAAAAGAATGAGATCATCGCTAACATTGGAACATTGGTTCGCTAAGGGCAAATTCCCTTAAAGTTTAAGGGTTAACCTAACTAGATTTATTGGTGGTGTAAGGGGGTGAGATGGGGAAGTAGAGATTAGGTGGAAGTAAGGAATGTTATAACCATGGGCTGTCTTGATATCACCAAGTATGTGATAAAAGTTCCCAAGATTATTTCATGGATCAAGATAGTAAATGTGAGCAGAGGATAATACTTTTGGGTAGAATTGTAACTAATCAGGTTCCAAGTTGCATAATTAATGAAAACCCAAATCTACCAGTTGCCTCCATTGGCATGCTACTTGTCTCTAGTTTTATTAATAGTTAATACATTCTCCCTGATGACATGGATGAGGATCCAGAAAGCAGGCCTATCAAATAAAAGCAGATGACACAAATCTGGGAGGAACAGCTAATGCTACACATTACAGAATTAAGATTCAAAATTTTTCTAGCCAGGTAGACCAAATCAATGAAATAGAAACTTTAAAAGATGAAATATTTAAAATCTTCATTCACAGATGTAAAGGAGAGATTTGACAGGAAAGGTTTCCTATGTGGAAAAGATCTAGGAATTTTAGTTAACGACAATAACATCACATTCTGAAGTTCTACATTGACATGAACTTTGGGGGAACACTATCCAGACCGGTACAAGTACTATATATTGATCTTGGATTTGGGGAAATCAATTTGGGCTTCCCTGATGGTTCAGTGTAAAGAATCTGCCTGCAATGCAGGAGACACAGGAGACTTGGATTCAATTCCTGGGTCGGGAAGATCCCCTGGAGAAGGAAATGGCACCCACTCTAGTATTCTTGCCTTAAAAAATCCCATGGACAGAGGAGCCTGGCAGGCTACAGTCCAAAGGGTCACAGAGTCGGACATGACTAAATAACTAAACACAAGCAGTCTTTATCTTACCATCGGTGGTGGCATGTTAACTAGAATATGAATTTCTGTAGAAGTCTTTTGCTATACTTTAAGGCATTTTTATTCCTATATCGCCTGGGAAGAAGAAAACCTGATAGCCCTTTTTGTAATTTAATCATAATTTATTTACATTCAAGCTAACTTGTGCAAGTAAAGTTTCCCATTTTAAATTTAAATTTCCCAAGTACAAATATCTGTTTTAATTGATACAAATATATACAATGAAATGCACAGGTCTTAAAGGTACAGCTTAATGAGTTTTGCCAAATGTATATACCAATGTAATTCATATATCCCCAGCAAAATATAGAACATTTTCTTCAACTCAGAAAGTTCCTTTATGCCTCTTTCCAGTCAATTGCACTCCTCCGAAGCCAACCATTGCTCTGATTTCTATCACCATAGGTTAGTTTTGTCTGTTCTTGAGTTTCATATAAATGGAATTATACAATATGTATTCTTTTGCATCTGGTTTCATGAGTTCATTAAGCATATTTTTGCATGCATCAATAATTCATTTCTTTTTATTGTGGAATAGTATCCTGTTGTATGAATATTCCACAATCTGTTAATCCATTTACCTGTTGATGGACATTTGGGCTATTTCTGTTTTTAAGCTATTTTGAACAACTTTGATGGAAAGATTCATGTACAAGTCTTTTGTGGGCATATGTTTTCATTATCTAAGGTAAATACCTAGGAGGGGAATATCTGGTCCATGGGATAGGCTTATGCTGAGCTTTGTAAGGAACTGCCAAACAACTGTGAGTGGTTGTGCCCCCTTCACTCCGCCAGCAGTGTGAGTTTCCATATCCTCACTTTCAGTGCCGTCATTCTTTCATTTCAGTCATTGTAGTGGGCCGCATTTAATCTTCATTTCTTAGATGAGTAGAGATGTTGAACACCTTTTTTATGTGTATACTGGCTGTTCACGCATCTTCTGTTTAAAGTACATGTTCAAGTCTTTTGCCTGAATTTTATTGAGTTATTTGACTTTTTTTATTATTGAGCTGCATGTGTTCTTTATATATTTTAGATACAAGTCCTTTGTCAAATACCTGTACTACAAAACTTCTCTCAGTCTTGCCTATTTACTCTCTAACTAGTGTCTTTTAATGAGCAGAAATTTTGGTTGTCTTTTTTTTTCATTGAAGTCCAATATAGCAACTTCTAGTTGATTAGTGAGTTTTGTGCCCTCTCCCAGGGATGGTTTTTCACCCCAAGATCGTGAAGTTATTCTTCTGTTTTCTTCTAATTTAGAAGCTTTGTGATTTTACTTATTACAGTTTAGGTCTATCAGTTCAGTTCAGTCACTCAGTCGTGTCTGACTCTGTGATCCCATGGACTGCAGCACACCAGGCCTCCCTGTCCATCACCAACTCCCAGAGCTTACTCAGACCCATGTCCATCAAGTCAGTGATGACATCCAACTGTCTCATCCTCTGTCATCCCCTTCTCCTCCTTGCCTTCAATCTTTCCCAGCATCAGGGTCTTTTCTAGTGAGTCACTTCTTCACATCAGGTGGCCAAAGTATTGGAGTTTCAGCTTCAACATCAGTCCTTCCAATGAATATTCAGGATTGATTTCATTTAGGATGGACTGGTTGGATCTCCTTGCAGTCCAAGGGACTCTCAAGAGTCTTCTCCAACACCACAGTTCAAAAGCATCAATTCTTCAGTGCTCAGCTTTCTTTATAGTCCAACTCTCACATCCATACATGCCTACTGGAAAAGCCATAGCTTTGACTAGATGGACCTTGGTTGGCAAAGTAATGTCTCTGATTTTAAATACACTGTCTAGGTTGGTCATAGCTTTTAGGTCTGTGATTCATAAAATTAACAATTGTGTTTGGTGTGAGATAAGATTCAGAATTCATTCTTCCCCCATACAGATATTCAGTTATCCCCAAAACAATTAGTTCAAAAGGTTTTCTCTCTCCATTGAATTGCTTTGGTGCCTTTGTCAAAAATCAATTTACCGTATAATTTGAGTCTATTTCTGGACTATGTATCTTATGTTATTGACAGAATTGTTTATCCTGGTGCCAGTGCCAAATTCTTTTGGTTACTATAACTTTATAGTAAATTTTAAAATCAGGTAATGTGAGTGCTCCAACTTCATTTTCCTTTTTCAAGTTTATTTCATAATTTACATTTGAGTTTCCACATAAGTACAAAAAAATCTGCTAGTTTTTTTTGTTTTTTGTTTTTGTCTGTGCTGCATGGCTTGCACGTTCTCAGTTCCCTGAGCGGGGTTTGAATCCAGGCCACAACAGTGAAAGCCCAGAATCCTAACCATTAGGCCACAAGGAAATTTCTGCTGGCATTTTGATTGGGGTTGCACTGAATCTATATATCAATTTTGGAAAAATTGAAATTTTACCAATATGGAGTCTTATAACATGTACACAGAGTATATCTTTCCATTTGTTTATAATTTCTTTGGTTTTTCTTGGAAATGTTTTTGTAGTTTTTTGGTGTAGATATCTGCTCATTTTGGAGTAGCTTACTTCTAGTAGAACATATAGTCAGTGTAGAAAAGTCAATTGTATTTCTACGTAAAAGCAATAATTGGAAAATGAACCATTCCAGTAGCATCAAACACCAAAATATACATAAATATATCATGCATATGTTTTATTAAATGTATCATTAAATATGCTTTGGTTTTTGATGCTATTGGAATGATTCTTTTTCCAATTGTTACTTTTGTATGGAAGTACAATTGACTTTTGCACACTGACTCTGTATTCTACTAGTAAACTACTTCTAATGACCAGATACAGGAAGGTTTTTGTACATTCCTTTAGATTTTCTTTATATACAATGCTGTCTGTGAATTTAAAATTATATTTCTTTCTAATTTTTTTAAAATTTTGTTTTCTTGCCTTGTTATAACAGTTGGCATCTCCAGGATAACACTGTACATAAACAGTGAAAGAGGATACACTGGTTTGTTCCTGATTGTCGGGGAGAAGTTTTTCAATATTTTATCCTTAAGTGTAGTGTTATTTCATTTTCCATCAGTTCAAAACATTTTACAACTTCATTTATAATCTCTTATTTAACATAATGGTTATTTGATAGCATATTTTTTATTTTCACATATTTAGGACTTTCCTAATGTTTCCGTTATTGACTTTCAAAACATTCTGTATGACTTCAGTCCTTTGAAATTTGTTATTATTTTATGGACCAACTTTTGGTCTATCTTGGTGAATGTTCTATGTACATCTGAAAAGAAAGACTATTCTGCAGTTGTAGGATATAGTGTTCTATAAATATTAATTAGGTTAATTTGGCTGATATGCTATTCAAATACTTTTATAAATTTTGTCTATACTTGTTGTTCTACCAACTATACCTGAATGTGCAGATTTAAAATCTGCAACTCTAATTATGAATTTGTTAATTTGACCCTTTAGTTCTGACAGATCTTATAACATATACTTTGAGGCTGTTGGTGAGGTACAGATACGTTTAAGATTTTAATGTCTTCTTGATGATTTGATTGTTTTATCCTCATGAGTATCTCTATTTCTGATAAAATTGATTGTTTTTAAGTCTACTTTGTCTGATATTAACATAGTCACTCCATCTTTCTTATGATTAATGTTTGTGCAATTTATATTTTATTGATCTTTTACTTGTAACCTATCTTCAGTTTTATATTTAAAATGTGTCTCTGGGGGCCAGTTTGCTAGGTTTGTTTTTATTATACAATCTGACAAAGTTTACTGCCTATGTGTATGAAGTATTTGGTCCATTTGTATTTAATGTAATTATTGAAAGATTTGACTTTGGGTCTACCATCGTGCTATTTGTTTACTACTGGTCCTTTATTTCTCTTTTCCTACTTTATTTTGTATTAATTTTCAAATTTTATTTTACCTTTGCCTTTCAATTTTGAGCTGCTTGCTTTCTTAGTTGTGTTCAAGTTCACTCATCATTTGTTCTTCAATGGTTAATCTGTTGTTAAGGTCATCCAAGCATGTCTTGTATTTTATTTTTTTGTCTTGTATTTTATGTCTTATATTTTATTTTTGTATTTTATCTTGTAATGTATCTTGTATTTTATTTTACTTTTTAGCTCTAGAATTTCAATTTCCACTTATTTTTATTTCAGAGTCTTTATTTTATTATATTTTATTTTATTATTCAGTCTTTATTTTTATTTCATGTCTTTCCTGAAATATTCATTTCTTTCCTTACATTATTTAACATATTTATAACAGTTATATAATTATCCATACTTATCTGATAACTCTAATACTGAGTTCATCCAAGAATATGTTCCTATTATCTATATTTTTTATCAATAATGAGTGACATTTTTTCTGCTTCTTTACATGTTTCTCTCCCTCTCTTTAAAAGTTATGCTTCAGAGAATTGTGTATAGAAAAATAGTGGAGAATGGAACATAATTTTTAGCCTGCTTTTGTTTATTTTCCAGGTGGCAAGCCCTTTCCTCTGCCAGGTAGCTATTCAGGTTTACCTAGAATTGAGTTGAAATGCTGCTGGTGCAGCTTTATTTAGACTGAGTTTACCTAAAGTTATTTAGATTAATCTGCCCAACTCCCAACCAGTTTCCTTGATTTTTTGTTTACCTTTGAATTGAACTCTTGTATAGCCCCCCAGAACTTAAACACCAGGAGAATGTTTGAAACTATGTGGTTTCTCTCTGCCTACAAGCCACTCTTCCACTGGTGCTGTCCCAAAAAATTTAGAAAGGGGGAGATAATGATATTAGGGTTTTTGCAGGTTTTATGAATATATTTTTGTGCCACTTATTAATTTATTGCTTCCCAGCAACAAATGTGTCTTTCTTTGCTCTATTCCATGATACCAGGGCTGGATTATACAGACTGTGTTTCGCCTTTGCCAGTTGGCTTGATGCTAGCCCCTGTCAACAGACGGTATTGGAAAGACATTGCAAATCTGGAAGAGAAAGACTTTTTCTTCTTCCAGTGTTTTATTTTTCTACGTGGTGGCAAGTGGGTCAGTATGCAGGGGCCCTGGCAGTGTTCCTAGCACGAAAGATGGTTCTTGGGTTCAGAAGCAGGCTCTCTCCAACACATGTCAACACACTCTCTCCACAGGCAGAGGTCTGAATCCTAGCCTTACAGGGGCCTCTTCCTCTGAATTTCTAAGTTTCTTCATTAATCACTTATCCTTCAGCTTCAGGGATAGTTACCGTTCTCTGCAGTTACTACTTTAGAGTTCTCCTTACCTCTCTCAGTAATTAACCATCTTTTACTTAGCAATTCTTTATATTAAATCTTTCCTACTAAAGTTGCTGGTGTGGTTTATACCTTGGACTGATCCCAGGGGTCCTTTAGTGCTTCCTACCAGCACACACTGTTGTATAAAATCCCAAAATTGTTTTTTTCTTATAAACTCCCCGTCTTTTACAGGCCTACTCCATTATAGACTCAAACTTTCTCTGGTCCCCACACAGTGCTGTCTATGCACACACTATTCTCAACTCCTGATATCCCTTCCCCCCACCTCCCTTCCTGGCCTGGTGCACTCAAAGTTATCCTTCCAGATGGCTCAAAGGCATCTCCTTGGGGAAACTTTCTACTTCTACATCTACCTATACCTGCCCACCCATTAGGTATGGAAGATAGAGCTCTCTGCTACACCTAGGAAGGGCTCATTTCTCTCTGGAATATAGTTCATCAAGGTATCTTTGCATCCTTCAACTTTTTGCTAGTCTCATTGAAAAATTTGGATTTTATTTTTCTAGCTTTTTCTTGTTGCTTCCCATGACCAAAAATATTTCACATTGTTTTTACAGCCTAACTGGAAATAGAAGCCTCTAGGTATTCTTGCACATGTAAAGACAGTTTCCAGAAGTATATGCTAATACAATGCCAAGTGTGGAATGGGTTTGAGCACATAAGTGGGTAAAGAGAGACATCTTTTACTTTCTACTATGATCTTTGTTAATTCAATGATTTATTCAGCAACTATTTATTGAACACCTACTATATGCCTACTGTACAAGCACCTACTTCTGAGCCCTAAGAATATAATATGAATAACAACAAAAGGCCACTGCTGCCATGGAATTTATATTCTAGTGGGAAGAGACAGGCAATAAACAAACAAACAAACATGTGATAAGCTAGGTAATGATAAATGCTATACGAATAAGTTAGGTTAAAGGGGATAAAGTCTGATGGCAATTAGGGTGCTATTTTATACTGATGGCCTGGGAAAGACTCTCATCAAGGTATATCTGAGCAGAGACCTCGAACTTGGAGAGTGAGCCCTGAGGATACGTGAATGAAGAATGTACCAAGCAGAGAAAACAGCAAGAAGCCCACAGTGATTATGTACTTAGTGTACTAGGACAGTGAGAAGGCCAGGATACTCGGTGTAGAGTGTCTGAGGGGAGGGGTGGGCAAAGAAGTGAAAGAGAGAATAAGGGGCCAGAGAGTGTAGTACGCTGTAGGTCACTTATGAGTGTTGGTTCTTCCTCTGAGATGCAGAATCACCAGACATTTCCGAGCCAGAGAAGTAATGTGACTCACTCTGGCTGCTGTGTGGAGAACACAGCTATGTGAATTCCGTACCAATTTACTCGTTTTCATTTTAAACATGAACATGTGTGTGTACAACTTGTATAACTCAAAAAAAATAATTTAAAATAAATAAATAACCCTCAACAGCCTGCTACAAAGTTAAGCCCTGGCAGAGTGCCCACCATTGCCTGGGGCCAGGCCCCTTGGGAAGGCAAGGTGGGGTCCAGGGCTCTGCTTCTCAAGTTTCATTTCAGCCTTACAGATGCAGGATACCCAGAAGGGTGTACAAATGAGACAGAGAAAATGGAGCCAGATTGAAATTGCAATATGTTGGTGAAGCATCCAAGGACCTAATATTGGAATCCAAACACAATATTTTATACCTATGTATATGTGTATATACACAGAGACACATAAAACCTTTTAATTTTAAAAGTTGGCCAGCCCTCCATATTTCTCCTGCTAGCAGAGGATATTATCCAGCTGTCCCACTTTTTCTCATCTCTTAAAAGGAAAAAGTGTGACAAAACTGAGGTTCTTGAGGCAATCCAGAGCTGAGCTGGACACACAGCCCTTACCTAGGAGGAGGCCCTGCTCTCATCCTAGCCTGAAGCGTGAAACCAGCACTGGTCATCTGAGCAGGTTTGGGTGAGGGTGGAGGTCAAGTTCATCTCTCCCTCTCATCCCATTTATGAATTCCTCCTATGTTTGGCAGAGGAGCCAATCCCCACACTTGCTGCCCTCATATGCCACGGGTCTACACATGGTCTACAGAATGGTCTACAGAAACCTGCTCCATTGCTAGATATGACTGATTGCAAATTCTTCTTGATCTTGAGCTGAACCTTGCCCTCCAGAAATTTCTCTCCCCTGGTCCTAGCTCAATCTCTGGATTTACATGGGGAAGTCCACTTTCCCCTCCATAGGGAAGCTAATTCTTTGTTTCTAGAGGAAAATCATGGTGAGACTCACACCTTCAGCCTGCCTTTCTCACCTTGTCTCTCTCCAGTCCAGACCCAAAGCATGTTCCCCCTGATCTACAGACAGACTGTCTTATACACACTGTTTCGCTTGGACAATCCCTTCCCATCTACCTTCTCTGCCCTGCCACACTGAAAGTCATCCTTCCAGAAGCTTCTTAGGTCATTTTTGTGTCAAGACTCCCTACCTGTCCAGCAGTGAGGACCACCCTCTTCTTACACTCCCATGGCACTTTGTAGAAACTCCTCCTACAGCAGACCTCTCAGTGCCGGGTAATGACGTGTGTGTGTGACTTGTCTGGCTCGCTTCTCTGCACCTCCAACAAGACTGAGAGCTTCTCTCAGGCAAGCACTAACTTTTCATCCCCAGGCCTTTCATAAGGATGAACATATAGTTCATGCTGAATAAGTATATATTGAGTAGATTTATTATTTAATGAAATCAACCTGAGCACCTATGAATTTTCACATGACCTGAATCCTATATTGCTTTCTTCCAAGTCTTAACAAAGATGGGGGGAAAAGATTAATAAAAGAAAATCATCTAGGCCTATGTCCCCAAGTCAGAAGACTGTTTTAGGTATTGTTGAGAACAGTAAACAGCCCCCTCTTCCCTAACCCCCCAAGGACAGAGGCCTCTGCCCTTCCTCAAGCAGCTAGTAGAGGAGAAAGAGATCTATTGAGTGGGACTTGACACATGTCAAGTGCTGACTCTGTGCCTTTCACTGATCTCCTGGCTGACTTCTCATAAATCCCTTCATGAGGGAGTTGTTCCCATTGTTGTTCCCATTCTGTAGATGAGGTTCTTGGTGCTATGTAAGCTGCCCAGGCTCTGTAACATTACAAACGGTGATGTGGAAAGTGTGCTTGACTCTAAAGCCCTCCTTTTCTAACAGCTCAATCTGTCTTTAAGAGGGGGAAATATAAGAAAGAAACAGAAATTAACAAAGAGATGAAGGGAAAGTTAAGGTAGCTGGAGACCAGTTGGATTGACGAGAAAAGGAATGGTGGCCGGAGGCGGTTCCTCCTCAACTCTCCTCCTTTAAATCTCTCTTTAAATAGAGGAGACCTAAGTGTGTTTCTAGGCAAAGTGTAACAGGACAGAGGGACGGGAGAACGTTCAAGAGAAAGAACTGTATGGATAGTAGTCTTGGAGAAGATGTTTGGGTTGCAGTGGGGCACAGGTAAATGATTTAACCTGGGAGAGGGGAGGGATGTTGCTTTCTCAGATTCCTCTGGCAGGAAGGGAGGCAGCTAGGGTCTGAGTGAGAGCTTTATGCTGTCAACTTGGTTCATCCTCACAATCAACCTGTGCTGGAGATCCTGCCAGCAGTCCTTCGGGTGAGGAGACACTGGGTATGCAAAAGGTGAGGAGTGAGGGTCAGTAGGCTGAAAGCAGGGAGGGAGGACTGGAGAGTTGAGGGGCTTGGAGAAGGCACTATTGAGGGGCTGCAAACAAAAGGGCCCCATATCCTAAAACATCTGGCATCTTGGCCCTTTACAGAAAATGTTTGCTGACCCCTCCAGTATCATCAGCTCCATGAAGGCTGGGACCATGACTTAACTTTTTCTTGTATTCCAGAATAGTGCCTAAAATGTGGAGCTGCTATTAGATGTTAAAATATGAATGGACGGGAAAACATCAGATACCATCTATTTTAACAGCATGCTTTTTCTCCCTCATTGTGAGAACAATTGAGACTGTGGCCTTTAAAGCAACACATCATGCCATTAGCATGCCCTCATTTTCTAAAATGTGAAGGATGGCAGCCACTGCAGGAATATTTAATACGGTACCTAGAAACTCTGACATTGGACTGATTTTACGAGCCCTGATGTTTCTGTTAGATGAAAGCTGCCAAGCTACACCTGAAAACCCCAATTACGCCCAGACCCAGCCAAAGCCATATTTTCAACTTGACCTTGTGTTCTCCTAAACTGTAAAATTTCCAACTTAGCTAAGCGAAGAGTGACATAAAGTTTCACATATATGGGTCCTCAGATCTAAGAGCACATGGTAGCTATAATATTGGAGACCTGATGAGAAGTCAGCTTGGTTCTAAAATATAATGTTCCTAATTATAATAGGAACAATGGCATTTAAATGGACAGATGTTATCTCTGAGGAGAACCAGGATTGTCTGGGGATCAGAGAGCATGAGAGCCCAGGGATTCATGTGGAGAAGCCCACAGTTATGAGTTCTTGATCTACAGATTTCTGTCAGCTTCAGAAGAACATCTAAGGAAAAATTCATTTTCTTTTCCTTACTCATTGAATAAAATACGATTTATCATAGGGCCAGGAGACACATAGGGTGTTCTAGGCCTACTACCTTCTCTACTTCTTCCAAGCAGCTATCAACTTAAAGGGCCCCCTATCAACTCAGAAGGACAATCAAAAAGAGACTTTGTCCTCACAGACAATGAACAGGGGCTCAGTTGAAAATCCACGTGTTAAAAGACAAACTCACATTAGCTTCAACTTATTGCACACCCCTGTGGCCAGGCAATTATGCTAGTGTTATATCCATCTTACCTTGTTTGTTTCCAGAGCTACCTGTGATACAGGTGTTCATATCTGCAGAGCAGTGGGCCCATCAGAGGTCAACATAAGGAGCAGAACCACCCAGCTGTGCCCTGGATGGTGGTTACTAAGTCTCACTGCTAGTAGTGAAGTAGAAACCAACTGGTGTTGTTACTTATGTTTGTTAATGATAGTTAATTAGTGAACTTGACAAAAAATTACTGAACTCTTCTTGACGAGTGAGACACACAGAATAAACTTACTCTGGCCATTCAGATAGACAAAGTCAGATCCACTAGCACCAGAAGGGAGTCTCCTGCCCTTCAAGGATGACCTCCTTCAGGAGGCCTCCCTGCCTTCACCCAATTCTTGTACTTTCTCTTAGAGAGCCATTCAGGTCGGTGCCTCAGTCCCCCGCTCCCTTAGGTTGGAGGTTATCTATTTTGTGTGTGTGACTGTGACTTGTCACTGAGGGAAATCTCTGAGGACAGCCGCTGCCTTGCACTTCAGGCTGTGATGCGAGATTGATGTCTGAGCAATCCAGGATTTGAATCCCAGCCCTGCCACTGCCGAGGTGATTAGATCGCCTCTTTTCATCTCTCTGACTCATCCATCTTCAAGGCCGAATCACTGACCTGAGGGCAGCTGCCATATCCTTCTCTTGGTTCCCTGGCTTTTTGCCCATGTGGTGCTGGCAGCTGGGCAGAGCTTTGACCTCACCCTACAAGAATCGCCCAGCTTGTCTGATGGCAAAGAACTGGTTTCCCCCACCTTAGGGCTCAGGTGCTCCTCTGCGATAAATCGCTGGCAGCCAGAGCACGTGCATCAGCAAGAGGGAAATTTAAATGAGCCTTAGGGGATTGGAAAATTATTTGGTGAAATGTTCCTAAGCTTTTTCTACTTAATACCCATAAATTTCAGGGGCCATGTGCGCTAACAGCTTTTGATTTACAATGTCTTTATTCTTGCATTGTATTTATGCCAAATTATGAAAAGGTAGCAAGAGTCAAAAGAACCTTTTAAAAATGCTTGGGGACCCATCATGGGGTCGAGCCATTTCTGTCAATCTTTGCCACCACTTGGTTAAATTGAGGGCTCTGGGTGCTGACAGCTGAGTAGCTAATTGGTGTTGGACGCCAGCCCACCAGGAGTCCTTCTCTTCAGAGAAACTTTTTCCTCCCTTCCCCCAGGCCCTTGCCTTGGGTAAGACCTTTTAATGGCTGCTGAGGGCAAGGAGGAAAGCCCGCCTTGGGTAAACTTTGTGGGGCCAGGTCTCACTCAGCTGCAACAGCACAGAAATATTCCCAAGACCTCTAATTAAAATGCCTACAGTCAACCAGTATGCTCCTGTTTCATTGCCCAGGGGTTGCAAAGCTCCCTGCTAATGCTGAACACAAATTAACTAAATGCTGTGTCAGCCTTTCTTGTCCCATTACAATGTTATTGTCATATTTATTAGCACAATTCCCTGCTGGACACTGGCTGGAATATCTGAAAAGCAAGTTAAGCACTCTCCTTGGCTACATGGGGAAAATGCTTGGCCATTTCTCTGCACACACATCAACTCTGTGATTTGAGTTCACAGCAACACCCTGCCAAAAACAAGCCGCCCTGCCCTGCCGATGTTGTCTGCATTGGATGGAGACAGTTCTCCAAACTTGATGGAGACAGTTCCCACAAACTGTAATTGTCTTTCATTCACATGACTGTAAAATGACTAGGTTGTTGCCACTGATTTTACTTCAAAGAACAGTTCTATTACCTGCTTGCTAAAATTTAACAATCTATAACGCTTCCTAGAATTAATTACAGTGTCAGGGGAAAACAAACATCACGCATCACATTGCTCCAAATCACATCAGCCCAGTTGCGTGATATTCAGAATTCAGTTTACTTTTGCACATCTCCCTCAATGACGCCCTCCTGCTTTATCAGTCTAGCTGCAAGCCTCCCCACTCATCTGTGGGAGACATATTTTACCCAGAGTACTAGAGAAGTTGGATGGAAAAAAAGAAAACAAGAACACCTCTTTGGGATGTTTGACCCTGCTACTGTCATAGACACTGCAGCAAGAGCACCTCAGTCTCCTTGCAGCAAAGCCTGTTAACCACATGCGTCCGAACATCCATGTCAAATTCAGGCCACAATAATTATCTTTCATTTTCAACAGGCTAATCTCTCAAGAATAAGAAGGAACTACAAGATTGAAGAGTTCAAGAAAATCTACTTAAAGGGATGAAATGTAGATTAGTAGTTTTCACTCAAGTAGAATCTGTATCTTCAAGACCACCCCCCCACCCCCCGCCAACTGGTACACAAAGCATCTTAGGATGTCTCCCAGGACATTATATTAGGATGCCTTGTGTCCTCCTGAGAGGGGCAGTATGCACTGTGGAAAGTTTCATCTGTCTCTCAGACACTGAAGACAGGATGAGGACAGTTATAGGCTCTGCTGATTTACAGCACCTGGTGTGAGTAAGGGCTGTCCAGAGTACCCCCAGTCACAGGAACCCGCCTGGAGAAAAAGATGTGTCTTCTTCAATCCCACTGAGGTACCCACCTCTGATTTTCTGGTCTGCTATAAAACTAAGTCAAAGAAGTCAAAGAGATAGAAATGTTGTACTAAGGACTTTTCATCCCACCTCCAAGGGCAGTTTGAACACAAATTCACAGAAAGAGGACAGAGGGTAAGTGAAATTGATGGTGTCACACAGCATAATCCAAACAAGCCCAGCCCAGAGGGGCATATGAAAATGTCCAACTCCCGTCATGGTCATGAGACATGGACTTATTATAGCGCCTATGATGTCACGTTGTATACATCACATCTGAGCTCCTTGTCACCACTGAGCCAGACTTCACATTACATATTGAGACAGGATGTCCAGTGACCCTGACTGCCAGGGTAGACACTCTCTTACCAGAGGACCAAGCTGCCTGTGACATACAATTCTGTGCAGGAGCTGGCAGGGGTGGCCCGAGGCACCCACAGAAAACAGGGCAGCTAGCTGGGGGTGCAGGGAACGGCCACTCCCAGGAAGACAGCTGGGAGTCTGAAGGGTGGCTCAAATCTCCCCAGAAGAAGAATCACCAACAAAACGTTCTCTGATCTAAAATCTCCTCTGAAAGCCAAAGAATAACTTCTCCAAGACACATTATGGGGAGGATTCAGAGGATCACAGCCTCTATAGGTAAACTAAGCAATATCACCAAGGATTTCAGCTCCAAACTCTCAGACCCTCGATAGGGGTGGCGCAGGGCACAGTGCAGTGCTTAGCCAGCTTTAGATCCTTAGCTACAACTTTTGCAATATCTGTCATGTCTGAACATCTATGATGGTGAATTTTGTCTGTCAACTTGACTGGACTGTAGGACAACCAGATAATTTGGTCAAACGTTATTCTGATGCTTTTGGATAAGATTAACATTTGACTCTGTAGACTCAGTAAGCAGATTTGTTCCCTCTAATGTGGGTAGTAAAGGCCTGAACACAACACAAAGGCTAAGTAAGAGGGAACGCTTCCTGCATGATGGCCTTTGAGCTGGGACATTAGGTTTTTTCCTGCCTTCAGACTTGAACTGAAACATCAGCTCCTCTTGGGTCTCAAGTCAGCCAGCTTTCAGACTGGAACTACTATTGTCTCTTTTGGGTCTATAGCTTACTGACCAGAGATCATGGAACTTCTCAGCCTCCATAATCATTTGAGCCAAGGTGGGAGTGGGAGGAAGGGGCAGGGAGCCACACTGTGTGGCTTGCAGAATCTTAGTTCCACAACTGGGCATTGAACCCAGGCCATAGCAGTGAAAGAGCCAAGTCCTAACTATTGGACCACCAGGGAATGTCCTGCCAATTCCTTATAATAAAGCTCTATCTCCAATCAGTCTATCTCTCTATCTATCCTCTGGGTTCTGTTTGTTTGGAGAACCCTAATAATATACCTCCTGTACCATATTTACCTAATAACTACTAAATCTTTAAACAGCCTATTTAAATAAATGAATTTTAAAATGCAACTCTGTCATATTGATATTTAAATCAAACATTTTTACTAAAAATATAAACATATAAGCTAACTGTAAAATTAAGTACACACATTAAAATAATAGCTCCCCTGAAAACACACACTTCTGATGGTAACTGTATATGGACCAAACTTCTCTCATTTCAATTCCTACCAAATGGAAAATCAACTATATTTTATAGTGAATGTTACCCTCCTTTTTAAGTGGAAAACCCTTCTCTCTTAGGCACCAAAAATAATATACAACACACAGTACAACTCACAGAGTGACATCACTATGTGTTTTAAAGTGGATACACTTAAAAACTACTCCAAACTACTTGTGACTTATTATGTAGGTCTCATCATTTTGTGGGTCAGGAATTTAGGAAAGGCTCAACTGAGCAGTCTGTCTCTGATCCTTGAGGCATCAAATGGAGAGGCTGGGACAGGAAGATCCACTTCCAGGATGGCATCTTCACTCGCATGTCTAGTGGCTCCGTGTATCCTATCTCTTTCTCCCTCCCCTTGGGTGTCTTATTCTCCAGGGCCACCAGAGTGTCTCATGGCCTGGCAGCCCTGGGGCAGTCATGCTTCTTGCGTGGTGTCTCAGCACTCCAAGTGTGAGCATTTCAAGAGTCCCAGAGGCTCTTCGCCTCTGTCCTGCAAGTCTCATCCTATGAGCCTAGCACGTCATTTAGGACAGCCCAGAGTCAAAGAGAGGGAGTGAACCCCTACAGCTCCATGGGAGGAATGTCAAAGAATCTGTGCCATCTTTATTCCTTCACCCCATTCCTGTGTACCAAAGAAGGAGAAAGTACTCAGACATGAGGTTTCCACATCATGGATAAAAGCGTATCATGTATCCAGAACGAAGGTAGGAGCTAGGTCACACTGGAGCAAAGGCATCAGTTTGAAGTCAGGCACAGTCAGCTTTGAGACCATATATACCACTGACTGGGTGACCTTGAGCTTAAACTACTGAATCTCAGGGGGCGTGGGAGGTGCATGCGGGAGCCTTGTCTGTAAAGTGGAATAATGGTATGTTCCAGGGCTATTGTGTGGATACCTAGTAAAAAAAAAAACACACTTTAATCAGTAAGAATTAATGAGCTTAAGCAAACCCAGGAAAACAGTGATGATTCTACAAAGGTATTTATAAAATACTGTATTTACCATAAAACCTACTCACACTCTGGAGGAAAATGAAACATAATAGAAAGAGTCTTCTCACTTAGCTTAAAAGCTGCAGTTTTTGGAGGAAATTCACCAGAAAGCATCTTCTCAGGATGTCAGTTACCCCCCAGATTCCTACCATGATCTCTGAGATGGCTCTGCTTAGTAATCATGTAGGGAGCTGGCAAAACAGCACCATCTTCTTTCTAAGCCATAATTAATCAGGTGTTTGGGGAGGCAGGAGAGAGTGAAATGCATGGCAACTTGGCAGGCTCTGATCCTCCAGGTGCTTGGTGGTGGTGATAACACCCCTTGTGAAGGGGCATTTTAGAAATGTGCAGGAGATGCTTTTACCTGGCCCACAGCTGGGGGCAGGGTGATCTTTACCGGAGGGTGGCCGCCAGGGATGCTGAGTGCGCGGAGCTGTCCCACGTAAGATAGCACTGTCACACTAGAGAGTCACACAAGGGAAGACCTTGTTTTTCGGAACCTAGAACTAACTTCATTTACATGTAAACATAATGTGTTTCTCCTCAGCTATGATATTTCCCAGGCATTCAATCAGCATGTAAATCAAGGAAAGACTCGTCTCTGTTTTGTTCACAATTCCAAGAGTTGTTTACCACTTCGGAAAATCCTGTCCCTGGCAGCAGCGTGAGCTCATGCTATCCAAGGGCCCAGTCCCATTCACTGTTCCAGCTGCGCTGGGGGTGGCAGGTGTCACGCACCTGATCTCATCACTGTGGCAGCATCCAGATCCGGGCACCTGCGCTGGAAGTGATCACAAGTCATGCTGCCTTCATTTCTCTTCTCACCTCACAGGTGACATCATGCTGATTTTTCTTAAATTATGAATGTGGGAGGGTTGTCTTATCTGGGAAATTTACTTCAGGATTGTAAGTGAAAGTCACTCAGTCATGTCTGACTCTTCGCGACCCCATGGACTATACTGTCCATGGAATTCTCCAGGCCAGAATACTGGAGTGGGTAGCCTTTCCCTTCTCCAGGGGATCTTCCCAACCCAGGGATCAAACCCAGGTCTCCTGCATTGAAGGCAGATTCTTTACCACCTGAGCCACAAGGGAAGCCCAGGATTGTAAACAGTGTGTTTAAAAGTATTTGTAATAAAAAAGAGAGTTGAGTTTGACAAGCCTGAGAGCCCACTGCTTTTAAAGAAAAAAAAAAAGTTTGCTCTGGATCAAAAATGGCTTTCCAAGTGGAAACATCAGGGAATCATTTCCTTTTTGGAACCTGCTGGACCTAGGAGCAGCCCAGCCAGGCTCAGCAGGAGCAGCTGGCACTGAGGCACTGAAGAACTCTTTCTCTTCACCCTCACAGGTGGAGAGACACGGATGCTTCATCAGCTTTTCAAAACTGAAGGCAAGGCTCACAGGGCCATGTGACCCACAAGAAGTTAAGCCTTGGTTTCCTTATCTGTGTAATGGAGGTAAAAACAGCCCCTCCCATACTGACTTACTGTGTGAAATCAAACAGATGAGATAAAGCATGTTTCGTGCTTTTCTCAACACCCCTGAGCATATGGTGCTCAATAAATGGAAACAGGCATTTATTACTGGGATAGGCTGGGACCTGGCACCCTTTGCTTCATGCTTGCACCTGGACAAATGTCTCCTGGAGCAACAAAAGACAAAGAAATTACATGGGACTGAAAATAGCTATGTGCACGTGCAGTTGAGGCAAATTATGGACAATGAGATAGAAAAACCAAAAATCCAACTGCCACTTCTTAAAAGTGGGAAGCAAAAGAAAGCTGCTGGAAGCAAAAGCAGGGTGCTATGCATGGCCCCTGCACACAACATCACCAAAGGGATGGGCAAACCCCACTGTGCCCAACCCCTGGACACACCCCCTACAGCTCACCCCATATAAGCAACCAGCTCACCCCTCCTCCGGGAGTAAGAAGGGAGCAAGGGAAACTGTTACTTGTCCTCGCTCCCTCCTGCTGCAGGAGGGGCCCCAATAAAGCCTTGCCTGAATTTCTTTCCTGGCCTCTGATCAATTTCCATTGATTAAGGAGGCTAAGAACATTACCATTTGTACTGCACTTTACAGTTTATAATGCCCATTTCCATATACTGTCTCCTTTGAACTTTATGTACCTTATCCCAAGTAACCTTCCCAACAACTTCTGAAATACTGGGGAGAGACTGAGGCTTGCCCCGGGAGGGAGACCTTCAAACCCATTCAATCAAAGAATCTGGTGATCACTTAGACACCACTTCTCAGAGTATATGTTTTCACTTTTAACTCTTCCCTTCAAATGTCAGATGTTTTTCCCTTAAGATCATTATTTAGGCTATTATTTTAACCTTCCGGCTTCCACTGAGGGGTGAGCTGGCTGGAAAATGGTCCAAGACTTAAGTGGATCCACATTCTCAGTGTAAATTCTTCTTATCCTGTCCCAAATCTAGCAAGTGCACAAGCAGAATATATGAAATCTCAACAAAAGGACAGCTGGGCACTGCTTAACTTTGTCCAGGAAGCCACCTAAACCACCCTGTCCACTGTTGGAAATCTACAAAGACCAGCTAAGTCTTGGTCCCACGGAAATATTTTTTCCTTGGGTTTGAAAATGTCAAGTATAGTCATAAAAGCAGTGGTCTAAGAAAAACAGATTTTTTTCGTAAATGACTGTACTGTGCTGTGCTTAGTCACTTAGTTGTGTCTGACTCTTTGTGACCCCATGGACTGTAGCCTGCCAGGCTCTTCTGTCCATGGGGATTCTCTAGGTAAGAATACTGGAGTGGGTTGCCATGCCCTCCTCCAGGGGATCTTCCCAGCCCAGGGATTGAACCCAGGTCTCCCGCATTGCAGGCGGATTCTTTACTGTCTAAGCCACCAGGGGAGCCCAAGAAGTGGAGTGGATAGCCTATCCCTTCTCCAGTGGAACTTCCCAACCCAGGAATCCAACTGGGGTCTTCTACATTGCAGGCAGATTCTTTACCAGCCGAGCTACCCGGGAAGCCCCTTAATGACTGTACTTCCAGTTTATCCTATACTACTCTGGTCTCCAGCCAACTAGTAGGAACTCAATTTCTCCACACTTGATCCTAGCAGATTTGGGCTGCTTCTAGGGAAATGTGTGTAAAAGACAAACTCTTCTGAATGTACTTTTTCTTTACTCTGCTATCAGAGAATTTTAGGTACTTTATTCTTTACTGGCTTCATGCCAAATGACTTCATAACTAAAAGGAGGGCAATAGAAACAAAGGACCAGTCCATTTAAAGCATCGCGTACCTTTGGCCCCCACACACCACCACACACATTGCACCCCAACTTCAGTTTCTAACTTCGATTCCCTGGAGAGAGTTTATATTCACTTGGTCTCATTAACACAAAACAGTTGTACAGCCTCTCACTGTGGGACCAATTAACTATTTCCACATTAGGCACCAACACAGTCTCACCTTACAGTCTGCTCTTATTATTTATGCTAAATACTTAGTATTAATTACACTACAAACACTCAATACAAGGGCTATATTTTCACACTGTAGGTGATGATTTCAGGCATTAGAGCCAGATGGATTTTTTTTCCCACTGTTCCTATGCTTTATAATTATGTGCACCAAAATTTAAAGCTTTCTACTGCTTTCCACTTGAAGCACCTTTGCAAATGAGATCGTAAAGCGGTGAAATCAAATGTGCTTGAGTATCTTTTGGCATCTGTAAGGGGAAATGCTCAATAGAAGTTGGAACGCATAGATGGCTGTTGACCCCCAAATCTCAGAGCAAAGCCCCCCAGCACAGACAATAATGGCAACAGCATGAATCACACCAGTGACCACAGGTTTCTCCGGACTGAAAAATGATAGAATTGCATTCTGACAGTGGAGTTCTTTCCTGATCAAGAAACCCAATGCCTCACCCAACATTTTATTATTCACTTTAGGATAAAGTGAATTTAGGAGTTATTCACTTTAGGATAAAGAGCATAACTTAAAAGCTAATGGTTTGATTAAATCGTGACATCACCATAATTTCCCAACAGTGAGGGCACTAAATCCTAATGGCTGTGAAGAGAAGAGGTCAGTCTCTTTTCTGGAAGGCCACAAAGAATGAGAATGATTCCTACTGGCTTGTAATAGTTCAGAAATGGTTAGACCCAAAGGAGTTAAGTAACACAACCTCCAACTACCAGCTCCAAAACAAAAAGCATGAATGCCCCAAAATTGTTTTGTACCTTGGGTTTTACTCAATTCTTGCTTTTTTCTTTTACCAAAACTCTGTCAAAACAGGATTCAAATCCTGATGCCAGCCCCAGGTCTGCTCAAAGGCTGCATTCAAGGCAGACCCCGACACATGGCCGCTGAGTGTTAACGTCAGTCCAGCAAAAGGGCTCAAGGCCTGGCTCGGGATACCAGGGAAAAACACACTCCTTGGCGTTCCACCCTGGTTTTCTCATCAGAACAACCATGTCTCAGGATGACTTGTGGACAAATGTGAAAGGGAACATAGAAAATCTTTCCCTCCCAAAGAAAACGAACGACCCATAAGCTCTGTGAGCTGACAGCCATGAGCTACTGTCGGCTCTTACTGAATCCTTTCTGAACTGTACCAAGGGAGACAGGAAGAGAGGGTAATGATCAAATCCTCGTTAGAAGAGGGATGAAACAGGCTCTCTCCCCTGGTTTTTACCTTGGTTCAGTGCTATTTTCCCTGGGATGGACTAGGACCCAACCCGTACAGTCCTTTGCTTTGCCCAGATCAGCATTTGATCCCAAGTTTAGTGCCCATCTTGATGAAAGGCTGTCTATTTCATTAGAATGAATTTCAGCCATAGGTTTCTGCTTTCAAAGAATTGGGGCTTTTGCTCTAGAATGGTCAGCACAGAGTGACAAAAAGGGCAAAGGCTTTTGTTACCAAAGATTCAGCTCCCAAAAGTTGAGTCACAGTCATGGAGCTAACCAGACAACATCACCACCTTTCAAAGTATAGCGATGACATTATTTTTCCCTGGCACATTAATTTTCTCACACCAGCCAACTTCACTCCTCTGCTTCTGTGCTGAATGCCCTACGGAGACAGGAAGGCCACCACTCCTCAGCCCAACCCCTTCCCCAGAGGGCTCAAAGGAGGGTGCAATCTTTCCTAAAAAGTACTAACATGAAGGGAAAAAAAAAAAAAAAGCAGCAACACTGGGACCAGCTTCCACTTACGTGATCAATAAATGCAGCTGATGACTGCAAAGAAATGCACACCTGCCTCCCCACAAATAAAAATTCAGGGAGAACGTGTCTGAGCTGGTGGGATGGTAAAGAAGCATTTCTACAATTCTCTATAAATCACAACTGGTCAAACAGTAACGACAGCAATCCCAGGGAAGCCCCCGTTGTGGATCTCTGAATATACTCCGGTTTCCCAGGGTGTCACACAGACTCGATAGAATGACTTTTCAGCTTAATGCAAAGTGAGAACTGCCACTGGGTAATAAATTCCTTTCTGGGCTAAAATAGTAGTCCACGAAGTAATCACTGCAAGAAGCAAGAGGTGTTTTATCTCAGTGGTGGCAAAGTGCCTCTTCAGATTGAAAAATGCTGATTTATTCCAGAATGCACAAATTCTGCTGGTTGTTCCTCTCCATTCCCCACCCTGCCAACGGAGGAATGTTCTTGACTGCGTCAGAACCGCCAGCTTAACCCAGCAGGAAGCTTTGTCTCCAACATCCCGTCCTATCCATCCAGCCCTCTTGACTGAGAGAAGTAACAGCCCACCAATGCTAATGTTTAAAGAACCCAGAGGGTGAAGAGAGAGGTCTGACTCCTGGAAGGAGCAATCTACACCCATCACCACTTGCCTTCCAGCCTCTGCGGCCGGATAGTAGCGTCCCTCCTCAGGCTGCCCCTGAATGCCACCGCAAGTGACCAGCAGCCCCGGGAGTGTGTGGTGGGGGAGGGTTCGTCGTAGAGCAGGCTGCTCAGGACTCCTCTGTGTCCTCAGACGTTAATCCACATAGCTCAGAATAAGCAAGATTGCAAACAGCCCTGAGCGCGTCTAAAACGGCCTGCAGCTCCTCTCATCAGTCTCAGTCAATCTCGGCATCGGACAAACCGCGGGTGAGAGTTTGCAGACAAACTGAGGGATGAACCCTTGCCAGAACTGAAACCGAGATGAACGCAACAACAATGAAAAACACTTAGAACCACGTGGGCTCATAGCCAAACACTTGAACTTGGTCTGTACGTACCAACAAACGCAGGCTTCACCACATAGATTTACAGCAGAGATTCTAGCAGAGATTTGCAGCAGAGGCTTGTGGCGTTCTTGCAAATGCAGAGGTTTTCTTTCAGGGTTGGGGGTGGGGGTGGTGGGCCGCCAGGGAAAGGTAGAAAAGGAAAATGAAGAACGACAAAGCGACAGATGCAAAGGCAATCCAAACACTTTGAGCCACTGTTTCAAACTTCAGAAATTTTACCACAATTTGGGTGATCCTAATGGTCTCTGAATCACGTTAGAAAATGTCACAATAGACATTTGAATTAAAATCCAGTAGGTCTGCCAAAAGACCAATTGTTAAAAATTGGCAAGTTTCCAGAGAATTTACTAGGCTGCATACTGCCCGGGGCTGAGAGAATTGCTAATTCCAGAGAAAGTTAATTATCACCTTATTGATAAAGGGGTAATTTTTAAAGCTTATGGTGTGGCTTTTGTGACTCATTAATTAAAATTTAGAGTAATTTACTAGACACAGTGGTGGCTTCTGTTACATTATATAGGTACCAAACCATTTGATTTTTCTCCCAGTGGCTGTTTTTAATCCCCCTTGCCTCTCCTCACCTGTCTGCCTTTGAAAGCAGCAAAAGCATTAAAATCGCATAAATCTTAAAAAAGCCTTTTGAGAGATTGCAGGATTAAGAAGTAAGATGTCCAAAGGGCACTCACACAAAGTTCTCTCCTAGAAATGTCAGATTTGCCCACAGAAATGAAGAAGCACATGTGCTCACACCAAAAGGGACTGCTTTTACAAACTTCATCTCCAAAATATTAGACCAAATTGTATGCCCTTCGATGATTTGATGGAAAAGAGTCTTTCCTCATCTCTTTTCTTTTCTCTCCCACACCATCCCCAGATAAAGGCAGAGGCTCAGTGAAGGAGAAGCCTCAGGGAATGAAACTGGAGGTGTCTGGGCTCTTAAGTTCCCAGGCGGTGTCGTCTCCTGCTCTCTCCGGGACGGGTGGATGGGGTAAGCCACCTGGCATCGGGGTGACGCTGCGGCTTCCAGGGGTAAAGCCTCGGGAGGAACCTCAACCCGCGGAGCTCTGCCCGGGGCCCCAGGGTGCCAGTTCTGAGCCCCGCCTCACCTCTGCCCGACCCGCGCTCGCTCTAAAGCGTCTTCAAGAACGAGTGAACATGTGTGATGTGTCCGCCCACCGCGCCAGACTGTAAACAAACCTACCAAACCCTGTAAAATCTAACTCCCCACGTGTGCATAAAGATGATTTCTCTCTGGATATCCCTTGTTTAAAGGGCACTTCAGCAATGTTTCCTTAAACTTGTTGAAATGTTTAAGGTCCAAAATTGAGGTTTAAAAATACATAAAAGCCGCCACAATATGAGAGGTTTCTGCTTTTGATTTTTCACATCAATTAAGGTTTAAAATTAAAAAAACAGAAATCCTATCTTTGTACTTTTGGGCATCGCTTGAATTTTTATAAGGAAACATTATGTCACATTTAAAAAGTCATTATTTTTTGAATTTTCAGTACAAAAGTTTCAGAGCAGAGACAGTACCTGGGGCTGGCTTGTGTTCTAGCAGCTTGACTGCTTGTATTACCTGCTGCTGGAAGAGCCCCTGCGACCCCAAACCCCAGAAACCGAGAACTATAGAAAGTGAAACTGCTTCTGCTGGTTTTCACTTGCCTCAAAAACACACCACCAAAAGCAAATAAATGACCGAAAGCAATTTATTCTTGTTTTCTTTCTATTATTGTTCATTTACTTGTTAGGTTTCGGTTATTGTTGCTGTTTTGGGCAGTGGGCACTGGCAGCAAAATAAAAGTAATTTAACTGGCACAGGGAAGAAATTTAAACATGTTAAACACAAAAGAACTGGGTGTTTGTGGAATTTTCACTTTTCTTATAATTCCACAAATCAAGCAGACATAAATTTACCAAAATAATACATAGCCTCTCCACATACACAACTTACAGAGATAAAGAAAGTACATTCATATTTTTTAAAATATCTGTCACAAATATGTTTGAAAGATAGAGACTGTGAAGTCACCAAACAACTTCCCTAAAACCGAAGGTTCTACATTCACATTTTATTTGAGTTTAGACAATTCACTACTGCTTTGCTAGGTAATCTTCACCGAGTGCTATTGCTCAAATACCCGCTTCATTTTCTCAGGCTAGTTTTACCAAACAACACCACAAAAAAATTGCTGCACAGAAATATTACACCCTAGGTAGTTTACTTTTCCACACTGTAAATTCCTTCAAAGTTATTTTATGCTTTCACTCCAAATAGCCTATTTAAAAAAAAAAAAAAAGTCGTGAGGAAAAAAAAGAACTATGTTTCTCAGTTTTCAAAAATGGTTCCTCTGAAAAAGAAGAAAAACAAAGTATACAACAAATGTGTGGATTCTGAAGTGACTGGGTTACTTTCTCAAATACCACAATTTCTGAAACTAACCCCAAAGCCACTTTCTCAGGAAGCTACTGATTGTCTCGACCCTCTTGAGTATCATTGTAGAACCCAGAAACTCTTCTCCTAAACTGTGACAGGTAGTGGAAAGAACTTTTGACTTTGCACCTGAACCATCAATCAAACGATTCCCTTGCAGCTGACACCTCACCCTCATTCACTGTCCTGTCCTGTTCAGCAAGCAACCTGGATAGAGAGCTTCATGCTGCTGGATTCAAGTCACAAAAAGCCCCACCTGGGAAGGAGGTGACTCTGTATTTGAACTTGGGTAAACTGTTCCTGACACTTCACAATCACCTGGGTATTTTTTTTTTTTTTTTTTTTGCCAAAACTAACCAACACCAGCAACTAGCAATAAATAGTATTCTCATCTAGCCTGGCAGATTAGGAAAAACCAACACAAAGGCGTATGAAATATTCCATCTGAGATACAAAAAACAAAATTCAATGTTAAAAACCACTCTTGCATGTTCACCACATATTGATTATAAACATTAAATTTTAGGCTAATATATTTTATCCCGAGATATACTGTAATTTTTTATAATTAAAAAACAAAAAAAGTGAAATCACCATGCCAAAAAAAAAAGCGAACCAATTATCTGAGTTCACATTTGGGAAAAACAATAACTCTCATATTCAAATGCATAGTAAAAGTAGTGTATGCACACCAAATGGATAAACTATATAATTCTATACCACATTTCCCCCTCTGAGATCTGGCCAAGAAATCACTGTATTTTGAGTAGGAGGAACTAAAGTTTACCTGCCAGCCTCAGCAGTTTCAGTGCAGGATGCTTGTGCTTGTCATAAAGGTAGACATGCAACCCAGGAGATCTGAAACAGGTAACCTGTCACGCTGACAGTGAAAAGAGAAGGATCCCATGTCAGCGGCACACCCACCGATTGTGCATCTCCCTTACCTACAGTTCATGCACCAGAGCCCTGATCAGGTTCTTTACCAGGCCGGGAATGTTGACTCAGAAGACAGATGACTTTCAGTACATGCAAACCGAGTGTTGCAAAAGCTAATCTTCCACCCGTGTGTTAGTAGCTCATAGTTAGTCTCCAGCAGCCCTGCTCTCCGGCTGCAAACATCTCATTAGACTAATGCATTCAGCACAGGCAGAAAACTCGATTTACCATAGCTACAGCAATGAATTTCCATTACGATGACAGCTTCAACCACATCATGTCCGGAAAACCAGCCAACCACTGGCTTTTAAAGAACACACACATTTTACATGCAGAAAACGAGGCGCGCGAGTGTGTGTGTGTGTGTGTGTGTGTGGTTTCCTTCCTCTTAGCAGCCCAACTAGAGAAATGTGCAGTGTAGCTTTTTTGCCAACACAAGCTGCAAGGTAATGACACTTCTGCTTCTTTAGTAGTTACATCCTTGTAATAACCTGAATTATGTTACAATTGTCAGAATGGGTGTTTCCAACATTTCGGTTTTCATTACCCCTCCTCTGTTGCCATGGAAACCAGACTGTAACATCATCTCTTTGTCCCAGTCCTGCAGCAGCGTGAGCCAGCACCGGGCTTATAAGATACCGGTGATCTGAAAGAGTGAATGTTTGACCTTGGACAAATAAAACAAAAAGAATTATTCTAATGACATCATTGTTTAGGAGACTGCATTTGCCAGAAGAGTGTGCCTACACAGGTGAGCACACCATGGTCATATGTATACAGCTGCATACAACACATACGGTTAGTTCTTTTAAACAGGGAACTGACCTGGGGCCTGGACCTGTGTGTAAATGCAGAAGTATAAATATGATTTACACTCATAAACATGATAGGGACCTCATGGGGTGGAATGGTCCTCACATAGGAGAAGGGTTGCTATTCACCCTCCATGCCCTATTGTATTCTCTGTGGCAAATCAATTTATACTGGTAAAGGGACTTTTTCTTCTTTTCTTTGTTAAGTGGAGGAAGGCTCCCCATTGCCTACCTCTTTCACCCCATCCTGATGTTTTATTCCCAAGTATTTCCTACAAAATGAAACATTCATTTAATATGTGACCACCCATAGGCTTACTACTGGGGGTGAGTGACAAGCAAATTTAGCCAGGGCCAAACATCAACCAGGGCTAATTAAGATTTAGGCCACAACTTGGACAGTTACTGAGAGTGAAAAATTGAAATTACAACTTGAGGTTTTTCTGACTATATATCCAGAGTCCCATAAGAAAGAAATAAGAAATCTCCCTCCTTAGATTATAAACATAGAAAAAGTTAAATTTTTCTGAAATCAAAGCATTGTACTTATTGAGCAAGAAGTAGATTCACCACTTTAGTTTACTTAATCATGTAATTTTGTTGTTTTGCTTTGTGTGGGAAAATGCAAGTTTGGTAGTCTTTCATTTTGCTCATTTAATACAAGTTTATTTCATTGAAGGGGGAGAAGGAAGAGTAGGGGGAGAGGAAGAGGAGGAGGAAAGAAAACAGAACCCAATGGATGATTTCCGTTTGGCCAGCAGTGGTAGTATTTTATGCCCATGGCCTTGAACATAATCCTACACTACATTCAGCAAAGTATGTTGGCCTGAGATGACCAGTCTTCACTTTAAAATGGTTCTTCAGAGAAGTCAAATAAAATTTTCCTAAATAATCGAGACTATTTCCCAAATCCAATAAAAGAAGAAAAAGGCTTGGCAGGATCCGCCTGAAATAACGGAATTTTCAGTTGTCCTACCCATCTCTGTGAGGGTTTGTGATTCTGGTCCTTGGGGCCCACAAGAACTGTCCTTAAGTCAAGGGTGTCTGGGATACAGGCATTGGCATCAAAGGTAAATTGCATCAGTTCAGTTCAGTTCAGTCCCTCAGTCGTGTCCAACTCTTTGAGACCCCATGAATTGCAGCGTGCCAGGCCTCCCTGTCCATCACCAACTCCCGGAGTTCACCCAGACTCATGTCCATCGAGTCAATGATGCCATCCAGCCATCTCATCCTCTGTCGTCCCCTTCTCCTCCTGCCCCCAATCCTTCCCAGCATCAGGGTCTTTTCCAATGAGTCAACTCTTCACATGAGGGGGCCAAAGTATTGGAGTTTCAGCTTCAGCATCAGTCTTTCCAATGAACACCCAGGACTTATCTCTTTTAGGATGGACTGGTTGGATCTCCTTGCAGTCCAAGGGACTCTCAAGAGTCTTTTCCAACACCACAAATTCAAAAGCATCAATTTTTCGGCACTCAGCTTTCTTCACAGTCCAACTCTCACATCCATACATGACCACTGGAAAAACCATAACCTTGACCAGACGGACCTTTGTTGGCAAAGTAATGTCTCTGCTTTTTAATATGCTATCTAGGTTAGTCATAACTTTCCTTCCAAGGAGTAAGCGTCTTTTAATTTCATGGCTGCAATCACCGTCTGCAGTGATTTTGGAACCCCAAAAAATAAAGTCTATCACTGTTTCCACTGTTTCCCCATCTATTTCCCATGAAGTGATGGGACCAGATGCCATGATCTTAGTTTTCTGAATGTTGAGCTTTAAGTCAACTTTTTCACTCTCCTCTTTCACTTTCATCAAGAGGCTTTTTAGTTCCTCTTCACTTTCTGCCACGAGGATGGTGTCATCTGCATATCTGAGGTTATTGATATTTCTCCCGGCCATCTTGATTCCAGCTTGTGCTTCATCCAGCCCAGCATTTCTCATGATGTACTCTGCATATAAGTTAAATAAGCAGGTTGACAATATACAGCGTTGACATACTCCTTTCCCAATTTGGAACCAGTCTGTTATTCCATGTCCAGTTCTAACTGTTGGTTTCTGACCTGCATACAGGTTTCTCAAGAGACAGGTCAGGTGGTCTGGTATTCCCATCTATTTCAGAATTTTCAAGTTTATTGTGATCCACACAGTCAAAGGCTTTGGCATAGTCAATAAAGCAGAAATAAATGTTTTTATGGAACTCTCTTGCTTTTTTGATGATCCAGCGGATGTTGGCAATTTGATCTCTGGTTCCTCTGCCTTTTCTAAAACCAGCTTGAACATCTGGAAGTTCACGGTTCACGTATTGCTGAAGCCTGGCTTGGAGAATTTTGAGCATTACTTTACTAGCATGTGAGATGAGTGCAATTGTGCGGTAGTTTGAGCATTCTTTGGCATTGCCTTTCTTTGCGATTGGAATGAAAACTGACCTTTTCCAGTCCTGAGGCCACTGCTGAGTTTTCCAAATTAGCTGGCATATTGAGTGCAGCACTTTCAAACCATCATCTTTCAGGATTTGAAATAGCTAAAAACTGAAATTCCATCACCTCCTCTAGCTTTGTTCATAGTGATGCTTTCTAAGGCCCACTTGACTTCAAATTCCAGGATGTTTGGCTCTAGGTGAGTGATCACACCATTGTGGTAAATCACATAATGAGGCTTAAAATAGAAATTAACTAAACTTGACTTGCTTTAAAAAACTAGATAAATGGCAGCTAGATTTTAAAAAATCAGTAATTTTACTGGGATTTCTTTCTTTATGCCACCACGACTATAGGTCTTAAGTAATTAAGTTCATGTCTTTAATTCCAAGAAAAATTTAAGTCAAACACATAAGAGAAAAGAAATTTGGTAGGATGGTTGCAGACAAGCTCAGGGGTCAGTGGGAAGAAAAGGGGCCCTTCTGAGCTAATGTATCTCCAGGTCTTGGGCTACATCCCTGGGCTACATCCCTGGGCTGCATCCCTGGGCTGCATCCCTGGGCTGCATCCCTGGGCTATGATCAGGATGCTTAGGCTCTGCCATGTTATCAATTTTCTTTAGTGCTGTGGTTACATTTCTGTCTTAGACCACAGGCAGCATGCTCCATTGTTTCCATACAAATGCTACTGGGTTTGTGGTAAGCAAGAAGTATCCAGAGGGAGCAGGCTAATTTTAGGGCCTCCAAAGCACAAACCTACTTAGAGTAGCCTCTATCTGAAGAGTAATCCTCCTCTGTCAGCTGCTGGTGAAGAGCTGTGGTTCCAACACAAGAATCAGGTAAAGAGCTAGGACTGTGTCCTGGACAATGGCATCAGTGCTATAGAAAACACAACCCTTGTTATCATAATAATAACCAACCTTTGCTGGGGAAATATTATGTACCAGTCCTTTTCATATATTATCTCATTTACAGCAACCCTATGAAGTAAGTATTATGCGTATCACCCCCATTTTACAGATAAGGAAACTGAGACTTGAGGATTTTAAATAAGTTCCTCAAGTACATAGCTCAGAAGTGTTAGATACAAGACTGACCCAGGCTGTTTGTCCCAAAGACACAGTACTTAGTCATCTGGTCACACAGCCTCCTGGCACTGCTCCTTGTTTCAGTTCTGCCATTAACCAAATAACATTGGGCAAATCATCCTCTATAATGTAGGGATGGGAGTAGGAGACTAGAACACCTTTGTGGTCTCTTATGGTCCTGACGTTCTACAGCCCGATGAATTGCTTTACCTACTGGGCTGGGACAGACTAATACTTTGGATTGGACGTGAATTCAGTTGTGGTTGTGGCCATGGCCATGACTACTAACAGGGAAAAAGCACCCTCTCTTTCATGAGAATAAGATCTGATAAACTAGTGCTTTGAACTGTCAATTTGGGGTGGTGACAGTGGGGGAGAGCGCATGGAGAAAGAACAGAGAAGTTTTAAAGGACAAGATTCCATCCCTGAAGTAACAAAAGGACTCCTGATTTCCATACTCAAGAGGCCCCATGACTTCCACATTATTCACCTTTTTCAAAGCAGACTTTTCCCTAAATGTTCCTGAGAATTTGAGAAATTCAGCATTATGGAAGGCATGAGGCTCATGATCACATTTTGCCAGAGGGTAAGTTGAGGCAAATGGTTAACTTGGTTAGTCAGACAAGAGAAACAATTTGTAGACTCAGATTTCTTGGTTTCCCCAAACTGCCACTTCTTCAATTCAAAGCTCTGCCTTCCACAGGGCCAGAAATCTGTTTAAACTATACAAGCAGGAATCTTTGGAAATGAAAAGCAAAACTGCTCTTTGTAGTGAGGTTAAACAGGAAACAACCTCAGTGACGAATAAAAAGAGATTAAGTTAATGTATCATGAAGAGGCTTGCTCCTTGGAAGGAAAACTATAACAAATCTAGACAGAGTATTAAAAAACAGAGACATCATTTGTTGACTAAGGTCCCTGTAGTCAAAGCTATGGTTTTTCCAGTAGTCATGTACTGTTAAGTACATGAGTTAGAGTTAGACCATAAAGAAGGCTGAGTGCTGAAGAACTGATGCTTTCGAACTGTGATGTAGGGGAAGACTCTTGAAAGTCCCCTGAACAGCAAGGAGATCCAACCAGTCCATCCAAAAGGAAATCAACCCTGAATATTCATTGGAATGCTGAATATTCATTGACATGAAAGCTGAAGCTTCAATACTCTGGCCACCTGGTGTGAAGAGCTGACTCACTGGAAAAGACCCTGATGCTGGAAAAGATTGACAGCAAAAGAAGGAGGCAATAGAGGATAAGTGGTTGGATAGCATCACCTACTCAATGGACATGAATCTGAGCAAACTCTGGGAGTGAAGGACAGAAAAGTCCGCATGCTATAGTCCATGGGGTCACAAAATGCTGGACGTGATTTAGTGACTGAACAACAGTCACAAGTCCACACTATAGAATATACAACATAACCACCAAAAAGGATGCCATTGAAGGCCAGGACATGAAAACACACAAGTTACAAAAGAATATGCAGGATAGAATCTTATTTTGAAAAAAAAAAAAAATGATTTGCAAATACTGAATACATCACTATGGTAATAGTGATGATCACTTGGTGATAGGATTATGAGTAATTTCTATCTTCTTAATCTTTCTTTTTAATATTTTCTATAAAGGAAGATTTACTTTTGTGGTAATAAAAAGTTAATGTGAATTAGTTGATTAGTGATAATTTTTTCTTATCACATCTGCAAGCATATTTGCTTATCATTCTCATAAATCTTAAATCTCAACTCTTTTTCATCAATGAAATAATAATTAATCCTTTGCCTGGCAGTTGTAGGCTTCCTTCAGCCATGGCCTCAGCCAGTGCTTTAAGCTTGAAGACTGCACCCAACTCATTCAGGTTATCCTCCTGTCCCCCACTCAGCTTCATCATCACCTCATATCTTTGAGCCCATGCATCGTGCTCAGCACAACTAACACAAAATCAGGGGCAGACTCCTTATCCTTCCATACCTAAGAGCTTCCATAATCTATGGGGTCCTTTTAGACCTGATAATATGTAGTCTTGTTTTAGTAAAGTCAAATTTTAAAGATAAAAGAGTTGAGGAGGGGGGAAAGGTGATCAAATGAAGTTAAAATCACTCCCATCCAAGGAAAAAGTGACTCATTCCAATTCTCCTGGGCCTAAGACATAGTTCCTTTCAGATGGGGCCTCTGACTTTGTGGCTCTGGGCCTGTGGCCTTGGCTGACATTCAGGGATTGACTTAGTGGAAATATTTGTCTCAGGACCTGGCAGTTTTAGTGGTAGCAAGTCTGGCGACCCTCATCCCAAGGGCAGTGTCTGGTAACAGGGTTGGTACAGAGACGGTGTGTGCTGACAGCCAGCAGAGCTGCAGGGGACAACAGCCAGAGCTTTTTCTTTGGTCACTAGTCTGTACATTGTAAGCTGCCAGGGAAGTAGGCTTGCGCTCCACTAAATCCCCAACATGTGTCTAGTCTGTAGTAGGAAATCAACAAATAATTATCGCTTAATGAGTAAAAGAAATTGGGGGTTAAAAAAGTGACCTAATTTTAATCAATATTAGTATAGTCCTTTACACCCAATTCCTTCCTTTCCCTCACCCCAAAAAAGATTGACTTTGGATATCTGCCATCAGAAAAAAAAAAAAAAAATCTTAATTTGTTAAAATTGAATGGATGACTTCCATTTCCTATCTCCCGCCTCCTCTATGCTCTGAAAATGCTATCTCCTTGGGATCATTACTGCTTTGAACCATGTTTGTTTGAAACTGATTAATTTTTATTCAGAATTCATACAGGTGCTCTCCAACACTTTTGGCTATTTTCTAGTTTTCTTTTTACCTCCTAAAATATTTTCCCTAAGTTAAATATGAGAAACCAGTGTGGGAGTGCTGAGAAACTCCTAGAATTGGAGAAAGTAAGCCTCAGTGAAATCTGTATATATACTCCAAAAAGACAGAAAAAGAGACTTCAAACAAAGTAAAGAGTGTATGCAATATTCTCTTTTTTTTACCTGAGTAGCCAAAGCAATCTTGAAAAAGAAAAGCAGAGCTGAAAGAATCAGGCTCTCTAATTTCAGATTATACTGAAAGCGACAGTAACAAAACAGTATCGTACTGGCATGAAAACAGAAGCACAGACCAATGGAACAGGATAGACATTTCAGACATAAACACGCATCTGCGGTCAATTAGTCTATAACAAGGCAAGCAGGAATGTACAATGAAGAAAAGACAGTCTCTTCAATAAGTGGTACTGGGAAAACTGAATAGCTCCATGTAAAAGAATGAAATTAGAACATTCTCTCACACAATATACAAAAATAAATTCAAAATGGTTTAAAGACCTAAATGTAAGACTGGATACTATAAAACTCCTAGAGTCAAGCATAGGCAGAACACTCTTTGATATAAATCCCAGCAATATCTTTTTGGATCCATCTCCTAGACAGAGTAATGGAGGTAAAAATAAAAATAAACAAATGACCTAATTAAACTTAAAATCTTTTGCATAGCAAAGGAAACTATGTAAAAAATTGAAAAGATAGCCTACAGAATGGGAGAAAATGTTTGCAAATGTTTACAAGGGATTAGTTTCCAAAATATACAAACAGCTCATACAGCTCAAAATCAATCAATAAATAAATAACCCAGTTAAAAAGTAGAAAAAAAAGATGAAAATAGACATTTCTCCAAAGAATACATACAGATGGCCAGCAGGCACATGAAAAGATGCTCAACATCACTAACAATTAGATTAATCCAAATCCAAACTACAATGAGATATCACCTCCCTCCAGTCACAATGGCTATCATCAAAAAGTCTACAAATAACAAATGCTGGAGAGGGTGTGAAGAAAAAGGAACCCTCCTACACTATTGGTGGGAATGTTAATTGGTACAGCCACCATGAAAACAATATGAAAGTTCTTTAGAGAACTAAAAATAGAGTTACTAATACCATTTCATCCTGCAATCCCACCCCTGGGCCTATATCTAGAGAAAATTCTAATTGGAAAAGACACACACACTCCAATATTCATTGCAGCAATATCTACAATAGCCAAGACACGCAAGCAACCTAACTGTCCATCAACAGATGAATGGATAAAGAAGATGTGGTGTATACACACACACAATGGAATATTACTCAGCCAAATAGAAAGAAATAATGCCATTTTCAGGAATATGGATGGACCTAGAGATTATCACACTAAGTGAAGTACGCCAGACAAAGAAAGACAAATATCCTATGATATGACTTATATATAGAATCTAAAAAAAAAAGATACAAATGAACTCACAAAACATAAATAGACCCACAGACACAGAAAACAAATTTATGGTTACCAAAGAGAAAAGACAGGAGGAAGGACAAATTAGGAGTTTGAGATTAACACGTACACATTACTGTATGTAAAATAGATAAACCACCCAAGCCAGGCTTCAGCAATACGTGAACCGTGAACTTCCAGATGTTCAAGCTGGCTTTAGAAAAGGCAGAGGAACCAGAGATCAAATTGCCAACATCTGCTGGATCATCGAAAAAGCAAGAGAGTTCCAGAAAAACATCTATTTCTGCTTTATTGACTATGCCAAAGCCTTTGACTACGTGGATCACAATGAACTGTGGAAAATTCTGAAATAGATGGGAATACCAGACCACCTGACCTGCCTCTTGAGAAACCTGTATGCAGGTCAGGAAGCAACAGTTAGAACTGGACATGGAACAACAGACTGGTTCCAAATAGGAAAAGAAGTATGTCAAGGCTCTATATTGTCCCCCTGCTTATTTAACTTATATGCAGAATACATCATGAGAAATGCTGGGCTGGATGAAGCACAAGCTGGAATCAAGATGGCCGGGAGAAATATCAATAACCTCAGATATGCAGTTGATACCATCCTCGTGGCAGAAATCGAAGAAGAACTAAAGAGCCTCTTGATGAAAGTGAAAGAGGAGAGTGAAAAAGTTGGCTTCAAGCTTAACATTCAGAAAACTAAGATCATGGTATCTGGTCCCATCATTTAATGGCAAATAGATGGGGAAACAGTGGAAACAGTGGCTGACTTTATTTTTCTGGGCTCCAAAATCACTGCAGATGGTGACTGCAGCCATGAAATTAAAAGATGCTTACTCCTTGGAAGGAAAGTTATGACCAACCTAGACAGCATATTAAAAAGCAGAGACATTACTTTGCCAACAAAGGTCTGTCTAGTCAAGGCATGGTTTTTCCAGTGGTCATATATGGATGTGAGAGTTGGACTATAAAGAAAGCTGAGTGCCGACGAATTGATGCTTTTGAACTGTGGTGTTGGAGAAGACTCTTGGGAATCCCTTGGACTGCAAGGAGATCCAACCAGTCCATCCTAAAAGAGATCAGTCCTGGGTGTTCATTGGTAGGACTGATGTTGAAACAAACTCCAATACTTTGGCCACCTGATGTGAAGAGCTGACTCATTTGAAAAGACCCTGATGCTGGGAAAGATTGAGGGCAGAAGGGGACGACAGAGGATGAGATGGCTGGATGGCATCACTGACTCAATGGACATGGGTTTGGGTGGACTTCGGGAGTTGGTGACAGACAGGGAAGCCTGGCGTTCTGCCGTTCAAAGGGGTTGCAAAGAGTCAGACACAACTGAGCGACTGAACTGAACTGAAACCACAAGGACCTACTGTGTAACACAGGGAACTATACTCAATATTTTACAGTAAACTATAAGGGAAAAGAATCTGAAAAAGAATTTATATATATATATATATATATATATATACATATATATACACACACACACACACAAATACATACACACACATAACTGAATCACTGTGCTGTATACCTGAAACTAACATAACATTGTAAATCAACTATACTTCAATTAAAAAAAAAAACAGGAATATATGCAATTTAGCTGATAATAGTTACTGCTTCTATACCCAATTTCTAAAGAAAGGGGTGTGTGTGTGTGTGTGTGTGTGTGTAAAGTAGGAAGGATATAGCAGGGGGCCCAGCTAAGAGAAGCTACATTTTAAAAATGTCACTTAGAGAATAGCCTGTTATGGGTTGCCTGCAGTTTCAGTTTCTGGAATAAAGTCATTGATCATCTGAAGCTCCATCTCCCTTTACTTGAGGGAAGATCTCCAAGATGGGACCTTTAGTCACCAAAGGGCAAGAATACCAACATTGTCCTTGAAACAGAACTTGAATGAGATGATGCAGCCTAAACTTTTGCACTGTCTTTAGATTTAAAAACAGCTGGTTGATGAATAAGAAGCAACTAGTTGATGAATTCTCTGTGTGTTATAAAGATAACCAACTTTACTATGAACCATGTCTTTGACAAGCCCACTTGTGTTAGAAGCTGAACCCAGAAAACTGGATCTGGGGCAAATAAGAAGGAAGAGAGAAGTAAAGTCTCATTAACAGAAAAAAACAAAAACAAAACCTCAGATTGGCTTTAAAATAAAGAGCATTCACTGGCAGGGAGTCCAGTGAGTTTTCAGTGAAGCTGACCCAACTCAGTGATATAACCAAAAGTGAAAGTGAAAATTGCTCAGTCATGTCCAACTCTTTGTGACCCCAAGGACTGTATAGCCCATGGAATTCTCTAGGCCAGAATACTGGAGTGGGTAGCCTTTCCCTTCTCCAGGGGATCTTCCCAACCCAGGAATCAAACCCAGGTCTCCCTCATTGAAGGCAGATTCTTTACCAGCTGAGCCACAAGGGAAGCCCAATATAACCAAAGACCTGGTGTAAATCATCCCATGCCTGGCTTTCAGCACGCTCACAATATGGCTTCCACTTGTTTCCAGGCTACATATTTCCCCATTCACATTCAACACAAGAGAGAGCTTCTCAAGGTACCTCCCACAGAGGAGCTAAGAAGTTTCTTTCCTAGAGTTTCATGTCAGAATCCCTCTCATCTTGTTGGCTGGAACTGGGCCATGCACCATCTCTGAACCAATGACAGCCATTAGTATATGCTGGTTGGCTTAAGTCCACCTCTGGAGAAGGTGGGGGATGGATTCTGCTTTCTCCCAGGCACAGCAGCTGCCTGGGGAGGGCAGCTGGACAACTGAATAATTGCAATGTTCTGCAATGCGTGCTAAAGGACCGTAACTAGCAAGAAATGACTGAGCAGTAGATGGGAGGGAGGGGGAGAGGTAGGAGAAGAGAAGAGCAGGGGCAGGGGGGTGAAGAGACAATAGGACGCTGTACGCTGTGCGTGAGGCCCTCAGCCCTACAGCACTCTCAGACATGATCTTCAGGAAGGACCACAGAAATTGTGACGTGCTTGACGTGGTTGAAGTTCTTGTAGAAGATGGTGATGAGGCTGAGTTTTGTATCCTCGGTTGATGTAGGTGAAACCAAGATAGCACATGAGAAGCCAGGGGCCAATACCAAAGGGATTTAGCAACTGTTAAGCCTGGAGAAGTAGTTAACTGTTAAGCCAAAGTGGTGGGACTCTGGACCTCCCTGGATGTGAAAATCCTTAATTTAAGGGACAGAAAGGCAACCAGCTGGCAAAGGGGCTAGATCCATGTAGGTTAGGTGTATAATTAGCCATATTGCATCCTTTAGTAAAGAGGAGAGATTTTCTGGAGGGGAAGGGTTGCCTGGAATTGCAACTTGCCAGATGAGATATTCAAGATTGAATAACTCACAGTTTGAGGAACGAGTTGAGAACTATTAGGATTTCCTTAGCCTAGCTGTGCAGTTTGCACCTCGGCTGTGTGTGTCTGTTGGGGAATGGGAGATAAAAGCCAGGCCTTGCCTGCAGGTAATGGGTGGGAGGATGGGATCTTCTCTTGAACCACATGGGGGCTGTAGGCAAGCCTCGGGAAAATAGCCAGGTGAGAAGTGAAGGAGCTCCTACAGCTTAGGGCTCGGGGACACTAGGGGGATGCAGGAACTACTGGCTTTTGGCAGTGACAGGACATGGCAGCACCATCAGGGAATGGGTCCTTTACTGACCTTCCAGTGATCGAAACCAGGAACAATCCTGAACTAACACAAAACCTAGAGAGTCTGGGGGACTCTCAAATGAGGAATGCCCATCTTCCCCTGGTTTGTGGGAGTTATATTCATATGAACACTAAAAGAGACGGGAATAGCAAAAACTAAAATGAAAAGAAATCTTAACAAGAAACATATAACTTTCATGTGATGCTCAGTGGCTTGGAACAAGAATTCTGGCTTGACCACATATGCACTCTTAGCAAGAAACTCAACTGCTCTGTGCTTTACTTAACTTCCCTCATCTGTAAAATGGGGATAGTACTACTGTTGTGAGGATTAAATGAGTTAGAACTGATATAATATCAAGATGTTAGAATAGTGTCTAGAATGAAAGAATGAATGCACAGCTATAGTAAGGAAAAGGGAATCTAAATGGCACAAACATACTTGAGAAACAGGAGGAAAAAGAGATAAAAGTAACAAAATTGTAGAAGCTGCAAAGCAGATGGACCAACGGACAAGAGGAAACTGATCTGGTGGACTCCTAAAATCTGAACGTTTATTCTGAAGTTAGGGATCCCATGAAGTACACACTTCACACCATGAAAGTCTCTGAAACTAGAGACTTTGGGAATCTCCAAAAGTGGAAGTGAGGGAGGACTAAGAATAAGACCAGACCCCTTCCCCACTCCCATGCTGCTGGTGATGGCCCCTCAACATGGCCCAACTGAGGGCAGAGATGCTGTACTCAAAACCACATCCAGAAAAACTCATATCCTTAACAGTGGACCCTCAGAGCCCACTCTACTCAGCCATTAGACCGTTTGCAGTGAGACTTAGACCCCCAGGCAGGACATCGTGGGGAGAAAAGATCTATACACCCTGACAGGTGGTATTCACGTGAACGGCCCAGCAAGATCCCCCTTCAGTGAAGCCCACAAGTGACAAGGCTGCCCATATACAGAAAGCTTCCAGTCACATTTTAAGGACCACTAGGGAACTCCCTGGCGGTCCAGTGGTTTGGACTCCACGCTTCCACTGCAGGGAGTACAGGTTTGATCCATGGTCTGTGAACTAAGATCCCACATGCTATGTGGTGTAGCCAAAATAAATAAGAACTGCACTAAATTTGAGTCTGTAACATAAAAGGCAGAGACCAAAACCAATAAACAAGAAGAAATGATATCTAGAGAAAACAGGCAAAATTCAGAGGAAAAAAAAATTTTTTTAACTATCATTAATGTCCTGGATGACATAATATAGCATACTGCATCACTAACATGAGAATGGGTTGTTTTAAAAAAAAAAAAAAGACATTAAAAGGATAAAAGAGGATCTTTGGAATTAAAAATATGAGAGTAGAAATGGAAAATAGAAAGATCAAAGGATGTTGTCAAGAGAGAAAAAACTAAAAGAAACTAGAAGAAATTAGGGGCAGTGTAGGAGAAATATGGCAGGCTAATGCCCCTTGAGGGGTCCACAGAAGTGAGATACGCGCCCCTCCTGGCCTCACTCTCCTGCAAGTTTATTTTAGCCAGCTTTTAGTTGCATTTGGATGTATTTGGGGAAAACAAGGGTTTTGGAGCTTCCTAGACCATTTTGCTGACATGAATAATCTTAAGTAAAGTTTGATTGCAGCAATTTTTGTTCCCCTGCCTTAAGATGTATTTTAGAAGCAGAGAATAAATTTCTTAAGGAAGATTTATACATCCTTTTAAGAAATCATGCTGTTTTGGAAAATATGTTAATTGGAATATTGTTGCTCTCTCATTCGAAAATACTTTAGCAGGAGAAGTACTCTAAAGACACACAGATGGATTTGGAGCTGGCACAGGAATGAATCCAATAGGTAAGAGGGCCCTGTCACCTTATTCTGTTTTATCCCTCACCTACCTAAAGGCCACATCATCAACATCTTAACTGATAAAACTGCATTTTAGGTACCACTTTGGGTAAAGTCCAATTTTCAGATGCTAAACTTCTAAGCATCATGAGAAACACTGGGTTGGATGAAGCACAAGCTGGAATCAAGATGGCCGGGAGAAATATCAATAACCTCAGATATGCAGTTGATACCACCCTTATGGCAGAAAGTGAAAAAGAACTAAAGAGCCTCTTGATGAAAGTGAAAGAGGAGAGTGAAAAAGTTGACTTCAAGCTCAACATTCAGAAAACTAAGATCATGGCATCCCGTCTCATCAGTTCATAGCAAATAGATGGGGAAACAGTGGAAACAGTGTCAGACTTTATTTTTCTGGGCTCCAAAATCACTGCAGATGGTGACTGCAGCCATGAAATTAAAAGATGCTTACTCCTTGGAGGGAAAGTTATGACCAACCTAGACAGCATATTAAAAAGCAGAGACATTACTTTGCCAACAAAGGCCCGTCTAGTCAAGGCATGGTTTTTCCAGTAGTCATGTATGGATGTGAGAGTTGGACTGTGAAGAAAGCTGAGCGCTGACGAATTGATGCTTTTGAAGTGTGGTGTTGGAGAAGACTCTTGAGAGTCTCTTGGACAGCAAGAAGATCAAACCAGTCCACCCTAAAGGAGATCAGTCCTGGGTGTTCATTGGAAGGACTGATGTTGAAGCTGAAGCTCCAGTACTTTGGCCACCTGATGTGAAGAGCTGACTCATTTGAAAAGACCCTGATGCTGGGAAAGATTGAAGGCTGCGGGAGAAGGGGACGACAGAGAATGAGATGGCTGGATAGCATCACTGACTCAATGGATATAAGTTTGGGCAAACTCTGGGAGTTGGTGATGGGCAGGGAGGCCTGGTGTGCTGCAGTCCATGGGGTCGCAAAGAGTCGGACACGACTGAGTGACTGAAATGAACTGAACTGAAACTTCTAACCATATCACAAGACCTAGGGACTTTCCACCCAGGACTTCCCAACAACAGGGGGCACCCTCACTGTCTCTGGACCTCCCAAGCACCACCCCAGCCACAGCATACATCAGCCATCTCTTTAGTCAGGGATGGGAGGGGCTCTCCCACTAATAATTTTGATCACCCAGATAGGTGTGGTGACTCCACAGACAGGTGATGACATCTGTTAATCAGTATTTTAGTACAACCAATTCATATGAAACAAAGCATGATACACATTGTACTACATAAGCTCCCACTCCTTCCCCCTGGAAATGTTAATCAGCAATACATATCCCAGGGTTTACTCAAAAATCTGCCTAAAATTAGCCATTTCTTTATATGTCTGCCTTGCTAAACCCTGGATGTTTGGGGAGTTGCTGGGATACAAACACCACAGTCTTCCCCACAATATCACATGCTCTTCCATTTTCAGTGGGGATATGAGCAGGGCCATGAAGCTGTGGAGCACCACACTTCTCAGAGCCATCACTCTTACAGTGATATATGTCCAATCTCTCAGGTGGTCTTTGTCCCTCCATACGTCGGGATCTGTATATCCGAATGCTGTTCTGGAGCTTATCCTGGGTTGTTGACTACCAGTCTCGACTGCCCTCCCCACCCGCCTTCTTCAGAGAGCCTGGGAACATCCATACAGGTCTCACGTGTCCAGTAGGTACGATCAGTGCTGGCAGATCATTTGGGGATGAATTTGTGATAGGTACTTAGAAAACCAAGAAAACAAATTTAAAAAAATAGAGAAAGAGACAGAGAATTATGAAGTCAGAGAAAGACAAAGAAAATGTAACTGTAATTCATTACATGATTCAATTCAAATGATATATAGTTTTTCAAAACAATATTATCACTAAGTATTGATTTCACTAAATATTATGCCATAACTTTACTGGGAGGATGGAAAGAGGAAAAGATGGGATGAGGTCTTTAAGCTAAACCTTCACCTTCAGACAAAAGAGATCAACAGACTATATCTAAAATAAAAAAATAATCAAGAAAGGGCATTATATGCAGTTTAATTAGAAACTCAGGCAAATATCAGAAACAACAGCTGAAAACACTTGTCACTGGAGAGCAGGGACGGGAAACAACTATTCTTTATGTTAATTTTACAGAATTACTTGTCTTTTTCATTTCTTTCTCAATAGGTACATATATTCATACATACATAAGTTTAACTGTAAAAAGCATTAAATAAAAAATTTTAAGCTTGCCCATTAAAACAGAAAATAGATCAGTGATCTTCTGCCTCTGAGAGTGGAGGAACTTAATACTAGGAGCACGATTTTTTTCACCTAAGAAGAGTTGGCATTTTAAAAAAATATGTAATGAAATCCAACCATAAAATAAAATTTTTTAAGATTTTTAAAGTAAATCTAATCAATCACATTGGGTGTTTTTACACATAATAAAAAATTTCTGTGTTATTATAGATTCTTTAGGAGAATACCAACCACTGCTTTCTAGCTGGACACTGGAATAGTTTTCTTGGAGAGATCCAATGAGCAGTGTAGTGCCTAGAACAGTGCCTGTCACATAATGGGTACTCCATAAATGTTTGTTAAATGATGAATAAATGAATGAGAGATACTAATTCATTAAACACTTGTGAACATCTAGTTTTCTAGATTCAGAGTTCAGTGACTCTAATCCTACCTCTGAGTGAGAAGGAAAGAGTTCCTTGAAAGCAGAGACAGTGTTGGATCTATTTTGGGGTCCTGATCTGGAAAAACTGAGGTTACCCACTCTGTGTCTAGTACACCCCTATTTTTACAGGGATTTTATACTAAATAGGCACTTTTTGAGCTGTCTGGTATATCAGGTGCTCAGAGATTCCTAATTTTGGAATGCCCTTCCCCTAACTTATGGGAAGTGAAATGACAGGAAATGTTTCCCTTCATCCATTCAACAGTATGTAATGAGTGCCTTCTGTGTGCCAGGCACCATTCTCGACTCAGCTTAACAAACAGACCAAAATCTCTAGCCTTGTGAGGCCTATAGATTATAAAGAAGTGTTTTAATTGCCAAATATTTGGGAATCTTCCAGATATCTTACTGTTACTGATTACAGGCTTAATTCTAGTATACTTCAAGGACATACTTTGTGAGATTTCCTTTTTTTTTTTTCCATTTATTTTTATTAGTTGGAGGCTAATTACTTTACAATATTGTAGTGGTTTTTGTCACACATTGACATGAATCAGCCATGGATCTACATATGTTCCCCATCCCGATCCCCCCTCCCACCTCCCTCCCCACCCCATCCCTCTGGGTTTTCCCAGTGCACCAGCCCTGAGCACTTGTTTCATGCATCCAACCTGGGCTGGTGATCTGTTTCACTCAGATAATATACATGTTTCGATACTGTTCTCTCAAAACATCCCACCCTCACCTTCTCCCACAGAGTCCAAAAGTCTGTTCTGTACATCTGTGTCTCTTTTTCTGTTTTGCTTATAGGGTTATCGTTACCATCTTTCTAAATTCCATATATATGTGTTAGTATACTGTAATGGTCTTTATCTTTCTGGCTTACTTCACTCTGTATAATGGGCTCCAGTTTCATCCATCTCATTAGAACTGATTCAAATGAATTCTTTTTAATGGCTGAGTAATATTCCATGGTGTATATGTACCACAGCTTCCTTATCCACTCGTCTGCTGATGGGCATCTAGGTTGCTTCCATGTCCTGGCTATTATAAACAGTGTTGCGATGAACATTGGGGTGCATGTGTCTCTTTCAGATCTGGTTTCCTCGGTGTGTATGCCCAGAAGTGGTATTGCTGGGTCATATGGCAGTTCTATTTCCAGTTTTTTAAGAAATCTCCACACTGTTTTCCATAGTGGCTGTACTAGTTTGCATTCCCACCAGTAGTGTAAGAGGGTTCCCTTTTCTCCACACCCTCTCCAGCATTGATTGCTTGTAGACTTTTGGATGGCAGCCATCCTAACTGGCGTGTAATGGTACCTCACTGTGGTTTTGATTTGCATTTCTCTGATAGTGAGTGCTGCTGAGCATCTTTTCATGTGTTTGTACCTGCCCGCCTGCCCTCCGTCCCACTGGCCCAGCAAGGGTGCCATACACACTCTGCAGGCAGCACCACCTCCTGCCCACAGGCCCAAACTCCAGGAACCAGGAAGAGGTTTCCATTTTTAAACCTGTTAAGGTTTTCCTTATGAGCCACCGTATGGTCTACCTTGGTGAATATTTTGTGTGCACAGTTGGAAAAAAAATGTTTTCTGCCCTTGCTGAATATTCTATAAATATCAATTTGGTCGATATTGACATTATCCAGATCTTCTTTGTCTAATGTTTTCTGTCTACTTTTTTTATCAGTCCTTGAAGTCTCCATCTACAATTGTTGATGTCTCTTTCTCCATTCTTTTTTTTTCTTTCTCCTTTCAGTTCCAGTGGTCTTTTCCTCATGTCTTTTTAAGCACTACCTTAGATACACACATATTTAGGATTGCTATGTCTTCTTAGAAGATTGATCCCTTTATCACTATGTAACATCACTATTTATCCCTGACAATATACCTTATATTAAAGTCTAAATTTTCAGATATTAATATAATATAGCTATTCCAGCTTTCTTTAGTGTTTGCATATTTATTTTTCATCCTTTACTCACAATGTATCTATGTTTTTATATTTAAAATGAGACAATGTAAAGTGGTCTAATATAGCAATTGAAATACAAGAAAGAGAAGAGAGAGAACGAGGCAGAAGAAATACTGGAAGAACTAAGGACTGAGAATTCTTCAAAATTCATAACAGACACCAAACCACAAATCCAAAAGCTCAGAAATATCAAGCAGAAAACAAAAACATACCTAGATATATCATTTTCAAACTGCTGAAAATAAAAGACGAAAAGGAAATCTTGAAGACAGTCAGAGGGGGGAAAAGGCATATTACATTCCCTGGGGAAGACTAGAGACTCTCAAAGAGTAGTCAGAAATATCATTTCAGTACCTCTTTAGAAGATCATCAATCCAAAATTTTAAAAAGGAAAAAATAGAATTGACTTCACCAAACCTGGAGCATCTGTTTTGCAGCAATTTTAACAATTTTAATAACATGCCTTTTGAGCACAAGACATTAGAGAAGTGTCTTATTCAAAATAATCCAAGAGAACAACTCCCCACACACCATACACTTCTTTTACCGGTTTCTTCATCAACCTGCCTGCTCTGCCCACCGACCCTGCAGGCGACTTCTGCGCTGTTCCCCCACGAGCCCTACAGAGGGGCACTGGAGAAGAGCAGGACGCCTGTAGGCACATTCAGCTTCAGGGAAGGAGACCAAACATATTGCCAGGTGGGAATGACCCACCCAAATTTCTGGAAACAGGCTGGAGGGGGCCGGACGGGGATTGATCACACCTGCTCTCACAAGAACTAGAGAGCTCACTGGTGAAGAGCGCGGGAGGTATGGCAACAGGGCTGCTGGTACCAGGGCTGCTGGTGATGTTGCTCAGCTTCAGCACCTGCGATTCGGTTTCCACACCCCTGGGAGAGGGCTTCCCTCATAGCTCAGCTGGTAAAGAATCCACCTGCAATGCAGGAAACCCCAGTTCGTATTCCTGGGTTGGGAAGATCCGCTGGAGAAGGGATAGATGACCCACTCCAGTATTTTGGGCTTCTCTTGTAGCTCAGCTGGTAAAGAATCTACCCACAATGTGGGAGACCTGGGATCGATCCCTGGGTTGGGAAGATCCTCTGGAGCAGGGCATGGCAACCCACTCTAGTATTCTGGCCTGGAGAATTCCATGGACTGTACAGATCATGGGGACACAAAGAGCCAGGCACGACTGAGTGACTTTCAGTTTCACTTCCACCCCTGGGAGAGAAAAACCAAAGCAACAGAAAAAAAGAAAAATTGTAATAATAGCGAACTGAGTAGAAGACACAATCAAGAGCACAGTATCAGACTAAAACAAGTAAGTGTTTGCTAAAGAAAAGCTAGATGTAAGATGGGAGACCGGGGTCTCCTGCATTGCAGGCGGATAAGAGGTAGACAGGAAAATTGAAAAATAAAATGTATACCATGACACAGAACAATTAAGTGATGGGACACAGGTGTGAATGTGTGTCAGGAGGAGAAAGAAGAAATGAAGAACTGACAGGAAGAAAGCATATGTTGTTCATGGGAAGGTGAGTGGGTACTCTGGAGCAGAGCTGACTCACAAAAGCATGGGGATACATGTTGTTGAAGGAGGAGGCCAAAGAGGGAAGGCAGGAGAAAGGGTGCTGGTGCCCATGTTTACAAGTGATTAAATTAGTCTTCTACCCAAAATCTCTTTTCACCTAAAATGCACAGAAGAAATTATTAATGTGCTCACAATGGATCAAGAAACTGATGATTTAAATGATTTGTAGGTACTAATTAGCAGTCATAGCTTCTAACATCTTTAAAGGTGTGCAGAAGGATATTAAAGGCTCCCTGCTGGATCAAGACTTCCTCACTTTGCCAAATAACTTTATTTTTAAGGACAGAATCCAATTCATTTTCCAAACTACCTCCAAAGCCCCAAATTGCACTGGCCATCGCAAAAAGGGGACTTCCTCCCTGAAGCCATTCTCCATCCCATTTGTTCACATGCCAAATTTTGCACCTTCAATATGTTAATATTTTACGGAAATTGAAAATTCATATCCCCAACACAGTGAGACAAAGGACCTCATTTTGGATAAAAGGACCATTCAAAATTAGGTCTAGGGGAGGGGGGTTGGCAAAAATCTCTCCAAATGTAGCAGGACTTGATGGCCCTGACTACCACGTTAGCATTGGTGGGGCCTGGAGACACTCCCAGGGGGACCAATAATGCTGGGAGACCTCATGTGCTATTAGCCTGTTTTCACTCTGGACTTAGCAGTTACTGGACAGGTAATAGTTCTCTGGAAACTACAGAATGATTAACTGGATTCTTTTTGTCTCCAAAAACCAGTGGAGGAACTGGGATTCTCTCACTGACCTGAAAGATTTCCTGTTACTAATTAGAATATTAAAAGCTTATGGAACAATAAGGTGACCGAAGTCTGAGTTTGAAACTCTATAGTGACTATACTCAGAAAGAATTAGGCAAAGCATTGTTTTGAGTCTTCAGATTTCAACTGTGTAACAGAACACAGCACTGCATTAGAGTCTGTCATCAAAGTAAGAAGATACAGTCCAGGGAGGCAGGGTTTTATGAGACCCAAATTATGATAAACATTTACCACACATTATTAAATTTTTACCTCCAATCCTCTGAATGCCTGCCCTGGTTTTTCTTTCTTGGACCAATTCCCAGCACCTCAGTGAACTTGGGTGTCACATTGACAAATCCATGGAGGATGCTCTGCTCAGGGTCCCGTTTCCATCTGCAATGAGAGAAGACAAGTGGGCCTCTGCCCTGGGGAAGACAAGGACCCCCTCCCTGGATCGAGCATCTCCACCACACTCACTGTGGAGAGGAAAGCGTCTCTCCTGCCAGGAGCTCAGCTGGTTTCTCCAACCAAGTTTAAGCATCTGAGGGGAACAGTGGGCTCTCCCAGGAAGTCAGCACTTCCTGGGTTCTGGGAGCTTCCTGATCAGAGCTCCAGCCTGGCAGCCAAAACTCTGGCTATCGAGGTATAGATGGGACCCCCTACCCCAGAGTCATCTTTCAGGTACCAATGAATTGCACTTTCATTCATCAGGGTTTTCTTGGTGTTATGGGTTGAATTGAGGCTTCCCTGGTGGCTCAGATGGTAAAGAATCTGCCTGCAGCAGGAGACCCGGGTTTGATCCTTGGGTCAGGAAGATCCTCTGGAGAAGAGAATGGCTACTCACTCCAGTATTCTTTTTTTTTTTTTTTTTTTACTCCAGTATTCTTATCTGGAGAATTCCATGGACAGAGAAGCCTGGTGGGCTACAGCCCATGGGGTCAAAAAGAGTCAGACATGACTGAATGACTAACACACACACACAGGTTGAACCATGTCCCTCACAACAAAATATATTGAAATCCTAGCCCCCAGTTCCTCAGAACATGACCTTATTTGAGATAGGGTCTTTATAGAGGTATCAGGGTAAAGTGACATCATTAGGGTGGGTTCTAATTCAATATGGACTGGCATCCCTATAAAAACTTTGGACACAGACAGTGGTACATATACACCATGGAATATTACTCAGCCATTAAAAAGAATTCATTTGAATCAGTTCTAATGAGATGGATGAAACTGGAGCCCATTATACAGAGTGAAGTAAGCCAGAAAGATAAAGACCAATACAGTATACTAACACATATATATGGAATTTAGAAAGATGGTAACGATAACCCTATAAGCAAAACAGAAAAAGAGACACAGATGTACAGAACAGACTTTTAGACTCTGTGGGAGAAGGTGAGGGTGGGATATTTCGAGAGAACAGCATCGAAACATGTATATTATCTAGGGTGAAACAGATCACCAGCCCAGGTTGGATGCATGAGACAGATGCTTAGGGCTGGTGCACTGGGAAGACCCAGAGGGATCGGGTGGAGAGGGAGGTGGGAGGGGGGATCTGGATGGGGAATACATGTAAAAATCCATGGCTGATTCGTGTCAATGTGTGACAAAAACCACTACAATATTGTAAAGTAATTAGCCTCCAACTAATAAAAATAAATGGAAAAAAAAAAAAAACTTTGGACACAGACAGACGTGTATAGAGGGGAGACAGTGTGAAGAGACACCAAGGAAAGATGCCATTTACGAGCCAAGGACAGACCCTGGAGTGATCCTTTCCTCACAGCTCTCAGAAGGAACCAACTTTGCTGACAGCTTGATTTCAAAAATCGAGTCTCCAGAACAGAGACAATACATTTCTGTTGTTGAAGCCACTCAGTTTGTGGTACTTTGTTACAGCAACCCTGGGAAACAAATACACTTGACTTCCTCTCCTTCCAGACTAAGCAGGTCAGGACCAAGGAGAGCATATCTAGATCCAAGTCAGTCCTATTTTGGACTGGATTCCACAGCGGAGTGAGGGAAATAAGCTCAACAAGGGCCAAGCAGTGTTACTAGGAATTTCATAAGGGATCTGGTCCCTCATAGGGGATTGAGTCCTTTGACCCAAAATCTAAACGTAACAGACACAGACTGTGCATGTGTGTGTGTCCTATAGGATAGTGGTTGTAAAATGGTTACCCAGAAGTGAGGTCTCCAGGAGGCTTCCACCAGGCTTTGTACAAGGTGGTGTACAGGTGGTATCATGAATTCCATATTTCTGCCCCACCCAACAGTTCCTATTCAGCCTGGTCTCCAGTCAGAAAGTAAACCTCTCTGCCAAAATTACAAAGCACAAATTTGCCTATTAAAATAAGTTTACTTTGTCCACCTGATGCAAAGAGCTGACTCACTGGAAAACATCCTGATGTTGGGAAAGATTGAGGGCAAGAGGAAAAGGGGACGACAGAGGATGAGATGGTTGGATAGCATCACTGACTCAGTGGACATGAGTTTAAGCAAACTCAGGGAGATAGTAAAAGACAGGGAAGCCTGGCGCACTGCAGTTCATGGGGTCGCAGAGTCAGACACCACTTACCAACTGAACAACAACAATATAAAAACATTAAGCTTCTTGAAAGGAAAGGTTCCACAGACATAAAGGGCAGCAGCTTTAGCTGAATTCCATGATCTAAGTGATCGGTTGTTTCTTTTTAAAATCTGTTAAGAAAGCTGATGGCTTGGGAGAAAAGTCACAGACAAAACTGTACTTGAGTTTACCTGAAACAAAACAGAGAGAAATTGTATTAAAAAAAGAAAAAAACTATCCAGGTTTTTACAAGTGGAGTTTAAAATATACAGATAAGACACTCAAAAGAACAGAAATGAGTATCTCTAGTGCTGAGAGCTTCACACATTCTTCCATTCTTCACACACCTTTCCCTTCCTCCCTCCACATAAATTAATTCTTGGCTAGTTACCAGAAAAATTATAGGACATTCAGTCAAATTCAAATTTCAGAGAAACAAGAAACACACCCACATACACACATATACATTTAGTATACCAAATGTATATTCCTGATACATGTATATTTATTAATAATGTTTATACATATTATGTAATGTATTTAGCATATTTTCCTAAACATGTAGTATAAAAATATATAGTTAAATGCATTTCAGTATAAGTGTGTACCAAATATTGCACGAGACACACACCCTAAAGAAATAATCTGTTGTCTATGAGAAATTCAAATTTACCTGGCATTCTTTTGTGTGCGTGCTAAGTCTGCCAACCCTGTTCCTGGCCCCAAAGCCAGGCCCCTGACAGCTCCGAAGGAACGAATTTATCCCGGGGGATGGCTGTATTTTAACCCTGCTCTAGCAAGAGACCCCAAAATTCACTGGGTCCCTCCTCCGAGGCGATGACCGTAGGAAGCTGTCGGCCCTCGGGGTAGGGGTCAGGGGCTGGGTCCTGGGGACAGCGGGGAGCGGGGCAGACCGCCCGGGGCAGGGCGCCAGCCCTCACCATCCGAGAGACCAACAATCAAAGCGACAGTGACTCCCTTTTGCCTCCAGAGGCCCGAGGAGAAGCAACTCGGTCCGGGGAGTGGGAAGCGGGGTCGTGGTCGGGCCGCCGGGCCGCCCGGACCTCGGGCGTGGCGGGGCCCTGCCCTGCGGCCGTGAGGCGCCGGCGGAGCTGCCGGACCGTAGCGGCGTTCCCGCCACAGAGGTTCGGGCCGCGGGCTCGGGGAAGGGGCCCCGGATGTCCCGGCTCCTCCTCGGCCTCCTCGCGCCCCCTGGCGGCCGCAGCTGGACACGCGGCACACTCTGAGTCCGTTCCCGCCTGAATCGGAGCACCAGCTCTGAGCGCCTGCCTTGAAGGGGGAGAGTCCTGGGGCAGCCAGGGCTTCACGGGACAGGGCAGAAGAAAGGGAGCCTTTCAACCGAAGGCACCTCTTTCAGGGTCTTCAGATGCAAGGGAATAACTGAGCTCCTGGTCAAAAGTCCCCAGGAACAACCTCACTACTTCTGAGAGCACTTTTGCTCGTGACTTCTGCAGGTATTAGCTTAATGCTCAGCTAGCCCCACCACTTGAAATAACTTGAGTTAAATGTGATGAGGAACCCATCTTTTCAAATACAAGACTTGCCAAAGTGTAAGAAAGATGTAAGTGGACATCTTGCTCACTCAGAATTAATAATATCCTCAGGCTCTTGCTGCAAACGCAAAAAGATCAAGGTCTTGGGCCTTGTTTTACCTAATTCTCACAATGATTCCATCCTCTCCACTTCCCACAGTGCTGTGTGCATGTTCTCTAAGCGGACAGAGAAATCAGGAGGCAGACGTTCTAGTGAAAACTGAAGGCAAGGGGTCCTAGCAGCTGACTGACTGTCTCCCTCCTTCTCCACCCCAAGCAAGTTAGTTGACAAATACTGTCAAAGTCTTCACAGTGAGTGGTAATTTTATGTGTCAATTTGGCTGGGCCAAAGGACTCTTATATTTCAAACACGGGTCTGGATGTTGCAGTAAAGGTAGTTTTTAAATGAGGATTGCCAGTTTGATCAGTAGAGTCTGAGTAAGGTAGATTATCCTCCATAATGTGAGTGGGTCTCATCCAATCTGTTGAAGAGATCAAAAGGGAAAAGATTGACTTCCCCCAAGGAAGGTGGGAATCCTGCCTCCACACTGCCTTTGGACTCGACTGCATCAACCCTTCCCTGGTCTCTAAGGCTGCCAGCAGCCACCCTAGTGATTTTGGGCCTGCCCAGCCTGTACAGAGGATGAGATGGTTGGATGGCATCATTGACTCAATGGACATGAGTTTGAGTATACTCTGGGAGTTGGTGATGGACAGGGAGGCCTGGCATGCTGCTGCTGTCCATGGGGTTGCAAAGAGTAGGACATGACTGAGCGACTGAATTGAACTGACTGAACTGAGCCTGTACTTGTTTGAGCCAATTCCTTAAAATGCCTGTCTGTCTCCCTCTCTCTCTCAGATACATAGATATAAAGACGTCTATATCTGGCTGGCACCCAGCTCAGTCCAGACTCAGTCCAGCTCATCCCTCTTGCCTACTGCAGAACCTGGCTTCAGCAATTCCCCTCTCTTGTCTTTTAAGTTTTTGCTCTAGTAGATGATTTCCTTCTGCGTAAAACACATTGTTATTTCATTTCTCTTCCAGCCACTACTCTCTTTGGTCTTTTTTTTTCCCCTTTGGTCTTTTTGTAACAATATTCCTCTAAAGAGTTGTTAGCACTCTTTCTCCAGTTCTCTCCTCCCATTCTCTGTTTGCCTTTTTTATCGTGAAATACAACACATATACAAAAGGTGGGGGGGGGAGGCAAAAATAGAACCATACTGCTTAATGATTTATTTGAAGCAAACACCTTTGCTAAAATAGCACCGAAGCCTTCCTCAGGCCCCCTCCCACTTCCCTGTCTGCCCCCAAAGGTAGCCACCACCCTGACTTTTATGACCAACACTTGCTTGATTTATTTTATTGTTTTGCCTTTTAGGCATGCATCCCTCAACACTGTAGTTTTACCTGGTTTTTTAACTTTAACAGTAGGATAATTTTAAAAATGGATTCTGATCCTGGCTCTTTTCATGCAATATCATGTTAGTAAAATTCACCCATGTTGACAAATGTGACTGCATTTCATTTATTTTCATTACTTTATAAAACCCCATTGTACTAGTTATCTATTGCTGTGTAACAAATTACCCCAAGATTTAGTGGGTTGAAACTAGCATTAATTATATCACCTATGTCCTGAAAGTCAGGGATCATTTGTGGCTTACCTGGGTATTCTGGCTTTGGGTGTCTCGTGTAGCTGCAGTTAAGCTGTCGCCTGAGATTATAATCACTGAAGACTTAGTCTGACTTGGAAGATCCTCTTCCACTTTCACTAACATGTCTGTTGACAAGAGTGTTGCCACATGGGCCTCTCCATAGGGCTGCTCATGACATAGATTCCCCAGAGCAAACAGTCCAAGAGAAAAAAAGAACTGATTGAAGGCGCTCCCAAGATGGAAGCGGCACTGTTTTGTGTGACCTAATCTCAGAAGCGACACACTGCTCCTGTAAGCTGTTGATCACACAGATCATCCTGGTCCAGTCTGGGAGGGGACCACCAAGGGTGTGAGCACCAGGAAGCAGGCATCACTGGGGGTCATCTTGGAGGCTGCCCACCTCAACCTTTGTCTAAACATAGAAAATTTGATTTATCCATTCTATTATCAATCAATATTTAGGTTACTTCTAATTTGGGACTGTTCTGAATATGGCCTCTGTGAACATTCTTGTACATGCCTACTGGTGCATATGTGCATGCATTTCTGCTGGATAAATTCCTAAAGGTGTAATTTCTAGGTCACTGACTATGCATGTCAAGTTTAGTGTGTGTGGAGGGAAGTGGGGTATGCCCAATCATTCAGTTGTGTCCCACTCTTTGCGACGCTGTGGACTGTAGCCCGCCAGGCACCTCTGTCCATGGGATTTCCCAGACAAGAATACCAGAGTGGGTTGCCATTTCCTCCTCCAGGGGATCTTCACCACTCAGGGACTGAACCAGCGTCTCCTGCATCTCCTGAATTGGTAGGTGGATTCTTTACCACTGAGCCACCTGAGAAGCCCCATCAAGTTTAATAACAAATGGCAAACTGTTTTATATAGTAATCTACAAAGTTGCAAGCCTACCAGGAGTAGATGAGATTTCTGGTTGTCCTCAATATCACTTGGCATTGTCAATCTCTTCAACTTCTGCCATTCTTGTGAGTCTGTAGTGATATCACACTGTAGTTTTTATTTTCATTCCCTGATGGCTAAAGGGTTTGAGCATATTTTTGTGTGTCTTTTTGGACTTTAGGATACAGTGTTTTGTGAACTGTAGTAGATATGGAGACATGGCACTCAGCTCCTTCTTCAGGAAGGACTTACTGCCCAGCGGCAAGGAGTGTGGTCCCCAGACAGCCTCCAGCCAGCGGCTTCTTCAGGGTCAGCCGCAACAGCAGAGAACCACCTTGTCAGAGGTCATGCTTTTCCTGGGAAGCTCACACTCTGACTGAGCAAGTCACAGCTGCATCAGCCTGACACGGGACCCAGGACACGCCAATGAGCAACCTCCACTGGATTAGCCTGGACTTTGCTGGGCCTGCCTCGAAGTTCAGCTCCTTTCTCCTCCCAGACCTGCTTCTTCTCCCTTTTGTTCACAATAAGCATCTTGATTCTTAATAAACATCTCATACCACAAACTCTTTCTCATGGTCTGCTTCTGAAGAACCCAGTCTGTGACACAAAGTGTCTTTTTAAGCCTATTGCCCATTTTCCTATTGAGTTATCTGCCTTTTTTTCTTACCAGTTTTGTCAGCATTTTTTATTTAATATGAATGCAAGTCCTTTGTCAAATACATGTGTGGCAAATATCTCTCCCACTATGGGGCTTGCTGCTTCATTTCTTTATTGTGTCTTTGAACAGAAGTCCTTTATTTGGATATAATTCAGTTTCTCAATTTTCTTTCCTTTTTAGACATGCTTATTGTATCCTACCCTAAGGTCATGAATATATTCTCCTATATTTCAAAAGCATTCATTGTTTTCCCTTTCAATTTTAGACTTACATGCAACCTGGAATTAATTATTGTACAAAGCATGAGACAGAAGCCTTGCATCTTTTTTTTTTTTAACCAAATGGATTTCCTATTGTCCCAGCACCCTATTTTGAAAATGCCTTCCTTTCCCCCATTGTCTGCAGTGCCAAACTGTCACATATATTAAGTGTGTGAGTCTATCCACACGTGTGGGATTGTTTCTGGATTCCAACTCTGAGTCATTGGCCTCCTTGTCTGCTCTGGTCCCAATACTGCACTGTTATAACTACCATTTGGAATTTCAAGCCTGCTTGGAGTAGGGTTTTTCTCTCCAATTGTTCCACTGAAACGGCTCTTGTAGAGATCACCTTCTACCTTCAAAATATGCACATCCCAAATCCAAACACTGCAGCCCACCTCCACATGGCTGCCAGCCCACAGAAGCCCCAACTTGGACAAAGGGAGAGCTACGTAGGGATAGAGGCTTCTCTGGCGGCTCAGACTGTAAAGAATCTGCCTGCAACGCAGGAGACCTGGGTTCAATCCCTGGCTCAGGAAGCCCCCGGAGAAGGGAATGGCCACCCATGCCAGTATTCTTGCCCGGAGAATCCCATGGGCAGAGGTGTGGGGCTACGGTCCATAAGGTCATAAAGAGTTGGACATCACTGAGCAACCAACACTTCCGTTTCTTCATACAGGCGTACCTAGTTTTATTGTGCACTTTTTTTTTTATAAATTGAAAGTTTTTGACAACTCTCTTTCAAGAAAGTCTATCAAGCCCCTTTTTCTACAGAATTTGCCTACTTCATGTCTTTGTGTCACAATTTGATAATTCTCACCATATTTCAAGCTTTTTCTCTATAATATTTGTTGTGATGATTTGTAAATGTAATCTTTGATATTACTACTGCAAAAAGATTGACTCGCTGAAGGCTCAAATGATGGTGCTTTAGCAATAAAGTATTTTTAATTAAAGTACATATGTTTTTTTAGACATAATGCTATTGCACACGTGCAAATATAAGTTTTATATGCACTGGGAAACCAAAAAAAAAAAAACAAAAAACCTTGTGACTCACTTTGTTGCAATACCTGCTTTGCTGCAGTGATCTGGAGCGAGGCTGCAGTCTCTGAGGTCTGTCTGTATATTACCCATTGCCTCATAACACATGTGAAAATTCCAGGGAGAACTCTTCAGTAACCTTCTGATTGGTCTTCTTACTTCAACTCCTCTCTCCTTCATTTGTTTTTTTTTTAAACACAATAGTCAGAGGAATCCTTTGAAGACATAAGCCAGATCCTGTCACTCCGCTGTTCAAAACCCAGCAGTGGCTCTTTCTTCACTCAAAGTAGAAACCAAAGTCCTTAAACGACCTTCAAGGCCTTTCCTGCTGTGCCCTTGACCTTCCATGTCTCTCTGAGCTCATCTCCTGCTCTACTCCCCTGACTCTGCTCCAGCCACTTTGATGTCCTCTTTGCTGCTCCCCACGCTTGCCAGCTGCTTCTGTCTTACAGCCTGTGTGTCAGCTTTGCCCCCTGACTAAAACACTCTTCACCCAAACATCTGCATGGCTAACTTCTTCACTCCTTGGCCCAAATGTCAGCTTTGAGATGAGATCCGTCTTGACCACAAAATTCAAAACCTGTTTTCCATCTGCCTGCTTTGCTTTTCTCTACTTTCTTTTTCCCATCACTCTTATCACCATCAATGTGTGCGTGCATGCTCAGTCATGTCCAACTCTTTGTGACCCCATGGACTGTGGCCCGCCAGGCTCCTCTGTCCATGGGGATTCTCCAGGCAAGAATATTGGAGTGGGTTGCCATTCCCTTCTCCAGAGGATCTTCCTGACCCAGGGGTTGAACGGGAGTGTCCTGAGTCTCCTGCACTGGCCGCAGATTCTTTACCACTGAGCCCCCTGGGAAGCCCTATCACCTTCAGTGATACTATATAAATGATCTGTCAATTATGTTTATTGTCCATTCTTTCTCCTCTTCTAGAATGTCCCCAGGGATCTTTGCTTTTTCTCTGTGTTGCTCTCTTTGCATCCCAAGCACCCAGAGCTGTAAACCACAGTCCACTGTTTGCTTGTCCTCTGCCTCTCCCCTCTAGGCAGTGATGGGCTTCCAGTCACGCCCTGCTATTGGAAGCAGCGGTGTGCGTTGAGACATGGGGATTGTTCAACGTAGCCCCTGTGAGGCAAGGCGCCTGGGTCCCAGCTCCAGGTCTGTCACCAACTGTGACGGGTCGCTTCTCTTACCCACATCTTCGTTTCCATGTCTCTCCCTCAGGTCAATGCCCTGCCCTCGGTGGGTGCAGATGGGAGTGCTACTTACTCCAAAGCAGAGTTGCAGACAGAGGGCCTCAGCATGTACACTCATTACTTCCCACTGTAATACCACCCAATGGAGGTAGCGCCAAGACTAAAAATCCATGGATTTTGTTTCCATACCTATATCCCAGGCTCTTTTATTAGGCTGTGGAGGGGGTTGAGGGAGGGGAGGTGTGGGCAGGCACTTGGTTCAATCAGATTGTTAAGTACCTAGTACTAAATGCAAAGAAAACTTTACAAATCATACCAAGGGAGATGAATTTTTTTTCTCGTTCTAAAAATTATTCCTTCAACATACCGAGACAGTCACAATTCTACTCAAAATACAAACCGAAGCTCATCTGAAATGTGCCGCTCCTGAGGTGTCATTCCTGACACTGAGCGTGATATCCTGTCATTAAGTCAGAAGACTTGAAAGATGTGGGGGCTCAGTGTATAAAGAAATAATGCTGTGAGTCATAACACTAGTTTCATCTCCAATTCTCAAGAGCACCCTGCTGAAAATCGCATTAATCCTTATAATTTCCATGATAATAGACCCAGATCAGCACTTGGTGAGTGGGGTGGAGTAGGTGGAGCAGGATCTCCTCCTTGGGATGGTGAAGGAACTGCGGAGTTCTGAACGGGGACTTGGTGGGGAGAGCTGCAACTTCGATACTTGGAAGGGATGCCCTGCTCCCCTTCAAATGGGGGCACCTCTCAGTGTTCCCCTTTCTCTCTCTCACTCATATATGTGTTGTCATGTCAAAAAGAGGAACTGTAGGCTTCGGGAAAAATTTGAAAAGCTGATGTCGGCAACTGAAGTCGCAAGATAAGTGGCAGAGAATCAAGAAATTTAAAAGCTGGAAACACTGTGGATGTGATTATAAAGTAGACTAACTTTACAAAGATATAGATGTGGATTAATTCTTAAAAATGAGGGAGGCTATAGTTACCCCTGTAATAATACTGAATGTCTCCTTGGGAGTCCTCAGATGCACTTTAAATAAAAATCATGATTTTAAAAATTCATTCATTAAATTATAGTCTCATGCTTAATTTTTCATCAAAATAATCAGCAAATGTGACTACCCTCCCAATTTATTTGGATCATCTCTAAATACTTTTCACAGGAAAAAAAAATAAATATTCTTTCAAAGGATGATCAGATGCCGGCACAACTGTTCAGAAGAATATTTCAGAGGTCCCTCGATTATTTCAATCAAAGACGCTCCAAAGACTTCTTGAACTTGGGTAGCATCTTAGGAAAAAGGAATGGCAGTTCTACAAGGATCCAGATTCACTTGGAGGCACACTTTCAGTTTGTTGCGAAGAGTGCGATTTAAGAAAGAAGGTGGATGGGTGTCAGCGGAGCACACGTTTTGGGCTGAGATTTGGGGGAAAGGAACAGAGGCAATTATCAGAAGATTTTATGGTTACAATATATAGCAACTATAGTGTTCATTTTTAGACACTCTTTTTCCACTGTCACACTGCTCTGGATTCAATCTGGAAAATTCTGGACTTTTAGTTGGCACACATGTTAAGTAAACTGTCTTCAACTGTAACATAAAATTATCTTTGACAATAAAACATTTGTGAGAGGTATATTGTCAAGGAGGATGGTCTCACTGGTCCTAATCTGCACTAAATAGAACTCAGTCTGTTTGAAAGTAAGTACCCCATGTGCTCAGTCGCTTCAGTCCTGTCTGACGCTGTGATCCCATGGAGTGTAGCCCACTAGGCTCCTCTGTCCATAGGATTCTCCAGGCAAGAATACTGGAGTGGGTTGCCATCCCCTCATCCAGGGCATCTTCCCGACCCATAGATCAAACCCAAGTCTCTTGTGTCTCCTTTATTGCAGGCGGATTCTTTACCTGTTGAACCATCAGGGAAGCTCATGTCTTTGTAGAGATACTATATAATCTGAATTCCAACTTTTGAGAGACAATTTTCTATAGCTATCTCATGTTTCTGCAAACCTTGTGAGCAGAGGCACACTGCTTTTGTTTCAAACTATCCTTTTATATTTGCATAAGGAACAGCCTTGGAAGAAAGAGTACCTCCCTCTTGGGCAGCTTGCTTGCATACACTTTAGAAAGAAGGTTTCTTGAGCTCAGAATTCCTCAGTATATGCAGCTTCCACCTGGGCTGCTCCACATCGGCCCCATGGAACTTGGGGGACAGAGGAGTAACTAGACAACAGGAAGCCGTCTGTGATGCCTCTGACTTGGGGGTCTCCTGTCTTCTGCCAGCATCCATGACACTGCAGAGAGTGTTAGCTTGCACAGAGTCAGACCCTTTCATGGTTTTTGACACTTACCATCCAAAAACTAATTTCGTACAATAAAAGGATTTCTTTGTCCTACCCGACTTCCCACTTCTCTCAGGCAAACAACCTGATACAATTCTAGCACAATTAATAAATGTGGATTGTCTTCTGGAGTTTGCTGCAAAGGGGCTCAATGAATCAAGCCAGAAAACCGAGAAGTTTAATATATTAAAAGACATATATAAGAAAGAAAACACTAAGGGGGAAGGAGGTAAGCCTAGAAGGTGATGATAGAAATAAATTACACAGCCTGTCTTTAATTTTGGTTGTCTCACAAACTAAACCACTCTTTTGCTAAAGAAAATTATAGCCTTATCGCCCTCTACCAGAACCAAGCTAGAAACTACAGCAAAGTGGTTTAAAGTTCTTTCTGAAATTTGCTCATACCCTTTGTGGTATCCAGGGGTTTCCCAGGTGGCTCAGGGGTACAGAATCCTCCAGCCAATGCAGGAGACATGGGTTTGATATCTGGGTGAGGAAGATCCCCTGGAGAAGGAAAAGGCAACCCTCTCCAGTATTCTTACCTGGAAAATCCCATGGACAGAGGAGCCTGGCGCATTACAGACCATGGGGTCCCAAAGACGAGGACACGACGTGGCAACTTAACAACAAAGTGGTATCCACTGCAGCAGTTATGCAGAATTTAAAACATAAACTTCAGGTGTTCACGAAGGTAAAAGGTACCCAGCTGCCTTTGCATACCAAGCCTGCCAGGTTAGTGCTGGACCATCTAGTGCTAAAGAGTGGACAGCCTTCTCACACTCACCTGCCATTTGTAGCAGCCACGGACTGCAGGGACCACGAACAGAGCTGCAGACTCTGCTGGAAGTCCCTGGAAGCCGCACCTAGCACTTCTGCCCTCATCTGTTCCACATTCATTCTGTGGACGACAGCTGCTTAGAACCCTCTGCTCATCTATTAACCCTGTCAGCATACCTACTCAGTTCCACCTCAGAAAATAACCACTTTGCTACACAGTGAATGCCGACCTTTTGACTCTAGCAAAGGAGCATCATCTTGCGAACTCAAATGGTAAGTACTAAAACCCCAAACCTTCATTTTTAAATAATGGCATTATACCAACAGGTTAAACGGCACTACAGCAACACTTTAAAGCATTATATCCAAATATTTGATCAAGCATTGAAATCAGAAAAGAATGTCTAATACGCCAATAAATGTATTTATTTATAAATTATAGAAGTGTACAATTGTACAATATATTATGTACATTATAAAACACACAAAAATAGAAATTTAAAAGGTTGAGATTAAATACAAACAACCACTTTAACATTTTCCCAATAGACTGATTACTGCATACTCCTGGGAGGTACACATCCCCACCTAAAACCACAGCCCTAAAGCATGCCAATGATTGCTAGATTTGAATTTTTAGCTAGTTACAGAAAAATGTACAAGATCACAGCTTTTTTAAGTTTTGCAAAATAGCCTGAGCATCAAGTTTAAATGTTAAGATGCTTGATGCTAACTTTTTAAGACATGATTGGACTAATCACTGCGCAGCTGGTAAAATGTCACATTACAGTTCACTGATAGCTGTCTCAGTTATCATAGGGCAGATTAAACTGGGGATTCTATGAAGTTTAATATTTGAGGAGGAAATGCTTTAAGGAAACATTCAAAACCAACAAACAGCTAGCACCTAAAAATAAAAAACCCTCCTCTGCCTACAATGGAAAAACAAAAAAAAATGCATTCCAAACAATGGCCATTAGAATGCAAATGGATTAAAATAGATTGCTATACATTTGCCTGACTTAACACCTGTGAGCCATAAGAAGATAAATTCTTTTAATAGCCCCGGTGTCTGATTACAGACCTGGAAACACTGAAATTCAGTAAACAGGTGGTGAACAATGAACAACTCCTCGAAAAATATGTGCGACATGGAATTACGTTTGAAATTACAATTGTTGCTAAGGACCACTCCAGCATCTGTCTTTGCTTGGCTGAAGCAAATGACTGGATAAATGTTGTGGTCAAGAATTACATGCTCAGAGCCCCTTCACATTCCTCCACACCCTTGCTCCCCTTTCCCACATCAGCCGGTTGGTGTCCGCCTGCTCTGCTTCTACCTAGGACTTGAGCTTCCCCTCTCGCAGGGGATCCTGCAGCCAGACAGGCTCATCCTTCTCCAGCACGCAGTGCAAGCTGGGGTAGAGAACACAGTTATGTTTTACACAGAAAACCTTATTCCATGTACTCCTTAATTTAAAAAAAATTCACAAAAAAATTTTTTTTTAATTTTTAAAGGCTATAAACACCTGACTTTGAGACTGAGATATGCACATAGGGCTTCAAACAAGTTGTGCAACAAAAATTTATAACTGAAAGACTTTCACTGATGGTCTCCTCTGGAGGAGTACCTTTTAATAGGTACCTCACCAATTCAAAAAGATAAAAATACTACACAATGGCTTAATTTCATAAAAAACCACTTTCACTTTACATACATACACTGATGGTTTTCATCTATTCTGTTGACAAAATGTCAGTGTTTCTTGATGGGACCAAATTGAAACTACACTTAAAGAAAGTTTCATTTGATTAAATACACACAAGGGTAAATTAGTTATTACATCTCAAGAGAAGTAAAGAGGGGATGCAGAGTTCAGAGACTTGCTGGAGAGAAGAGAATGATAAAATGAAAGTTCAGTCATTTCACTATGGCAATATGGAAAGAGCTTACTTAAAGCACTCATTAGAGGAAAATGTGTTGTTGGTTGCCAAGTACATATATATCACACAAATGGCAAAGCAACACAGACCAGTAGGATTTCCTAATGAGGTGATGCTATTTTTATTTTTAAGCATTGTGGTGAATTACTAGGTTGTGAAATCCTCTAGTCTTGAGAAAGAAGCCAGTAGTTTGAATAACTTGTAAAACCTCTTTTATAAGACAAAACAGCCACTAGAATAAGTACTTTTCTTGAAAAGTATCTTTCAAGAAAATCAGAACTGCACACACTACACTTTGTTTCATTTGCTCATTTCCCTTGCCTTCACACCACCTGAGTTTTCTCTAACCTCTCCTTTCCCTGGATGCTACTGGCTGGCCCACTCCCTTCCATCTCACTTAGGTGACCAGCAGCTTCCCAGCAAAACCTGACTTGAAAATTAAACCTACCCTCTACTTAAAAAATGAAACAAATCCTCACAAACGAATCAGTGGCACTCCTGCTTGCCAAGGAAGGGTCTCACTAACACTTTTAAAACAAAAACAATGAAGGCTCCAGAGAAAAAATCTGCTTTGACCATATTATAGGAAATACTACATCCCAAATTTAGAACCAAAAAAAAAAAAAAGAATTCATGCTTTGGTTAAGTTTCAAATTTTATTTCCAACTACTGCAGTAACAAAATACCAGTGGTAGTTCTGCATGGGAAGTGGCCACCTTTCAAGTTTAGGCCACAAATTAGTATTCTGACAGCACTTGGATCTATGGAGATTTTGATACGGGAGGATTATTACCATCAGTACTATAATATAAACTTATGTTTCCTCCGTGTTTAGTAACAAAAATATTCATTTTACCTCAATACTTCATCATGTACACATTTCTACTCTTTGTAAGCATGATCCTTGCAGGCTGTACTGTGGGAGAGTGTGAGGGGGAAGTTCCCCCCAATCACAAGTTTTTCTATAGTACACAGAAACAGCAGTCACTTTAGCAGTCATGGACAGTATTACTAAATTTTTAGTTGAAAAATAAAAGAATGAGTTCTCCTATTATCCCTTTCTGGGAGTAAAAAGACACACACCATTACAAACATAAAATGAGTCAAACTTCTATTTTATTGACAGGAGTCCAAAATGAATACAAAAAAATGCCTCCTTTGCATGTTATATTTTACCTTAAAAGGCTTCTGATAGAGTCAGGTAGATTAAAAGCTAAGAATGTATTTCAGCTTTTATAGTGACCTTTTTAAAAAGGTTTAGTAACATAAGTCACCAACATCAGAGAACGTATGGTCCCACAATCATTTTTAGGTCTATAGCTTATAAAAAGAATTAGATCCTGCATTGATCTGCTAAAATAGAGGCTTAAAAATGTTTTAAGCCATTAAAAGCCATTTTTATAATCTATCTGGTAACTCTGGGCAATTAAGAAAAGGAAAAATCCCAAAATGTAGCCCTCTAGATTATGTGGAATGTGACAGAATGCCAACTTATGACCAAGATAGGCAAAAATAAAATGTTTAAAGCTATGAATGGAGCTATTATAAATAGTCTTATATCACTGCAAAATATCAGTAAATGAATAATAGAGCTTATAAAGACATTAAAACTTGAGCAGATGTTACTTAAAACATTTGTGGTGTTTATCATACACACTTTAATGTTTGTTAAAACTAAAGCTAAACAAAGAAAGGTCACTCATTTATAGATTGTTTTTCATGTACCTTTACTTTTACTGGGACCATAGATGATAGATAATACATAGCCCACACTTCTGGACAGTTGTAACAAAGGGTTTATTATCATTTGCGGATGAAATAAATGCACCATCCCATACCTGAAAGGCTTTCACAAACCTTAAGCATTTTTCAGACTGTACCAAGGCACCACCACTGCCTTGGTAACACGCCCATTTCTAGTAACACTTCCCTCAACATCAGTTCTGCACTGCTTTTGGTTTATTATACACTTCTAAAACAGCAAAAACTTGCAAAGATGTGCACATATTGTGGTCCATGCGTTTACTGCTTAGTCATCATCTTCCTCCTCTTCTTCCTCTTCCTCAAAGCTGTCTTCAAAGCCCTCACTGTCTTCCTGGTCTTCATCCCCCTCTATTGCTGTATCCCACTGTGGGTGATTTTCTGGCACAGGCTTAGCCTCATGAACTTCCAACTAGAAAAAAGAATTAAATGCAGACATTAGAAATCTGGGGAGGAATAATGGAAGAAATATCTGGGAAAGAAAAGGTTTTCTTTGACAGCAGCACTTGTAAAGAAAAGATTACATCTTTTAACTCTAAATTTAACACATTTAAGAAAAGATACTCATCCACAAAATAAAAACTGAATCTAGGAACATGTTAGTAAAGTTAAGTTTCTAGTGTAGTTTAATAGTATGATTTTACAGGAGCTATATACTATTTATTCTGCAGCATGAAAGATGAATAATTCTGACTCTTGAGCAGGAACACTGTTCTTAATAAGTCTTCTGTGGATGGAAAAAAAGTTCAAACATGACTTCCAAAGAGGTATCTGCAGCCTCCAGACTACTCATGAAATTAACATCCTATAGCCAATGGGAAGAAATACAGTGCCCTCATGGGGAAAAAAAGCCACGCCTTTGCTGGCTCCTTTCAGTTGAGGCCCAGTACACAGTGTAACACTTCTTCAGCACAATCTCTCCAACACAATAGCATGCCTTTATAAAAAGCTCAAGAGATTTCCCTGGTGGCTCAGGTGGTAAAGCGTCTGCCTACAATGTGGGAGACGCAGGTTCAATCCCTGGGTCGGGAAGATCCCCTGGAGAAGGAAATGGCAACCCACTCCAGTACTCTTGCCTGGAAAATCCCATGGACACAGTCCACAGGGTCGCAAAGAAACGGACATGACTGAGCAACTTCACTACTTGCACTTTCACAAGTGAAATGGTAACATCGATGCGAATGTGCTTCAACTGATACTCACACAAGTGTACACTCTAAAATTAAATACATGTGCCTTTCTAAAGAAAACAGAAACCATCTGGTGAGGCCCTATAAAGGTATGGCACATTATAGTATATTAAAATTATCACACTGGTAAGTTATACTCAAGGTTCTAAATTATCATACTCCTTTAACACAAGTTTATTATTGAGAGCAGTCCATCAAGTGTATTATATTAAACTATGAGAGGACCTCTTTCCCTGTTATTCTACATTTCAAAATTAGAAATGCTTCCCTAAGATGTAATACACTTATTCAAATAGACAACCTTATTTTTTTAAGTTCCCTTTATTACCTCAAAAATGTATAAAAAATTTTTTTGCATGGTTTGATTCACTCTTTTTCTCTGTGTATCTCTCTTCTTCCTTCCTTCTCAGGTATTTGAAAATTTCTCAAAAAGGAGGAAGTGGTAACTTTCATTTCCCACACAAGTATAATAATACAAATCCATACCCACCATAGATTGAAAAAAAATTCATTTTCAAAAAAACTTTATTATTATAGTTGATTGACAGGGTGTATAGCAAAAAAAAAAAAAAATCAGCTATACATATACATAAATCCATTCTTTTTTTTTAAAAAAGAGTCTTTTCCCATATAGGCATTACAGAGTATTGAGTAAAGTTCCCTATGCTATACAGCAAGTTCTTATTAGCTATTTATTTTGTATACATAGTAGTATGCATATGATCAATCCCAATCTCCCAATTTATTCCTGCCCCCTCACTTTATCGCCCCAGTAACTGTAAGTTTGTTTTCTACATCTGTGACTCTATTTCTGTTTTGTAAGTAAGTTCATTTGTAGCTTTTTTTAGTGTGCACATACAAACAATATCATATGATATTTGTTTTTCTGTGTCTGACTTACTTCATTCAATATGACAATTTCTAGGGAACACCATATTTACAGCGTAGTCATTATTCTTACCTTCAGTGGTTTAATCTGATCCAAACCCATATAGGAGTCTGATCTTAGAAACACCGTATATTGATAATTTCCAGGCTTGCCTGGTGCAGGAAACTTCAGTTCTACCTAGAAGATAAATCAGAACTTAAAATCTATATTTTAAAGAATGGAAGAAACAATAGCTCCCTCCTAACATATTTAGACCAGAGAGTATTTAATAGCCAGTGCTTACGCAGATGACAGAAGAGGTCTTAACACATGTTACAAAAGTTCTAATGACAACAAATCCATGTACATATATATATGTACTACGTAAAAAGGAAATAAAAACAGGCAGAATTGATAGGGGTAATTTCTATCTCCAGAATTCAAGAACACATATTTAAAGCAACCAAGTTCTATCTTGATAACCTGAAGAAATGAAGCTGGGTATAAAAGTAAAATAAATGAAATGTCGAACTAAAACAGACTTCACCAAACAGGAATAGTTCTTGCCAAATTTTCTTATTTCTAGAACAAATGTTGAGAGAATACAAAATACATTCATCATATATATATATATGTGTGTGTGTGTGTGTCTCTGCCCTCAGTCACAGAGCTCCTCAAATCCCTCTAATTCCAAAGTGACAAGAGCACATAAGGAGCATCTTCTGTTCTAAAATTTGGTCTTTGGATCTGGTTCCTGACACTGAGCTGACAAATCCCTTTTCCTGGATGAAAAGAATGAGTTCTCTTCTAATGAGGCAACTCTTGGTCTCCTAGATAAGGACCAGTCACCAGAAAGCCCAAGCCATTAGTAGAAGCCTGAACTTTTAGTCCCACCCCCTACTCTCCGGAGAGAGGCTGAAAACTGAGTTAATGATCAATTATGCCTATGTGATAAAGCCTCCATAAAAATACCAAAATAAGGGGTTCAAGGAGCTTTCAAACTGGTGAACATGCAAAGGTGCTGGGAGAGCGGATTGCTCAGAAAGAGCATGGAAGCGCGATATCCCTTCCCACATACCTTGCCCCATGTATCTCTTTCATCTGGATAGTCATCTACTTCATCATACTATTTTCATAATAAACTGGTAAATATGTTACCCTGAGTTCTATGAGTCATTCTGGCAAATTACTGAACCCAAGGAAGGGATCATGGGAACCATGATTTACTGCCAGTTGATCAGAAGTACAGGTGACAACCTGAGACTTGAAACTGGCATCTAAAGATGGACAGCGGGACAACAGCAGTCCTCTGGGACTGAATCTTAATCTGAGCTGTCTGGGGAAATAGTGTCAGTACTGAGTTAACCACAGGACACTCAGCTGGTGAAACAGAGAAAAAGAAAGAGGTCAAAACCCATGGATGAATGGTCCATGGGGGCATGATAATATGCCTGCAACATTTTTATATATCTCACAAACTGAGAGGCAATGAACATACTATACTTGAACATTCTTTCTCCCTATGGAGAAATAAACATTTAACAACATCTATCAAAATTAAAATGTACAGAGCCTCTAATTCATTAATTCTACCTCTATGAATTTATCCTATAGATGTATCTGAATGATATGAGGTTATTCATTGCAGCAAAACACAAGAAACACCTTGTAAGTCCACTAAAGAGCTGAGCACTGAATAAACTTCCACACAAAAGAATATCATGCAGCTATAAAAACAAACAATGAAGCTTTTTTCTGTATTAATATGGTACAAATTCCAAGTTTTATCACTGAGAAAAAGGTAAGGTGCAGAACATGATTTATGCTACTTTTTGTGCAAAACTGGGGAGAATATACCTATGTATATGCTTGTACTTTACTACAATATCACATGAAGAATACATAAAAATTTGGTAATATTGATGGTTTCCAGGAAGTGGAATGGGTGACTGAGAGACAGGAATACAAGATGTTTCAGTGTGTGCACTTCTGTATATCTTCTGAAACACTACCTAGGCAAATGTATTATCCATTCAAAAATGGGTAAAATTTAAATTTTAAAAAATGTTAAAATTACTCTGTGAAAGAGATATCCATAAGTTGGCACTATCGCTAAGTGTCAAACAACAATAAACTACTTTAAACATTTACTACTTGGTTAGAAAGGTAGGAAAAATCTTTTGGGATTTAAAAATCATCATTACAGAACTCTCTTGAAATTCAAAAGCTTTGCTCTTGTCCACCAAGTCCAGGTAGACAGAAACTTCTTTCTCAAATAGTAATGTAAAAAAATCAAAAAGAAAAACAAGGAAATCCAACGGGAAAGTATGTTCATCACAATGCTATTTAAGTGATGTCACTGACAGTGGACAATGCAATAAAGTAAAAAATTCCACTTTAAAAAATCAATCACTAGTACTTACATTTGTTTTTAACACAAAAGCACTAATTCAATGAGGATACAAACCATAATTTCTGAGCACTAATCCAACAAGGATAAAACTCATAAGAATTTGTAGAACATAACTAAATTCTGGAGATATGGTAAGGCAAGTATTCTTAAGACAGTAACAGTGAAAACTCCCCAAAATAAGTTGAGAACAAGGTTTTAAAAGACCACCAAGTTGTCTACTTTTAACAATTTAATACTCTATAAATTTCCAATGAGCTCCCTCCAAAAGTTGTCAGAGAACAGTTATAAAATGTGTTTTAAATAAAATGCAATAAGCCGTATATGATAAATGGATTTCTATACTGTTTTTTATATCTAAATAATGTTGTTGTATACTTACCTCTTCTGTATCTTTTAGTGTACACACATGATATGGCATAGATATTAATGTCTGTTCCTTCCTATCCGCAATATAAAGCCACCACCATTCTTGCTTTTCCTGCAAAGACAAAAAGAGAAGAGTATAAATAGCCAGAAAGAATTAGAGAAATACAGTTTTGCCTTATCTCATTTTAGGGGTACCTTGGTACCTTAGGGGGACTGATTCCAAACAAGTTCCCCTTTCACCCCCACAATGCGGATACCAAAATCCATGAATGCTCTAATCTCTTACATAAATTGGCGTAGTATTTGCATATAACCTATGCACATACTCCTGTACACCTTATTTAGCCTCTAGATTAGATTACTTATAATATCTAATACAATGTAATTGCTATGCCAATACCCAGCAAATTCAAGTTTGCCTTTTTGGACTGTCTGGAATCTACCCCCCAACATTTTCAATCCACAGTTGATCAAATCCATGGATGCAAAACCCACAGATGCAGAGGGCCAACTGTACTGCCCTTTAGCCACTGCTCTACCCCCAGCACATATACCATGGTTGGTACCAAACAGACGTCAATAAACATTTACTGAATGAATAAACTGTTCTTAGAACCATTCTCCAACAAAAGAATTTTGTATGTAAATTTGGGGTTTCAAATGGCCCCTTAAACCCTACTGATGAACCCCTGCATTTTAAAAACCCCTAATTAACCTTAAATGATAAAAGATATGCTAAAAAATAAAACAGTATAAGCTATCATGAATTCATCTAGCAAATAATTTTAGTAATCTTAGCTAGTAATAAGCAAAAGACAGGAAGTAAGAGTGGAAGGGACTTGGGTAATAATATCAGAAATCAATACATTAAAACACGTTACTTGTAAGAGAGCATCTCAGATTCTAAGAATCTCTTTGTACCATTTACAGTACATGATTTCAATAAGTTCAGCATTTTCAGTTATACTACATAAAAGATTAGGAACAGAAAAAGGGCTGGGTAAAGAAATTGCCACCAGAATGCACAATGATAGCAGGAAACACTGACAGGAGACAAAAATTTATTAAAAAAAAAAAAATTAGAATACCAGTCTGGGAGCACCAAACTTCAGTGTGGTCAGCAATCACCACTGAATTACAGCACAGATCAGTAATTTTTTATTCATCCACTTTGCATCCACTGTTTAAGAATGGGATAGGGAAGACACCTTTCTGAAATGGCTTAAAAAAAGTTTTGGAGCTAAAAATAAAATAAATTGTAGGATACTCCAATTAACCAAAGCAAAACTATAGTCTCAATTATACAAGAGAAGTTTAAAAAAATAACTTTTTATTGAAAATAGTTTCATAGGAAAAATGTCTGCATCTTTAAGCCAAAATCACTTGTGCTTTCTATTTTATTTCAATCTTAAGACATTAAAATATGGTTTATTATCTTCCTAATAATGGTACACTAAGTTCAACTAAAAGCTTTTGTTTAAATGCCTTAAACTACAAGGCAATGCAACATTAATAAGAGGGATAACAAATCGTAAGTGGATGACTAACTCAACTTCTGCTTAATCCAAGGGTTAGGACTACTACAACAAAAGGTATAGGTGTATACATATGTCTTTCTACATGTGTTTTGCACACATGAAATGGGCAGAAACAACAGACTCAAAGTGGAGTACTGTTGTACTCACAGGAGATCAATTCCAGGACCACTCCACCTCCAGAATACCGAAATTCATGAATGTGCAAGCCTGTTACATAAAATGTCGTGGTACAGTTGGCCCACCACATTTGCAGGTGCAGAACTCACAGATTTAGAGGCCAAAGAGTCTGCTGTAACTACTCAACTCTGCTGTAACTACTCAACTCTGCCATTGTATTACAGAAAGAATGAGTGTGGCTCTGTTCCAATAAAACTTCATTTACAATAATACTTCATTTATAAAACAAGCTGGGAGGCAGATTTGCCTGCAGGCAGTAGTCTGCCAATGTCTATTTCAAAGTCATCCAGACCCATTTATTTCACTTCTTGAAACCTCACCTTTTTTCTCTGTTAAGTGATGAATGCCTACCTCAAGTTGTGTTGTGAAGACAAACTGAGATAATACAAAAAAATATCTGTTAAAATGCCTAGGACACAGAGTCCAATAAAATTACAGTTATATCAATATAGCCACTCTGGAAAACAGTATGGAAGATCCTCAAAAAATTAAAACTACAACTACCATACAATTCAGCAATTTTACTTCGAGCAACATGCCCCAAGAAAAAAAAAACACAGACACTAATTTGAAAAGATATGTGAACATCAATTCATTGCATCATTATTTACAACATTCAAAATATGGAAGCAACTGAAGTGTTCATTGATGGATGAATAGACAAAGAAGGTACATATAAACAATGGAATATTACTCAAGCCGTAAGAAATCAAAATCTTGACATCAGAAACAACATGGGTGGACCTAGAGGATATCATGCTAAGTGAAGTCAGAGAAAGACAAAATACCATGATCTCGCTTATTTGTAGAATCTAAAAAACAAACAAAATGAGATGAAAACAGGCTCATAGATACAGAGAACAAATATGGGAGAGGGGTGGAGGTGGCGGGAGAAATGATGGAGATTTGGAAGTACAAACCTCCAGCTGTAAGGTATTAATAAAGAAGGCATGGGATGTAATGTACAACACAGGAAGATGATCAGTAGCGTTACAGCGACTCTGGACGGGACAGACAGTGACAGGCTTACTGTGGCGACCATCCATCCCACAACGTGTGCCAACGTCAAACCACTAGGTGTTACACCTAAGACTAATGCAATGTATGTCAACTATATCTCAATAACAATTTTAAAAGCTGTGATTATTCATGAAATGAGGTAAACATTTCTCTATTTAAGCAGTCTGACATTTCATTTTCAGAAATATCATTACTAGAACATACATGTTCAAGAATGTGCATTTATTCTTTATCTCTACTTAGAGAATGCCTCCCACTGCCCCAAATCTATCTGATTAAAATGAGATTCATTCAAGAAAAATAAACATTAAGAAGCTAGTGATTATTACCTATGGAACTGCACCCAGATTCTCTTGATGCACATGGTTAAAGTAGAAAAGAGTCTCTATCATGAGTTATTTGCACTTTAAACCAAACTGGTTTTCTATTGCATGGGATTCCCAACCATTCTTGTTAAATATATGCGTTTCAATAACATTTAAGTCAATTATTAACATAAAACTTTAAGTAATATACATGAGAAGGTAGACAGGTAGAAGTTAGGAAAATCCCAAATAAAGTCCATCTGATAAACGGCACTCTGAGATGTTTACTATGCAGATAAACAAAGAGGCATTTTCACTACTAAAATGTACTAAGGGAGTAAATGAATGCTTTGCCTATTAACTAAGCATGGTCTAAAATGAAGCTGTCTATTATAAGCGTACAAATTATGCAGCTTACAGCGTCCCATGGTACTTTTAAAACCAATCAATGAATGAAATTTATTCGCTTGATTTCAGGAGCCTTGGTGTTGGCAGACTACACTGCAGTGGGCGAAATGCCCCTGACAGATGGGCTATAGCTCAGGACACGCCAGAAGATCAGCATGCACAGTAAGATGGAATCCTGGGCTGACTGCTCTCCAAGTCAAAAAACAAAAGTCTGTGCATAGCCACTCATTTATTAGGAGAGCCAAATTACTTAGGAACTTGCCTTCAGCAGTCCCCAATAACTATAGATTGACAATCTAGAGCAGAAAGCATATTTATACATTAAATCACCCGCCAAACACAAGTGGTGAGCAGAAGGCTCTATGGCAAAGCTGCGAAGCAGTCTGTGGAACAGCTTCCCTGAACTAACAGGCAATAGTCCTTGACCTCCAGCCACAGAGAATTATCTGCAAAAGCAATATGTCAAGATTTCAAATTGATCTCAAATTCATCTGAAAGACAAAGCCTATCAAAGGGATGGAAAGCTGAACAGGCCACAGCCACAAAGTAAACAAGCACAGGGGACCAAGAAGGTCGCAGTGATCAGTCTGGAGCTTGGGGATCAGCTCTTACTAAACTCAGAGGGTCCCTCAGGCCTGGGCTTCTTCCCACAGATCAGGGCAATTATCAGAACAAGTCTAGCGTCTCCAGATGGCCAGTATAGGACCCTCAGAACAAAATCCATGAGCAGAATTTAAGAACATTTTCATCCTATTCAAGACATGGTAGAAGTATGAGACAAGTATGAGACTCACAAAAGCCACACAAAGTCACAGGCAAAATATGCATTTGTCTCATTAAGACTGCCTGAACTGCAAGTGAGAAATCATCAGTAAGTATAACCCTCAGTAATCCAGGCACAGAAAAGACAGAAGCCCAGGACAACAACAAGGTGCTTAAAAAGTTGACAATCCTCCTTTTAAACAACTCATTTACTCAAAGTAATGCATACTGAAATATATGCTTCAAAAATGTGACGTATCGAGAATACACCACATTTAGCACATCTGAATCAGTACACGCTACAGAGAGGATAAGAGTCAATTCACGCTACAGAAAGCATAAACAGCAACTAAGAAATATCTGACTAGAAGAAGGAAAACACTAGGCTGTGGATGAATAACTCACCTCAGGAAAGTAAAGACTATAGACAGGATGTGTTATCTTTGATTTGGTTTCCAGTAGTGCTCTCTCCTTTCGCTGAATACTTTGTTGTAATTCTTGCCACTCCTAGTAAAGTGAAAATTAGAAATAATGGAAATGAAGCATGTTTTCGATCATTTTGAAGGGTGTCCATCTTCTTCCAGATGGCATTCCTGACAATGCTAAATACTACAGTCCCACAAATCTGATCACTTCCCTGCTCAAAACTTACAATGCTTCTTTTCATAAATCTAACGTGTATAGCATGAGCTACACTACCAATCATGACCTGACCTGAGCCTCTCTCTCCAGTATCCTGTCACTGCTTTCCTCTCTTCACTTTTTATTCTAATCATTTCAAACTGCTAGACTTCCCTGACCTCACCGGCTACTTCACTCTTAAACCTTGTTTGTATTTTTGCTTTCTTTTTTCTCTACCTGGCAAATTCCTACTCATTATCTTCTCAGGAGCACCTGAAGCCTAAAGTAGGAGTTCCTGGGTCCCACAGACCATCCTCCCAGAGCTGAGCTGATCACGCCTTTCTTTGTGCCATCACGGCCCCTTGCACAATGCGCACAGTCTCTTTTGTACTATAACGTTTATTCACTAGTCTGCCTTCCCCTTCAGGCTACCATCATTCAAAGCAGAAACGTTCACATTTGGCTTTGTATTCCTATTAATATTTGTTATTCGTATAATTATTTGTTAACTGAATGAATGTATTTTTGGTCATCTGAAGAAATCAGTTTATCAAAACCCTAAAGTCACCTCTACTAACCCTAATATAATCAGAAAGAAATATGTCAACTCTCTGTCAAAGCAAGGATGCTGTGTTTAGTTGCTCAGCTGTGTTCAACTTTTCTGCGACCCCATGGACTGCAGCCTGCCAGGCTCCTCTGTCCATGGGATTCTCCAAGCAGGAATACTGGAGTGGATTGCCATGCCGTTCTGCAGGGGATCTTCCTAATCCAGGGATCTACTGTGTCTCCTGCACTGCAGACGATTCCTACTCACTGAGCCATAATCAGAAAGAAATATGTCAACTCCTTCTAAAGGAAAGGGAGGGGTAATAATTTCTTTGATAGGTTTTAATTTCATGGCAACCAACTTAATTCTCAAAGTATGAAAACACTCAAGGGCCAGCAACTGCTAAAAACAGACATCCTTATTTTCCTCCCATCCCAAAGGCAAGTACTTTATCTCCTTATACTTTTATCCTTTGCCCTTTCCCCCCTTTTTTTTTCCCCCAGCCTCTGCTTTTGCTTCAGAGGCTATTCAGGCAATCTCTCTTAAATTCCTAAACCACAGGAGTTACTTTTAGACCAATAGCCCAGTCAAGAACAACACAAACATTAAAAAAAAAAAAGAAAATTGGCTGATCAAGTTATAGTTCATCTGCAGTGAGCATCTATGGGCCATTATTTGTTCACCAAATATTCTTTTCTGTAGCCTTCTCTTAAGTCATGTGCAACTTCACGCCATGCCATGAGATTTTTCTCTATTCCCTATACCCTCATCATCTTAATCCCTCAGTGACTTCCTCTTTTCCTGAATGTCTTATACACCTCTTAAAACAAGATGGCATTCTGTAACTATTAGCCTTTCCCTTAACCAAACTCTTGACATTAGAGCCCACAGTAATGTTTCTTTACCCTAAACACTGCCTGCAACTTTTGAGAACCTCTTCCAAGTAACTGCTCCCTATTTCATAACCCACCTTTCCTTCCTCGTATTTCCAGAGTCATCTCCAACACAAAAAATTGCCTTAGGAGAACAAGCTGAGTTCACCTCAGACCCAGGTCTTACTCTATCTAACAATGTAAGATTTAAGAAAATTAGGATTTCCAGTCCTTGTCAGAAGTAAGTTTTCTTCATAATTACAACCACCATCTCTCAAACACATTGTCTGAAAGTAATGCAACAGTATAAAATATACTAGTATTGTTTAAAACAAGCAAAGAGATGTAAGTAAACAAAAGAAAAACAACAACAAAAACCAAAACTATCATCAGAGGTATAATTCCAGTTATTTAAACCTATGTCTTACTGCTTCATCATCCTTGTTTTGTTTTTCATCTTGCTCCCTATCAGAGTCTCTGTCACTACCATCTTCTTTTTCACTCTGAGAGTCTCTATTGGTTTCTTCTTCCTCAGAGTCACTGCCTTTGTCAGAAACTTCTTCTTCATCTTCCTTTACTGCAGCTTCCTAAAAGGAAAAAGCAACCACAAAAGTTCTGAATGTCTCAGTGAATACATCCTGAGTCCCTGAAACTAATCTACGGTCATTATAATTAAACTGGCTTAAGACTACAGTTTCACTATTGATATAGAATTATTAAAAATTGTTATAAACATTCTTATATATAAATACATGGGAGTCAAGCTGAAGAGGTTTAACGTTTGACTTATCTGCTTATTTGTCAGTTATTTTATTCATTCTTCATAGCTGATAAAAAGAAAAAAATATTTTATTTCTATTTGCAAAATATACAACAATGGCTAAACTGGTTCATTTTTCAAAAACATCAATTATGTAATATTTTATACAGTATAATGAGAAGTTTATAGAAAAATACTGCTTTAGGAGTTTAATATTATCTTCAATAACTAACAGTATAATGCAAAAAGGAAAGTCAATGTCCCAAACAAAATACTTAGTCCATTTCAAGAAGCAAGAAAAAGAATAGCAAATTAAATGCAAAGAAATCAGAAGTAAATACAGATCAGAAATCAATTAAAGAGAAAGCAGATATAAAAAAGGGAAACCCAAACAAGACTAAATGTTGGTTCTTTAAAAAGATTAATAAAATTCATAAATTAGGCAAGACTGATAAAGGAGAAGACACAATAAAATTACCAACATTAGGAATAAAAGATACATAACTACAAATCCAAAAGACATCAAAAATAAGGATATTATTAATAACTCTTTAAATAAATTTGACAAGTCAGAGGAAATAGACAAAGTCCTTGAAAAACACAATTTACTAAAACTGATATGAGAAAAAAAGTAGACTATGTTAAAGAAATGGACTCTATAACTAAATTCTTTTTCAAACTCCAAGCCCAGATGGCTTCTCTATGTAATTCTTCCAAATAAGAAACAAATCCAATCTTACACACCCTTCCAGGAAAAAGAGAAAGTAATCTCTAACTAATGAGGCCAGCATAAATGTAATCCAAAACCTGGCGAGAATATTACAAGAATGACAAACTGATATTCTCTCCTAAAAATAGTTTCAGGAATCCTAAACAAAGTATCATCAAACCCAGATAAATAGTTTAAAAATACTATGTTATAACAAAATGAGATTTGTTTACAGAATACAATGATAATTTAATTTTTTAATTCATCAGTATAATTAACCACATAAACAGAAAGGAGAAAAATCATACAATCATCTCAATATATGGAGAGAAAGTATTTAATAAAATTCAGCACATGCTCATAATAAAAAACCAAACTGAGGGAAAACCTCCTTAACCTGATAAATATTATAGATAAAGTATATCTACAAAAACTCTATAGCTAACATCATACTCAATGGTGAAATAATGTATGCTTTTTCCATAAGACCAATAAGACAAGGTGACTGCCATCTTCACTTCAAATCAACTACTGCAAGTTCTGGCTGGCACCAGTAAGGCAAAAAGGATGAAATAGCATAAAGATTAAAGAAAAGCTGTTTTCATACCCAGATGGCATGACTGTGTATGTAAAATATCTTTTTTTAATATCTGCAAATTGTTACAATTATTGTCAATTCATCAGGAATCCTTGATACAGGGTAAATATTTAGAAGGCAACTGTATTTCTATACACCAGCAATAAACACTGAAGAATGAGCTTTTTTTAGTGTTGTTTGCAACAGCACTAGAAAGCACCAAATACACAGGAGTAAATCTGATGAGAGGTGTGTCATTCTCTGCCAAGAGAAATCATAAAACACTGCCGAGAAAAATTAAGGGAGATAATAAACATAAAGCATAATTATGAATAAAAACAGTCAATATTGTTAACCTGTGAATTCTCCCCATATTGCACCAAAGATTAAACACAATACCAATCTAAGTGCCAGAAGCATTTTTGGGGGTGGAAATTGTCAAAATTATTCTAAAATTTTAGCTGAAAATGCAAGGGACATAAAATAGTCAAGACAATTTTGAAGAAGTAAAATAAGAGTTTGAGGACTAAAAAAGAAAAAAAAAAAAGAGTTTGAGGATTTACATTATTCCATTTTAAAACTTCAAGCCACAATAATTAAGACAGTGTGGCACTGGCACAAGAGACAAATAATCAATGGAAGGAGAGCCCATAAAGAGATTTCCACATATACAGTTAAGGTAACTCATTTTACAACAAATTACGACCGCAATTCAGACAGCTTTCCAATAAATGGTGCTAAAATAAATGGCCCATAATCCCAATCTCACACTATTCACAAAAATGAAAGATGCATCACAGAGCTAAATATAACAAGTAAAATACTGTAGTAATACTTATAGAAGGAAACCAAGTATCTACCTTTCCTTGTGCCCTTGGGATAGGCAGAGATGTCTTAAACAGGACACAAAAGCACTTAACCATAAAGATTTCTGAAACAGACTTTATTACTAATAAGAATCATCTAAAATAAGAGTTAAAAGAAACACTTATCCACAATGTATAAAAGATTCCTACAAAGCTGTCAGAAGACAAATAATACAAAAATAAATGATGATATCCAAATGGACAGTAGGCATGTGAAAAGGTGTTCAATACCATTAGTCATAAGGTAAATACAAAAATGACCACACACAGAAATACCAACTACAGATCCATTACAGTGGCTAAAACTAAACAGACTGGTAAAACCAAGTACTGGTGAGAACGTACAATATTGCACTCATATTTTGCTGGTAGGAGCATAATATGGTACGACTTTAGAAAATGGGCTCTTTCAGGAAGTTAGACATACACCTATTTTATGACCCAGAAATTTTACTAATAGGCACATATCAAAGAAAAATAGATGTCCACAAAATGACATGTATCAAATAGGCAAAAACTAGAAAAACCTGTATGTCTACCAATCACAGGACAGACAAACTGTAGTATATTCATAAAATGAAATCTCTCTCACACACACGCACAGGCACACACACTTGCTGCTACACATAATACTGAAGAATGTCAAAGACAATGTTGAATGAAAGCAGCCAAATGACTCTACTTACATGCATTTTAAGAACAGGCAAAACTAATTCATGGTAATGACAGCATAGTGGGGAAGGGAGTGGGGGTGGATGGAGGGGCCAATGACTGAGAAGGGGACCAGGGAGCCTTCTAGGGTGCTGGTGGGTTTTATATCTTGACTTGGGATCATGGGTACATACATTTATAAAACTTCAGGAGCTGTACATATAAGATTTGAACATTTTAGTGTATTTCAGACCTCAACAAAGATGATAATAATGATAAGTCTTTACACAGATAATAAACTTACACTCCCAGCGACTCCATTAGCCTGTTTTTGTTTCTGCTGCTTTGGTTGAGATAAGGGCACAGGTGTAGGCTTTTTTTTCAAAGGTTTCTTTTTTTTTGATTTAGCAGTTTTCTTGGGTCCTTTACTCTTCTGTTGCCATCCTCCTTTTGTCTTGTTCTTGTTAATATCACCCTGCTATAAATCACAACACACATACACACTCAGATGCTGCAGCAATAGCTTCATTTGGGAGTCAGAGTAAATTTTAGATGGAAATGGCTAAACTAATAAAATGTTTTAGTAAAGTGAATTATTGTCCCACAGCAAGATAAATCAATCAGAGAGCTAAACAAAACAGTTCTTCTACCAGAAAAGATAGATAGGTAAACTCAAGCTTTTACCCCATCTTCTGCTGGCTGTTCCTCTGCAGCACAGATGGACTGCTCCTTTTCAAATACTTCCTAGAGCAGAGGGAGCAAGAAAAATAGAAACTTTGTCCAACTTATATTTAACTTTCCTATAAAACAATCTTTCAATAGACATTATCAGTGTGTTTCTGTATTTTTGGCTGTGCAGGCTCTCCTCAGGCTGTGGAGAACAGACGTTACTCTCGAGTTGCAGAGCGCAGGCTTCTGACTGCAGTGGCTTCTCTTGTTGCAGAGCACAGGCTTTAGGCCGTACCGGCTTCCGCAGTTGCACCACGTGGGCTCAGCAGTTGCGGCTACTGGGCTCTCGAGCATAGGCTCAATAGTTGTGGCACACGGAATTAGGTGCTTCACAGAATGTAGGATCTTCCCGGATCTGGCATTGAACCCCTGTCTCCTGCATTGGCAGGTGGGTTCTTTACCACTGAGCCATCAGGGAAGCCTTATCAGTAAGTTTATTAACTGCTGACAATTACAGGAGGTGGGGACAAACAAATGGCTAGACAGGAGGCTTTTAGCAATTGCTAAATGATGCATGTATGCAAATTTGGCCATCACTAAAAGGACACCTTAGAAGTTCTCTTCTGAAATATCTCACATCTGTCTTGAATATATTTTGAAAAGTACATTCTATCTAAATTTATAAATGCAATGCCTTAAAATATGTAAAATTATTATAAAGTCAGTCATTTCATAATTTAAATTTTTACTTTTATTCTAATAGTAATCAGACATCACTATTTTTTTTTTTATTAGTTGGAGGCTAATTACTTCACAACACTTCAGTGGGTTTTGTCATACATTGACACGAATCAGCCATGGAGTTACATGTGTTCCCCATCCCGATCCCCCCTCCCACCTCCCTCTCCACCCGATTCCTCTGGGTCTTCCCAGTGCACCAGGCCCGAGCACTTGTCTCATGCATCCCACCTGGGCTGGTGATCTGTTTCACTATAGATAATATACACGCTGTTCTTTTGAAACATCCCACCCTCACCTTCTCCCACAGAGTTCAAAAGTCTGTTCTGTACATCTGTGTCTCTTTTTCTGTTTTGCTTATAGGGTTATCGTTACCATCTTTCTAAATTCCATATATATGTGTTAGTATGCTGTAATGTTCTTTATCTTTCTGGCTTACTTCACTCTGTATAATGGGCTCCAGTTTCATCCATCTCATTAGAACTGATTCAAATGAATTCTTTTTAATGGCTGAGTAATATTCCATGGTGTATATGTACCACAGCTTCCTTATCCATTCGTCTGCTGATGGGCATCTAGGTTGCTTCCATGTCCTGGCTATAATAAACAGTGCTGCAATGAACATTGGGGTGCACGTGTCTCTTTCAGATCTGGTTTCCTCAGTGTGTATGCCCAGAAGTGGTATTGCTGGGTCATATGGCAGTTCTATTTCCAGTTTTTTAAGAAATCTCCACACTGTTTTCCATAGTGGCTGTACTAGTTTGCATTCCCACCAACAGTGTAAGCGGGTTCCCTTTTCTCCTCACCCTCTCCAGCATTTATTGCTTGTAGACTTTTGGATAGCAGCCATCCTGACGGCATGTAATGGTACCTCATTGTGGTTTTGATTTGCATTTCTCTGATAATGAGTGCAGACATCACTATTTTAAAGTTATGAGAATCTGAATACATTATATTACTCTAACTTCAAAAGTTTATGAGACCAATATTAGTTTATTTATGATTGTATGTGATATTGCTAATATAACTTGGATATAACTAAGTGGAACACCAAGAAAATCTACATATCTGAGACATACCCACCCACCCAATAATCCATTTTGTATCAGTAGACGCTATAAATTTAGAGTTTGAAATCCAGTAAGAATTCAATGTGACTCTATATAGAACATGACACGTGGGTTGTTCCATAAACTCCCCAGAATTATTAAAGCTAACAAGTGAAAACGATGATAACTATTGGGCTCTAAACTGTTGCCCTAATGCAGGGGCCAGCAAGCTATGGCCCATTTTTTGCTTTTTAAACAAAGTTTTTATTAGAATACAGCCATGCCCATTTGTGAGTTCAGCCATTGCTACAGAGATTGTATGGCCTGTAAAAACCAAAAATATTAATATTTACTGACTGAACCTTTAGAGAAAAAGTTTGTCGTCGCCTAGCCTAATTCTATCATCTCCGCTTCATTTCTTCATTTGTCAGTTGAATTCTAATAATTACATTGAAATACAATTGAAACTAGAAGATAAATAGTTGATTCTTCCCCTTTCTCCAGGCCACGTCTGCTTTTTCTTCTACCAATTACCTGAGAAATGTCAACAGCCCAAGGGCAATTTTGTGCTCATTTCTCAGGCTAGGAATTCCAAAGCACGTAGGCAGTGTAGTTTGCATTCGAAACCTAACCCTGGCCACCGGCTTAGAGCAGCCTCATCTCCCAGGAGGCACCTCTCATCCAGAGTCCATGATACATACAAATGCTTCCTTTACCACCTGCTACCATAAAATCAGTATCTTTATTTTGATATGTCCTACTGTGAATCACAGAATGGCTCCCCACTCCAGTATTCTTGCCTGGAGAATTCCATGGACAGAGGAGCCTGGCAGGCTATAGTCCATGGGGTCCCAAAGAGTCCAACACAATTGAGCAACTAATACAACAACAACAGCAACTACAAAATATGCTTTTTCTACCAGAGGTTTTAGACATGGGTTTTATTTTGTTTACTTTTTTAAAGTGCCTACTTTATTTTTTTATTTTTTCCATTTATTTTTATTAGTTGGAGGCTAATTACTTTACAGTATTGTAGTGGTTTTTGTCATACATTGACATGAATCAGCCATGGATTTACATGTATTTCCCATCCCGATCCTCCCTCCCACCTCCCTCTCCACCCGATCCCTCTGGGTCTTCCCAGTGCACCAGCCCTGAGCACTTGTCTCATGCATCCAACCTGGGCTGGTGATCTGTTTCACCCTTGATAATATACATGTTTCGATGCTGTTCTCTCGAAACATCCCACTCTCGCCTTCTCCCCCAGAGTCCAAAAGTCTGTTCTTCACATCTGTGTCTCTTTTTCTGTTTTGCATATAGGGTTATCATTACCATCTTTCTAAATTCCATATATATGCGTTAGTATCCTGGATTGGTCTTTTTGGATAAGGAAGCTGTGGTACATATACACCATGGAATATTACTCAGCCATTAAAAAGAATTCATTTGAATCAGTTCTAATGAGATGGATGAAACTGGAGCCCATTATACAGAGTGAAGTAAGCCAGAAAGATAGACATGGGTTTTAAATGCAGCATATTTCCTGCAAATGCCCATAGACCTCAGAGTAGAAGAGGCTAAAATCTACCACTGGTTCAATAAAACTGAGCTGAAATACTATAGTTTAGTAAAAATTAGTTACAATGATACTTGCAACTTGGGAGGTGCACTTAGCTTGGGAAGTAATACAAATATGTAACAAAAACTGAGAAAAACAAGATGCAGGAAACATACATATGACTAGATTTAATGAAAAAGAATGAGAACAGTACCAGCATACATATGTATGCATGTACATATATGCACTGAAAAGTTCCAGATAGTAAACAAGAGCATGGGGAAAGATACAAAAGGATTTACACAAGACTGAGTTCTGGTCATCTGGGTCTGACAAGGTGGCTTCCTAAGGAAGCAGGGGTAAAATAAGGGATCCATGTTATCAGTATCAGTATCATTTTAATTCTGTGGGTATTCATGCATCAGGCTATCGCAAAGGATGAGCTTCAAAACTGATGATCTCAGAGTGACAGAATTTTAGATGCTTTTAATTCCTTCCCATAGTTTTCTGCATTGCCTAAATTTGTTTCCCAGACAGCATAAATTTTTTACATAATTAGGAAAAGAGCTATTTTACTGTACTTTTTAAAATAAAAAATAAAAGGGAGTAAATTTTCTCAAGAACTGATTAAAAAGGAGTAGGTAATGAAATTCTCAACAATAATCAATAATCAATCTCTGTGTAATATTTTATAGTTTAAGAAAGATACCCAGATTACATTATAATGCTTTATAGGGAATTAACAAATCATCACCTGAAGAATTCATCTATCTTCCAACTTTGTGTGTGTGAAAACAAATGAGAAAATCTAAAATTAAAATTTCAAAACGGCTAATAGAATCTGCAAAATTAGATTTGCAAAACTATATAGTTTTGACTTTGAAAATGTATAACTTAAAATGAGAAAATAAACATAAATATCTTAACATATAAACTCCCAAAGCATAAAAATACAGACTACTTACTGCCATTGTTTGCCTTGTCAATTTAACCAAAACTGTAACTAAGGATCCTACTGTGATGTTGTTGCTATCTTCATCATCCAATACTGTAAGATATAAGAAAAAATAAATAAAAACCAATCTCTATGTCAAGGTAAACAGCAAAACTTAACTTATCCAAATCAATCTGAGACTTTATTTCAAACATACAGAATTTTAAGGCTACTAAATAAAAAGTAATTTACTATCTACTCTATATAAATTTCTCCAGAAGATATCCTCAACAATGTACTCATTTAATCCTTAAATTAGCTCTATGAAGCATTATTATTTCTTTAAAGAGACTGAGGTTAAGGAATAAAGTAAAATGCCCAAGGCCACAAAAGGGCTATGCTGGCACCGCCAAGTTTCAAGTCCAGATCCTTTAAAATACAATATATTGTGAGGGTTACCATAGCTTTCTCTCACACTGATATAAAAGAGTGTTCTGTCACTCTACTAAATTGCACAAACTTTATACTCACGAGATTTTACCTGTATAATCAAATGCCTGCAAATTAGTATTCTAAGAAATGTTAAAGATACTTAATTTTTAAGGCAAGAACTTCAAAATATTGTTTAAATGAAAAAGCACCTTAAAGATGTTTTCTGCAATGTTTTTGCATTGTTTGCTTTTTTCAAACAAATTTGCTGCATACATCCCCAAAAGTCTTAATAATAAAATGAACTTAACTACAAGCCCTTTAAAAACAGGAACAATTCCTAACACATCCTTGTATTCTTGGTCCCACAAGAACATTCTAACAGCAGCAACTTAGTAAATGCCAAAGCTCAGAATAATGTCACAATGAAGGAATGGAGCAGAATAATCTCTAAATCTGTCACCATTCTAAAATATTATATTCAGTTGTAAAATGGGAATTCTAGGACAATTATATAAGTAGAAAAATAATCTCTATCTCTTTTTCCACTCCAAGCAGACACAAAGACAAAAGTAAGTCAAGAAAAACACATGAAATGTGGCACAGAGTGTGGTGATTTTCCAGGCTTAATATGTATAAATAAGTTAGGTTTTTTTAAAAATTAATTTTAGAACTAAGCAGCTATTTTATACTAATAATAGAAATATTTCAAATATCTTCCATTACATTTGGAAATCTCTTCCATTTGAAAAGTTAAGATGGTCCTTCAAGTTGAACTATAGAACAAAAGCGTTCTCAAACCAAAACTACTAACTCTACAACATCTTCCATCACAGCAAATCTGACAGGTAAACTACAATTCTACAAAGTCTAATTAAAAGTTATGAAGTGAAATGTTTTGAGAACCTTGAGCCAAATAAACAAAAGCCAGTCCATTAACAGGGAAACAACAGGAAACCTCTCACTTACCCTGTGACTTTATGTCCATAGTCACATACGGGAAACTCCCAAGAACAGCCATAACCTCCTCATATTTTTCATCTTCAAGGAAGTGCAACAGATTGTGGCGATCTGATTCTTTTAAACTCACCAAATCCTGGATAGTTTTAATTTTGAACTAAATTTAAAAGAAGACAGAAAATAAATCCCAAAGCCATGAAACTTTTCATAAGAAGAAAATTACTAGTATGTTTACTAAAACAAAATCCAAAGGATTTTAGAAAAATGTTAAAATTATATACATTTAAAAGCAGAAAATACAACTTTACTGCATTTCACAGCCCTTTTCTCCAAGGAAATTTAAATTTAAGAATTTTTTATTACAAAGTTAATACGCAGTTATTTTTTAAATTAGAAAAAATTAAAGTTGAAGGGAAAAAACAGTAACATTCCTATAGACTCTTGACCCAAGCAGGAACTGTTGTCATTTAATTTGTTCAGTTTGCAGACCTCTGTTTTTAATTTTAAAGATAAAAACCTTTGAGAATACGAATTTATCTCCAAGTATATAGCTGCATGTACTCTTTAGGTTTTACTATACAATGTTCTTTTAATTGTTTTTTTTTAGAAGAAATTAAAAGACACTTGCTCCTTGGAAGAAAACCTATGACCAACCTAGACAGCCTATTAAAAAGCAGAGACATTACTTTACCAACAAAGGTCCGTCTAGTCAAAGCTGTGGTTTTTCCAATAGTCATGTATGGATATGAAAGTTGGACCATAAAGAATGGAGTGCCAAAGAATTGATGCTTTTGAACTGTGGTATTGGAAAAGACTCTTGAGAGTCCCTTGGAGAGCAAGGAGATCAATCAATCAATCCTAAAGGAAATCAGTCCTGACTATTCACTGGAAGTACTGATGCTGAAGCTGAAGCTCCAATACTTTGGCCACCTGATGCAAAGAACTGACTCATTGGAAAAGACCCTGATGCTGGGAAAGACTGAAAGCAAGAGAAGGCGACGACAGAGGATGAGATGGTTGGATGGCATCACCAACTCAATGGACATGAGTTTGAGCAAGCTGCAGGAGCTGGTGATGGACAGCAAGCCTGGTGTGCTGCAGTCCATGGGGTCACAAAGAGTTGGACAGGACAGAGTGACTTAACTGAACTTATGCAATATTCTCATTCTTGTTATTTTCTAAATATAGCTATCTGTTACTGCAGTAATACCAATCCTGGCTAAATAAATACCAAGGAGAAGGTTTTTTAATTTCTGAGTATTTGATGCCAGTTATTAATTTTTACTTTCACAGATAGGAATTAGATCATGAGGCATGTGAAATGCCTGCTTTTGAATTCTGAAGTTTTCAATTATGACTTTAAATGTGATCAAATTTAAAAGAGCAACACACTTACTTGAGAGAAGAGTGTTCTGATATAAATTTCTAATATACATTTATTAGTTCTACCTTACTACTATCAAGTCCAATGTCTATCTTCTGTCCTCTTTGTCTAATATATACAAAGTGATGTTTAAAATTATAATTTCATTCCATTTTTTCCTGTATTTCCTCGTTTTTCATTTATACACATTTTCTGCTGTGTCTTTTAAGATTCACTCTGTGGGGTCGCAAGAGTTGGACGCGACTTAGCGACTACACTACTACTACTACTAAAATTCACACTGGAGAAGGAAACGGCAACCCATCCAGCATTCTTGTCTTGAGAATTCCATGGACAGAGAGGCCTGGTGGGCTGCAGTCCATGGGGTCACAGAGAGTCGGACACGACTGAGTGACTAACACACACACACACACAAAATTCATTCTCATAATCTATATAATTTCTAAATAAGAATTATCTTTATATGATCTACTTGTATATTGAATGCTTAATTTTTTGTTCATAATCAAACTACTGCTCAAGCTTTAAGCCATTAATGAAATAAATGAAAAGTATACAGTGCATTTTTACACAGTACATTTATTTTGGCAACATAAAGAACAAAGTGTTAACTGCTAAAAATTTGACCCCCCCCCCAACGTAGTAAAATCATTTCAGTAGTATGAATAAAATGTTACAAAACAGCTACCTATTCAAGAAAGTGTTAACAGAATCACTTGAGGGACAGTTTTAGAATGCTTGAAACATTGTAAATCTAAGATGTTCATAGTAACCACTTCTAGAAAAATTTTCATTCCTGTTACCTTTAAGTGACATGACAGACTGCTTAAAACTAATTTTCAAGTGGCAAATTACCTTTTTATGATTAGAAACTCTCCTAAGATTGTCTTCTTCAATGTGGGGGAGCTGCAGAAGGGGAGATTTAAACTGCTGAAGGCCTTGAACAGCCATCTGGGAAAGCTTCATGCAGTTTTCAAGGGATGCCAAAGTTGGAGCACGAAACTCCCTTTCTTAGAAAGAACAGGAGGAAAAGCAAAAACAGGGCTGGACTATTTATATGTTCAGAGTACAAAATTCATAACAAACACAAATCCATGTGAACACCCTTAACACCTCAAATTTTATGATCACAGTGTTGACTTTCCTTTAAAAGTTACTGGATAAGACACAGAAAATATACAAACTTGGTCAAATGTACATTAACCAGCAATAACCATTGATTTTAATAGAAAAATTCTTTGCACCACTTCCAAAACCAGTAAATCATAAGACATTTTTGGTATTAAGAACATACTGATGTCATGCCACAAAATGACATCATTCATAACAACAAAACACAACCACCACACCTCCTTTCTTAAGGGTCTCTTTCCATTAAAGACCATAAACTTCCTTGTTCTTTTCTTCCCTTCATGCAAAAAACACTACATGTCAGACGAATCATCATTACAGCACTTAAAAGAATTATTTCAAACTCATTGCTAACCTAATTCTAAAAATATTCAGAGGAAGAAAAGGATATTTTAAATCTTTGCAAACAAACAAACAAAAAAAACCCAATAAAACAATGAAAAAACTGAATTAAAAAACATAAGTTGTGGTACTTCACATGATAGAAAATACAGGAAAAATAAGAAAAACCATAAGCAAAACTGGGAAAGCTGATTCAACTTACAGACAGAAATATATTAGGTTCCCACAAATCTTAAAAGTATAACCTATACTATATGCTTGCAAGAAAAAGTACAACATAATTATGCTTCCTCCTCACCTTCACGGCTCCTGGCCATTATTATTAGTTGGCAGATTACATTAACCATTTCTTGAAGCAGGGCAGGGCATTTTTTCAGCATAAATTGCTGATCTGCAAAACAATAAAACACCTGAAACAAATCATTCTTCTTTTATACTAAAACATTTTTATTACTTGTAGTCCAAGACTAAAGCTAAATTTAAGTTGTCAAACAAATTTTTCATATGACCTCAGAATTTTACAGGCTGAACACAACTGTTTCTCCTCGGCAGCACCAAGTCAAAAAATCAGTCAGAAAATCCTAGCTCAGATTAGATGTTTTAAAGGCAAACTTTTAATATTATGGTTTTTGGCTTTATAAATTACTCCCTACCTTTTTTTCTGGTAACAGTCTTAAACTTAATCATAACCTCGCTAACTGAAGAACTTCGAAATTTTTTTTCTTGTGCATCTAAGTTTCTATAATTAAGGATAAGTCTAAAGACTAAGACTGAGAATGAATGTCAACTAAATGGAGAGAGAGGATAGGAGGAGGGGAGAGAGATTCTTTCACTTATACTGCAATAATAGTTAACCACTGAGATCATTCAGTGGAGTTGATAATCTAAAATAAATTTGTTTCCTGTTCCTTACATAATTGGTAAAAATGGAGATGGCTTCATATCTGTACAGAATATTAGAAACAGAATTACCAGCTACTTTGCAACTTCAATAAACAATGCCTAAATAGTGTACCTTAATTCCATCATATGTAGCCTATGGTACTATCATTAATCACTGAGCATCAACTGACCTTGTTTTCAAAGGCATTTGATTGCATTATTGGCTTAAAGCAGGGGGAGGGTGGGTTGGTTCATTCAGAAAGAAAATTTATTCCTTAAGGATAATAACTCTTAAAACTTTCAATTGAAATAATGCAAGTGAAAAAAGAGGACACTCAAATTCACAACATTCCTGGAGACATCACAGTCCTAATTTATTGCTTTTTTTTTTTTAGGTAGAATAGATGGCTTCAAGTACTGATGAAGCTTTAAGTAAAGATTAAATAGACATTTCACTGGTTAACTACTGCTGGGGTATGGGGAGAAGGCAATGGCACCCCACTCCAGTACTCTTGCCTGGAAAATCCCATGGAGCCTGGTAGGGTGCAGTCCATGGGGTTGCTAAAAATCAGACACGACTGAGCGACTTCACTTTCCCTTTTCACTTTCACGCACTGGAGAAAGAAACGGCACCCCACTCCAGTGCTCTTGCCTGGAGAATCCCAGGGACGGGGGAGCCTGGTGGGCCGCCGTCTATGCGGTCGCACAGAGGCGGACACGACTGAAGCGACTCAGCAGCAGCTGGAGTATGGTGGAGGTACTAGTGGTGCTGACTGAGATATCTGTTGTGAAATCCATTTTTTCTCCCCGCAAAAAGCTTCAAAATTCTTTTTTTAAAAAAAGTCATCACGAATTATTGAATAATCTGAAATTAACTAGACATTTTTCATAGAGTATTCTCTTACCTTGAAATACAACATTTTAACATTTGCCAAATCATTTGACTAAGACCTTCAAAGTATTTGTGAAAGTAATTATGTATGTAGCATATAGATTTGTTTTTAAAAGGTCCTTGAGTAATTATCTGATTGAGCAAAAAAGAACAGTGACAAAAACACTGTACCATGAGGCCTAATTAAATCTACTGCTTTTGTACCACTAAAACTCTACAGACAGTAGAATCAAAATACCTTCTTCAAGGGTCTCAGGAATTTTCATTCTAGCAAGATGAGATAGTAAAAGAACTCTGGCCTTCAGGCTATAAGGACAAGTAAGTGGAGGCTCATTCTTCTTTAAATTAATGCTGCCAATTTCTCTGATGAGCTAGGGAAAATAAAATAATTATTTAAAAAAATGTATACTTAATAAAGCATAAACTTTAATATTTAAATGTTTATCAAAGAATTTGGGAGACAGGCCTAACCTGAGGTATTAAAATATTATCTGTTGGTCTGCTTGTGGCATCTTTATTATACTGAGGATCAAATTCAGAGGCTCCAGCCAAAACCATGATAAGACCTAAAAAAAACAAAAGAAATATGAAGAAAAATAAATTTACTAACCCTTAATCACCCTCCCCAAATGATACCAGATTAATGCTAGAGGGAGGTAGTTTTCTAGTCACACACAATGCTAAAATCAATATTAACAGGTAAAAATTTCTCTCGCAACAAAAGAAACATCTCATTTTTAAAAAGTGTTTGTAATATTACCTATCACAAGTAAATAGAAATACACGTCAAATTAAGGGCCCAGAAGCAACTAGGTGCATTAAAACCACTACAAATAGCATCGGTTTCTAGATGTAACCATGTGTTCCACATAAAATTTCTTTTTTAAAAAGAATCAATTTTTATTGGAGGACAGCTGCTTTACAATGCTGTGTTAGTTTCTATTGTTTAGCAAAGTGAATTAGCTATACATACACGTATATTCCCTCTGCTTTGGACTTCCTTCCCATTGAGGTCACCACAGAACACTGAGTAGGGTTCCCTGAGCTACAGAGCAACAGCAAGTATTCTATGTGACATTACTAACTGCTTTGTGGAAAAAGGGGGTTAAAAAGGGTTTCAGGTTTCTTCACTTCATGACTCCTCAATGCCGTGAGTAATCTAAAATGTACTGTAATTTACAAAAATTTTTATTATGGAATCATGGAGGGCTTTGTGGGAACAGTGTTCCTTGAAATACACATGATTTGAAGTCACATATATTAGTGTTACTTTTCTTAGTCTATACAAGCTCTTTAATGACTGGCACTAGAGTTATCAATCTTCACCTTATGGCAGAAAATTCATGCAATGTTCTCACAAAAATCAGGACAGTATACAAGTTAAGTGCATAAACCCTGAAGCTTTCAAGCCCTAGCTGAATGACCTAAGACAATATTTTTCACTTCTCTATGGGCCTCAATTTCTTCATATGTGCCTGATACACATAAGCATAGTAATGTGTGTGAGCTCTTACTATTACTACCCTCAAATGTTTGAATGAAAACAACAGTTCCTAAGACAGCATATAAATGGTGCCAGTCCTAAAACCAATGATAACTAACCAAACAAAATTAAATAAAGCTAAACAAAGCTTTTCTGGAAGAATTGTGTAAGGCTAAGTACCACCCTCAGAAATGAAATAGAACTCAAGATCACTGATCCAAAAAACATATTAAAACTGGTTACAAACATGAAATATTTTCAAAAGGGAGAATGTTTATAAATTAATATTTCAATCCAGCACAAAGAAGAGTGTACATGTGCACAAGGGAGGGTAACATTCACTCATTCCTCAGAAATAAAAGACCTGCTCATTCTTCAGAAATATAAAATCAGCTCACACAGTCATATAATACTGGGATTATAAAATAAATCTCTTTCTCATTACCAAGAAAGTTAATAAAATTGGCAAACACAAAAATATGACAAAGTCCACTGAGGTTTTGGAAAAAAAATGCATCCACGCATGAAGCACAATTTTAAACTTATGTCCTTTTTTTTTTAATGTGTAAGATTTCAACAGAGCAGTGATTCTGAAAAGCAATATAAAGTATTCCAGGGATAAAATTTACAATCCTAGCTTTATGGAATCAAAGAAAGTATTCAGGATGTTACTTTTTATGTCATAATAAATTCTGAAATAAGCCTCTGGGAACGAAATATTTTGGCAAATTTCTTTAAACACTCCTAAAACCTCGACTTATTTTACACCATTAGCATGGTATAATGTACTGGCTTGGGAACCACACTGACTGCGTTCTATCCTAGCTGTCACTTACTGTGTATCCTTGAGCTCAGTTTCTTCATCTATAAAATGTGCTTAAAAACAGCACTTATTTACGGGAGCATACAAAGATTAAATGAGTTAATACATGATAGTGCCTCACAATACTTGGCAACAATAAATACTCAAGAAATGTTAGCTGGAATTATTACAAAATTAGTCCACACGGAGCTTTACCATAAAATCTCTGAAGGGAAAATATATACATATACATATAGCTGAGTGAATGAGAATAACAGAACTACAGACCAAGAAATATGACAAAGGGTATTAGCATCTTCCTCCAGCTTTAGCTATAATGAACTGAATATCCCTAAACTATAAAATGGAATTTCTCCAACTGAATATATATACCAATTCCACATAAATGACTCAGAAAATAATTTACTATCACAGTTACTTAAATTTACTTACGTTTCATATCCATATTTCGAGTTTTATAAACAAAGTAGGTATAAATCTGTGTTGTGCGTATTAGAATCTGGTCTCCACTATAGCGTATTGAGCGATACCACCAAGAGCCCTAAGACACAAAATTAAACAAGAAAAAAAGCATGAAAACCACAATAAATGTTCATTTTGATGCAGAATGTTTATGGTCAAATTTTCTAAATGTTCATAAACCAATAAAAATTTGCTCTTTAGAACAAATACCTTTACTATATATTTCAAGTGATTTATACGGCAAGTATTTATGCTGCATGATGCCTAAATACCAGCCTATCTCATTACATATATATGATTAAAAGATTTAAGTTTCAACTAGAAATTGTTTACAGACAAAACAGGAATGAAACAACCCATTGCTATAAACAACAAGCTGGTTTCTGACACATGGCATGTCTTCAACAAATGTTTGACAAGTAAGTGTAAGAGCAATTTTACAGTTGATATACTACTTTCATTCACATTATTCCATACAATTGGATTCTAACACAACAATCCTATGAAGAAAGCAAGACAGGTTAATTATTAGCCTCACTACAGGACTAATAGGAACCCTAAGATCAGTAAGAACACCACCAGTCATGAAGGTAATAAACAATAAAATCATAAACATTATGGTATCTCTATATTTGAGGTCGCAAAGAGTCAGACACGACTGAGTGACTGAACTGACTGAACTGATGCAACTGTTTTTAAAAATGAGGTTGTTCTACATGTACTCCTGCATGAAGCAAAGAAGTCACAGGACAATATATATAGTAAGACCACATTTTTTAAAATGTGTATATACATTTAATGCATAGAAAAAGATCTGAAAAGGAAATCAACAAACTTAGCAGTGATTATCTCCAACAGAGAAATGGAGTTGGGGGAGGTGGTAATGGAAGACTTTCATTTTAAATTCTAAATATATCTGTATTATCTCATCTGTGTATAACTTTTGAATCATAAGGAGACACATTTTAACATACTAAAGTGATGTCACCTTTAGAAGACCTTAAAGGATAGTTGAATATAAAATTCTTAAAACTCAAGGATTAATGGATTATGGATTATATTCTAACACAAATTACGATCTTATAAGGAGACCCCAAACCATGCCACCCATTCTGTTCCCTAAAAAATGTTAATAAAAAGAGCTGGAACTTACCACAACAACTGGAAGGATAACCATGAATGCCAAGCCATATACAAGTAAAACCTTGAATTGAAAAGGAGGAAAAAAAAGATCATTCCTTCATGAGGTAAATTACAACATCCATGAACACTTACTTTGAGGCTTACATGGAGGAGGCACTATTAAAAGCACATCTTATGTATTTCATTGAATTCTTACTTTCAAACTCTGTGAGGAAGGTACCATTATTATTTTCTTTTTGCAGATAGGGAATCTGCAGCATATACAGTCATCCCTCGGTATCTGAGAGGAACTGGTTTCAAAACCCCCAAGGATACCAAAATTCAGGGATGCTCAAGTCCTTTATATAAATTGGTGGTAACAGAGTATCCAGGGATGTGAAACATGCTGATAGGGAGAGCCAACCTCAGTTGACCTTGAGCAATGTTGGGGCTCGGGGACCAACCTCCTTGCAGTGGAAAATCCACATATAACTTTAGAGCTGGCCTTCCATATTGTGGCTCTGCATCCATGGATTCAACCATGGATTGTGGAATACTGTAGTCTGTATTTATTGGGGAAAAAAATCATATATAAGTGGACCTACACAGTTCAAGCCCCTGTTGTTCAAGGGTCATCCACATCTTTGCAAGTAGTTAGTGTCTTGGAAATAAATGATAAAACCTGGCTTCTTTGCCTCAATATCAAACAGAACATATAATGTTGTTTCCAAGTAATTTCTATTGGTCTGATTTTTGTCCTACTACTCAATCCTAAATCTGGTAGCTAACAAACTTTCTCTTCTCTAGTATTCCCTCAACATGCTTATATACAGCAACTATATACCCTGGAAGAAAACATGTAAATAAATAGCCATAAAATGACACTAAATAGTCATTTTCAAAACAAATGACAGACTGTAAGGATTGGAACAACTATTACAAATGACAGACTGGGTTTTATTGCTTCAAAGATAGCTCCTAGATAATTATTTTCAAGAAAGGAGAAGTAGGGAATTCCTAAACAACAGGTTAAGATAATTTCTGACGTTTTAAGAATTACAGCCTCTCATCGCTGGTTGAAGTCTGATCATCCTGCTGCCCCTTAAAGTAGCACATAGAATATATACCATTATGTTAGGACACATTAATAATTTAGCTTGGATAAATGTGGAATACAGGATAATTTAAATTTTGAGTACTAATTAGCGATAACTGTCTACACCATAAGAAAAGTAGTTCCCTAAACCAATGGTAAGACCCAATCTGAAACTACCTCCAAAAGAAATCACCACAATTTGAAGGTTCTAAAACTACACTAGAGTACATTTCCCCAAATTCCCCAATGTAATAATAAGAACCAATTCTTTTCTCCATTACGTAAAGTTTCCATCATACACAGTTAAACTAGAAACAGTATACTGGGATTTTCTTTGTAATGCTTTCTTTATATTACCAAGATATATCCAACACATTAACATGTGTCTTATTAAGTGTACTCACCAATATTGAATTTTTCTGGTCAACGATCCAAGCTGGGAGGGCAATTCCAAAGCTTGTGGCTAAAACAGGAAGAATACTTTTGAAGAGTCTGCACTTCAGTTTCATTTATTTATATCCCTAAATTCTACCTCCTGTCACCTCCAAAAAACTTTAAGATTATCTTATTATGTGTGTCTCATACACAAAAGTTGATGTGAAATGGTTTATATCTGAAACTGTAAATTTTTCCAGAAGAAAAAAAAAATCTAAGTACATGAAATCCTTCTTCTCAGAACACTTAAATCCATTTACATGTCCTGAATTTATGTAAACACTATTAATATATGGCAAAATGTTTAGTCAGTAAAGAAAAAACAGATATTTCATCCTATTTTTATCAACTGCTAACTGTAAATGATGAATAATGACAGTGACTACTCTTCTCATCAAATCAAAGATCTATCTTTACAACTAATCTCTAGAAAAATTAAGTAAAGGAAACTCAATTTACGTATCTATTTAACTCTGTGTGGTTATAATTTTTCTATTCACAAACTAAGAAAATCAAAACATTCTTTTAAATCTAACATTTTCATAATATACGCAATACCTTAACCCCAGGATTTTTTAAATAATCATTTACCACACCTTGAGGCCCATCTGGATTTCCAAACTCTTCCCAATTTTTGCGGGATTCTTCATCAGTTAAACTAGCATAAAAAGAACAAAGGTGCAAAATTAGAAAACCACGTCTGAAAAATAAGCACTCAACTACACAAACTCCATTAACCAATCAACTCAGTTCTTAAAAGAAAGAATTTTAGAGAATCAAGAAAAACCCTCTGAAACCTGAAAAAAAAATAGGGACAGGTAAGGAAGGAATTCAGCATTAACAGTCAGTTCAGTTCAGTCGCTCAGTCGTGTCTGACTCTTTGTGACCCCATGAATTGCAGCATGCCAGGCCTCCCTGTCCATCACCAACTCCCGGAGTTTACTCAAACTCATGCCCATCAAGTCAGTGATGCCATCCAGCCATCTCATCCTCTGTCATCCCCTTCTCCTCCTGCCCCCAATCCCTCCCAGCATCAGGGTCTTTTCCAACGAGTCAACTCTTCTCATGAGGTGGCCAAAGTATGGGAGTTTCAGCTTCAGCATCAGTCCTTCCAATGAACACCCAGGACTTATCTCTTTTAGGATGGACTGCTTGGATCTCCTTGCAGTCCAAGGGACTCTCAAGAGTCTTCTCCAACACCATAGTTCAAAAGCATCAATTTTTCGGCACTCAGCTTTCCGCACAGTCCAACTCTCACATCCATACATGACCACTGGAAAAACCATAGCCTTGACCAGATGGACCTTTGTTGGCAAAGTAATGTCTCTGCTTTTTAATATGCTATCTAGGTTGGTCATAACTTTCCTTCCAAGGAGTAAGCGTCTTTTAATTTCACTGCAGTTGGTGATTTTGGAGCCCAAAAAAATAAAGTCTGACACTGTTTCCACTGTCTCCCCATCTATTTCCCATGAAGTGATGGGACCAGATGCCATGATCTTAGTTTTCTGAATGTTAAGCTTGAAGCCAACTTTTTCACTCTCCTCTTTCACTTTCATCAAGAGGCTTTTTAGTTCCTCTTCACTTTCTGCCATAAGGGTGGTGTCATCTGCATATCTGAGGTTATTGATATTTCTCCCAGCCATCTTGATTCCAGCTTGTGCTTCATCTAGCCCAGCGTTCCTCATGATGTACTCTGCATATAAGTTAAATAAGCAGGGGGACAACATACAGTCTTGACGTACTCCTTTCCCAATTTGGAACCCGTCTGTTGTTCCATGTCCAGTTCTAACTGTTGCTTCCTGACCTGCATACAGGTTTCTCAAGAGGCAGGTCAGGTGGTCTGGTATTCCCATCTCCTTCAGAATTTTCCACAGTTTATTGTGATCCACACAGTCAAAGGCTTTGGCGTAGTCAATAAAGCATTAACAAACAATGCTAATTAATGAGCCCGGATACAAATTCTTAGTTGGCCCAAGAGTTCTCAAGTTTAGCCAGTTCAAGACAGAAAATCAAACTTTAAAGGCTATTACATTTTCTAAGGAGGCAGGGGGAATTAGAGGTGACTTTTTAAAATCTTATACACTCATTTATTTCCCAAAGTTTTTTCAATGAGCATGCTTTTATTTTAATAATGACATACACCTATATTTTAAATGTAAACTTAATACACGATTAATAATAATCCCTCCAAAACTTGCACCACAGTCTCAAAGAAAAAAATAAACACCACCTATAAAATTCCACTGCTGTGGTAAAGGTCATTTGCACTGTACTGAGATCACAATTTTCTCCTAAGCCAACTTCCAGGAAGACTAGGCAAATACCTGCTAAAGCAACAGCTTCCTAACTCAGGCAATATGAGAGACAGCGACTCTTTTTTTTAATACGTAAACATAAATATAACCCATGGCCTGGGCAATGGCTCAAGGCCCAGGGTAAGAGTAGCTTTATTCCAAGTCCTGGCTAGACGTTTAAAAAAAAAAAAAACGTTAAGAGAACTCTTTCCTTCATAAACTTTACAGTGTTGTTAAGGAGACAAGGCAGTCACAAACATACAAAAATGACCAATAACATAATAAGGAAGACATTCTTGCAGACCTACTGGCAAAAGATTATGTTTATGTTCAAACCTAACTTTAGCCAAAGATGGAGAAGCTCTATATGGTGAGCTGACTGTGGCTCAGATCATGAACTCCTTATTGCAAAATTCAGACTTAAATTGAAGAATGTAGGGAAAACCACTAGACCATTCAGGTATGACCTAAATCAAATCACTTACAATTATACAGTGGAAGTGACAAATAAGACTCAAGGGATTAGATCTGATGGACAGAGTGCCTGAAGAACTATGAACAGAGGCATGACATTGTCCAGGAGGCAGTGATCAAGACCATCCCCAAGAAAAAGAAATGCAAAAATGTAAAAGGGCTGTCTGAGGAGGTCTTGCAAATAGCTGAAAAAAGAAGAGAAGCTAAAGGCAAAGGAGAAAAGGAAAGATATACCCATTTGAATGTCTAGTCAAAGCTACGATGTTTCTAGTAGCCGCGTACAGATGTGAGAGTTGGACTATAAAGTAAGCTGAGCACCGAAGAATTGATGCTTTTAAACTGTGGTGTTGGAGAAGACTCTTGAGAGCCCCTCGGACTTCAAGGAGACGCAGCCAGTCAATCCTAAAGGGAATCAGTCCTGAATATTCACTGGAAGGACTGAAGCTGAAACTCCGATACTTTGGCCACCTGAAGCGAAGAACCAACTCATTGGAAAACACCCTGATGCTGGGACAGACTGAAGGCGGGAAGAGAAGAGGACGACAGAAGATTAGATGGTTGGATGGCATCACCAACGTGATGGACATGAGTTTGCGTAGGTTCTGGGAGTTGGTGATGGACAGGGAACCTGACATGCTGCAGTCCATGGGGCTGCAGGGAGTCAGACACAACTGAGTGACTGAACTGAATTTTAGCCATATTTTTATTTCCCAGAACATATGTACCTAAGATACAATATATTTTCTATTCAGTAAAGCTCCAAGTTGAGAGAAAGAATGCAAAAGTCCTTAATAAAATTGCAAAATTTTTCAATGATTTGAAATATTTTTACACTTATCAATTTGGTCACTTACAAAAACAAAGCACCTTGACATCTTTAGTCCTTATTCAACTGTAACTTCACTTATATTATTTGACCTAAGGCTACAGTAAAACACAAGAGCCAAGGAAAGGCACTGTTAGACTGCAAGTTAATAAGGAGTGGTGCTAAGATTCTTTTCTGCTAAGGGAGGGATATTTCTCAACAACTTTTGCCATGGTTTCACTGCATAACTGTCCACCTCACCAAGAGCTTTAGCTATTGTTTCTTTGAACTTTCTGTCTCCTAATGAGATTCTTTTCCCCAAAATAATTATCTCTGTCCCTTTCTGCCTTTCTAATGATGGCAGCAACATAAACTGTTCTGTTCTCTATTCAATGCCCTCAGATTTGCAAAATAAAGCACAGCTCACATCAAAGAAGCATTTGATTTTTCAACCTGCACACACATCTGATTAAAACTTCATTAACTCATTCATTAAACCAATCTGTGTACAACTGTTGTGTAACCATTCTGTATAGTCAAAGGAATTACCAACTTTTTTAAAAGTCAGTTTAAGAAAGCAACTGATTTTTTGCTACTTATTAGTGCTTCAGTATAATACCATTTCTAAGACTTAAAGAACTTAGAAGCTGTGTGATTTCAGTATAATTTATATATAATAACCTCACACAACACCACTGGTACTAAAGTAATTTTTTTTTAATTCAAGGAGTGTGAAGATTCCTAAACATGATTATATCCCTTTACTTTGAGGGTGGGAGGTTATATCATAAACCCCATTAGGAATCTAAATCTAATGAAATCTATGCCCCTCTTGTCCTGGGAAAAAAATGCACATTTACCAATACACATAAATTCTGTATACCATTTCAGGGACCTCAGATTATAAATCCAAATGCCTTCACTAAATGATATATGAGCAGCCTGAGTTGGCTATACACAGCTAAATTATGTATTCATACGTAAGAATACATGCAAACATAGGTTATAAAAGTTAAAATAGTTTTAAATATGTTAATTCATGCTGCCCATGTGTTATAAAATAGTTTAAACACAGGTTCTACACCCAAAAGCAAAATCCCAACTGTATCCGGAAAAATGAATCAGAGAATTCATAAGTTGGTCTAACTCCTCAAAAATAACCATACCTCCTTTCCTTTAAGTAACAATCTGGTCTGAAGAAATAGCAATGACCCACTTATTTATTATCATGAGCAAATAAGGGAAGAGAAACTAGCTTAAATAACCAAGGCAAATTCTCAAAAACTTTGTAGATCAAAGTCTATAACTACATTTCCCAAGTTGCTTGAAATGCATATCTTAGGCTACTAGAGTTATACATAAGACAGCAGTTTCAATTCAATCACTCAAACCTATCACATACATATTCAGTAAATGTACCCTTTTAAGTTATCTAGTTATATTTGTACAAGTTAAAGTAACTCAAGAGTTCTGGGTCCCAGAATCATTTTACTTCTTCATCTGCCTGATAGACCATCAACTATTTTAGACCTTTTACATACAAAACACTCTACATCATGATCATGCAACCGAGTTAAAACCAAAGGCCATATGTTATTCTTCAGTACTTTTTAGAATAGTGACCATTACAAAGTCAGATTTCCAATAACCTGAGAACAAAATCATGACCTTGAAAATGCTACAATACCTGAAAACTAAGTGTGGGGGGGGGGGGGGGCCGGGGGGAGGAATAACTGCACCAAAAAACACCATAAGTAAAACTACTCATTAATCTTGGCTGACTTCCTCTGGAAATCTTCAGTTCTTAAATAACCTGAAGACAGCAATTAAGGCACTTCAATACTTGTGCAACAAGGGTCAATGCGTGAAGGAGACACTGAAAAAAGGGGGAAAGAACACACCAACTGAAAGACAGCAATCTGGAGAACATCTGCTGCGTAGAAAAGAAAATGCAGAGCACACATCAGAAGCTGCTGCAAGTGCTGCTTTATTACAGAATCATATTCACCCAGAAAACAAGCAATCCCCGAAGGATGGGGACAGGGGAGGAGGGTGTAGGCAGAAAGGAGACATGGTCAATATACTTCTATTAGGCACAAAAATGCGTAAGACAGTATTTCCCAAACTTTTGTCACTCATACTCCACTTTCACAGTCTGCTATTATATCTGCATGTTCTATTACTTATATTTTTTAAGTTAGTTTACAAAATTGTACATCACTGAGTTTTCCTCAAAAAACAGATAACATCTTGTCTGTATTTTACTCTTTAATTCAACATATGGGTTGGGTGAGATATACCTATCTTGATTCCTGAAGAATCCAGCTACCTTTTTATCTCTTGCAATATTAACACTCAAGAAGTAACTAAATTTTATATCCTCTATCCTGTTTTCCAAAAATTAAACTCATCTTTAAATAGTTTAAATGAAACAAGCTATAATGCTTATATGCTTGTCTCATTTAAAAGAACTAGATCTAGCCTAATAAAAAGCCTAGAAATGAAAGCAAGGTGTTAGTATATCCTCTTCTAATCAGTATGCTTTGAAAACAGCTCAATTAACATATCACTTATTACTTAATCAACTCACATGGCAAAAGCACTACTGTAAGTTACTTAAAATCAAGGTTTAGCTAAATTACCACTCCAGGGTTATCAGGAAGTTCCACAGAAGACTCAACATATAAGGTCAACACTTGAAAAAAGTATATGACAATTATTTTACTGATCACTGTTTTATTCCAATAGAAACCTTAAAAATGTATAACGAGTCCTAAAATACTTACGCTGCATAAGCTTTTGCTATTCTCATGAACATAACTTCATCACCTCCTTTATCTGGATGATATTTAAGAGATAGCAAACGATACTGTTTCTTAATCTCTGCTACAGTTGCCCCCTAAAAGAAAAGGCTTTCTTTTAGTAAAAATAAGCAGACTACTGTAAAACATAATCCATCCCATTCTGAACTTAAAATATTGAACTACTCAATATTTTCAGAAAATGAAGTTTTCATTCTATATATCTTGTCCTATAAAATTCACCCACATATTTTTTAAGTAAAAATATTTATGCTGTCCAATATATTTTATTTTACTGAGCATCTAACTATATTCCATGCACATAGATGATTTGAGATTGATAACATATAAATGCAATTTGAATAAAATAAAATGACAGTGAATTTTAAATATCAAAGAATGATCAAGTTAATTAATTCTGGCTGGATTAAAAGCTCAAATCAAAGGTTAACTTCTTTTCTAAGAAATAATCTGAAGACCATCTGGTTTCATCTGCTTGACAACATTTTAATATTAAGTAACAGTAAGTTTACCTTAGTTGTTTCCTAATTAGATTCAATTTCTATTAATCAATTTTTCACATTGATTTTGTTATGGCATTAAATTATTCCCAAACCTTTAAAACTTAATCTCTCTTGATGACCATGATCATCACAGTAAGAAAAATCATATGGTAGGCAAACTTTTCTTCTACAATGCGGAAAACCAGAAGATAAATACACTCCTTACTTTGCATTATATGAATCTCTGGATCAAGCCATCTACTGAGCAGAGACAAGAAATAAAAGATAGCAGTACGGGGAGAAATGGAAAGAGCACTAGGTTCAACTCGTTTACCAGGAAGTCAGGGGACCCCAGACAAGACAAGATTTTCCAGGCCTCATTTTCTCCATCAGAAGAAAATGCTAGATGATCTCTAGCATTCATTTCAGTTCTCGCCACAGATAAATTTAAAAGACTAATTTTCTACTGAGACCATCAATCAAGTTCAATTAAGTCACCTAGTACACAACACTGTCAAGCAACTGTACTCCAATAAAAATTAATTTTAAAAAAATGTTAAAGAAAAACAAAAGAGAAAGTCACCTAACGGATACATTCCAGGTTAATCTGAATTTCTATGACAAAGCTACCAGTTCTTTATAAGACATAAAGACTTAACATACTGCCTTAGTGTCAACTAAAACAGGGTCCTATCCAACTAACATAAATAAACCTCCTGGTTCTAACTTTGCATTAAACCAATCTTAGAAATGTCTTTTAAAAATATACTAACTTCTCATCTCCAAATACTTTTACATTTTAGCAATTACAAACCAACTCTTAATAGGATGGTAATCGACATCTATAGCTTCAAAAACACAAATATATATATATATGCATTAGAATAATAATAGATTGGGTATCTTTTTTAACTGATCAGAGTCTGATTTCTTTAGGCACAACTCAATTTCTTTTAGGCTGTGGGCCTACAGTATTTTCAAGGGATCATTAAACTAATGTACATTATATAAAAATACTACTTACGGGATCTAAATTTAATACTTCATAAGGATTGTATTCTTGATATTCTCGGTCTGTTTTGGAAACTTTGTATGCAAGGAATAAGAACAATGCCCAGCCTGCTAGAAGAACAATTTTCCTGTTGAGAAAAAAGATAAGTAAAATATAAGTAAATACAACTCTTTGGCTTTCCTTTAGATTCTGAAGACATTTTGGCAAGATCAAGACATAGAACAATCTAAAGTAGTCTCACCGACTTAAATTAGTGCTATTGACCCATTTAATGTAAAAATAATTGCTCTTGACCTTGCAACTACACTTTTAGTAAGATAAGCTACAAAAAATAATTGGTCAATTGTGCAAAGATAAGTAGCCTTAAGTAGTCTTGTTTACTATAACAGTAAAAATTTGGAAACAAACTTAATGTCCATTTATTGGGAACTAAAATAAATCATTCATAGGAGACTAATTAAATAAACCAAGATAAAGCCACAAAATGGAACCTTTTTAGCTAATAAATACAGACAGACATGTGGGCTTCCCCAATGGCTCAATGGGTAAAGAATTCGCCTGCAATTCAGGAGACTCCTGGAGACTCAGGTTCCATCCCTGGGTTGGGAAGATCCCCTGGAGGAGGATATGGCAAGCCACTCCAGTATTCCTGCCTGAAAAATCCCATGGACAGAAGAGCTACAGTCAAGGGTCACAAAGAGTCAGATGCAACTGAGCATGATAGAAAGATCTGCACTACAGGTTAAAAAAAAAGACATAAAAGAACATATAGTTTGGGGGGGGGGGGGGGGAATAATTTCTTTCTACCTCAGTATGTTCTATTTAGTAAAAATACTTTAAAAATTGATATTACCAGTGTTGGAGAAGCTAAGGAAAAAAGGAACGCTCATACATTGTATACTCTGAAGGAACATCTGGCAATAAGGTTATCAAAAGCCCTAAAGAACTATATACCTTTTAAACTATCAATCTACTCCACTGAAAGAAATTAAGAAGCAAACAAACTAAAACTAAGTTTATAAAGTATAAGGGTGGTAACAGATATAATTAATACCTGAAAACACACATAAATGTCCATCAATAGAGTACTGAACAGATCAGTAACAGTACATCTATAGAGAAATGCTATCTAGACACTAAAAATACTTGCTGTGGAAGATTCTCTACTTTGTAGTGTTAAATTAGAAAAACAGATTTCAAAGCTGTATGTACAATGTAATCCTATTTTTTGTAAATAAAAATATAGAAGGTAAATCATCTTAACGGTGGTTATCTTTAAGTGATGAAATGGAATAATTTTTATTTTTTATACGTTTTGTATCACCATCTATTAGATAGGAACTCTTAAGACATAAATGAATCATAGGAATCCTAATCAAACAAACCGAAGTGATCCGTTTTCAAACACAAAAAGAAAACATTTCACACATTTAAGCTCTCTTGATAGAAACATAGCTTAAAACGTGTTTATTTGGATTGAGTTTCTCGGACCTAATTCCAACCTACCTCTATACTTATATCACCCTAGGTTTTCAAACAAAATAAATTGCCACCTCCGAAAGTTCCCTAAGTTTTTCCACCATCATGCTCTTGCTCCCCTGGGTCTTTCTACCTAGAATTCCCATTCTTCATTTCTGTATATCCAAACTGTATTCATCCTTCAAGACTCAACTCGAATTATCTACCCAATCCATAACCGCTGTCAAGATGATCAACAGGAAGACTACGGTTACAGTCACAAAGAAACATAAACCATGACCCTCTTCCTCTGGCTCATTGCAAACTCCGTGAGCATGTGGTCAGGATCTTATACTCAGTTTTGACTAACCTCAGAGTAACAAACACAGATAGCACTCAGATGCAAATTTTGTTCTACCTGGCCAAATCAATGTTCTAAACCTTATTAAAGGGCATACTACTGGAAGCTGCTTTCCACATGTCCAAAGACAAAGAATACCTAGAATACTTCCAGTTTTACCTGCCTATCCAGTGATAGGTAGCTAGGACCACAGACTCTGGAACAAAACTGCCTTAAGTCAAATCCCAGTTTCACCGCTTATTACCTAAGAGATCTTGGCAAGTTGCTTAGCTCAGTTTCAAATTTCTAGAGTGGGTCTGAGAATTAAACAAGATTAGGTATGTAAAGAAGAAAGGGAAAGATACACCCAATTGAATGCAGAGTTCCAGAGAACAGCAAGAAGAGATAAGAAAGCCTTCTTAAGTGAACAATGCAAAAATAGAGGAAAACAATAGAATGGGAAAGACTAAAAATCTCTTTAAGAAAACTGGAGATACCAAAGGAACAGTTCATGCAAAGATGGGCACAATAAAAGACAGAAACAGCAAGGACCTAACAGAAGCAGAAGAGATTAAGAAGAGGTGGCAAGAATACACAGAACTATACACAAAAGGTCTTAATGACCTGGATAACCATGTTGGTGTGGTCATTCACCTAGAGCCAGACATCCTGGAGTGTGAAGTCAAGTGGGCCTTAGGAAGCATTACTACAAACAAAGCTAGTGGAGGTGATGGAATTCCAGCTGAGCTATTTAACATACTAAAAGATGATGCTGTTAAAGTGCTGCACTCAATATGTCAGCAAATTTGGAGAACTCAACAAAGGCCACAGGACTGGAAAAGACCGGTTTTCACTTCAATCCCAAAGAATGCTCAAACTGCTGCACAACTGTGCTCCTTTCACATGCTAACAAGGTAATGCTCAAAATCCTTCAAGCCAGGCTTCAACAGTATGTGAACCAAGAACTTCCAGATGTAAAAGCTGGATTTAGAAAAGGCAGAGGAACCAGTGATCAAACTGCCAACTCTTGTTGAATCATAGAGAAAGCACGGGAATTCCAGAAAAACATCTACTTATGCTTCACTGACTAAGCTAAAAGCCTTTGACTGTCTGGATCACAACAAACTGTGGAAAATTCTTAAAGAGATGGGAATACTAGACCACCTTACTAGCCTCCTGAGAAACCTATATGCAGACCAAGAAGCAAAAGAACCAAACATGGAACAACAGATTGGTTCAAAATTGGAGTATATCAAAAAGCAGTATGTCAAGTCTATATATTGTCACCCTCCTTATTTAACTTATATGCAGAGTACATCAATGTGAAATGACGGGCTGGATGAAGCACAAGCTGCAATCAAGATAGCCAGGAGAAACATCAACAACCTCAGATATGCAGATGATACCACTATAACAGCAGAAAGTGAAGAGGAATTAAAGAGCCTCTTGATGAAGGTGAAAGAGGAGAGGTGAAAACGCTGGCTTAAAATTCAACATTCAAAAAAAATAACATCATGGCATCTGGTTCCATCACTTTATGGCAAAAAGAGGGGGGTGAAGTGGAAACAGTGGCATATTTTATTTTCTTGGGCTCCAAAATCACTGCAGACAGCAACTGCAACCATGAAATTAAAAGACGCTTGCTCCTTGAAAGGAAAACTATGACAAACCTAGACAGCATATTAAACAGCAGAGACACCACTCTGCTAACAAAGGTCTGTATAGTCAAAGTTATGATTTTTCCAGTAGTCATATATGGATATGAAAGTTGGATGATAAAGAAGGCTGAGTGCTGAAGAACTGATGCTTTCAAATTGTGGTGCTGGAGAAGACTCTTGAGTGTCCTTTGAACAGCAAGGAGATCAAACCAGTCAATCCTAAAGGAAATCAACCCTGAATTGGCAGGACTACTGCTGAAGCTGAAGTTTCATTATTTTGGCTACCTGACGCAAAGAGCCGATTCACTGGAAAAGACCCTGTTGCTGGGAAAGATTGACTGCAGGAGGAGAAGGGGGCAACAGAGAATGAGATGGTTGGATGGCATCACTGACTCAATGGACATGAGTTTGAGCAAACTCCAGGAGACAGTGAAGGACAGGGAAGCCTGGTGTGCTGCAGTCCGTGAGGATGCAAAGAGTCAGACCTGACTTAGCAACTGTACAACAACAACAAAGATATGTAAAGCATCTAAAAGGCGCTTCGAAGATGAGAAACAATTCATGGCAGCTCTTGGCTGTTACCACTAACTCTTGCCCATGTCTCAGCTCTCAACTAGGACCCCTCACTTACTCAAGAAAGCCTTCACTGTCTCAAGCCAGTTAAGAGCCCTCCCTCCGTTCTTTCATGGCACCCCAAGCTCCCTTTACAACCCTTACTAAACTCTATTATCATCATTTGCTTACTCACTAGTATTTTGTTACTCACAGTATATCAGCACCTCCTATAATATTTGACACATACACAGCACACAGTAACTACTTATTGACTGAATGATGAAAACAGTTTAAAATAGAAACTTGTGACTCAAAGGCAAAGTTTGCTAATACCCTCAATATGCGAAGAAACATTTTAAATTATATTTTATTTCCACACAAACTTAGTAACTCCACATTTTGTTTTGTCAACTTTCCCAAAAGGCTACAAAGCTCATAAAACAAAGATAAAAGAGAAACTGAAAACCACTAAAGTAAAATTTTTAAAGCAAACAAGGTGAGAAGAGAAAGGGAGCAAAATACCTGAAACACCCCACAGCCCGCGTTGGACTGCTCTATGCGCAGCATCTGGCTCTCTGAGCCAAAGGATAAAGCAACGAGCAGAGGCTGACGAGAGTTCCTGAACTGACGGAAGCTACCGCAGCCAATAAACCCCCCTCTGATTTCCTGAGAGCCAAACCAAAGGAAGAAACAGGACAGACTACGTCATGCTCCGGGCCCAGGTTTTTAAAAGCATGTTTGGTTTCTCTGAAAAGACAAGCATTTTCCCTACATGTGATTCCCTTCAGTAATTAATGTCCTGTATTTTTTCTTTAAGCATACCTTAAAAGTCATTTCGGAAGCAACTTTCAGAAATTAAAGTATATACATAATGACTGCTTAATTTTGAAAGAATGCTTCAGGGTTAAGTAGCAAAAAAGTTTGGATGGTTCCTGATCTTATATTTTTACCAGTTTATTTAATTCCTACTTAAACATCCAATAATCTGAAGTTCAATTTAAGTAAATCTCTTTTCTAATTACTGAAGAGAACATCACAAAGTTAGGTTTTTTTCCCCTTGAAATTTGAGGTTCAGATACCCACAATGTGTTGACCAAAGGCCAAAAGAGAAGAAACTGAAAGCCTCGTAAGTTTAACTTAAAAAGAGAAGCAATAGCAAGGAATACATAGCAAACACGAAACTACTCTGGTAAACACTAATTCTGCCTTTTAGTTTCATACTATTAAAGCGAAGATTTCCCTCCCTATACAAAGGAACTAAACCAGGCAAAGTCAAATCTTGCAAAGAAAACTATTTAAGTCTCCTTAAGTAACACACATATGTTGAAAACTATCATCATTTAAACCAAGATTTAAAAATAACTGGTTCTACTTTCACTCATTTCCTCTGCCAGGTGTTGCCCTCCTAACTACTAGATAGATACATGTAGGTGATTCACAGGGTACAGTCCTTCACTAATGGCAGCTCTTTCACTTCCCCTCAGTTTCATGTTACCTCTAAACTGATGACTTAGGGTGAAGATCCAAAGCCTCGGTGCTAACCAACAAAGCCCTGAAAAATCAAAGACATCTACTCAGATTAAACATGCTAATGGCCGATTTATGTAGATGGCGTTGCAAAAATAAAGGGTAACCAGGTCCTCACTCTACCACTTCTTGCTGCAAGAACTTAGTCAAGCTTCCTCATCTTCTTAGTTTCAGTTTCCTCATTCGGGAAAAAGCAAAAATATCTACCTAAAAGTTAATATAAAACTAATGAGTAACATATAAAATCCCAGTACAGCACCTGGCACACAGTATGCATCAACAAACTTCAATCACTATGAAATGCAAACTTGACTATGTCACCTCCATGCTTTTGATAATAGATTCCTCCATAATCTTTGAGACAAAATTCAAATCCTGACACAAGATACATAAGATCTTCCTTCAAAATTTGACTTCTCTTTCTCCCCTCCTCCCTCTAGTCGGAAGTACCCTCTCTCTCTTTTGAACTTCTAAACCACTCAGTTCAGACTGTTCTCAAATTTACTAATCACATCTTGCTCCTACTAAGGTTACAATTTCTCTACAGACACAGATTTTATTCATCGTTATGTGCTCAGTCGTGTCCGACTCTCTGCGACCTACGGACTGTAGCCCACTAGGCCTCTCTGCCCATGGGATTCCCCAGGCAAGAATACTGGAGTAAGGTACCATTTCCTCCTCCAGGCAATTCCCAACCAGGGACTGAACCTGGATCCCCTGTGTCTCTTGCTTTGGCAGGATTCCTTACCACAGTGCCACCTGGGAAGCCCATTCATCATTATACCCCTATTTCATATGATACCTAGCAAAGAGTAAACACAAAGCATGTGTTGTTTTGCTTTTAATTGAAACAAATTACTTACTTTACTGTAGGAATAATATTTGGCTGGGGTTTTAATAACCGCAAACGGTACCACATACATCTTCCATATACTTTTCTGATATTCTTTAATCGATTTTGCTCTGTCAAAAAAAAAGAAAAAGAAGGGGATAAATTAAACCATTTTCACAGTGAAGGCAAAATCAGAGTTAAACCATACTAGCCTTCATTATCATGCTGATACTTTACTGGAACATGAAAGTATTCTCTGTGCTATGCTGAGTTGCTCAGTCGTGTCCAACTCTCTGCGACCCCATGGACTGCAGCCCGCCAAGCTCCTCTGTCCATGGGGATATTCCAGGAAGAATACTGAGTGGGTTGCCATGCCCTCCTCAAAGTACTCTACTTAACATTTTAAGAAAAATTCACAAGATAGGCTCAATTTTCTACCACTTAGAACAAGTGATCTATCTGGAAAATTTTATTCAACTACCAGGCAATCATTTTTCATGTGAGACATAATAACTTCTAATTGAAAAACTTAAAACCTGACTTGAACCCAAAATATTTAATTACATAGTAGTTTCTAAGAAAATTCTCTCCTCCTTTTCCTTCTGCTTCAGAAGTAACAAAAAGTGCAAAATAGTTGAAACACGCACTTTATTAAGGAAACCAAGCAGAAATGATACTCTTCAAACATAAAAATAATTTAAATGAGAAAAGTCACACAAACTCATAAGAAATCAAAACATTTAAAAGTTGTAACAAAAGGCATCATTTTAGTCCCCAGGAAAAATCTGCAATTCAATTTTAAAAGGAATTAAACCAAAGACAACATACCATATACTGTTTTACTAAGCTCACCACAATCACTTAGTTTAAATAAGTCTCCCAAGTTTAAAAAAATTTTAGATTAAGTTTTAAAATAAAAATCTACCTTTTCATGAAGATGGCATACAAAAAGCAAAGAAAGAAGCCCATGTCACACCAAAGCCAAAGACGAAAGCTTGGAAGGCCAAGAAGGCAGTGCTAAAAGGCATCCACAGCCACAGAAAGAGATCACATTACCCACCTTCTGGGTGGCCCACAACACTCCAAAGGCAGCCCAATTACCCTTGGAAGAGCAATAAGCTTAATCATTATGTCATCATCAAGTTCCCCCTGAGCAGGGAGTTGGTCATGAAGACGACAGAAGACAGCAACACACTTGTGTTCATTATGGATATCAAAGACAAAGTACCACATCTATGAAGAAGCTCTACAACATTGATATGGCCAAGTCAACACCCTGATTAGGGCTGATGGAGGGAAGGTATATGTTCAACAGGCTCCTCACTGTAATGCTTTGGATGTTGCCCCCAACAAAATTGAGATAATTAGCTGTTTAATATCAAATAAAACATTTTTCATAAAATTAAAAAAACCTACAACACTTCCCTAGTGGTCCAGTAGTTAAGACTGCACTTCCACTGTTGGGTGCACAGGTTTGAACTCTGGTCAGGGACCTAAGATCCCCAAAGGTCACGTGGCACGGCAAGGAAAATAAAAAACCACCTACAAAACCAAAGTCCTTAAATGAGATACCAGGTAAGTAAATAAAAGAACTCTGCAGATAACAGAATGCTCCAAAGCTGTCATCTAAGTCCACCTACCCTGTTACCACCATGCTCGAGGAAAGAATCCCCATGAGAACGCCATGTGGCAAGAGTTACCAGAATCAGGTAAGATGAAGAGGGATTCAGGAAGGGGGCGGAGCAGTAGCACAAGGGAGAGTGGTAACATGCAAGGAGACTTATCAAGTAAGTTAATACAGTAAGGACAACTGGAGTCAGTTTTTCTTGTCAGAGAAGTGAGTTACATGTATGATTAGAAAACATGAAATGACCTCTGTGGTGTCAAGACTGGAACTGGAGGTATCAGTGTGAACCAACTAATATCTTTTAATATAGAAATACAGATGTAGACCTATACACATACATACATACACATTTCCTAACTCGACTGAGCCTAGGAACAATGACATCTCAGTAGCAGCAAATACACCTAGCACCCAGATCTTAATTTCCAAATAGCATTCTCCACTAGATCCAAGTATCTGTCCACAAAATACTACAAAAGGAAGAGAATGATTTTACAATGGGGAAGTGATATGCTGAACAACTGCTCCCTCTGAAGACATCTACCACATCCTAGTACCCAGAACCAGTGAACGTATTCTCTCACATGGCAAATAGGACTTCACAGATGTGACTAAATTAAACATTTGAGATGGGAAGATTATTCTGTATTATTTGGGTGGCCCCAATATAATCACAGGGGTCCTAATAAAGAAGCAGGAGGGTCAAAGAGAAGATGATGTGACAATGGGAGCGGAGGTTGGACTGACATCCTTTGAAGATGGAGGAAGGGGCCACAAGCCAAAGAATACAGGCTGTCTCCAAAAGCTGGAAAAGATAAGATTCTATTCTAAACCGTCCAGAAAGAACCTGCCCTGCCAACACCATGACAAGCCAAGTAAAACCTTCCGGGGAAGTCTGGCCTTCAGAACTATAAAAGAATAAATTTGTATCATTTTAAGCCACCAAGGTTGTGGTTTGTTACAGCAACAATAGGAAACTAATACAAAAAATCTGATGGGCACCATCTTAATCAGGTGATCAGTAAACATCACCAGCAATGACAGTGCAATTATATGCCATCTGATAGAATGCAAAAAGAACACAGAATCAGTTTTGCGAAATTCTTCTCTAAGATATAAAACCTGAATCTAATCATGAGAAAACACCAGACAACAGAACTTTGGGTCCATTCTACAAAATAATTGGCCTAAGATCTTAAGTCAAGGAAAAACTGAAGAACTGTTCCAGCCTGAAGGACATGAAAGAAACATGTCGGGGGAGGAGCCAAGATGGCGGAGGAATAGGACGGGGAGACCACTTTCTCCCCTACAAATTCATCGAAAGAACAACTGAACGCTGAGCAAACTTCACAAAACAACTTCTGATCGCTAGCTGAGGACATCAGGCGCCCAGAAAAGCAGCCCATTGTCTTCGAAAGGAGGTAGGACAAAATATTAAAGATAAAAAGAGAGACAAAAGAGCTAGGGACGGAGAGCCGTCCCGGGAAGGGAGTCTTAATAGAGGAAGTTTCCAAACACCAGGAAACCCTCGCACTGGCGGTTCTGGGGGAAGTTTTCGAGTCTCCGAGGGCAACCTAACTGGGAGGAAAAATAAATAAAACCCACAGATTTCGTGCCTAACAGCAACTCCCAGCAGAAAAGTACCCCAGACGCCCACATCCGCCACCAGCAAGTGGGGGCAGAACGGAGAGGAGTGGGCGGCATTGCTTAGGGTAAGGACCGGGCCTGAGTGCCCTGAGGGCAATAGGAGGGAGCTTTTGTGAGATAGCAACTTAAACCGTGGGATAGCAAAAGAGAGAGAGAAAATTAACTGGTCCGAACACACTGCGTTCGCAGAACAAAGGGACTGAGCAACTCCAGAGAAGAGCTAGCCGGTGGCGGACCGGCCCATCCCCGCGGGAGGCAGGAGGCAGGGGGGAGGGGAAAGGGGCAAACTCGGCCCCAGAGATGGCATCCCCTACCACACTGCAAACAGGCCTCCAGTTTCTAACCGAAGACTTCCTGAGATTCTGGATGGTCGACATCCGCCGGGAGGGTCGCGGCTAAACACAAGGCGCACGCACCCGACTGGCACGCGCGGAAACTGAGGCTGGGACCGCGGAAGGGAGAAGGCGCACCGCACCTGGGGAGAGTGCGCCCGTCAAGCTCCTGGCTGCCTGAGCTGCTCCGCCGGGGAAGGCACAAAACGCAGGCGCAACCGAGTCCGCGCTTTTGTGGAATACCCGAAAACTGGAACCGCAGGCAACGCAGGGCACGCTCCATATAGAGCGGGAGCCTGAGCAGTGTAGACGGGGAGAGCACACACCCGTGAGCGGGGGCAAACCCAGGGTGGCCGGAACACAGTGAGTGCTCCCCATACACAGCCATATCTGTCTGCAGCGCCCCTCCCTCCCCACAGCAGGACTGAACTAGCGAACCTAAACAAGAGACCACCTCCGCCCGCCCGTGTCAGGGCGGAAATTAGACACTGAAGAGACCTGCAAACAGAAGCCAAATAAACAAAGGGAACCGCTTCAGAACGGACGGGTGCAACAGATTAAAATCCCTGTAGGTAACACCGACGACACCGGAAGGGGCCTATAGATATCCAGAAGTGTAAGCTGGAAGGAGGAGCTATCTGAAACTGAACCGAACCCACACTGACCGCAACAGCTCCAGAGAAATTCCTAGATATATTTTTACCTTTTTTTTTTTTAATTAAAAAATTTTTTCTTTTCTTTTTTTATTTTTTCTCTTTTATTTTCTTTTAAAATTCCCTATTACTCCCCCATTACTCCTTAACTTTCATTTTCATATATTTTCACGATTTTTTTAATTAGGAAAAAAATTTTTTTTTCGTTTTTTTTTCTCTTATTTTCTTTTAAAGTCCTCTATTACTCCTCTACTACTCCTTAATTTTCATTTTCATTTCACTATAACCTTACAAAAAAAGAAAAAGAAGCCCTATTTTTAAACCAAACTTCATATATATTTCTAAAATTTTTTGTTTGTTTTTAATATTGTATTTTTAAGAGTCTAACCTCTACTCTAGATTTTTAATCTTTGTTTTTCAGTATGTGATATAAATTTTGGACATTTAAGAATCCAATATTCAGTACCCATTTTTATTCAGGAGTGTGTTGATTACTCTCTCCCACTTTTGACTCTCCGTTTTCTACCTCAGAACACCTCTATTTCCTCCTTTCCCCTTCTCTTCCCAATCCAATTCTGTGAATCTTTGTGGGTGTCTGGGCTACGGAGAACACTTTGGGAACAGACAACTGCGTAGATCTGTCTCTCTCCTCGTGAGTCCCCCTTTTTCTCCTCCTGCTCATCTTTATCTCCTTCCTCCCTCTCCTCTTCTTCATGTAACTCTGTGAACCTCTCTGCATGTCCCTCACGGTGGAGAATCTTTTCACCATTAACCTAGACGTTTTATTATCAGTGCTGTACAGTTGGAGAAGTCTTGAGACTACTGGAAGAATAAAACTGAAATCCAGAGGCAGGAGACTTAAGCCCAAAACCTGAGAACACCAGAAAACTCCTGACTACACAGAACATTAAGTAATAAGAGACCATCCAAAAGCCTCCATACCTACACTGAAACCAACCACCACCCAAGAGCCAGTAAGTTTCAGAGCAAGACATACCGCACAAATTCTCCAGCAACGCAGGAACATAGCCCTGAGCGTCAACATACAGGCTGCCCAAAGTCACACCTAACACATAGACCCATCTCAAAACTCATTACTGGACACTCCATTGCACTCCAGCAAGAAGAAATCCAGTTTCACGCACCAGAACACCGACACAAGCTTCCCTAACCAGGAAACCTTGACAGGTCAATCATCCACCCACTGGGTGAAACCTCCACAATAAAAAGGAACCACAGACCACCAGAATACAGAAAGCCCACTCCAGACACCGCAATCTAAACAAGATGAAAAGGCAGAGAAATACCCAACAGGTAAAGGAACATGAAAAATGCCCACCAAGTCAAGCAAAAGAGGAGGAGATAGGGAATCTACCTGAAAAAGAATTTAGAATAATGATAATAAAAATGATCCAAAATCTTGAAAACAAAATGGAGTTACAGATAAATAGCCTGGAGACAAAGATTGAGAAGATGCAACAAATGTTTAATAAGGACCTAGAAGAAATAAAAGTCAATTAAAAATGAATAATGCAATAAATGAGATCAAAAACACTCTGGAGGGAACCAAGAGTAGAATAACGGAGACAGAAGATAGGATAAGTGAGGTAGAAGATAAAATGGTGGAAGTAAATGAAGCAGAGAGGAAAAAAGAAAAAAGAATCAAAAGAAATGAGGACAACCTCAGGGACCTCTGGGACAATGTGAAACGCCCCAACATTCAAATCATAGGAGTCCCAGAAGAAGAAGACAAAAAGAAAGGCCATGAGAAAATACTCGAGGAGATAATAGCTGAAAACTTCCCTAAAATGGGGAAGGAAATAGCCACCCAAGTCCAGGAAACCCAGAGAGTCCCAAACAGGATAAATCCAAGGTGAAACACCCCAAGACACATATTAATCAAATTAACAAAGATCAAACACAAAGAACAAATATTAAAAGCAGCAAGGGAGAAACAACAAATAACACACAAAGGGATTCCCAAGGATAACAGCTGATCTATCAATAGAAACCCTTCAGGCCAGAAGGGAATGGCAGGACATACTTCAAGTAATGAAAGAATAATCTACAACCTAGATTACTGTACCCAGCAAGGATCTCATTCAGATATGAAGGAGAATTCAAAAGCTTTACAGACAAGCAAAAGCTGAGAGAATTCAGCACCACCAAACCAGCTCTTCAACAAATGCTAAAGGATCTTCTCTAGACAGGAAACACAGAAAGGTTGTATAAACGTGAACCCAAAACAACAAAGTAAATGGCAACGGGACCATACCTATCAATAATTACCTTAAATGTAAATGGGTTGAATGCCCCAACCAACAGACAAAGACTGGCTGAATGTATACAAAAACAAGACCCCTATATATGCTGTCTACAAGAGACCCACCTCAAAATAAGGGACACATACAGACTAAAAGTGAAGGGCTGGAAAAAAATATTTCACGCAAATGGAGACCAAAAGAAAGCAGGAGTCGCAATACTCATATCAGATAAAATAGACTTTCAAATAAAGGATGTGAAAAGAGACAAAGAAGGACACTACATAATGATCAAAGGATCAATCCAAGAAGAAGATATAACAATTATAAATATATATGCACCCAACATAGGAGCACCGCAATATGTACGGCAAACGCTAACAAGTATGAAAGAGGAAATTAATAGTAACACAATAATAGTGGGAGACTTTAATACCCCACTCACAACTATGGATAGATCAACTAAACAGAAAATTAACAAGGAAACACAAACTTTAAATGACACAATGGACCAGCTAGACCTAATTGATATCTATAGGACATTTCACCCCAAAACAATCAACTTCACCTTTTTCTCAAGTGCACACGGAACCTTCTCCAGAATAGATCACATCCTGGGCCATAAATCTAGTCTTGGTAAATTCAAAAAAACTGAAATCATTCCAGTCATCTTTTCTGACCACAGTGCAATAAGATTAGATCTCAATTACAGGGAAAAAAATTACTAAAAATTCAAACACATGGAGGCTAAATAACACACTTCTGAATAACCAACAAATCATAGAAGAAATGAAAAAAGAAATCAAAATATGCATAGAAATGAATGAAAATGAAAACACAACAACCCAAAACCTATGGGACACTGTAAAAGCAGTGCTAAGGGGAAGGTTCACAGCATTACAGGCTTACCTCAAGAAACAAGAAAAAAGTCAAATAAATAACCTAACTCTACACCTAAAGCAACTAGAGAAGGAAGAAATGTAGAACCCCAGGGTTAGTAGAAGGAAAGAAATCTTAAAAATTAAGGCAGAAATAAATGCAAAAGAAACTAAAGAGACCATAGCAAAAATCAACAAAGCTAAAAGCTGGTTTTTTTGAAAAAATAAACAAAATTGACAAACCATTAGCAAGACTCATTAAGAAACAAAGGGAGAAGAACCAAATTAACAAAATTAGAAATGAAAATAGAGAGATCACAACAGACAACACTGAAATACAAAGGATCATAAGAGACTACTACCAGCAGCTCTATGCCAATAAAATGGACAACTTGGATGAAATGGACAAATTCTTAGAAAAGTGTAACTTTCCAAAACTGAACCAGGAAGAAATAGAAGATCTTAACAGACCCATCACAAGCAAGGAAATTGAAACTGTAATCAGAAATCTTCCAGCAAACAAAAGCCCAGGACCAGATGGCTTCACAGCTGAATTCTACCAAAAATTTAGAGAAGAGCTAACACCTATCTTACTCAAACTCTTCCAGAAAATTGCAGATGAAGGTAAACTTCCAAACTCATTCTATGAGGCCACCATCACCCTAATTCCAAAACCAGACAAAAATGCCACAAAAAAAGAAAACTACAGGCCAATATCACTGATGAACATAGATGCAAAAATCCTTAACAAAATTCTAGCAAACAGAATCCAACAACATATTAAAAAAATCATACACCATGACCAAGTGGGCTTTATCCCAGGAATGCAAGGATTCTTTAATATCCGCAAATCAATCAATGTAATACACCACATTAACAAATGATAAAAACCATATGATTATCTCAATAGATGCAGAGAAAGCCTTTGACAAAATTCAACACCCATTTATGATTAAACCTCTTCAGAAAGCAGGAATAGAAGGAACATACCTCAACATAATAAAAGCTATATATGACAAACCCACAGCAAGCATCACCCTCAATGGTGAAAAATTGAAAGCATTTCCCCTGAAATCAGGAACAAGACAAGGGTGCCCACTCTCACCACTACTAATTCAACATAGTGTTGGAAGTTTTGGCCACAGCAATCAGAGCAGAAAAAGAAGTAAAAGGAATCCAGATAGGAAAAGAAGTGAAACTCTTGCTGTTTGCAGATGACATGATCCTCTACATAGAAAACCCTAAAGACTCTACCAGAAAATTACTAGAGCTAATCAGTGAATATAGTAAAGTTGCAGGATATAAAACTAACACACAGAAATCCCTTGCATTCCTATACACTAACAATGAGAAAACAGAAAGAGAAATCAAGGAAACAATACCATTCACCATTGCAACAAAAAGAATAAAATATTTAGGAGTATATCTACCTAAAGAAACAAAAGACCTATACCTAGAAAACTATAAAACACTGATGAAAGAAATCAAAGAGGACACAAACAGATGGAGAAACATACCGTGTTCATGGATTGGAAGAATCAATATTGTCAAAATGGCTATACTACCCCAAAGCAATCTATAGATTCAATGCAATCCCTATCAAGCTACCAACGGTATTTTTTACAGAACTAGAACAAATAATTTCACAATTTGTATGGAAATTCAGCAAATCTTGAATAGCCAAAGTAATCTTGAGAAAGAAGAATGGAACTGGAGGAATCAACCTGCCTGACTTCAGACTATACTACAAAGCCACAGTCATCAAGACAGTATGGTACTGGCACAAAGACAGAAATATAGATCAATGGAACAAAATAGAAAGCCCAGAGATAAATCCACGAACCTATGGACACCTTATCTTCGACAAAGGAGGCAAGAATATACAATGGAAAAAAGACAACCTCTTTAACAAGTGGTGCTGGGAAAACTGGTCAACCACTTGCAAAAGAATGAAACTAGAACACTTTCTAACACCATACACAAAAATAAACTCAAAATGGATTAAATATCTAAATGTAAGACCAGAAATTATAAAGCTCCTAGAGGAGAACATAGGCAAAACACTCTCCGACATAAATCACAGCAGGATCCTCTATGACCCACCTCCCAGAGTAATGGAAATAAAAGCAAAAATAAACAAATGGGACCTAATGAAACTTAAAAGCTTTTGCACAACAAAGGAAACTATAAGCAAGGTGAAAAGACAGCCCTCAGATTGGGAGAAAATAATAGCAAATGAAGAAACAGACAAAGGATTAATCTCAAAAATATACAAGCAACTCCTGCAGCTCAATTCCAGAAAAATAAATGACCCAATCAAAAAATGGGCCAAAGAACTAAACAGACATTTCTCCAAAAAAGACACACAGATGGCTAACAAACACATGAAAAGATGCTCAACATCACTCATTATCAGAGAAATGCAAATCAAAACCACAATGAGGTACCATTACACGCCAGTCAGGATGGCTGCTATCCAAAAGCCTACAAGCAATAAATGCTGGAGAGGGTGTGGAGAAAAGGGAACCCTCTTACACTGCTGGTGGGAATGCAAACTAGTACAGCCATTATGGAGAAGAGTGTGGAGATTTCTTAAAAAACTGGAAATAGAACTGCCATATGACCCAGCAATCCCACTTCTGGGCATACACACTGAGGAAACCAGATCTGAAAGAGACACGTACACCCCAATGTTCATTGCAGCACTGTTTATTATAGCCAGGACATGGAAGCAACCTAGATGCCCATCAGCAGACGAATGGATAAGGAAGCTGTGGTACATATACACCATGGAATATTACTCAGCCATTAAAAAGAATTCATTTGAATCAGTTCTAATGAGATGGATGAAACTGGAGCCCACTATACAGAGTGAAATAAGCCAGAAAGATAAAGACCATTACAGTATACTAACACATATATATGGAATTTAGAAAGATGGTAATGATAACGCTATAAGCAAAACAGAAAAAGAGACACAGATGTACAGAACAGACTTTTGGACACTGTGGGAGAAGGCGAGGGTGGGATGTTTCGAGAGAACAGCATCAAAACATGTATATTATCTATGGTGAAACAGATCACCAGCCCAGGTTGGGTTCATGAGACAAGTGCTCGGGCCTGGTGCACTGGGAAGACCCAGAGGGATCGGGTAGAGAGGGAGGTGGGAGGGGGGAGCGGGATGGGGAATACATGTAAATCCATGGCTGATTCATGTCAATGTATGACAAAAACCAGTACAATATTATAAAGTAATTAGCCTCCAACTAATAAAAATAAATGAAAAAAAAATTGATAGTAGCTCAAAAAAAAAAGAAACATGTCAACTAAACGTGATGTGTGATTCTGAAACAAATCATCTGAAAAGGACATCACTGAGACAAGTGACAAAAGTTGAATAGGTCTGAAAATGATATGGTAATAATGTCAATTTCCTGATTTTCACAGTTAAATTATGGACACTTTTGAAAACACCACTGGAGATTTTTAAATCTGTATTTCATTAAATTAAGCCTCCACAGTCTCCCATTTTAAGCATAAAACCAAGGAAACATGTTACAAGAACATGCTGAAGTCTCTTTAATAACCAGATGGCTTGATCTATTCAAAGGAATGATATTCTCCCAATGCTTCTGTCCAAGAGAAAGTACACATGGTTTTCAGCCCCCAAGTCTCACACAATGTGTACATGCACCTTGTCTTCTTACTCTCAATCCAAAATTCACATCCTAACCTTTTAGGAGAACATTTAATCAATAAGTAGGACGGGGTTTGGCTGACACAGTAACACAGAGGCATCCAGCACAACTAAATATTCACAGTACACATTCCAAAATTCTATACGAGCTCAAGTCAAAGTAACTATCAAAAGTAAAATCTTTCCACAAGGAGGGTCGGCTTGGGAGTTTGAGACCAGCAGATGCAGACTATTATACATAGAATGGATAAACAACAAGGTCCTATTGTAATAGCACAGGGCACTGTATTCGATACCCTGTAACCATAATGGAAAAGAAAAAAAAGTGAAGTCCTTCAAGACGGTTTCTTTTAAAGACACTTAGAATAAAAAGAAATTCATTTATAAGCTTCTAGTTTATAGAATTACTAGTTTCATGGCCAGGAAAAACTACCTAAGTAATATCATTAACTTATACTTTTTAAAGAAATTATTCACATTTATAGAAAAGGGAAATTACAAGGTCATAAAATAATTCTGTGATTTAGAAAACAACAGAGCATATGATGATTGCTCTCAACAATCATAAAGTCTGTATGTTCACAGGAATAGTCCAGGTTTGGGGATAGGTTATTACGATTGTGATTCATAAGCTATGCAGTGCCTTCATTAAAACAGTCACATCCATCTGTCCTGCAGAATGATCTGCCAGTCTGTAGTACAGAGTGAACCCTTAGCACCATACTCCTAGAACCTGAAGAGCTAAAAGAATGTTAGCCAGATGTGATCTTCAGGTCTGTGTGCCTGCTTATTACAAAAGAATTTTAAAAAATCATGTACCTTCTTGTAGAGTTCTAATTTGGCATCTAAAATTTTCATTGTACGTTTGAAGAGGTGCCAAAGATGTCATTCCCAACATAAGTTGACATTTTAAAATCAGTTTCATCGCTTTTAGATGTACCAATGAAATCTGAAAACCACAGCAATTTCATACCCACCATCATCCATTTACAGAAATTCATGAACAAGCTCTTCATCCTACCTCCCCCACATAATTTTATCCTAATTGTAATATATTTTTATCCTAGTAAGTCATTTCTTATACTACTGACACATCCTTCTTAAAATTAATGTTTTATTCCCTGTGACTATTTTTCCCAAATACATATGTTGAAAATTTTCAAGCCTTCAGAAAAGTTGAAAGAATATTACAATGAACAATACCCTTCACCTAAATTCACCAACTATTAATAGTTTGCAACTCCTGGCTTTATCTCTAGTTCCTTCTTTCCCTCTCTCCCCCATTTTTTTAGAGTAAACTGAAGACATCAAGACACTTCACCTCTAAGTGCTTTGGCATACATGGCCAAAGAACATCAGGGACGTTTAACACAATCCAGAAGTTTTTTTTACATGTTAAAATTTCTGACGCTACTTTTATCTGTATGTGTGTGCATGTCTGTATGTGCTATTCAAGGCAACATAAATATTATAAATTGATAAATTACTAAAACTAAAATATGTATTATGCTTCCACTTATAAGCAACTTGTAAACATCCCATGAGACTTCCCTGGTGGCTCAGTGGCAAAGAACTCGCCTGCCAATGCAGGAGTCACAGGTTCAGATCCCTGGGTCAGGAAGATCCCCTGGAGAAGGAAATGGCAACCCACTCCAGTGTTCTTGCTTGGGAAATGCCATGGACAGAGGAGTCTGGCAGCCTACAGTTCATAGGGTCCCAAAGAATCCAACATGACTTAGCACCTAATCAACAACAATATGTATGATTATATTTCAAAACAAAACAAAAACCTGAGGTTCAGAGAGGTTAAGTAACTTACCTGAAGTTACACATGGTTACCAAAGGAACCGCAAATAACCACTAAAGAATACAGACAGGACTTATGCCCAGGTTTAAATTCATAGACCTGTGCACTTAATCATTTTAACTGTCTTTCCTAATCAAAGAATAGTTAAGATTGCCTTGACAATTCTCAAAAGCAGCTAAAATATACTGTGTCCCTATTCTCATTAATTTAACCAGAACCGACTATACTTCCTAAGCAGAAAATGTCAAAAAAATTTAAAAACAAGGAGTAGCTAAAAACAACTGATGAGGTGATCCTCTAGTAAAAAGTCTGGTGAAACAGAAGTTTACAGACCAAAAAAAAAAGTACTACAAATAAAACTGCAAGGACTTCAGTATTAAAGAGTGTGGGACAAGGCAAGGTAGCACATAAATTGGAGGCAGGGGACGATGGTAAATCAGTTCTTCTTTTGTTTGTTTTAGTTCAATTTGCTATAGAAGTGTCAAGATTCAAAGGAAAAACAAACATCCATCCTTCGTATCTGTAGGACACAGGCGTTTTTATAAGCCATTTGTCTCTAAACCAGAAGATAATGCTAAGGAAAGATGGGAGGTTTCAATTGCAGAGATGATTCAGTTACATTTCTTAAACTGGACTAAGGTGAAATCTAAACAAACTACAGTGTGCTCCAAGTGCCTCTGAGAAGGATGCTATGTCTCCTTAGCGTGCTCTCCTCAGCATGACCCAAGATCCTACCAAAGGGTGCTCTCTGCCCTGCCATGTCATCAGCCAACAATACAGTTACCCTGTTAGCTGCTTTACTCTTCATCCAATCCTCTATTAGCACTCTAATTTTCTTTTCACCTTTATCTAAAGTGATAATCCACAGCCCAAGTCAAAGGTTACTTCTAAGACAAACTAAGAGAAAAAGAAATAGAGAAACTCAAATACTGTTAAAGATATAATAGCTTTAAAAAAAAAAAAAAAGCAACTTAAAACACAAGGATGTACATCCCACTGGAACCTTAAACACTACATACCCCAAAGTAAAAAGAATTCACTGAGCTGAAAGGGCCTGTAGACATAAGAGGTACTGAAAATGTCTTCCTCAAGATCATAGCCAATCTATCCAGAGATTCTTTAAATAAACCTTTAGACATTAATATAAATCCATATAGTAAATTCGGCATATACATAAGAGCAGAAGGAAGAAAACATTCACCATTCCAACCTCCAGATAATAATCACTAACAACATTTTAATACATTTCCTTTGTAGTCCTCTTCAGGAGAACATCTGCGAAGCAGGAAGAAAGGAAAGTTGGCAAGGTGGATGGTACATACTCAGGGAAGATTCCTCTGTGAACAAGGTAATTCCAGCAACTAATTTCTAGGGACAATATGCTTCCCTCAATTGAAGGGCTATGGGGCTGCCTCAATCAGGACTCTCAAGGACCCTCAAAACCCTCTTTTCGGCAGTAAACAGACATCTACTACTATTCCCAGTGCAGCAGATGCCCAAGTGAGAGTTTCTCAGACAGCAGAACAAATAGGACATATAAAGGCTAATTTAAGGAAAGCACTGTATGATGTGCCAAGGTCCAAATGGACAGATACAACCACATAAAGCTAAAGTTTTAATTTTTTAATTTCTAAATATCTCCATGTTTAGAAATTTGTAAATATTTAATGACTACTAATAGCCAAATGAATTAAGACACCATAATATACCTACCATCCTATATAATTAGACATATAAACTCTTTCTAATTTTTTGGTATTATGGGCATACAGGGTGTTCTTTGAGACTCATTTCCAAAGTGAGGGTGGGGAAAGTCTCCATACCTCCATTGAACAATTCCTGGAACACCAGCTGGGTATCCAAGAATTCAACTCAACTCTGACACTATCTACTCCAACTGTAGGGTTGAGGGTTCAGTCCCCCAAGACTGTACACGCCAAGCCCCCCTACTTTAGATGCCAGTCGTTAGCCCAGATAATAGACTGGGGGTTCCAACAACCTCTTCCTTTGGTTTAATTTGCAAAAGCAGCTCACATAACACAGAGAAATATTTTACTTACTGTATTACCAGTTTACTATAAAAGGATACAACTCAGGAACAGACAAATAGAAGAGATGCATAGAGCAGGGTTTGGAGAAAGGGTGAGGAGCTTATACATAAATGTATAAAAGAAGTACATATGTGGTCATTCAGATGACCAAAATATATTTCTTTTAAGTCACAATATCACAGTATCTTTCTCTAGTCCTGTATTTAGAGCTATATCCTTAGAACACTGTCCTAGAGGTGGAATTACTAAATTTAAAGTTTTTAACATTTATATAGCTCTTTTCTAAAAAAAAAGAAGTAGAACTATACATTCTTTTTCAGAAGTTTGTGTGAACAGCACCACCATCCTTCAGCAGTCAGTAATAAAGTCAATTTTTATTAATCTGCACTCAACTCCTGGAAGCAGACATTGTTTTCTTATACATAATCACCCCTCCCCTTTCCAGCTGCCAAGAATATAATAGGCACTATATAAATTTGTAAAGAATGTACAGAATTCCTTTATCTAGAAAACATTATTAAATGTCCTTTATTAAGTACATATTGGTGAGTACCTACTATGTGCCCAGATCTCTCTGGACACTGAGGACACATCAAAAAACAATATAAAAGTCCCAGTTCTCACAGACCATACATTCCAGTTCAGGAGACATCAGTAAAAAAAATTAAATAAACTTTATAGTATATTAGAAGATGATAAGTGCTGTGAAGAGAAATAAAACAGAAAAAGGAAGAGCTTTTTTGCAGGCAGAAAGAAACTTAATTTTAAATAAGGTGCTCAAAGAAGGCAACACTGAGAAGATGGCGTTTGAGCAAAGCCATAATAGAGATGAGGAAGATCACAACAGGCTACCTAGAGAAAAAGTATTCCAGGCACAGGAAGCAATAATCATAAAGGTTCAAAAGAAGCATGCCTCACGTGCCATAAGAGCAGAGCAGCTGGTCTGTCTGGAACGGAAGGAGCAAGAGAGAAAGAAACAAGAAATGAAGTCCAAAAGTTCATGATGGATTTCATAGACCACTCTATGACTTTAGCTTCTACTGAGATTGAGATGGGAAAGCCTTAAAGGGTTCTGAGTTCAAGAGTGACATGCGCCAGCTTCAGTTAAAAAAGAATCACTGCGCTTCAAGAATAGACTTTCAAGAATAGACTGCAAGGAGCAAGGGTGGAAACAAGACCAGCTTGGAGGCTAACAGTAATCCAGGCAATGAAGCAGGACAGGGCTGGTAGCAAGGCAATTAGAAATGGGCAGTATATAATTTGAGAGCAGAGCCCACAGGACACACTAACATCTGGAAGCGGCACATAAGACAAAGAGATAAGCAAGAGAAGCTCCAAGACTGCTGGCCGGAACAGCTGAAGAAACAGTTGTGATTAACTGAAATGGAAAAGACTATAGGTCAGGAAGGTTGGGAGAATGGACAGAAATCACATCAGTTTTTCGCATATTAAGATCTCTATTAGAAACGCAAAGAGAAATGTGGAGAGTTCAAGAAGAGTTCTAGACTGGAAATGTAAGTCTGGGAAATATAATTTTTATGAGTCACATAGATGATACGTAAAGTCATGAGACTGGGTGAGCTCACCAAAGGAAGAGGTACAGACGGAAAAGAAGTCAAGGTCTCAACCTAGAGATATTCTAATACTGAGGTCCTCACTGGTAAACTATGTTCAATAAATCATCCCACGAAAAAACAGATACTACCCTCACATCTTCAGCCAAATGATTCTTGAAAACATTGTGTTCATTCAGTGAAAAATGAACAGTCTCTTCAATAAATACTGCTTGGACAACTGGATTCCCACCCGTAGGAATATACTCAAAAGAACTGAAAATAAGGACTCACAGATCTGTATACAATGTTCACTGCAGCATTACTCACGACAAAGAATAGAAATAACCTACGTGTTCATCAATAGATGAGTGAATTAAAATGTGGATGTATCCATGCAACAGAATATTCTTCAGCCATAAAAAGAATTACGTTCTGATATATGCTACAACATGGATAAATCTAGAAAAATTATGCTAAATGAAATAAGCTGAACATGAAAAGGCAAATACTGTATGATTCCACTTATATGAAATATCTAGAATACGCAAATTTACATAGTTTTGTCTATATATATGGAGTTTACCAGGGGCCGAAGGAAAGGGACAATAAGTAGCTATTGTTCAACAAGCAGTTTATTTAGGGTGATGAAAAATTTTGGAAACAGTGGTGATGGTTGCACTGCATTGTGAACCTAATCAATGCTGCTGAACTGTACACTTAAAACAGTAAAACTACAAATCTCTTTTGTTTTGTGACCCCACGGACTGTAGCCCGCCAGGTTCCTCTGTCCATGGGATTTCCCAGGCAAGAATACTGAAGTAGGTTGCCATTTCCTTCTCCAGAGGTTCTTCCCAGTGCAGGGATCCAAACATGCGTCTTTTGCACTGGCAGGAGGGTTCTTTACCACTGAGCCACCAGGGAAAGGTGGCTGAGGAAAGCCCTCATCCTTTAATAGTCCAGTCAAAATCAACCTAACTCTAAAGAGACTTTCCTTACCTCTAGATACTGACAACCACCACCACCAATTAGATGCAAATACTTTATCCAGCTAACTTCCATAGCACTTGTTTTCACTTTTCCTACATTTTCTTTGTTGTGTTTTGGATATATTAATAATAATTTGTATTTGTCTAATTCTAATTCTCCCACCCCATCTGGGTTATAAACTTTAACAAAAGACTATATTTACACTGCATGCCTCTTTGTACTGTTAGCTGTTTTTATACAGGTAAACAGTGAGTGGTCATTCAATAACTACTAGATTTAACTAAACAGGCAAAAATCTACAGCAAAAAACATCTGGAATACACATGAGAAAATTCCTTCATCCATACTGACACAAATGTAATTCCAAAATGTAAGAACACCTTATGTTGCCAGACCCAACTTTAGGTTCACCTGCCTACCAGCAAAGCCAATTTTCTGATGCTAGTTGTGGTGAAGGACACTACAGTGTTTACTGTGGATGCCAAGCGAGGATGAGGGGTGGCTCATGCTCAAAAGACCCAAACTCCACAACCCAAACTCCAAGCGTTTTTAAAGGCAACATCTGGGGGCTTCGGGGTTGCAGGATGCACGACTTTCTTCTGACTGGCTGGTAGTAAGGTAGAGTGGTTTCAGGGATCTCAACCATCAACCTTCCAAAGTCACCTGAGGGATGCAGGTCTTAGTTCCTAAGAACAGCTCCAAGAGATCCTTCAGATTGTTCTGTATATTCCTTGAGGAGGAACTAGCACTCTTTTTACCCATGAACTACTGTCATTACTTTTCTTGTTCAACTGCTTTTCCTTTGTTTCTGCATTCACTCACTTCCCTACTTAAGTAACTACCTATGCCTGCTCTATGGAACTCAAGGAAGGCCCAGAGGACTGAAGTCTTTTTCTACAAACAAGAAATGGGGAACATGAAGGGGCTTTTGTACCTGGGAGGGCCCTGCAGGGTCCTGCTTGGTTTCAATCCCCCATTCCTTTGATACTCTTCACTCTTGAAAAGAATAGGTGCAGGACAAGGAAGGGAATAGTTTCGGATAGAGGTTAATCATAAACTCTGCAGAGGAACCTGGGCTCAAGGGAGACTCAGTTTCACTTATTAAGAAAATGAACAATAATGCCTTTCAAACAAACAATGTGATGGTGAGACGGTGTAAGTATATTTACTATCAACAAAGTCTGGTAACAGGAAACTTTTTTTCAAAGAAGTCCAAGTACAATATGGATACATTTGTTGCTGTTGTTGCTTAGTTGCTGAGTGGTGTCCATCTCTTTTGCAACCCCATGGACTGCAGCCCGCCAGGCTTCTCTGTCCATCAGATTTTCCAGGCAAGAATACTGGAGTGGGTAACCATTTCCTTTTCCAGGGCATCTTCCCCATGCAGGGACTGAACCTGCATCTCCTGCATTGGCAGGCAGATTCTTTTAACACTGAGCCATCTGGGAAGCCTGGATACATTTGTTTGGACTTTTTAATTTCTGAACAAAAAGTATAATTAAGGGAATGAACATCTGAAAGTTTTATTTGATATGAAAATAAAACTATCTTTGTCTTTCAGGTTCTCCAAGATCAAGCAAGAAGGCCAGATGACCTTTACCTAAAAACAATTTATGTAATGCATTCACTAATCCCAATGTTTGTCACCTTATTTATAAAACCTAAATTTGTACTGCCAAGTTTTCAGCTGGTTTCCTCTACTGTGTGGAACTTAAGTGTGTCTATGCTAATGTCTGGTACCCTTTCGGTCTGGAGAGAACACAAAGACAATGACTTGATTTTAAAATGAGTCAAACTTTTCAGATCTCTAATACCCCTTTCAAAATATAAAATTTTAGGAAGACTGTATGTTCTAAGTGGAATATGAACATTCATAAAATATACTCCCTTGCACATAGCGCTTTCCACTTCTCATTTAATACTTATTATAATGTGTTATACCAATTACAGGGGGAGTACAACGCAGTGGCTAGCAAGAGAAGCTTTGGCATAAGATGAATTTGGGTCCAACAACCAATCTTCCACTTAGTAGCAATATGGCTTTAAGCAAGTTGGTGAGCTCTTCTATGGCTCTATTTTCTCATTAATAAAACTGGGATAACATTTGAGTCTAACTCAAAGTGATACAGTGAGTGCATTCAGCACGTCCCATCCTTGAGGCTAGTAAACATTCAATGAACAGCTGCAGCGCCTGACATGAGGATTACAATCATCTGTCTCAGACTGGAAGGGGATGTGGGATCTCCCCTGATGAGAAAAGGGACTAGATCTAAAGTCATCTCAAAGGAGATGCCCACACCAAAATATTTTAACTGTTTTTGGGTGACAGAATAACAAGCAATTTTTGTTCTGTTCCTTTGATCTTTTTTGCATTGAGTGTATGTAACTTATTAAGAAAAAAGCTAAAAGCCCTTAAAAACCTGATCTATCACCAAGAAGCAGCCTCTAGCACAAAGTCTTATATGCTCTGTGTGTGTGCTCAGTCACTCTCGTCATGTCAACTCTGCAACCCTACAGACTGTAGCTCGCCAGGCTCCTCTATCCATGGGATTTTCCTGGCAAGACTACTGGAGTAGGGTGCAATTTCCTCCTCAAGGGGATCTTTCCAACCCATAGATCAAACCCAGGTCTCCCACAATGCAGGTGGATCCTTTACTGCTGAGCTACCAGGGAAGCCCATTATGCTCTATAAGTAACTTGCAAAATGAACAAATTTCTACAGTGCATTCAGTTTTAAAGCAAACATGTTTATATGCATCTGTTTCTTTGCTTCTCATCATCACTTCTTGGTAGGTAGGGCAGTTTATTATTACTACCCCTAGAAAATGAAGATGAGAGTTCAGAAACAACTAATCAGGGACTAGGCTGAAACTTAGGAACCCAAAACCTCTAACTTCAAATTCCGAGTTTTTCACTTTACTACTAAGCACTAAAAGCGAACTCTTACATTCCCAAGTCAGAGAGCTAAATCACTTGTACATATCTGAAAGGCAAGGAACAAAGAATAAAGGAATGCAACTTTTTAAAAGAGTTTCATTAATCCTTTCAAACAATCTGAGTACATGAGTGTACCAAATCAAATTGTTCCAGAAAGTCCAAGTAATCAGCAAAAAGAGCAGGCCCTAACAGCCCCAATATGTGTCAGACACTGTTCCAAACACTTTATATATACCTATTTTATTAATTTAATTCTATGGAACATAACTACTGTCTCTATTTCACAAATGAGTACACTAAAACACAAAGAAGTTAAATCACTTGCCTAAGATAACACAGTAACTGGCAGACCCAGGTTTCAAAACTAGTTTTGAAAAGTAAGGAGTAAAAAAAAACCCAAATTTGGGAAAAAGTAATGATATATTTTATCTCAATTCAAATGATCTATAATCCTTAACCTATGGAAAGAACAGAAGTCCTCTCAGGATTATTTGAATTTCTAATAATTACAGCATTAATTTTCTCTTGTCAAATATCACTGTAAACCTATTAAAGTTACTTTAACAAAAATATTCTGCTTTCAACTACATTATTTTATAGCACTATTTTACTCTAAGTGCTTCTTAGCTTGGTAAAACCAAAAGGCAAAGACATTAGAGACTTTTTTGTTTTTATCAAAGTGCCCATATCAAGAGAAATATGTCACCTCCCAAAATGACAATTCAGCTAAAGACCACTACCTACCTTAGCAACTCAACCTAGCTACAATTTACAATCACAGAGGGACCTTGTAAAAAACCAATACACAGCACTCACTCCAGACCAATTAAATCAGAGTACCTGGTGATGGGTCAGACGTTTTCAGTGTTTTCAGACGTTCCCCCAAATGATTCTAACAAGGAGTCAGGGCTAAGAACCACTATTCTAAGGAAATCCAAACCCTCCATATTATTACTTCAAACAGAACTTTTTTCATAATGGTCAGAAAAAGTATTTAGTCATCTTATTCAGCCAATTTGCGAACAACCAAGAGAGTAAGATAAACAAGATCCTTCAACTACTAAAAGGGGTATCAACTGTAAGTGCACTTAGCCCAACAGACTAGACAAAATAAAGGCAAAATGGGGCTGTCCAGGTGGCTCAGCAGTAAAGAATCCATCTGCCAATGCAGGAGACACAGGTTCAATCCCTAGGTCAGGATGATCCCCTGGAGAAGGAAATGGCAACTCATTCCAGTATTCTTGCCTGCGAAATCCCATGGACAGAGGAGTCTGCCAGGCTACAGTCAATGGGGGTCGCAAAAGAGTCAGAAGCAACTTAGGGACTAAACAACAGAAAAGGGATTCCAGTGATAATGTTAACAGAGTAACTTCAATTAACACCTCAAATATGCCAATGCAAACACCAAGCTACTTCTGTTTTTCAAATCCAAGATTTGCAAACCTGAAATGGCGCCATGCTTTCTTGATGGGCCCAACAATTCCAAAACAGCAATACTGAAACCACCGTCAACCTAAAAACTGAAAGCCCCCAAAAGTGTTATCTTTTAAAAAAAACTAAACAAAGATTAAACTCAACTTTAAGGTTGTATAACTGCTGGTAAAGAAAATCTTTTTAGGCTTTCACATAGAAGATACCCCTGAAAAGTCAAGATTGCCATAAGAACTCTGAAACTCAAAATCATCATATGCCTACATATGTTTGCAGGAAAATAATTTGGTGACTTGTACTAATAGGAGGCTATTTATAATCTTTATTCATCTCACTTAAAAACCAGTCATATTCTGCTGTTGGAATAATTTGCCTGATTATTAGAGCTGTTGGAATAATTTGCTTGATTTATTAGTGATGTTTTAGACCCTTAATGGCTGTTAGGGCAGGTACTATCTTTCTAAAATCTGAAAAATTCTGTGGTATATCTGTCCTCAAGCATTTTGAATAAAGGGTGTGGATCTGTAGCAGTAATTCTGAATAATACAACATATTTTAATATTTGAGCTTATTTGATTTTCCTGTGAAACAGTAAGCAGCCAAAAGCACTGAATCAGTCTTAAAGCATAATAAGATCTGGGTTGATTCAATGCTTCACTGGGTAACAATGTCCCCAAAGTACAGTGTATCACCTGGATAACGTAGACCCCCAACACACCCAACTTGAGAGTCTATTTACTCAAGTTACCAGAGCTCCTGAGAAACAAAACACCTTCCCTAAATGTTCATACTCAAAACCTACCTGTTACTGTTAACGCACCATGAGCAACCTCCATAAACAACCTATTAAGGCCTTGCAGTTCTATCAGTCTTAAGAATATCACCTGCCATATGTCCTAGCAAGAGTGCAACAAATGGAATCCAAACATTACCCAGACATAAAATGCCTTGACAAGAATCTAGTTAATTCTGTGTTCTAAACCGATGTCGTTCAAAGTGAAAAAATTCAGAAATAAAAGAAAATGGACAAACCACCTCACAACCGAACTACCTACAAGACTTAACCCTTCATACTTGCGTTTTTTCCGCCATAAACAGGAAACTCCAAAGATAAGGAAATAGAGAAATGCCTAATTCTTGCTAAGGAGAAAAACATTATTGCTTCCAACCCGCACAGTGTGAGTGAACAAATGAAAATGCAAAGAGGGAAAGATATAGGGAGATGGGGGGCGGGGGGGCGGTTGGGGAGCTCAGCTGGAGTCCTATACATGCCACCCAACTTAGATGGTGCCCGAAACATCTGTAACGACAGCTGCAACAGGGAAACGGGGGTGTGGGGGAAAGAGGACCGTGGCTTGGAGGCTCAGAGTGGAGCCTGCACGCTTGTCTTCTTCCTTTGCCAACTCTCCTCTCACCTTCCCATCCTCGCGATCCCATCCTGCTCCCTCCATAAAGAAAAATACCAATAAAATCCGAGGCAGAGAAGACAAAGGGGCAGGACGCGGCTGCAAGGAGCGTCCAGAACAATAGGGGAGAGGGTGCCTAGCGAAACTCCTGAGGAGGACAATAAGGGGGGTGGGAGGAGCCCAGAGAGACACCCAGGGAAACACCACCGAGCCCGGGCCCCGCGGGCGGCGGGCGCCTGGACGCGAGGCCCCGCCGCGCGGACGGTATCACCCCGTGTGCGGCGGGCTGGGCTGGGCCGAAGCGGCGCGGCCCGGAGGGGCCGGCGGGGCCTGCGCGGGTCCACGGGCAGCTGCCGGCGGGACTCACCGGCATTCTGATCTCGGGGCCAGAGGTAGTATGTGGCCGGAATCACGATGAGCCCCACGAAGGAGGTGAGGAAGTAGAAGAAGGTGTTCCCGCTGTCATCGTACTGGAACTGCTGCCCCGCCATGGCTCCCCCTCCTCCGCCTCCCTCTTCTCACCGCCGCCGCCACGACCCCGCTCTGCAATCCAGCTCCCAGCTCCCCGGCCCCGTGTGGCGTAGCTCCTACGCCGCCGCCGCCGCCGCCTCTCCTCCCCGCCCCCACGCTACTCTCAGGGACACGCCGCCGCCACTGCCGCTGCCGTCTCCAGTTCTCGCGAGAAGAGAGAGCTCCCGCCCCGCTCGGTTTTTCCCTCCCCCGCCCCTCGCTTCTCCCCCACTAGCTCGCTGAAGGAGACGTGGCGCGCGCAGCCGAAGATCTCTGCGAGGTCCCGCCCTTAGCCCTGCCCGCTTAGCCTCAGCTCCGCCCCTCGAGCTCTGGTAGCCCCTCCCTTAAGGCCCCGCGTCTACCCCTAAAGTTTCTCGTCCCCCACCTCCACTTCCGTTTCCTGGCCCAGGGTCCCACTCCAGGTCGCGAGGGTCAGTTTATTGGGTCTGAGCCAAGGCTTCCCGGCCGAGCAGTGGGCGCGGGGGGTTCATCTGCCTGCGACCGGGGTCACACCCATTCGAAGCAGAGCTGAGTCTTCCTTGCCTCCCCTGTCTTCCATCCCTACGTCACCCTGTCCTGCACTCTCTCTTTTCTATTTCCCTGGTTGATAAGAATGTTTAAGTTCCGGATCGGCTCTTCCAGTTGGGAAACTAGGGTCTCTCAGGATAGGGCGGCGTGGGGACAAAGCGGGAGCTGCGGGGAGAGACGGTGAAGGGTTTGTTAGGGGCCTTTTGCAAAGCCATGTTAGCTCTTAAAAGACCGCAATCTACGTTGCGCCCATTTTGCAGATTGAGATTTCCCATTCTGGTAGAGACGGTGACCGACCTATCCCAGAGCTAAAATATTCATAGCATTTTCTTCGACACACCTTTATTGCTATAAATTATGGTGGGCGAACCCCTTGGAATAAATCAAAGCATGCCGACTCTCCAGATGAAGGAAAATGAGGCTCAGAGAGATTGCCTACAGTCAAGCACAGTAAGATAAGGTCTGGGGGTTCAAACTCAGATCACGCTGACGCCACAAAGCCAGAGCCCCTGACTACCAACTCGTCGCCGACCGTCGCATTTCCCTGAGAGCAACTGGCACTCCAGCGCAGAGCGTGGGCAGGAATCCGCGCTAGGAGGAGGGACCGCTGGGGAAGCAGACGCCCTCTGCAGCCTCTTTGTTCGCCGGCTGTCAGATCCCAGAAGCTGGTGTCAGCCAAACTGGGAGCCGAGAGGGCTGGTGCCCTGATCTGCGAACGAGCCGGTGTTCCCGGGGCAGTCCTGACGGGGGCCTAGCCCAACATCTCCATCTCCCCTCAGGGGACCAAAAGGAAAGGTCCACCCGACTCACCTCACAGAGCTTTTGTGAAAATTAAAGGCAGTTATAGTAAAAATCGGAAAACAATGTGATAAATATGACACTATTTTCAAAACTCACTTTAAGGTTATATAGTCTATTCACTAGGTTCCTTTCAATATACCTTACATTGGTAGAAGAGAAATCTGGTCACGTACCATCTTCTATTTCATGTCCTCAAAGATAGTATTTATCATAATCCGGGATGACTTCCTTCATAACAGACTAAATGCACATGCATTCTCTCTTCCCTTTCAAATGTCCTACCTACCCATTTTGAAATGAAAAATTTCAAAAAATCAATACTCTGTATTCCCATCCTCCCTTTTTTCTGTGTAAAGTTTTCAAAGACTGTATTTGAGGGGAAGAAGTAGAACAGAAGTGAGGGGAAGAGAACTGGACTATGAAGTCAGCACAGTACTGTGACTACCAAACGCTGATAAGCCCAAAGCAATTTGCCTTGCTTCAGAAACAAATTTGTCATAAAATTGGCTCAACTGCAGTGGGTAGGATCCTAAAGTTCCTCTTGTTTGTCTTGAATTTGTAATTAAGTTTTCCCAGGTTTTAATACTGCTGAACTGGTTTGTTTTTTATTACTCTGATTATAGGTTTTACTCAGCATTTGTATAAAGATAATATGTCAGTTTTATCACCTTGTGTCAATATAAATTATTCATGATAGATATTCCTCTTCTGATGTTTTTTTCTGCAGGAGTAATCTTTTCACTGCAGCTTTGGGTCATGCATATGAGTGGTTTGAACAGAACTGAACCATGAAACAAAATTTTGAACAAATCACATTTATTTGCTAAACTCTAGACCAATCTAAAATATGAATTTTTTTACTCAGTTAAAAGATTAAAGATTTGAAAATGTATCTTCTATTTTCAAAGGTATAAATTCACTTTGTCTTAGAACTTAATGTTATTCATCATAGATGAACTCAGGTCACCCAAATATTCTCCAAGGCAAATCTGAATCATACCTTTAATTAATCACAATTTTCTGACTCTAATTTTTTTTTTTTTGACTCTAATTTTTTAAATTGTTTTTAAACAATTATTTCTTTCAAGGTATCTTTTAAATGAAATATATAATAGTGAATATGGTTGAACTAGAGTTACAAATACATTTTCTTTAGTCTATAGGACATGTTAAAAGACATTTTTAAAGTTTTCTCTATATGTAAATTTATTCTGTAAATGAGAATTTTCACCAATTCATTTTAATTGCTAGGTAGATATTTCCTCTCAAATGTAAAAAGCCTGGCTGTTCTTTGGTTCCTCCTAATAATTTGCTTTTTCTTTAGAGTGAATCTTTCACTCATTCATGCTTGTAACTACTGGTGTTGACTCACATTTATACATACCAAAATACATTTGTGTAGCTGTAGTCAACATGATTTCATTTTCTGCTTAATGTAATTAGCCTCAAAGAGACTAGAAAGAACCAAATTAATAAGAAGATACATGCAATTATTTCCAGTCTTTTCCCCCTTCTCCACTCTAGGATAATCTTCATTATCAAAGCTTAGCAAATCTTCTTTAACATTATACCTCATTACTTGGTTTCAGTCAGAATTTTCCCCATTAACAGCTGAATCTCTTCTAATATGAATTGAAAGATGTTATTTGGTCTCACAGAGGTGAAAAGTTATCCCCATCATGATGACAACAGTAACATCAACAAAGTAACATTTGTACAACACTTAAAAAAATATATTTATGTGTTTGGCTGTGCTGGTCTTAGTCGCAGAAGTGGGATCTTTGATCTTCATTGCAGCATGCTGCTGCTGCTGCTGCTGCTAAGTTACTTCAGTCATGTCTGACTCTATGCGACCCCATAGACGGCAGCCCACCAGGCTCCTCCGTCCCTGGGATTCTCCAGGCAAGAACCCTGAAGTGGGTTGCCATTTCCTTCTCCAATGCATGAAAGTGAAAAGTGAAAGTGAAGTCGCTCAGTCGTATCCAACTCTTAGCGACCCCATGGACTGCAGCCTACCAGGCTCCTCCGTTCATGGGATTTTCCAGGCAAGAGTACTGGAGTGGGGTGCCATTGCCTTCTCCGCGTTGCCGCATGAGGGATCGTTAGTTGCCACCTGTCGGATTGAGTTCCCTAACCAGGGATGGAACCTGAGCCCCTGCATTGGGAGCACAGAATCTTAGCCACAGGACCACCGGCGAAGTCCCTGTACACCACATTATTTACAAAAAGCTTCCTCAGCATTATTCCAGTTGAAATTTTAAAGCATGACCCATATACTGGAACTTTGACGAGTTAAAACACACTAACCCACTGCAATCCTTTCATTTCATAGTTCCCCAAGGCCCTTATGGTGCAATGAAACCTCAGTCTTACACTTGGAGAGAATGTGAAGGGAAGTATGAGTTGAAGAGACATTAGAACTGGGTTATGCTCCACTCTTTATTGACTTTATTGACTGCACCACAGCCTTTGACTGTGTGGATCGCAACAAACTGTGGAAAATTCCACAGATGGGAATATCAGACCACCCAACCTGCCTCCTGAGAAATCTGTGTGCAGGTCAGGAAGCAATGATTAGAACTGGACATGGAACAATGGACTGGTTCCAAATTGGGAAAGGAGTACGTCAAGGCTGTATATTGTCACCCTGCTTATTTAACTTATAAGCAGAGTACATCATGGGAAATGCTGGACTGGATGAAGCACAAGCTGGAATCAAGACTGCTGGGAGAAATATCAATAACATCAGATATGCAGATAACACCACCCTTATGGCAGAAAGTGAAGAAGAACTAAAAAGCCTCTTGATGAAAGTGAAAGAGGAGAGTGAAAAAGGTGGCTTAAAACTCAACATTCAGAAAACTAAGATCATGGCATCTGATCCCATCACTTCATGGGAAATAGATGGGGAAACAGTGAGAGACTTTATTTTGGGGGACTCCAAAATCACTGCAGATGGTGACTGCAGCCATGAAATTAAGACGCTTACTCCTTGGAAGAAAAGTTATGACCAACCTAGACAGAATATTAAAAAGCAGAAACATTACTTTGACAACAAAGGTCCATCTAGTCAAGGCTGTGGTTTTTCTAGTAGTCAGGTATGGTGTGAGAGTTGGACTATAAAGAAAGCTGAGCACCAAAGAATTGATGCTTTTGAACTGTGGTGTTGGAGAAGACCCTTGGTAGTCCCTTGAACTGCAAGGAGATCAAACCAGTCCATCCTAAAGGAGATCAGTCCTGAATATTCATTGGAAGGACTGATGCTGAAGCTGAAGCTCCAATATTTTGGCCACCTGATGTGAAGAACTGACTCATTGGAAAGACCCTGATGCTGGGAAAGATTGAAGACAAGAGGAGAAGGGGACAACAGAGGATGAGATGGTTGGATGGCATCACCAACTCAATGGACATGAGCCTGAGTAAACTCCAGGAGTGGGTGATGGACAGGGAGGCCCAGCGTGCTGCAGTCCATGGGGTCACAAAGAGTCAGACACGACTGAGCAACTGAACAGAACTGAACTGATGCTCCACTCTGAAAGCATGAAAACAACGTTAAGAAAGGAATTGAAGGCTGTGGCGTTCTTTAGTGTTGGGAGCAGGTTTGCATTTTGGCTCCTCTCTTTTCATGAGTTTGTTGGACTTGTCAATATTGTTCTTATTCTATCCCTACTACTTTTATGATTACAAAGCTGATAATTTATTGCACTAAAGCCAGTTGTCAATGATGTATCAATAAATTTAGGGTATTCCTTTATGAATTAATTGTATGCATTACCAACATATCTAGATTACTTAATGAAAAAAAAAGGATTGACATCTCACAGTAAGCCTTAAAATAGCACTTAATGAAATTTCCCACCCAGATTGAAATATAATTTGGAAGAGTGGCCAGAAATAAACAGGAGAGATCCCTTCAGGCAATTTCAAGGTTGTATATTTGCATAAGAAGAAAAATTCTCAATAGAGACAGGAACCTAAAAGGAAACATTAATCACCTTGTTGAAAAGCAAATATTTGTGGGTCCTGAAGTTTATAAAATTGGAAAGCCTTAATTAAGAAAATATGTAAAATTATTATTATAAATATGCTAAGTCTCTTCAGTCATGTCTGATTCTTTGCTACCCTATGCTCTGTAGCCTTCCAGGCTTCTCTGTCCTTGGGATTCTCCAGGCAAGAATACTGGAGTGGGTTGCCATTTCCTCCTCCAGGGGATCTTCCTTACACAGGGATCAAACCTGCATCTCTTTCGTCTCCTACATTGGCAGGCGGGTTCTTTACCACTAGCTCAGAAAGTTCGTATTTACTATGGACTTTGATGATGATGATGTGTCAAGGTAGGTTCATTAGGTGTAACAAATGTACTGCTCTAGTGAGGGATGTTGAGGAGGCTTTGCATGAGAGCATGGGGGTGGAGTGGGGAGGAAAGTAGGAAATACATGAGAAATCTCTGTACCTTCCACTTTATTTTGCTGTGAACCTAAATCTGCTCTAAAAAAATAAAGCCTACTAAAAATAGCTATGATTTGTAATAATTATAATTGCTATAGGTTTGTGTTCTACAAATGAATACTGATAAATTCTACTTTTGCATGATTTTCACCAGGATTTTTTTAAATATGACTCATTTTCAATAGTATAAGCTACATATTGTATATATTTCTACTAAGAGAGAAACTGTGGAAAATTCTTAAAGAGTTGGGAATACCAGACCACCTTACCTGCCTCCTGAGAAATCTGTATGCAGGTGAAGAAGCAACCGTTAGAACTGGACATGGAACAATGGACTGGTTCAAAATTGGGAAAGAAGTACATCAAGGCTGTATATTTTCACCTTGTTTATTTAACTTATATGCAGAGTACATCATGAGAAATGCTGGGCTGGATGAAGCACAAGCTGAAATCAAGATGCAGGGAGAAATATCAATAACCTCAGATATGTGGATGACACCAACCTAATGGCAGAAAGCAAAGAGGAGCTAAAGAGCTTCTTGATAAAAGTGAAAGAGAAGAGTGAAAAAACTGGCTTAAAACTCAACATTCAAAAAAGGAAGATCATGGCATCTGGTCCCATCATTTCATGGCAAATAGATGGGGAAACAATGGAAACAGTGACAGACTTTATTTTCTTGGGCTCCAGAATCACTGCAGATGGTGACTGCAGCCATGAAATTAAAAGACGCTTGCTCCTTGGAAGAAAAGCTATGACCAACCTAGAGAGCATATTAAAAAGCAGAGACATCACATTGCCAATAAAGGTCCATCTAGTCAAAGCTATGGTTTTTCTAGTAGTCATGTATGGATGTGAGAGTTGGACCATAAAGAAAGTTGAGCACCAAAGAATTGATGCTTTTGAACCGTGGTGTTGGAGAAGACTCTTGAGAGTCCCTTGGACTGCAAGGAGATCCAAACAGTCCATCCTAAAGGAAATCAGCCCTGACTATTCATTAGAAGGACTGATGCTGAAGTTGAAGCTCCAATATTTGGCCACCTGATGCGAAGGACTGACTCCTTGGAAAAGACTGTGATGGTGGGAAAGATTGAGGGCAGGAGGAGAAGGGGGTGACAGAGGATAAGATGGTTGGATGGCATCACCAACTTGATGGATATGAGCTTGAACAAGCTCCAGGAGTTGGTGATGGACAGGGAAGCCTATTGTGCTGCAGTTCATGGGGTCTCAAAGAATTGGACATAACTGAGGGACTGAACTAAACTGAACTGAAGAGAGATTTTTCCTTTTTGACAGGGCTCCAATGACAGCCAAATCCTCTGTTTACAATTTGAAAATCTCATGAGTGGAAGAATTTTCCACAGAGTGGTCTCTGACTCTGAACATGTCAAACAATATTTCCCCTCCATTACCTACATACTTCAGGTACCAGGCCAAATGGAATATATTCATATCATGAATCAAGATGTATCACTCTTTCATGTTGCAATGCTAAGTAAGTTTGCCCCAGGGGTGGAGGTGGAAGAAGTATTCCTGGAAGTGCTAATAGTTATACACAGAAGTGACTGTAAACTACATGAATACATCACCCAGTGATATCATTCAGTCATTCAACATTTAACATTCATTGAGTGGCTGATTTGGGTTGCTGTATGGCAGAAACTACCACAACATTGTAAAGTAATTTTTCCCCAATTAAAAAAAGTTCATTGAGCTCACATATACCATTAGCCAATGTGGAGAGCACAGGAATGTTGTGTGTTTTTTAACATTTGGTAGGGGCTTCACTGGGCCTTCATTGCTGTGTGTGTGGGCTTCTCTAGTTGGAGCCAACAAGGACTACTCTCTAGCAGCTAGGTGAGACAGGGTCTCTCACCTCTGGAAACTTGTCTACAGTCTAATGAAAAGGACATAGTTTTCCAATAAGTAACAAAAACCAGAGAAAGGAATTGATAAATGCTTTAAGAAATATACAAATAAAATTATTTCCAAGTTCATAGTAAAGAGTTCTTTCTTTTGGCAGAGAGAATCAGAAGGCTTCAAAGAAGAGATGGCAATTGAACTAGGCCTTGAAACTGAAATAGGAATTGGAGGAGAAAATCCAGGTGGAATCAGTTCAGACTACATTTGGAGAATCCCATGAAGTCCAGTCTGGCTGTGAATGGGAATCGCAGAGATGGGAAAATACTTCTAAGTCCAGCTTCCAGGTTACGGGCAACACGTTAGCAATATTACCATTTAATGAGCTTTGTTAAAGGACTTCATAAGTGGGAGACAGTGCAATCTCCATTGGACACCTTAAAAAAAAGAGAGAAATAAATGATTCTAACTAGCATAGTTTAAGTATGGGCCTACAGAATACAAGAGGGTGAACTATGTCACCATTTCTACTATTTTTTCTTTCTTCCTTTACCCACCATATAGTTTTCACTTTTCAATATCAATAGTTATGTCCCCTAAAAGCCTTTAACATACCTCTCTCTGCTGGCTCCTATATTTCACATCCTGTTCACTCCCTACTTCCAGTCCTACTTCCCCACGTCTGTCCTGCCTCACATCTGTTCTCTACACAGCAGCCGGGGATCCTTTTCTTCTTTTAACTTTCTACTTTGAAATGATTACAGATTCACAAGAAGCTACAAAAATAGTAGAGACAAGATACTCAGTCTTCTCCAGTGGTAACATCTTATATAACTATGGTACAATATCAAAATTAAAAAATTGTCTTTGGCATAATCTACAGGTCTTATTCAGATTTCACATTTTACACACAAACACACTCGTGTGTGTGTGTGTGCGTGTGTGTGATTCTTCTAAAGCCTATAAGCTGATATAACTTTGCTCAAAATCCTCCAAAGTCTTCCTACCTCAGAGTAAAAGCCAAGATTTGGGTCCACAGAGGTCATAAGTCCCAACCCCCACCTCTCTGACTCCATTGCTGTCACTGCCCCTTCCTTATTTCACTCCAGTCACACTGGCCTTGTTGCATTCCAGACCTTTACACATTTTCTTCACCCAGTTCTCCCAGTGGAGCCCTTCCCCTCTTCCTTCAGCTCTCTGGTCAAATATTGCTTCTTCAGATAGGCCTTTTCCTGATCTCCTTCATTTTCTATCTCCTCATTTACTTTTACTTTTCTTCAGAGATTTTGTCACCAGATGATATATTCTATATTAATTTGTCTATTTATAAAGTTTATTCCTTCACTAGAATGTAAACTCTACAAAATTAAAATCTGGTTTTGTTTACTTTTGTACTCTAGGTGCCTGGAAAATAATGTCTGGCATATAGAAGGTGCACATTAAATTATTTGTTTGTTGAATGAATGAATACATAGTTTATACTGTCATATTGAAATTTTTGATGCACCATTTTTAATTGTTTTTAAACCTATCACATCCTATGTTCTAGTCTTTTGGTGCTAGGTAAATTCATGTTAATTGTTATAATCTCAGAAACTGGATTTTCTACTTAAACTTGAAAAATCTGGTCAAAAAATCTCCCATTTAAAACAGATCTCACTGACTCTTTCTTCCCTCTTCTTCCTTCCCTTGTTTCTCCTTCATTTTCCTGATGCACACTATTAAATATCAGAAGGCATAATAATGAGAAATAGGGATTTCTTATGGGATTTTTGCATCTGCATAGAGAAGTTTAGGGTTTATATAAGTTTGTCCAGTTGGTGGAGCCCAGGCCACAGCCAGTCCCCTGGTTTTAAGAGAGGCTGGAAAGGGAGTATTTAGTGTTTTTTATCTTCTATGGTGAGATAAAATTTCTGCCTCATAAGCTGGAAGATCCCAAAGTTTGGAAAGGGTGCACATGTCACTAAGAATGTCATTAGTCCATTGTGCAGTTATATGGTGAGATCCTCTAGCCGTTACCTCATGTGCTGCAGTTGGTATCTTGCTGAGATCTTTTTTTTTCCCCCTTGCTGAGATCTTTAGCTGAAAAAGGAGAATATTAGATGTTTGACTTTTTTTGAGTTGCTGTGGTTGTTACAATCCCACCCACAATGGAGATGGGCTGAGTAACTTCAGAAGCAAGTGAAAGTGAAATGGCAGCGCAAATCAGTCAGGGCAGGCAGCTGGACTGGGGACCTGTTTTGTTGCTGGGCTGCAGAGGGGTGAGTGGTTATGGCCGCTGTGGGGTCCCCTAGCTCTTATGGCTCACTTAGGTTAGCACAGACTCAGAGTAGCCATCCTAGAGCTGACTGATAGCCAGTGAGGATGTTTCAGCATCAGTAAGCATTTCCAGCTCACCAAGAAGCTTGGTGTGTGCCGTCCCTGCCAATGTTGACTAATCAGATCAAGGGAGGGAAACTGACCTATAGGCTGACTAGATGCAACCGTCATTTAATCTTTGATTCACTGGGCAGGCTTGCAAGAGACTGTAAGTATTGAATAAATGAATGAACTTGCCCTGCTGGTTCAATAGTTGCCTTGTTTTTTGGATAGTGAGGCAACAGCCAAATGTATCCGACAATAGAACTCTAACCCCTTACAACAAGCAATCCACAAAGCCAAAACACAATGTCTTCAGCAGCTGGCCCAGAACATCAGGAATAGCTTCCCAATGTTTTGCCCCCCATTTGCAAATCAGAATCAACAAGTCAAATGTGCTGCCTTACTAGGAGGCTACCCTACTTCTAGCCAGCCTCCCTTCAGCTTCTCCATCAGAGCACACTGAAGCCTTTCTGTTTTTTAACTCTAAAGCTTCCCCACTCCCCTGCCTGGCTTTGAGCCTCTCCCAGACTCAAGTGATGGTGGCAGAATCTCTTGCTGTATATCAAGGTCTGAATAAATAACCACTGTTCGTTCTCATTTGGATTATCTTCACTTTTTTTCCACATTATGTAAATACTAAATGAATTGCTTTTAATAGTTGTTAGGTATCCATAGTATGACATACATAGTATTAATAGTAGTCTAGCACAGGCATTTTAATAATTTGCTGGGTGCCTTCATCTCATCTCACTAAAACCCAGACACTCAGGAAAAAATAACCAACCAACCAACCTAAGAAATCAAACTCGCTGCTTGAATCTGAGACAGGAGCACAGAAATAAAAAGCATTTTAAAAGTATTTTAAGGAATGTTCTCCCTTAGCAAGGATTACTGATTTGATCCTTAAAATTAACTCTTTCGTGTGTCTGTTTACAGGTCTTTTCCTGTTGCTATGGATGAGATGAACTACCAAACCTTGTGCCATATACAGCCATGCTTTTCACATTGTTTTTGACCATTATTTATAGCAAGAGGTATATTTTACGTTATGGCTCAGTAGAAGTGTCATAAAAGAATACTTAACCCTCATCATGTGCAGTGTGGTGTGATATTTTTCTATTGTACCTTATACATCTATTCATAGTAAATGTATAAGTAGTAATTTATGTGTCAAATGCTTTATTAAAGAAACACAACTACAATCTGGCCATTTGTTAGTCGCTGTGTCATGTCCAACTCTGTGCAACCCCGTGGACTGTAGCCCACCAGGCTCCTCTGTCCATGGAATTCTCCAGGCAGGAATACTGGAGTGGGTTGCCATGCCCTCCTCCAGGGGATCTTCCCAACCCAGGGATCAAATCTGGGTCTCCTGCATTACAGGCAGATTTTTTACCATTTGAGCCACCTGGGAAGCCCCATAGAAAAACTCAATCATAGAATACAAATAAGGTCTCCTTCAACAGTAAGTTTGTTCTTTAACATTCTTTTATCAGGTGGGGAACGTCTCATTTAATCCTCTGGCACAGTAGTTCTCAAATTTCAATCACAGGAGAATCACTTAGAAAGCTTATTAAAATGCAGATTGCTGGGCCCCACCCCCAGAGTTTCTGAATCCGGCAGTAAAGGGCAGCCTGAAAATTTGCATTTCTCACAAATTCCCAGGTGAGGCTGATGCTGCTAGTCTGGAAGCCACACTGTTTTAGAGAATCCTCTTTTTGTACAATGAATAACCACTTCCTAATTTGTCTGTTTGTCATATGTCAAATTTATTGAAACAAAATATGTTGTACTAGTTGGATGTCTGACTCTAATTTGTGTCTGAGCAGGAGGTCAAAAGCCAGGAATAAGGGAAACAGTCTGCTTGCTGGCTCCTTCCTCCAGCCCTCTAGTGCTCCTTTTCAGAATCATTTAACCACTCATTCATTTACTTAAATATGGCTCAGATGATAAAGAATCTGCCTACAATGAGAGAAACCCAGATTCAATGGCTGGGTTGGGAAGATCCCCTGGAGAAGGGAATGGCTCCCCACTCCAGTATTCTTGCCTGGAGAATTCCATGAACAGAGAAGCCTGGCAGGCTACCGTCCATGGAGTCACAAAGAGTTGGTCAGACATTCCCTTGGAGAATCTTAAATTAGTTGAAAGTCCTAATTCAGTAAGTCCAGGGTGTGACCTTTGAGTTCACATTATTAACAAGTCCCAGGTGATGCTTATGCTGCTGCTGCTTATGCTACCGGACCTCAAACTACACTTTGAGTAGCAAAGCAATAGATCGTCCCCCAAATCTAGTGTCAATAAATAAAAGCAGCAGAAACATATACAGCTATACCAAATAAACTAAGACAGATGGGATAGGTGACTGTGGCTCTCATGCAGGCAGGACACAGTAAAGTTTACTAAGCATCATAAAAAATAGTATTTGAGGAAACACAGGTGGAAAAAATTGCAAACCAAATCTGATGAGACAGAATTGAGATAGTCAAAGTTCAACTGAAAAAGATAGCTAGAGTGTAGACGGAGAAAAGCAGGGGAGAACAGAAGGAAAGAGCTTGGGCTTCCAAATCAGCTTAAAATTTAAATCCTGGCTCTACCACTTGCTACCTATGTGACCTTAGGGAAATGGCTTGATTTCATCTGTGAAATGGAAAGAACTTTGTGTGTGTGTGTGTGCTTAGTAAATGAAAGGTGCCCAGCACAACGCCTGGCGACAGTAGGGCTTCAGTAAATGGTTGTTGTGTGCGCATGCGCTCAGTCGTGTTGCACGCTGTGTGACCCTACAGACCATAGTCCGCCAGGCTCCTCTGTCCATGGGATTCTCCAGGCAAGAATACTGGAGTGGGTTGCCATGCCCTTCTCCAGGGGATCTTCTCAACTGAGGGATCAAACCTGTGTCTCCTGCTTTGCAGGCGGATTCTTTACTGCTGAGCCACTGGGGAAGGCAAATCGTTGTTACAACTCTATAAATGTAGCCCAAGTGTGTAGGATTTCACCAGATTTAGGTTCACTCATCTGACCTTTTTTTTTTTTGGAGTTTAGCCAATTCCTTCTGATCCCTAGCATCTAAAATCAAGTACATTTAATCACTTTGAAGAGTGATTTTCAAATGCTATGTGGTCAGCTGAAGACATCCATCTTTCTCCTAGTGACTGCACTCTGACTCTGTCTCAAGAGCTAATGATCTGGTCTCATTCTGTTAAGAGCACGAATGTGTCTTCCCTGTGTTGAGGAATCTGAAGGCTGGATGGCTCTTCCCTAATTCCTGGAGTGGGTAAGTGAAAGTCTATCAGTGTCCAGGAATTAGAGAATAGGGGAAAAATGGGGAGGAGCAGGAAGATACCTATGGAGTGACTGGAATTGAAAATACAGAAGGGATAATTCAAAGATTTATTTATGAACACTAAAATGCTTTTAATTTTAATAATTAATGTAGTTATGAATATACTTGGCAAGAAAAATACTTACAGTATTTATCATCCTAAGAGATAAAATACAAAACTTTAAAAATGTGGGTACTAGTTCTGAATATACTAACTTTGTGAACTTGGCCAAGTCACTTTACTTTGCACTTCACAATTCTGTGTGTTTGTTTTTGTCTACAGAATGATCTAGTATTACACACCTTATCTCTCTTGCTGGAATACCATGGAGGTCAAATCAGATTACATTAAAATAGTTTAATTAGTTTCATTTGCATAGTACTTTATCATCCAGAAAGCACTTCTGCATATATTATTCCATTTGCATGAAAGAGCTTTGAAAAGTTATAAACTGTGATAAAAGGACAATACTTGGGTTTAAATACCAGCTCCATCTCTTGCTCTACTTTAATTTTCTTATCAGTAAAAAAATGGGGATAATAGCAGTTTCTACTTCACAGGTGGTGTGTTAGTCACTCAGTTGTATCCGACTCTTTGCAACCCCGTGGGGTGCAGCCCACCAGGCTCCTCTGGCCATGGGATTTTCCAGGCAAGAATACTGGGGTAGGTTGCCACTTCCTTTCCCTTCATAGGTGGTGGACAGGATTAAAATTGCACCACCTTGAAAAGAAGCCCTGTACCAGTAGCAGTCACTCCTCATTCTCCCTCATTTCCCTCCAGCCTGGGGCAACCACTAATCTACTTTCTCTCTGTGTGAATTTGCCTATTCTGAATATTTCATATAAATAAAATCATGTGGTCTTTTGTGACTGGCTTCTTTCAGTTTGCATAGAATGTTTCCAAATTTCACCCATGCTTAGCCTATACCAGCACTTCATTCCTTTTTGTGGCTGAATAATATTCTAGTATATGGACAGTCCACATTTTATTTATCAGATCAGTTGATGGACAGTTGGGTTGTTTCTACCATTTAGCTGAATAATACTGCTATTAGCAGTCATGTATAGGTTTTTGTGTGGTTGCGTATTTTCAATTCTCCTGGGTGCATACCTAGGAGTGGAATTGTTAGATCACACAGTAATTCTATATTTAACATTTTGAAGAACTGCCAAACTGTTTTCCAAAGTGTCTGCCCATTTATAGTTCTGTAATGGAGAAAAGCAAACCTGCCTCCATATTGGATCTAGTCCTTTAGCTCTAGCCCTTGTGCTCTGTTGCCCATGCTTGGTCATACTGGCCCTGCACTTTCTATAAAGGAATGCTGACTATAGCCTGAAATACACATCATAACCCATTCTCAAGGCGCTGCCTCCCAGGCTTTTAAAGGTATAACACTTTTCATTCATAGAGATAAAAAGTTGTGCAACAGGTTGGATGTATGAGACAAGTGCTCAGGGCTGGTGCACTGGGAAGACCCAGAGGGATGGGATGGGGAGGGAGGGGGGAGGGGGGATCAGGATGGGGAACACATGTAAATCCATGGCTGATTCATGTCAATGTATGGCAAAAACCACTACAATACTGTAAAGTAATTAGCCTCCAACTAATAAAAATAAATGAAAAAAAAATTTTTAAAAACTTGTGGAACAGAGAACATTTATCTTGTTGGAGGTTTTCAGGAACTTTGTTAGCAGACCTACATGGACATAATATGCAAGAACAAAGGATCATCACATTCCCCTCTGGGGTCTGGCCAGCACTAAGACGTTTGCAACAACCAGCCACACGCCTCCTCCCCCTTTAGTATAAAAGAAGTCTGAATTCTAACTCCAGTGAGATGGGTTTTGAGGATACCAATCCACAATCTTCTCAGCCTCCTGGCTTTCCAGATAAGATGAGTATTCCTTGCCCAAACACCTTATCTCTCAGTTTATTGGCCTGTTGTGGGGCAAGCAGTATGAGTTTCGTCTGGAAACAATCCCACAGCAATGTGTAATGGTTACAATTTCTTCACATTGATTGTCATCTTTTTATGCTTTAGTCATCCTAGTGGGCATAAAATGATTATGGTTTTGATTTGCATGTCCCCAGTGGGAGTACATCATGAGAAATGGGCTGGATGAAGCACAAGCTGGAATCAAGATTGCCAGGAGAAATATCAATAACCTCAAATATGCAGATGACATCACCCTTATGGAAGAAAGCGAAGAAGAACTAAAAAGCCTCTTGATGAAAGTGAAAGAGGAGAGTAAAAAGTTGGCTTAAAGCTCAACATTCAGAAAACTAAGATCGTGGCATTCAGCCCCATCCCTTCATGGCAAATAGATGGGGAAACAATGGAAACAGTGACAGACTTTGTTTCCTTGGGCTCCAAAATCACTGCAGATGGTGATTACAGCCATGAAATTAAAAGACACTTACTCCTTGGAAGGAAAGTTATGATCAACCTAGACAACATATTGAAAAGCAGAAACATTACTTTGACAACAAAGGTCCATCTAGGTGAGGCTATGGTTTTTCCAGTAGTCATGTACGGATATGAGAGTTGGACTATAAGGAAAGCTGAGTGCTAAAGAATTGGTGCTTTTGAACTGTGGTGTTGGAGAAGACTCTTGAGAGTCCCTTGGACTGCAAGGAGATCCAACCAGTCCATCCTAAAGGAGATCAGTCTTTGGTGTTCATTGGAAGGACTGATGCTGAAGCTGAAACTCCAATACTTTGGCCACCTGATGGGAAGAAGTAACTCATTGGAAAAGACCTGATGCTGGGAAAGACTGAAGGCAGGAGGAGAAGGGGATGATAGGGGATGAGATGGTTGGATGGCATCACTGACTCAATGGACATGAGTTTGAGTAAACTCCAATAGTTGGTGATGGACAGGGAAGCCTGGCGTTGCTGCCATCCATGGGGTCGCAAAGAGTCAGACACGACTGAGCGACTGAACTGAAATGAACTAATGACTAATGATGTTGATCATCTTGTCATTCGCTTATATGCCATCTGTATGTCGTCTTTAGAGACAAATGTATCCAAATCTTTTGCCCTTTTTAAAATGGAGTTGTCTTATTGTTAAGTTATAAAAGTTCTTTATCTACTCTGGTACAAGTCCCATTTTACATATAGGACTAACAAATATTTTCTCCCATTCTGCGTGTTGTCTTTTCACTTTTTTGATGGTGTCCTTTGAAACACAAAGGTTTATAACTTTAGTGAAGTCTGGTTTATCTATTTCGACCCACTTTTGAAATTTCTTCTCTTTAAGGCCAGAGATGATTGATCTTTGTCCTATTGCCCCAAGAGCTGGCAAGTTATTTTTGCCAGGCGTTGCTGGGATATAGTCAGTATGGCTTAAATTCAGTCTCTTTCTCGTGTTCTGTGTCATGGCAAGCGCTGCTTTCTTACATGGAATTCCATCACTGCTTCCTTCTTCTTAGCCTAGCCAGGTCTTTCTTGCCCTTAAGGCCTTAGTTCAGATGTTTTCTCCTCTTTGGGGATCCCTAGGTCTCCTTCCAGCAGAGGGAGCCAGTTCAGTCTTCCCTCATGGAAGTCATCAAAGGCAGGAATTTTGATTTACTGTCTTCATTATATGGGAATGGAATCTGAATAGTCCTGTATTTGAATTTCAGCCTCATAATTAGCGGTACAAACTTGAGCAATGTCATATTTCTGATCCTTCATGATTTTTATAAACTGAAAATAATTTCTAAACATAGGGTCATTGTAAGACTTGACATGTAGTATAAGTTAAACTTTATTACTTTATTTAAGTAAAGTTTAACTTCTTAATTAGATTCTTAGTAAGTCCAAGATATTGTTTTTAGAATTACTATTATTATTTTCTTTTTAATGTGGAAGCTAACAGTATCAGGAATTTGGCAAACTATCAGTAATGGATGTCTGCTGGCAAAGAGAACCACTATAAGCCTGTCATACCACCTGTGTGGGCCCCTCAACTGTACTCCTTTCAAAGTTTCCAGAGAGCTGTTTCCTGATGCATCTTTGAGCGTCTGAGGAAAACAATGAAACATACCCCCAGAAAATTCACATTACCCTTTAGTTTATGTATTATTTTGGTGGGATTTCTGAATACCTGAAACCCATCATGGGTCTAGGGACTAAAGGTTAAGTAGATTTTAACAAATATTTATGACCAGTACTACCTACATAATCCTTTTAAAAATGAGCAGCCAGAAACCATACCATCCATCAATGGCACTCCTTGGTATTTACCCAAATAAGTTGAACATTTCAGTTCAGTTCAGTTCAGTCACTCAGTTGTATCCAACTCTTTGCAACCCCATGAATCGCAGCATGCCAGGCCTCCCTGTCCATCACCAACTCCTGGAGTTTACTCAAACCCATGTCCATCGAGTCGGTGATGCCATCTAGCCATCTCATCCTCTGTTGCCCCCTTCTCCTCCTGCCCCCAGTCCCTCTCAGCATCAGGGTCTTTTCCAGTGAGTTACTTCTTCCCATCAGGTGGCCAAAGTATTGGAGTTTCAGCTTCAGCATCAGTCCTTCCAATGAACACCAAAGACTGATCTCCTTTAGGATGGACTGGTTGGATCTCCTTGCAGTCCAAGGGACTCTCCAGAGTCTTCTCCAACACCACAGTTCAAAAGCATCAAATCTTCAATGCTCAGCTTTCTTCACAGTCCAACTCTCACATCCATACATGACCACTGGAAAAACCATAGCCTTGACCAGACGGACCTTTGTTGGCAAAGTAATGTCTCTGCTTTTTAATATGCTATCTAGGTTGGTCATAACTTTCCTTCCAAGGAGTAAGCGTCTTTTAATTTCATGGCTGCAATCACCATCTGCAGTAATTTTGGAGCCCCAAAAAATAAAGTCTGTCACTGTTTCCACTGTTTCCCCATCTATTTCCCATGAAGTGATGGGACCAGATGCCATGATCTTAGTCTTCTGAATGTTGAGCTTGAAGCCAACTTTTTCACTCTCCTCTTTCACTTTCATCAAGAGGCTTTTTAGTTCCTCTTCACTTTCTGCCATAAGGGTGGTGTCATCTGCATATCTGAGGTTATTGATATTTCTCCCGGCAATCTTGATTCCAAATGTTTGGAGTAGCTTTATTCATAATTTGTCAAAACTTGGAAGCAACCAAGATTCAATAGCTGCTGCTGCTGCTGCTGCTAAGCCGCTTCAGTCGTGTCCGACTCTGTGCGACCCCATAGACAGCAGCCCACCAGGCTACCCTGTCCCTGGGATTCTCCAGGCAAGAACACTGGAGTGGGTTGCTATTTCCTTCTCCAATGCATGAAAGTGAAAAGTGAAAGTGAAGCCACTCAGTCATGTCCACTCGCAGCAACCCCAGGGACTACAGCCCACCAGGCTCCTCCGTCCATGGGATTTTCCAGGCAAGAGTACTGGAGGGGGGTGCCATTGCCTTCTACAAGATTCAATAGATGAATGGATAAATAAACTGTGCTACATCAACACAATGGATTATTATCTAATGCTCAAAAAGAACTATCAAGCCGTGAAAACACAAGGAGGAAATTCAGTTGCATTACTAAGTGAAAGACGCCAAGCTGGAAAGGCTACCTGCTGTATGATTCCAACTAAGTGACATTCTGGAAAAGGCAAAACTATTGCGTAAAAAGATCCAGCATTTGCCAGGGGTTAGGGAGGGATGAACAGATGGAACACGGGATTTTTAAGGCAGTGAAATGATTCTGTATGATTCTACAATGGTGGATAAGGGTACATGTTATCATACATTTGTCAAAATCCATAGACTGTACAATATGAAGAGTGAGCCCTAATGTGAACTATTTATCACTTCAGAAGATAAAGATGTGTCAGTGTAAGTCCACTAATTGTAATAAATGTGCCACTCTGGTGCCAGATGCTGATAGTGGGGGAAGCTGTGCATGTGTGGGGGCAGGGAGTATGTGGGAATTCTGCATTCTCCACTCAATTTTGCTGAGAACCTAAAACTGCTCTAAACAATAAAGTCTTTTTTTCTTTCTTCTTTCTTTCTTTTAA